>NW_024042261.1:5243894-5873894 GCF_014851395.1 Micropterus salmoides | reverse complement strand
TACCATCCAAGCCTGGCACTCTCTCCTCTCTTCTTCCCTTTTGGTAGTAGAACAGTGTGATTTTAAATAAGATGACACATCAGTATTGCGCCGCTGTGCACCACCAGCACGTTAGTCTTACTGGCAGTTTGTCAAACATTGCAGGAAATACGGAGGACTCAAGATCTCTGACGAAGGTCTCTGTGGCGAAGAGGGTTTGCGGATGTTCAAGCGTTGCGTCCGGTAAAGTGGCTTAAACAAACATACAGACAAATGAAGTTTGTACAGTTTGTACTGTATTGTAGATAAATTGATAACTGAGATAATTTAATCCATTTTTTTTCTGTTCTTGTTCAACTTCAAAATGTAAAAATTATTGTAAATATGGTATATGTCCTATTTACAATAGAAAGGCGGATATGAAAAAATTACAAGTTTAAGTTGTAAAATATAGGTAGATTCCCCAAAAATAATCTAACATTTATGATGAGAAAGATGATTTCCTAAAAAAATTGTATAAATCCTATTTACAATATATAAATCCATTTGTAAACAATATATAAATTGTACTTTTGCAAGTCATCACAAACACAGCAGCACACACACATACACACACAATGTGCCTTAAAGCAACATGTGACAGTGGAGAAGGCAGGTGAATCATGACCATTTGGCATCCCTTAATGATGACTCTAAAGCCCAAAGACGCTTTAGGCTTCACTAAGCTAGTGGATTCACACAGAAATTAATCTGGTATATACAGAGATTTCTAAAGAATAAAAATCAGTATTATTATATTGAGGTCAATGCGTAAATTATGTTTATAATATATAGGTTGGTTAGAGAATGTATGATCCTGCCTTAGTGAAATAATGTCACAAATGACCAGATATTAAAATGGATAATCACACACTTGAAATTTGGGACAATGTAGATTACAGGGATTTTCACACAAATAATTGAGTTTGCTTCCATGTGAAAATATTTTTTGTGTTTCAATAGATTTTTTTCTTTAGTTTTTTTCTTACAGACATCACTGCGGTAAACAAACCATCGACTACTTTAGAAACAACATCTTAACTTTGGATGATAGATTGATCTTGATGTTTTCAGACAAAGTTTCAATTATAATAGTATAATATAATCATAGTATAATATAATTATGCAGTGTAGTTTGATTCAAAAGATACACACGGACTCTGCCAAAGAATAAAAGAACAGGTGTTCTTGTGTAGGGACTGCCTTACCTGCTTTTTTCTACATATATACCTCCCCGGGAAAGTTTATTCCTGGGTGCTGGAAAGGAGGCTTCAACTGATTGTCGAACCGCAAATTGATGAGGATTTGTCCTGGCTCTGGGACAGTGGACCAGCTCTTTATTCTTTGGGGTTGTTGGGAGTTCCCCCATCCACATCTACTGTGTGGACTTGATGATGACTTCCGAAGCAGGGCCCTTGCTATATGCCATCCATTCTTTGTAGAACCAAAGTAAGACCTGCATTTTCAGTGGGTGTTGTACTCTGCCAAGGTTGCTTCCAATCCTGTTTGTGATTTTCATGGACAGGATCTCAAGGTGCGGCCGAGGTGAGAAAAGGGTCTGGTTTGGGAACCTCAGAATTGTGTCTCTGCTTTTTGCAAATGACGTGGTTATGTCGGTGTCATCAGACAATGACCTTTGTAGCTGAGTGTGAAGCATTAGGTTATCTGCTGGAAAACTGTGGATTCCTCCCTCCATGTTGGGAGTGAGTTGCTGCCCCAAGGAAAGGAGTTTAAGTACCTCCGGATCTAGTTCACAAGTGAAGGCAAAATGGACTTGTGGTGGACAAGCGGATAGGTGCGGTAAACAGTAATGCGGGCGCTGTACTGGGCTGCTGTAGTGAAGAGGGAGCTGAGCTGGAAGGCAAAGCTTTTGATTTACCAGTCGATCTATGTTCCAACCCTCACCTATGGTCATGAACTGTGAGTTGTGACTGAAAGAACTAGGTCGCGGATACAAGTGGCCGATATGAGCTTCCTCCGTAGGTATGGCTGGCCTCAGCCTTAGAGACAGGGTGAGCAGCTCTGACACACTACAGATGCTGCTCCTTCACATAGAAAGGAGCCAATTGAGGTGGTTCGGGCATCTGATAAGGTTGCCTCCTGGGCGCCTTCCTTTTTTAGGTCTTCCGGGCACGTCTAACTGGGAACAGATCCCAGGGTAGACCCAGAGCTCACTGGAGGGATTACATATCTCAGGGATGTCTGGTGTACCCTGCTTAGCCTGCTGCCACCGCGATCCGACCCTGTATAAGCTGAAGATAATGGATGGATGGATGGATGTTACTGCCTTACCTGCCAATTACTATATATAGAGTACCAGACTTGAATTTGTTAATGATGGACAAGAAGACTTGCTTTACAGAGGTTTATATGTTTTTAGTTCAATTCAAGTATATAATTGATGAGGAACAGTTCAGTTCAGTTCATTAGGCAAGGTAAATTAACTGTTGATTGGAAACACCTTTGAGATGAACAGTTAAGTGATTTATTTCATGTGCATATATAAATATTATTATGTGCAATATTCTCTGCTGCCATCTGCCATTCACTAGTATTGTTCTACCATAACAATTCTTTAATAATGTAAATATTGTATACCCACACTCCTTTATATTTTTTCTTTATATTTTAAATTTAGACTCTTATATTTATATATTCTTTATTCTACTGTCTATTAGTATTTCTGTTCGTTATGCCTTAATAAGTGTGCAACTGTGACAAAAAATTTCCCCTTGGGGATCAATAAAGAATTTCTGATTCTGATTTACTCTTATATTGTGAAGTTGGAGATAGTGATGGGTTCGCTATTTTAAGACATTGCAGAATAAAGTTTAGGTGTCTTTTTAGACAACCACAAACATGTGTCACAGTAAACGGTATACAAAAGTAGACTTTACTCTGTTTTACTCTGATTCTGGTAATGAGTATCCATCACTGTGTTTACACTAACCATTCCCTCCTTTCTTGCCCTTGGTAAGACCGGTGTGACTGCTGTGCTGCTGAGTTGAAAGGCTCAGCCTGGGCATGGAGACTCTGTGTTGGCTCAGCGCAGGGTGTTTGACTGGCCGCTCCGCTGATATGTTCAGACAAGTCGTGGGGCTTGAGCCAGGCTGGACGCCAACTAGGGTCACGCCGGTAGATGAAGCCGATATTAGCCTGTTATTTCATGTTGGATTCTGGCCAGTCATGTGGTACAACGCTATGCATTTTTCAGTTCATCTTTCCCGCACTCCATGAGTATTGAACTTATTGTGGGCAGGATCAGGATAATTCAATTTTATTAAAACATATTTTTGTAGTTTAGTTCATTTCAATACATTTACATTTATTCATTTAGCTGACGCTTTTATCCAAAGCGACTTACAATTGCTAATTAAAGGCAGTCTTATCCACTTTTCCATCACCACCCCAGTTATAGTATAGTATAGTAGTTATAGTAGTCATTGCTGATTCTGTGAACAATGCAACATGGATACAAATAGGTCCAATAGTGTAATTAATTTCTATATCTACATCAACTTTTCTGTTCGCCTAATAACATGGGATTGGCTGCGTTGGTGCTTTTTCACAGTGGCAAAACTTGAGGCAGCAGGTATGATGTTAAATCTTCTTTTCACAGCTTTCAAGTGTTGGCAGAGCCACAACAGAACCTTTTCTATTTGGAGTTAACCACTATAAGCCATGTTGAATATGTGTTCATTGGTCTGTATTGTTTATGTTTATAAGGCTGCTGGTACACATGGCATTTTAGTTTTCATACCCTCAGGCTCAGAATACGGAGTTCATGTGTTACAGCTGAGGTTGGTTAGAGGCGTGGCCAATTCAGTTGGCCTAGCTAGTAGTTTAATTGTTACTATGACAAAAAATACAGTGACAATCTGAAAACTGGTTATACAAATATGTATTTGTTCTAAATTTTCCACATACCGCCTGGCAACTGTACAAGTACCACTACTACTACCTACATAGAAATCACTCATCTGAACAACTTTACTTAAGTGAAAGTGCGCATACCAGAAATGTCAGTAATAATCCCTCATTCCACAGAAAAACTGTGTGTGCAGTGCAGTACAGTGAGTCAAAGTCGCTGTAAACTATGATGATGTTTACAATGACAGGTTTGGGGTAATAATTTTACTTTTTGATATCATTTTCCTTTCCAAATAGGTTTACCAATCTGTTTTGAACCTGTCTGACCGTCTGACTGCTCTTGTATCTTTTCCCCTTGGGACATTTGTTTAGTGATGTTGCTGTGTTCCTAAATGTGAGTAATTAGCATATAACAATGCTATACTGATTGAACTGATGGCCAAAACCTCGACAATAAGACCAAAATTTTAAGGAACTGGAGTAACCCTTTCAGAGGCTGATGACAACAGTTTATTTATCAGTAAGAGTTTTAGTGTTGCGTTATGTCTAAAAGCTAGTTCAGATGCTATTCAAACCCAGAGAGATTATTCGGAGGAAACCAAATAGTTGTTATTCATTGGCATGAAAGCCTCTTTGAACATCAACTATTAATTTCTGTTTTTTTAGTGAGTGCACTGCACCTCATAATATTAAATACCTTCTCTCTTAAAACTGCCTTGTTTTACTGGGTGTCACTTGCTGGCTCCATCCACCGAGGTTTAACTCGACCAATGACAATTATTTCTGCCTCCAGTGCAGCTCTGCCTCTGGGAAATGTTTGTGTAACTAAAACTCAATCTGCTCCCCTTCACTGTGTCACACACGCATACGCACACGCACGCACGCACACACACACACACACACACACACACACAGTATCACCCATCTTCCCTCCCTGCTATGCCCGTGAAGGATGCACTCCTCACACATCTGCCACCAAGCAGGAGAGTGGGTGGGTGATGCGGGGTGACCCCAGACAGCGAGGACCATCAAGCGATCCTACTGACACTCCAACACCTCCCCCTACCACCACCTCCTTCGCCCCACCCACACAACATACCCAACTCCGCCCTCTTGACCGACACCTCACCGGGATGCCACGCTGCAGGGTGCTTCAGAGCGCAGCAGGGTGATGATGGTGATGGGGTGGAGGGCATCTCCACATTCTCTCCCGCCTGCACCTGGAAGAAGAAGGGGGGAGGGATTGGTAGAAAGCATCCGTTTCATTAATAAACACGTTGGAGTCATCTTGATCTGGTTATCATGGCTACAGCTCTGCTCAGCCGAGAGGAAACTGGGAGAGAAAAGAGATCTCCCAGTATGAGGGGAGCTGGGTGAGGGGAGGAAGAGAGGAGGGGAAGAGGAAGTCTGGAGTAATCCGTGCAAACACACGCTGGCCACCCTCCTCTCTTCTAGAATATTAATCGAGTTTCTGACAGGGAGAGGAGGCGTGTATGTGTGTGTGAGGAGCAGAGTGTACAGAGTGACAAACCTCAGTGTTTGCTCGCCTGTCGATGTGTATGCTTGTGTGCGTCTGTTTGTGTGTGGAGGTGGGGATTTTACAGGCGATGGCGAGATCTTCTCTGTTTGCTATCTCGCCCCGGCGTCTGCATGCACAAATCTGTGTGTGTCTCCGTCGCATACGTCCACCAATCCAAGGTGACCGTGCTGGCTGACGCCTGAGGGCCCCCAGGGCGCCACTGACAGCTTTAGGTGCGAGTCAGAGATTTGTAGCCCCACCTCCTCTTTCTCCAACCAGTACCCATAACCCACCAGGGCCATAAACCAACCCCACCCCCCAAGGAGTGATGGCTAAAGAGGTTAAAACAAAAGAGGTGAGAGATGAGAGGTGGGTTGAATACAAAGATGCTCCCCCTGTTTGGGACACAGAGACTGATGGATGGTGAGGGGAAAGAGGGGGGCAATTATGACCTTGAAGGTCAAAGGTCAAGGGTCGAAGCAGGGGAAGGGAAAATGAGTTCAGTGGCCTCAACGCCATTCTTCACGGAGCTGCTGCCGCCTCTGGACAAATATAAGCATTATACAGGGGGGTGCACAAACACACATACGCTCAGTATTTTTAACACTGCATCTAATTGTACAAATTTGTGTGCAAACAGTAAAGGGCAGCACATGCTGTGTCATATTGTATTAGTTGTGATATTAAACAAATAAAGGAATAATGTCAGCCAAAATATGACAATATGAAGAAGTTGAATTTATCTACATTGCCACATTATTTGACAATATATTTCCACCTTGATGCCAATTAACCCAAAACAGTCACAATTGTGCTGCTTGCAAGAAATCATCATCAGCATCATAATAATAAAAAGATATTGCGGGTGAGAGTATGGGCATCAATTTCATCTAACAGTTGGGGTGGGACAATAAACTATAAAATCAAAACAAAATCTCTAGAGAAATTTGTTATGGCCGAAAATTGTGTCCTCTTACATTTAATCTTTTATGTATGTTCTTTTACTATTATTATTATGTATTGTGTTTTTATCCTTAACCTTTCCTCTCCTATACTCCTTATGCTGGTCTGTCCACATTTACTAGGGTTTAGGTCAGAGCTGTGAGATTGTTTTGGTGTTCCTCTCTTGTTGTTCCTCTCCTCTCATGGAATGCTCATTCAAAGCCCAGAGAGGATCTCTGTTCCCCAAAACATAGAAACCTAGACTGTGTAAATGATAATGCTTCCCTTTGCTCGGGGCCAGACGCCCAATGATGCCCTAGGCGGCAGGTCTTTGGACCAGCTGTATATGTTTTAGTACTTCTCTATTTATTCTCTTTTGTTAAATAAATTCCTCAAAGACAACGGTTGGTTGTCTTTGAGGAATTTATTGACACTCAATTCTTTGCTCAACCCCTCACCAGGAATATCATTTCCACAACAAAGTTTTGATTTGTACTTGTATAGGATACTGTATGTGGACAAAGAGGAAAGTATTTCTACTAATACTAGTGTAGCATGGAGATTGCCTTAATAAGGGGACTTTCTGTCCTTATTTGGCATTTTGGTGAAATATGATGTTACGTCCTTTCCTCTTTCATTTTATCTGGCCAACAACACAAAGTGATATTTGTTTAAATATGAGTTTGGTTCACCACACGGTCATATTATGATGATTAAATTATCTTGCATCCTACACATAATATTTTAGGTTTCATCTGGGACAGAAGCCTTCTCTTAGCCTACTTAGATATTCATTGATCTACTGCTTAACATCATATTGAGCAAAAACTCAACAAAACGGTAGATTTGCAATATTATAATCATAATTTTTTTGTCATGACTAATTTATTAATGACAGCACCTGTATTAAAGAGAAAAGAATCACTTGTAATTGAATCAAATAGCCTTGCTAGTCTACTTACTGGAGTTCCACAACTGCTGAATCAATTCAAACTTTCCCACCAGACTTGAAAACAGGCTGGACCAAACCACAATGAGGCAAGGGAGGGGGGATTCAAAATGTTTCTAAACTTCAGATGCTTTTTTGCCCCATTTGCGTTTATATAGTTTTACTACTTAAATAATTATTTTAAATGTATATCAGTATATTATTTAATGATATTTTTAGGTGGGACAACCCTAAGATTGGATAGTTGCTGCATGTTCTTTCCATCTTACTGTGCCGCCACATGTGTGGATGACTCAACCCCACACAAACTCACACACACACACACACACACACATTTCCTCCCCTCATGTGTGTGGTGTGAGGGTGTCAGCACTCTGGGTCTGCCCTGCATGGGGGGCAGTGGGCTGTGCCAGGGAACAGATGGTGGTGGCTGGGCGGGAGGGCAGCAGGGCATAGAGGCAGCGGGCGCAGCGAGAACGCTGCTGATCCTGTGGCCTCGGCTGGGTGAGAACAAGCAAAGTCCTGATGCAGGGTTTTTCTTCTTCGCTGGAACACTGCATTACTCTTGTTGTAGGAAAAGTTGCACCCACAGCACAATGCTGGGGGAAAATGGAGGACGGCCAGTTGCTGGATTGTTGTTCAATAACTTCACACAAGATGATTGCAAACTTGCTGTCACTACGTGGATATATTGTGGTCATGGTTGGATGACTATTAGTCTTGAAGACTGGCAAAAATTGCTTCTCATTGCGTTCAGGCAATGCAGTGGACATATAAGCTTGAGATTTGCATTTGAAGTAGACAGAATACTGAAGACAACAAAACACATCAACATAAACCCGACCTACACCTGACTGGACATCCACACCATCCAAGTGGGGGTTGATTGAGACTGGTCTCCCCAGGAAAATTATAGCATTGGTCATTTGTTCAAATACTGAGAGTGTTCTTTTTAACGAAAGAGTAACTTCATACCAGGTTGATAGTTTCCAAGGCGTTTCACCTCTGACCAGCATCAAGGTGCAGACATGGTGCTGTCCACACACCTGCAGTTAGTGTATATCAGGGCACCAATCCAATCTACTATTATTTACTATTTTACAAAACTACTATGAGAACAATAATCAGCCTTCAGACACAAATGGCGGTCTGCATGCAACACAATGTGTCAGTTGAGCACAAAAGGAAAATTGGATTATTATTTCGTAATACTCATAGTAATCCTCTGCTGTATGTACATCTACTTTATAAGCAGCTGCTGCATGAATGAGATATTTAAAAAGCAGATGTGAAAAAATGCAGACAAACCTGCCGTTCTCCATCCTCTCATTCTACTTAAGCTGAGCACAACACACTGCAGTGAAATGAGACGACACAGTTTGTCACGCCGCCTGTCGATAGTCAGGAGGGATGGCACATCACCTTGGGACCTCCCTGGGGGGCTAAATACACACAGGCCTCCGTGGACATCCACATGACCCCCAACACACACTCTTGCTGTCACACGCGCTGATGAAATGTTCTTTAATACCCAATCGACAGTATTGACATCCCCTTGGGTAGCAGGGTCCCCCTGAGGGCAGTAAAGTATTGATTGTGGGGGACTGTGGGTCCGTGGTCCCCCAGTGACATGTCCCCAGTCCCGCTGCTATTAAAGGGAGATTAGTAGGGTTATTACACCTCCCAGGCCAGATGGACATGACACAGGGACAAGTGGCAGCAAGATGACCCAGGAACTTCTTGGAGGAGAATTAGCTGCTGTCAAGGATTTCACCCAACTCTAGTTCTCAAACCAACAAGTGAACAGTAGATAAAAGAGACTTAATGGCTCATGCTGCATCCAAGCTATGTCCACAGAATGTCATGGTTCCATAGATTATTCCAAGATGGTTTCTGTCAGCCCTGAAGTCACACCAGATAAATACAATGTAGCTGTTTTTATCACAGCACATGTATGGTTGGTTTGATCACACGTTTAAATAGACAGAAACACTGTGTAGGCCAAAAAGCTAATTTTTAAAGAATAAGTCTGGCATTTATTATATTTTGCTTCAGTTTGGACATGGGCAGTTTCTGCGTTTACTTTCGGTTGGATTCAAAGGCATGTGGTGATGTTTTGTTTTTTTGAGAAATGTAAGAAAGCTTGCTCTACTTGCCCTGACATACGTTAATTTGCTGGACACGCTGAAATAAACTAGTGTGTGTGTTCATGGTAATGAAGGAACATGTCACCCGGTGCAACACTGTGGCTCACTGACAGGGTCGTTTTTGAACAACAATGGAGCTCTAGGGCACAGAGGAAGAAGATATTGAGATATATCAGGCTTTGGATACACATGCAGTACTTTTACATTGCATTCATTGCTGGTTTGGCGTTTTTTTATGGGATTCAGGCAATATCAGCCATGCCTTTTAAATAGCTTCATTGATTGTATTACTGTTGATATTTGTTAGTGTTATTTACGTTGAAGTACTGGCAATGCTAACTTTGTTTGTTTTACCAGTAAATGGGAGGTCTCATAGTTATTAGAAATTTCCCATATGGTTCTAAATTACTTGGTATTACAACAAGGAGGCCCTCATACAGTGTTTCCTACTCAGCTGATACTATTTAGTCTGTAAGTCAATGTGGCATTAGAGGCAGGTTTAAGTGTGCTGCCTTATAAGGCTGTAAAAGAAAAGCCACCAGTAATTAAAAAAGTTACAAACTTAGTTACCATCAGCCCAGTATCCCCCAGGATAACATTATTATTGGAGTTTTTTGCAGGAGACCAGAGTTTGCACCTCATCACAGACCTGCAATGAACATTAATAACCCTAATCATAATCTTTTGAATCTGTTTTTAGCTGCCTAACCTTATCTTTCACATAATCACAATCTTTCCCTGATCTTAAACATACCGGAGCTACCATGCAAATTTTGGCATTGGATGTATAAAAGATGTTGTCACTGAACAAGTTATCCAGAGTTTAGCAGATTAATGACTTAATGATTTTTGAGAACAAATCACATTAAACTGTTACAAAATAAAATCCCTATTTTCAGTAAATATTCAGCTTCTGGTGGAGCTTTGGAGCTGTGAAAGGGCAGCATGACACAAAAGTCCTGTTTTTAGCCATGTTGTGGAGAAACTTTTAGTTTCTAAAGATGATTATAAGGATTATAAGTTTCTAAAATTACTCAAAAATATTTAATGGAGCATTTTTTTTAAAACATCATGGTTCCTGCAAGGCCTTAACTTGAATCATCTAACATTCTGGAGGTTTTAAAAAGGTCTTAAAAAGTCTTTCATTTTATGCAGATATCCTGAATGTGTTGTTTCAAACTCCCAGCCTTCGTTCCTCTCCCTTTAGACCTCCCACAAGTTCAGATGGTGAGCTGGAATTCGCTGTGGCTCAGCTGAAATGGCGATTATTGGCACAGTGCTCTGGGCTCTACACCCTGCCCTGTGGAGCCGGGATGACCTCTGCAGGATGAGGGGTGTGTGTGTGTGTGGGGGGAGGGGGTCATCAGTGATTGATTAGCTGGCCTGGGAGGACCACCACTCCCCCACTGGCTAGGGCATATGGAGCTGCGTGTCCTATGGACAGCTGCGTCTGCAACACTCATCCCCACTGTGTGTGTTGTGTGTGTGTTGGAGGGCCGAGCCTTGTTATTCTGTATTGGTCTCTGTGGCATGTCCTCCCTTAGCTATGCAGCTCTGCATCCTGTTGTGGTACTGCTCCACTGTGGTGTGCACTAAAATCAGCTAATATCAGTAAAAGCACAGCTTTGGTACGCAAATCCACTATTGCTGAGAAGAGAGCACAGAAACTTAATTTAGAAACTTACAAATATTCAAATGCTGAATATTAATAGTTCCTAAATGAAGTACAGCAGTATGTGCGCAGTCCCATCCACATAATTTTTGAAACAAAAAAATTAGAGCATATAACAATAGTGTTCTTCCAGAGCCCTGAACCTTGACCCCATCCAACACCTTTGGGGTCTTTTGAAAGTATGACCACAAGCCAGGCCTTATTGCTTGTTTGAAGTCCCCGCAACCAGGTTCCAAGATCTTACCGAAAGCCTTCTCAGAAGAGTGGATAAAGTAAACATACTATCTTACTTTACCGTAAACTAAAACTGCAGAAGCAAACAAGCCACCATGTGTGATATGGCTTTTCTCTTAAATCTGTGCAGTAATGTGTGTGTAAAGGAATTCACTTTTACATGTAATGAAGATGTCTAAAAACCTTTAATAACCACATTTTGCAGTTTTAATCCTTGTCTTTTAAACACAGACATTTAACAATTTTAAGTTAGCTTGACAACAATAAGCCATATTCTGTAGTACAGCAAGCTTAAATACTGCACAGCATTTACATCTACTCATCATCTCTGTGGAGGTAGAATTACATTGTTTTTTAAGTACTGACAAACAGTATTACAGAGGCTCCTCATTGCTTGCTGATCATGATCAATCCATCCATGCTTTCACAGTCTGTGAAACTGCGTCCAGTTGGCTGTGTGACCACAGTAATAGAGCTGCTGCTAGACAGAACAACACATAAATCAGTCAGCAGCTTACACAATACATGTGCAGAACTACAACACTGTGGGCAACATGCACCCATACCAGCCCAGTACCCCAGAAGTTGCATCCAAAATGAACGGTTCTGCACCTCACAATTTATGTGCTTTGCCTACATTTTTTGCCAATGCAGGAAGTAGTGTGTCCTATATGTAGTGAGGCAGAAAGTAAGGATGTGGAGGTTGGGGTTATTGGAGACATGCAGAAGACTGGAATTAGCTTCTTGTCAAAGAACTGCAAGACTTGCATAGACCTTTATTTTTTTTAAACCTAAGCATGATCTTTAGCTAACCTTAATCAAGTGTTTTAGTGGCCTAACCTTAATCTTATCGTATAATCGTATAATATTTATAGCCACAATCTGTCCTACCCATAACTATACCATAGTTGTCATGTGCACATATTCTGAGAATTTAAAAATAGTTGGCATTAAACACAATGCAGGGCTTTGCAGAATTTTCCAATATTTATGTGCTTGTCTGGTTGCATATACACTGCAAGAAACATTCACCTTTCCGTTCATGCTTTATTCAGTCAGGTACATTAACAACCTTTACAATATAAAGACTTCACTGCTTTATTGAAATGATATACATATACAGTATATACCCCTATACACACACACACAGCCCCTCATAACCACCTCAACTATCTATCAATCATCCATCACACAAACGCTTGCACCAGCAACTCCTAAATGGACTGACTTCATATTTTAATTTCGTGTATGTGGTTTTAAAGTGGGATGGTTCTTCAGGGGGTGGGGGGTAGGGTAGGAAGCAGAAGAAAAGAAAAAAAAGATGATTTGCGGAAGTAAGTTCAAGTGGATATCTGGCCGGGGTTAAAAGTGAAAGTAATTCATTACGGGGCGATAGTGCTTGGCGATATTCCTCATCTTGACGCTTTGCGGTGTGGCAGTTGAGAGGGGTGAGCTGGGGGGGTGAAATGGCCAGTGGTGGCGGGAAGGGGCTGGGGGGTGAGCCACATCTACCGGCCCCATTGGAGTAGGAGGAACGGCGATGAAGGGATAAGGGCCAAATTGATGGTCATATTTTACAGTGGGTCAGTGTGGAGCATGCTGTCCAACACTGTAATTACAAGTTTGGTTAGAGGAGAGAGGGAGAGAGAGGGGAAGAAGAGAGACAGTCGTCTTTGTCATGGCCATAAATGAACAGCCAGGCTTAATTGAGTGGTAACCTCTGAAGCTGTTGTGCTAACACTGCAGAGAGATGGGAGATGGAGGGAGAGAGGGGTAAAAAAAAAGAGGAGAGAAGTGCTGATAAGGCCTTTTGTGTTCCTCAGTTTGCTGCCTTATCCTTTCTCACACTAACACTACTGAGAGCAAGCATCTCACATAGACAGAACAGATTCACTCTGTGCAACATTTTAATGCATAAAGACAATACTTTTTATGTAAACTATGAGAGTTGAGTTACCGCTTTTTTACTGAACCTGTATATAGCAGCTTGACGATCATTTTGTTGTGTATGATCTGCTTTGCCATACCTAGCAGCTGAAAGGTTAGCAACGTGGCTAAAACCATCAATGACAGATGGATTGCCATGAAATGTGGCCGTCATGGTCCCAAGAGAATAGAGCAAAGTGACTTTAGTGATCACAATTTCTCTAAGCCATCTAATAGATAGGCCTGCATAACATTTGGTTCAGACATTCTTGTTCCCAGACAATGCATCTTATTGACTTAATGATTCTCTGACTATTATCTTGTGTAGTTGTGGTTTGAGTGAAATGTCTTGAAAATTATTGGGTGGCTTGCCATGAAATTTGGTACAGGCTGCTGCATGATGAAATGTAATAACTTTGGTGATGATGTTATCTAATACTTTGGTTTATGAACATGTACCTGCATAACAAATGTCATTCCCATCAGCCTCAGCTGTATTTAGTGCTAATAAGCAAACACTAACATGGTAACAGGCTAATCTAAGATGGTGAAAATGGTAAACATCATACCTGCTAAACATTAACATATTAGCATTGTCAGTGTGAACCTCTAAGCATGCTGACCTTAGTATTCATACTATATTATACAATGACCATGGCAAAGTGGTATGGTTATCGTGCAGACACAAAAAGATGGCCCTAGGTCTTGTTTGTCAAATAAGTGTAAGAAATCCATGACTGTTGGCTTTTAAATTTTTTTGGCCTGTACTTAGGCTCAAAATGTCCCAACAACTTGGTTCTTATATCTCTGGAAAACTGATGCTCTCCTCTATCCATATAAAGATATTTGCTGTGTGGTGAAAATCTGTGGACATGTAGGCATGCAGGCAACCTATCATGAAAATAACATTATATAGGATGCCTATAGTAGTAGTAGTAGTACTAGTAGTCCGACGTGGTGACTATGCCAAAAGCCTGTAAATAAAGGGAGGACTCAAAGTGCTAAACTTCACTCTTTAGCAATGCTATTGCCACAGAAGCTGTTATTGCTAAGCTAGGATGGCCATGTTCATCTTGATACTGTTTGGGGTTGCTAATTGGCAAAGTAAAGCTAGCATGTATAATCCACTAGCACCTGCTAGAAGTTTGTTTTAGCTTTTTCAACAGGGAAAAAGAAGATATTTATGCTTGGTGACAAAGTCCTTGATGGTTTATCAGAGCTCATTTAAGCAGGAGATAAATCAAGCTAAAGAATGATAAGACCTCATAGAGGAGAGTGCAAAATTCGTTGCTGGCTTCTCCTCTCTGCTACATAATGATATATACATATAATAACTAGAGCTAAACCCCCCCCGCTTGTTTAACACATGTCCTACAAATGTACAAAGAGAAACCTTTAACCTCTATGTGTCTTTTGGTGCCACGCTCATTCCCTCCCTCTGCTGTATTTTCTCCATTTCTCTCTCTGTCTTTCCACTCTCCTCTTCCTGTCTGTCTCTTTTCAATTCTCCTCTGCTCCTATTTTCCCTTCTCCTCCCAGCCTGTGCGATTGTGGCGTCTCATCACAATTTTGGCAGAGGCTTCTTTTCATTTTCTTTCCTCATCTCCTGTCTAAGTTTTGGCCTCACACCCCTAAACCCTACAACCACCCACCCACCCACCCGCCACCTTTCCCCCCTTCTTTTCTCCTCTGTCTCAGTCTTTTCTTGCAATCTTTCGGCTCATCATGTAGGATGGCTTGTTTCTTTCAATGTTCCGAGGTAATGGCGGAATATAGCGGGTCTGCCTTCAGAGCGAAAGAGGGAACAATTTGTTCCCTTTGCAGTGAGCAGGGACGGTTGTGATCAAGGGTGTGATCTGCAAACGGGCCTGCTCGCACACACGCACACATACACACAAACACATACACACAAAGCAATGATGATGAGGCCATTTCCTCCCTCATCTCCAGATCCTCATCTAACCGCTAATGAAAAACACGACAATTACCCACAACTCTTTGCACCTCAGCCTTCAGCAGTAGTAATCTCGGTGCCAATATGAAGTCAGTTTGTCGTCTTGCCTCCACTGTCCCTTACTCTTTCCCATCCGTCCAGCTCCTTTCTCCTGTCCATTTAGAGAGGTGTTGGACACTGGAAGTGTTCAGCGACAATGATGGCTGCTGCTGGATGGTTGTAAAAATGTGATTGGAATTAGAGATATGATAGCATTACTTACATGGGCCAGTGGGGGACTGACAAAGGCTGTGTTGAGGGTAATGAACACTGGATTAAGGGTGAGTAATGAAGCACCGAGGATTATCATTTGGTACCATGGGAGCATCATGAAGCTTTCATTTTGTTAGTGGAGTCTGTGCATGTGTGTGTGTGTGTGTGTGTGTGTGTGTGTGTCCTCTCCTCTGTAAACCTCAGCCCTAGTCCAGTATCAGATTTAAATCTAATCGTTATTCACTATCTCCAATAAACGAAGAAATACATGATTCTGAAATTGAAGGCAGTTTATGTGAAAGACATCATTGTCTGTCAGTGCGCACAATGAGATAACTTTAAAATTCCGAATTTTAATGAATCATGTACAGTGTTTCTGTGCTGCGTGCATGATTGCATGCATGCATATTTGATGAGGCAATTCGCCGCCGTGCAGTCCACATGACAGTGCATCATCTCCTGACACTTTTCTACCTCTCTGCACCAGGTGACAGCAAGGTGTCAGTTATGATGGCACTTTAATTAATTTTGTTTGTCCTGTTCACTGATAGTCATGGACCGCTGGGTATCCATGTTCCTGCTGTTGGGACTGATGCAGAGCAGCGAGATAGCGTGTGTGTGTGTGTAGGATAAGACAGCACAGGCTAATTTAAACCAGTTGTAATTCTATGACTGTGTTTAGTTGTTCATAGTCAGCATTTGTTCTTAAATGGATATCTGTGAGTATTTGGCATTAAGGTAAAAATAAGTACTAAATACACTTGACTGAGTTAACATTTTTTATCACCTAAACAAGTTCCAAAAATACACCCTGCAGCACTTGCTTTGCTGTGGCCAGAAGAAGTTTTTTTAATTTTACAGTTCACCTTCATTTTCTCTTCCAATTAAATTTGGCTAATCTGTGATTGTTATTGCCTGATTCTCTGACTGCTCGTGTTTCTTGTCCCATCAGACTTATTTTCTGGAATGTTGCATTCTGAGATATTAAAAATTACTTTAGTGACTACAATATTATCATAACCAATAGAAGCAATGCCTGCTGATATTGAAATGCTTTGTGTACTTGATTGTTTTCAATACTCAGAGTAACAGCGAACAGTGTTGGCTGCGCTAGTGCTAATATTACTGTCAGTAGTGGGGGATTTTCTACCATTTTGCCACTGGTTTGTGGGCAGATATTGCAGATGTGAGAAAACTCCTATTTGGAATTACAACTAGGAGGCTGTCGTGTTTCCTATTTGATTACTTGTAAGTACTGCCTCATAATTAGGTTAATTTTATACAGCTTTATTAGCATGCCCATGTCACAAAAGTCTGTACAGTTTTGAGCTGTGGTCAAATAGCTGTCAAACACGGCACTGTGAGCAAATGCATGCAGAGGAAAACACATCGATAGTTCTGGCACAATATAGTGTAAGATCAAAATTCCACTCACAAGCTCACAGCTCAGCAAGTCAAACTTCTAACTAATTATTTTTAGAAAAAGGCATGAGATGTGTAAGGAATTTGATCAGAATCACATGGCCCAACAGGACATTTAAAAAACACAACTAATCATGTGAGTCAGTAAATACTGTAGTGGGGGAATGGAAAACTGCGGAAATGTAGACAGTTCTGCCAATAAGCCTGTGCACACTTTAGTCATCATAGCCAATTTAACACCTGCTGTTAGTTTCAAACTGACAATTTCTCCTGTGTGAACATGCCAATTTTGATTTCACTTCTAGTACATTTTCACATTCAGTGTACCAAACAGGACGAAACAGGGAGTCTTTATCATTCCATGACAAAATATCGCAGTTTAATAGTTGAACCGTCTGCAAGTACAGTGATTTTAGCTGTCAACGCTATCACCTGCACAACACCATTCACAGAGAATCCTGAGACTGCAATATACCAGGGCCTCATTACAGAAGTGTGATGACTGAAGTAGTATTATTGCATACATGTCTGTGTCTTACACATGTTAGCTAGAACATATTAATTTGAAATATCTTGGAATTTATTTATATCTATTTCCATTAAATATTTAACTAATAAAGTTAGCCAGCATTGTTCATAAATGAACCAATCACTGTGTTACTTATTACCTAGGATATGTCATTACATGATTATGTCAAAGTTATACTGTATTATATAATCAGCTATTTATAAGCTAGTTATTGATGATTCGAAGGAGGTGTTACAGTTGGTGACAAATACTAAAAATAATAAGTATTAAAACCTGAAAGATTAAATCTGCTTACAACTACATTATGTCTTTTAAACCCTTTATTATGTGTTAAGATACTAGGGGGTTGAAATAAAGCGTTACCATGGAGGTCTCCACACACTTAGGTAAGAGCCTTGTCCTTCAGAAAGCGGTCAGCCTACTCTGGAAAAACAGATGCAGGGAAGCAGATCCACATGCTTTAGCACCACTTTGATTATTCATAGAAATGCAGACTAGGGACTATGGGAGTGAAAAGTGGGTGGGTAAAGAAACAGGGAAAGAGGAAGGTGGAGGAGGAGGGAAGGGGCATTGGTGTAAATAAATAAACAAATAAATAATAAACAATCACAGCACCCCTCGCTGCACACACTGCAAGGAACCAATCGGCACCCTGGCTGAACGCCCTGGAAATTGTGTGTAATGAGTAGGAAAAGATTAGAGGGAGCTCTTGCTAGGCTGTAAATTGACATTAGTAAAAGAAAACTCTTTTACTAGGCGGGCCCAACAGTCTCATTTAGACAACAGAGGAGGGGGGCTGGGGACCGGGATACAAACAAGGAGACGGGGAATGAGGTGTGTGAAGACGTTAAGGTTTTTTGCTGGAGTGCAGCCTTGCTGTTGAGTGCTGTGAGAGTGCGAAATTTAAGGTGAAGAGTATTTTTCCCTCTCCATATAGTTGCATGGTATTCTCAGTGGAATGAAGGACGAGGTCAGGATATACTTTCAGCTTTCACAACCGTATTTCACTTCAGATGTTGACATTTTACCAGAAATGACACTTTATGAATAACTTAATGCGGTTGTTGCAAGCTGTTTACTTTATATCATGGCATGTAATAAAAAAGCCATTTTAAAACTGCACTACCCAATATTTCTACATTTACAAAGAATCAAATGATGATGAGGATCACAACGGAGCGCTCTTAGAGACAAACAGGAAAGGATCACCCAACTCTGCAGTTTCCCTCAGGTCTATGGAACTTTTAAGCCTCTTTTAGCTTTTTGTTTTGGTTTTATTGGCTGCAACTTTACTATTTTGCTTCAGTCTCCCAACTCTACACACAACTCTAATTGACTTGTTTCTAGCCACTGCAGTGAGTTATTTTAGTGAAATATCTCTGATAAACCCTCTGTACACTACCTGTGTAAATATCAGACAGACAACGTTAGAATTCAGCAGCTAAAAAGCCAGATATCTCTCAGACATAAAATAAGAGTGATGTCTTAAATTGTATAAACAGATTAACAGAAAGACATATGCATGATATATCCACACAAAATGTGTTGGGTGTGTTGTTTGAACCAAAAGGTAATGGTGTTTTTTTCTTTATTAATGATCACAGTAAAGACAGCCAGCAGCGATAGGTGAAGGGAGAGGTGAATCACATGTCATCAGAATAAATGTCAACTCAAATTTAAAAAATTCCCAAGATTACTTTTCTAGTCAGAATGGTTGGAAACAAAGGTGTTGGTGCCTTGCATAATATCACTGTGCCATTCAGCTCAATGCTCCTGTTTTAGCTAGATACCAATGCACTGGACCCACAAAGGGCCGACCGACTCCAACCAACACCAACTGTTGGATCAGTGTGCGCCGTCAGTTGGTGTCAGTCTCTGTCAGCCGGATAAAGTCTTAAGAGTTAAGACATGTCTAGTCAGGGTGCAAACTACCGGGGAGCGTAAATAAGACATCATCTCCCCTAAAAGCATGATTTGTGATATTTTGGGGAGTCTCTAAAATATTGATAGCATGCTTTATTGCCATTAATTTCTACATATTTCTCTATCATCATGGATCCATGTGTAAATTCGTGAGTGTCAGACTTCATCCAGCCAGAGGGGACGATTACTGACCGTCCACAGATGGCCAGGCGCTCCACGATCTCCTGTCCCTAGTCCGCCCCACTCCCTCTCCGGTACGGGTTGTGTCGCTAGCCGAGCGGTTCGTGATCGTTCTGTCTGGCTGGATATTACGCATGATCCATGCAGTACAGCAGCTGGGGGCTCTCTGCAGCGCCACGCAACTTTTCAAAATTCTTCCCTCTCACGGAGAAAAGGACGGGTCGCAAACAGCTGTTGTGTGAAGATTAGTTGTAGCAAAATGGCTCCATATGATAATAATATTAATAATTATATTTATAGACAAACATGCCTGATACTTTCACAGGCAGCCCAGGCCTACATGCTTGCAGCTATTAATGTAGCAGTAAAATTAATGTAGCAGTAAGAAAAAGTCCACTGAAAAGCCATGGTATAGTTCGCACACTGTGTCTAGGCGAGTTGGGTGGAGTTGTAGAAAGTCGGACCAATGTTGGTCATTTTCCAACAAACCGCAACATTCTGAGAGTGTTCCCTTGACAACAAACTCTGTACTCACATGCGGAACATCAGCGCACACGACTTTCTTTAATGTCAGTGTAGGTTAGCAAGGTGTCCATTACTTGCTCCTCTCTCTCTCTCATTAACAACGGACCCATCTGTGAACGGCCTCTCCTCATTGTACACAATCTGGAGGAAGCGACACGTGACGGGCCGAAAAGTGATCATCCGCCGAAACTGATTGCCCTCCGCGGGAGCGCGCACAGAATGTTAAATCTGTAACGCCCTGTATCTATACATCCACAGCTGCTTTTATCTCAGTCATAACGTGCAAATAAGCATCACTTTATGTCCGTGGCAACAAAGGTATGTCTTTGTGAAACGTTAATGCTTCTTGTAGCTCACTAATCACAGCTGAAGTGTTTGCAGTTTATCAGGCCTGAGAAAATGTTATTATAGGCAATAAAATTAGACTGTTGTTGCCGATGAAATTTGTGTTTGGTAGGCCTATGTTTAATATCCTTGTTTATATCTGGAAAACAGACTGTAGTCTTTAATTAACATGATTCACGGCTGGGTTGTATAAAATAAAGTGTCTCTCTTGCAATTATCCCATTATTTTTGCTTGCTCTGTGCCACCCAATCCAGTCCTTTTATAACCAGTTGAAATATGGAGTTTGGTAGTATTGCACTTGCCAAAAAGAAAGAGTAGGCCTATAGCTCAATCAGTCCTTATTATCAGTTGAAATACATTTAAATAGCAAATACAGCCCATATAGCCTATGCAGTTTTGCACTTGCCAAGGTTCTCAAAATGAATCGATTTCATTTATGAGCGTTATATATTAGTTATGGCTGATTATAGCTCACCCAGTCCTTATAACCTGTTGAAATGCCTTTAAAGGGCCAATACAACCAGTAACAAGTAGTTTTCTACTTGTCAAAAAGTGATTGCAGCCTTGACATTGTCACTTAAATGAGAAGAAGTAGGCAACAAAAGTCTGTCTGGTCGGTTGCTGTGTGGGCAGTGTGGAACTGTTGGTTTTCTGAAAATTCTAAAGACTGAAACCAACTACTGCCAACTTTAGAATATTGGTGTTAGTTGGGCGCTGTCTGAGCAGTGTACAAGTGCCTTTTGACACGTTAAGCGATTTATTGAGAGAATGACAGGCGAGCGTTTAGGAAGGGAGGCGCGAGGAAATATATACAGTAACTTTTCACTTAACAGTTATCGGGACATTAACAGGAGGGCGTTTGCATGACTAGATTTATCAGCTATATGACTAATATATATAATAATACAGCCTATCAACTAACGTTACTTAGTAGTAGTTTTACTTTATCACATTTATAATTTAGAACTAAGATATGCAAGGCGGTCCTTCTTGTCTGACATCATCACCAAAAACACTAATATGCACACTAATAATGCACATGCCATGTTTGCTACTGTCGACAGGCTAACTAACCCCCCTGTGTCTGTCGCCTCTTAACTTCTATCCACCTTCTTCACAGACAAATTTCAAACAATTAGACAAGCAATCAGTGCCTCCATGTCAGTAACAGGATATGTCTTGTCCCTTTGTCCACAAACAATTCATATAGCGTGAGACAATTTGATTCTATTAACCACAAAAACCTGGAGGACATAATACAACATCTGAGACAGCTCTTGTATCCATTTACACACTGACAGTGGCAGAATTTCAGTCTTGGTATTATTGGATCTCAGTACTGCATTCGAAACGGTTGACCAAAACATATTACTAGACAGACTTGAAAACTGGGTTGGACTTTCTGGCACAGTACTAAACTGGTTTGAATCCTACTTAAAGGACAGAGACTATTTTGTGTCTATAGGTAATTACACATCTGAGCTGGCTTGGAGTTCCCCAAGGCTCCATTCTGGGGCCTCTTTTGTTTAACATTTACATGCTTCCACTGGCTCAGATTAACAGATTGCAGATGACACACAGATTTACATAACCATTTCACCAGGGGACTATGATCCCATACAAGTGCTGAGTAACTGTATTGAACAGGTCAACGGTTGGATGTGCCAGAATTTTCTTCAATTAAACAAGGATAAAACTGAAGTTATTATTTTTGGAGCCAGGGAGGAATGATTGAAAGTCAGTGCTCAGCTTCAATCTGTAATGTTAAGAACCACAGACCAAGTCAGAAATCTTGGTGTAGTCATGGACTCATGTGCCTGAATTTCAGGAGCCACATTAAGACAATTACAAAGTCAGCCTACTATCATGAAGCATATATCAAGGATTAAAGGACTTATGTCTCAGCAAGACCTGGAAAAACGTATCCATGCATTTATGTCAAAGAATTGATTTCAAAATCCTGCTGTTAGTTTATAAAGCACTAAATGGTTTAGGGCCAAAATACGTTTCTGATCTTCTGCTTCCTTATGAACCATCCAGATCTCTCAGGTCATCTGGGACAGGTCTGCTTTCTGTGCCCAGAGTCAAAACTAAACAAGGAGAAGCAGCGTTCAGTATATATCTGGAACAAACTCCCAGATAACTGCTGGTCAGTTCTTTTAAATTAAAACTGAAGACTTTTCTTTTTACCATTGTCTTTAACTAGTAGATTGATAACTTACACTGCACTCTAACTTTTACTGTCCTGTTTAGCATTGCTTTTAATTAAATATTTACACGGTGAGAAATGAGTTGGTAATTGAGTGAAAAGATAAAGAGAGTGAGATTGAACAGAGTGAAGGAAGTGGTCTTAAATCTCGCGCCCAAGTGATTTGCAGGACCCTCTGTCCACCTGTAAATGCGCAGGTGGGTCCAGAGTATAACTGGATCAAAGTGGCCTGCGGACAGACATGTCCTGGTTTCTCTGTAGTGTCCGAGGGTTTTTGGAGTTTCAGTGGACCCAAAGATTGCTATGGACCTGAGTATAGACTAGCTAGAGAGAGTAGATTAAGTGTACTTCTCTGTTTATTCTCTTTTCAAAATAATTGTACCTCAATTAATTGCTCAACCCCTCAGTCTGTTTTTATTTTCCATTTAACTCTTTTAACCCTGATTGTACACTGCACTGTAACTTTTACTGTCCTGTTTTTTCCTGTTTATCATTTATTTATTTTTTATTATTATATTTTTTTCTATTTTTTTTTCACCAAAATTATATTTTACTGTGTATTTTTTCAATTTCCCTATGATGCTTTTATGTTTAATGTAAAGCACTTTGAATTGCCTTGTTGTTGAAATTTGCTATACAAATAAACTTGCCTTGCCTTGCCTTTAGGAATGCCTTGCTGTGAAGGAATACAGTAGAAAATGAAGAAGGATGAGAGAGTGATCCCCTGTGAGTGTGACTTCCCTGAAATATATTAACAGGACATTAACAGGAGGGCATTTATGGCTAGATTTATCAGCTTTAGGAATATGAATAAAATAGCCTATATAATATAATAACATATCAGATAATGTTACTTAGTCTATAGTTTTACTTTAAGCTAGGCTGTGAAGGAATACAGTGGCACACAGAAGCCGTAGCCATGGTTACTAGCGCCTTCCGTTTACTTGCGGAGCGCTTGTCTCCGTGTCTGTTCACATGAGAAGCGCAGAGCGACCCCGTGGGGCCAGGTGACTACGCAGGTGGACTATGGCTTCCCGTGTGAAAAGGGCTTAAGATGTCGTCAAAAAGTATCCCCCACCAGCACAACCAACCTTTTCTTTTTTTAACACCGGGCTGCATGCAGTCTCAATACCCACCCAAGAACGAACAGTTCCCTTCACTGTCCTGTGGGCCAGTACCAGTTTTGAATTGGTTGTGGATGCAACAGGGAGCCAGTGCACTGAGCAGAGTGGTCCGGAAAAGGTTGAAGCAATCAAGGCAGGAGAAAACAAGAGCTTGGATAAGAACCTGGGTTACCCCCACGGTGAACATGGCTGCCTTCATGACAGGGGAGGGACGTTTAATATAAGCATGGATTAAATACTTGAACCCATTAAAAAATCATATTTTATATATACAAGTTTGTAAATATTTGGCATGTCCATCATTTTGTTTCTCTCATATTTGATTGTTCTTTGATCACAGGAATATTAAGAAGGAATATTAATATTAAGGCCTAGATATTGTGTTTTGTATTGTGCTGTAACACACATTACAAGTTAGGCACAGTGTAACACCATCAGGCACTTACCAAAATGTAATATGATTTAAATTGGTCAGATGAGTGTGCATTATAAATACGTTATATTTCTTGATGTGCTTCCACAGCATTTCTGACCGTGATCACCTTGTCACTCAGACGGACCCAACACATACACATCCACATGCATCCAAACACACAATCAGCTTGAATGAGTATGTTTCACTCATCTGTTTGTATGTGTGTTTATGTTTGTGTGCACTCCCCACCCCAACTGAGCAATTCACTATGCAGTTGGAATAATAACAGCCTCACCGGCTAATAACGATAATGGCGCAGGCGATTACCAAGGCGCAAGAAAAGAACGAAGGGTGGGAGAGAGGGGAGTATGGATATCGCTGGACGACAAAAGATTGCATAATTTAGTTTCTTTTTTTCTCCTTGTCCATTGCATCTATCCATCCTCTCACACTTTCTTACATCCCTCCATTTCTTCGCTTTTTTCCATCTTCCCACATTATGTACCTTCTGCCGCCCCCCTCGCACACACACACACAGTGTAACCTCCCCCCTCCACCCCCTTCTCTCTTTCTGGCTAATTTAAAATTTGTCAGACGCTTGCGTCTTCTGGATGGCTGGCCTTTGATATTTTGCGAGCTCCATTTGGCACAAACAAGCCTGCGGCCCTGGTGCATCCTGCTGACTGCTGCACTAGTGGCAGGCCCCCGCCATTTATCTTAGCCCGGCCACCCAATGCTTACTCATTACAGGAGCCTCGGCACCAGCTTAACCCCCACCTCTCTGCCGACTGTGCGCATGCAAACACACTTAAAAACAGCCAAATCGTGTGTGTGTGTGCGCATAAACATAAGCAAATGCATATCAGTAAACACATTCATACACCCAGAAGCATGAGACACGTGCTTCCAAATTCAAACACACAGCCTGGGATCATTGCCCCCCCCCCCAGGGGTAAATGCCTACATTTCCCCCTACAATATGAGCCCATCTCTGTGTGTTTTATAGTCGAGGTTAAATGCTCCATCTTTGCACCCTCCCACTGGCCCTCAATGCTCTCCACAAGTGTTTCTCTACATGTTAAAGACATTGTGTGTTCCAGCTTTTCAGGTATGTTTGCAAACTTAACCATTACATCTATGTGGTAATGCTGATGACCCGACCACTCACCCATGGGAGAAATATGTCAATCAGTGTGCTCGCAGAGATAAATCCTGCTTCAATTTAACCTCTCTTTTCTCAGCTCATATTCAGCATGTAGGCGCTCCCTTCCAAGCGCCAGTTTGTTGTTTCTCCACTGAGCAGGAGCCCATGCTGTTTCATTCCTAGATTGCATCTGAAGTCCCCTGTAACTTTTTGTTGATCTTAACGTAGGTGAGTGGCAGTGAGTAATGGTAGAGATAATTTAACACAATCTGTCAGATCACAGCTAGTCTATTTGGATCGGTGGTAGCAGGCTAGTTGGCTGGAGTGCACGAATGCTTACAAGTTCAACACACACGTACTGCTTACGAAGGCTTACACTACCCTGCCTTCTCAGAACTACAGCCTGGTGTCGTGGGGGTTGTGATTAAGGTCAAATGCACAACGGTGTATGGAATGTACATTCAACACCAAGGTCATCAGTTTGAAATAACTGAAATACAGTATGTTGAGCAGCAACCTGCAGGTTTCATCCAGCTTTTTAAGAGTAAAATTCAAGCACTTTCAAGGTACCTAAACCAAAAATGTCCAGACTGTTGAAGCATTCATGACATTTAATTTTTTTCTATAAATACAACTGCAAAAAATATACAGAATTCCTTTCCACAAACAACACTCACTGTAAACTGTGACTTTGTTCATTGTACCAGTGTTCATATTAACTGTATGTTTTGATCATGAGCAGGGGTTGATTTTAACATTTTGATGATTTTAAGTAAATTTACCTTTTATTTGTGCAGGTAAAAATGACAGTTTACCAATGCAGAATCAAGATGAGCTAACAGTTGAAAGCACTAGTGTCAAAAAAATATAAATGATTAAATTTATGCATTCTATTAAATGGCTATATGTAACATTTTCATTTCAACAAAAAAGGTTTATATTCATTTAGATTGTATATAACAATAGGCAATGCAGAGAGATACCAATGCATGTTCAGATACGCCCCTAGGTGACCTGCTCAGCTATTACATTTTTTTCAAATGGTTTTTAAAATGTGCATTGGCTAGTTAGCTAGCTCTCCACCCTCTCCAGTCAGCTATATTTGTAGCTTAGCTAATCTAAAAATGTATTCTTGGGTCAATGCAACTGATTCAGTGAGAGCAGGTCACAATTCTCTGTGCTGGTGCTTAGCTTACATTATCACTCTTCCTGCTGCTTTCACGTGGCGAGGCTGCGGAGCCTGAAGGAAGTAGTTTGAACTGCGAGCGGTACCTACTCTGCTGAGTTGGACACACAGTGGGGAAAAAATGCATTAGTTTCAAATCGTTATTCCGAATGTATTCACTTTCAGTAATGACTGGCACATAAGGGGAAGACGCAGCATTTTATTTGTTTATGACTTGTGTTTGTGGTCCGGTAAAGTCAATTTCTCTTCCACTTAACCTACGAAAAATCTACACAAAAAAGACGACCCTTAATGTGGAGCCCTGATGACTATCTAAAGCTTGATAATTTATCCAGCTATGAATGACGAGTCAACACAAGAAAATAACTTATTTTGTCTGGTGTGTGAAGCCAGAACAGTACGAAAAAATGTGACGACGGGATCATTTCATTTCAAATATTAAAAGATTTTTGGTGGTGTGTAGATGAAACACCAGATTATATTGAAATTCAAGCTTTGTTCAAAGAGAATCCAAGTTTATTTCTTATCCTCATCCTCAGAAGCCTTAATCCACGAGACTGGGAGAGAAAGCCGAAGACTAAAATCTATCACTACACTCTGTGTAACAGGTGAAGTTAACCCTGCTGAAACCAGTATTTAGTCCCTCAGCGCAGATGCAAATTAAGTTTTATTTGTGCAACACATGCCAGCCACCAGCTGTTTGAGACTCACATGTAGGACGAGCCATAGAGACAGACAGAAGAACTAGCTGGTACACTAGCCGTGATGCGCTGATAAGTGAAATTTTTATTGAAGCACACGCAAACAAAGAGAAATAGTATATGTACATCCTAGTGTATAATGATGTGTCAATGCGAGACATTGCCAGTGTTTGTGCATAGAGATAAATAGATGTTTTTGAACAATAGTTACACATATGCTGCCGGTGTAAGCTGCCCTTGAGAACTTGAATTTAGATTTAGGATTTTAGGATTGCAGGGTAAAATGTCTAAAGATATACTCTATATTACTTTTTTCCTTTGACTATTGATGGTGGGTGCGTGTTCTCAAAAGTGTATTCCTGTGACCTATGTTATTTAATGGCTGCCTGCAAATCAAATGCCCATTGGGATATCATCATAGTTGAAGAGTTTTTAAGACTATATATTAATATATAGTACATCTTATATAATCCCTCTTTCTGTGTGTTTTGCTTTAGCTAATTAGATGTTCATCTTTTTCTGTGTGCACATTTGTCATTACATAATATAATATGCCACGAAGTTATTAAAGATAATTTCACTTTAAAAAGGAAAATACATTGTAAGTGTCTTTTTGTAGCAATGCATTCTACTCATCCTACTTTATTAGCACTGCTATGCAACCATGTTATATGGTTTTGGTGTCTTTTTCTGAAATGGGAGAAGTACGGTGATAAAACATCTTTAAAACTCACATGGCAGAAGCTCATGGTTCATACTGGGTGACTGCCCAGTGTCTCCTTTTGTTTTTGTACGATGAGCCGAATGTGTGGGTGTGTCTAAATGTGTGCGTGTGCTTTGAAACAGTCTAGACATCCATCTAACATCACAACCCTCACCTCATATCAAATCCATTGTTGGCAAGTATTGATTTGCCTCAACTTGTATCTGACACATGTAGATGTTTCACAATGACATACACACAAACACGTACACACCTACACCTGCCTTTTCTCTCTCTGTTTGCATTGTGCTTCCTCTCAGGAAGAGGAGGCAATTTTTACAGCAGTGAAGCCTTAAGTGGAGCAGAAAATAGACATTGACCTATCTGTTAATATCAGCTTAATCGCAGCCCTCTCTGTCAGGAGCCATTGTGGACAGAATGTGTGAGGACAACCAGAAGAGCCCACTCTTTGTATGGTTGAGTGTGTGTGCAGAAATACTTGGTACATGTTTATACGACAACAAGGATTAAATCAAAATTTGAACATTTTAAGTAATTTAGTACCATTTCACTCAAATGTGATTCCCTCTGGGGTTTTCTTTGTGTGCACTGGCAGGCTTTTCCTTTGGTTCTGCTGATTTTGATATGCTTGTTTTTGCCTAGTATATTGTGTGTGGTGATATCAAAGGGCACGCTAATAACTGTGATTGAGATACTTGAGAGACATTTGTTGCTTTTGTTAAAAAGAAGCTGCGGTTATTAAACATGTTCATGACTCATGTTTTGACTGTTGACCTTGATTGGTCTATTACTTGAAAAGTGACCAAACTGTAACAATCATTTTTGATTTCCAAGGAGATAAGGAGAGAAAGGACATACAAGGAGACAAAACAGTTCAATGTTCTTGGGGCTCTGTTTGTGGTTTATTTGTGCAGCCCTAACAAATCTGGATGAGGGTGCCTGCTAAAAGCTGTAAATGGTGATAAAAGAAAGGGAAGTTAGGTGGACAGGATAAACAGTATCCTGACATAATTTTTGTCCATCACTGGGCCATTTCCTTCCTCCTGAAGACAGTATCTTTAAAAAGGATTGTGCTATTAAGAACAAGACATAACATCAAAAGTAATTTCCTGGTGGTTTTAAAACTTTGAAAGAGGGTTCGGCCAAAAATAACTATTTTGATGGGAAAGATAAAACAGACAGATGAGAATTGGTGACAGATGAGTCTTGGAATTGGGCTCACAATGATAAAGTTTTTGGCTGTGTGAATGACTTGAGGAAAGAAGCAGTCCCAGCTCACATAAACCTGTAAACACAACTAACCCTAACCCTGTTGCCAGCTGGCGCGGCTCCGACACCGCTCTCCACCAGCAGCATAATGCAGCGTTATGCAGCTTGAAACTTGGGTGACAAGCTAGACGACAAAGCTAAACAGAAACTAGTTTTAGTTTTAAGATTTAAGAAGAATTACTAGATAATGTTGCTTTAATGTTAATATTGATACTCGAGTGCACTTTCCCATTTATCATTTTGATTTGTGGTATTGATACCTTTACTTAAATAAAAGATCTGAATACTTAAGCCACCACTGGATAAAATCTTCAACCTCCTGCGTCCTCCAGATTGGCTCCTAGGTAGAGACCTACATTTAAAGATGGTGTTCACCAACTGTGTGACTTTCACTCTGTTAAGCCACACCTTCCATGATCTCAGATAGCCAGTGTTTATCCAGTGATGCTAATTGAAAAGCCAAAATCAGTCAATCAGTCTCAGATGTATCATGGCTCATGTGTGGTAAGTTTGACTAAGCTGAAAAGCAAGAAAGTGAACACAGCATTTCATTTTCTGCGGCACTGAGAAGCACAGATACATTAACTCAGACTCCAGACTGTTCCAGACTGTAGCACTCATCCATATCAGTTTACAGCAGACATCCTGGCTAATTTGACCTGGACTTCGCCTTTCAATATCCATTCAAAGATACTTTTCCAGGAAGGACTGAGTGTCTATAAAAGTGATGCATGTCCCACCATAACACAAAACGACCACAAGCCTCATGCCCTGATGACATTCAGAAATGACTGCATAGACACAGGTACACATGCAAAAGTTATGTGTGTGCGCACCACACACACATACACACACACACACACACACACACACACACACACACACACGACTCCAACTCCCTCAGCCCCTCCCATCAGAGAAGTGAAGCCTTTTAATTATCTGCTGATTACCTGTTAGATCACCTTAGCTAATGGAGAGCAGCTCCCTGGGGAGCCATCCAATCTAACTCTCATCACACACAATGGGCTCCTCTTCACTGGAGAGAGTAGAGTGTGTGTGCGTGTCTGTGTGCGAGACAGAAGTGTGTAGTGGCTGTATGTGTGTGTGAAGAATAGAGAGATAGAAAGAGCGAGAGTCCCTTTGAGGCAGATGCTGAGATTAGTACTGAAAATAGCCGTCTATTTATTCTTTCATACACTAAATTACCATCACACTCTGCTCCACATGCGCACACACACACATACACACACACACGCACACATACACACACACACACACACACACACACACACACACACACACACACACTGTAGGGCACTATTCTGACTTTTGTGGCAGGGTTCCATTTTAATCAGAATTGGAGTTCAGATCATCAAAGATTATTCCACAACCTGCTTCCATGCAGCACAGAAACACTAAATTCAACACTTTGCACTTATTGCTTCCGCTGTTTGCTCATTTGCTCTGTGTGTTTTTTGTTTTGTACCTTTGTTCTACAGCTGTACATTGAAATGCTGTACCTCAGGTAAACAAAATGTCAAAATGTTGTGTAATAGCAGCACTACTCAACAGCAGCTTCCCAAAATCTGCACTTTAAGAATAAAATGTGTCTTTGCTGAGCAGAACAAAAGCTGACAACAAAATGTAATTGATCGCAATCGATAAATTCAAACATCGAACAAAATTCCTGCTGAAATTCCTTCCTTGGCAGCAGAGGAACAGGACATGGTTGAGATCCCCTTTATCAAGGGCTTGTAGAAAAAGCCTCCAGTTTGGGTACCAGGGCAGATTGTCTTCTCTGGATGTAAGACTCAATGTCTTGATGCACAACTTTTACAACATTTTTTAATTTATTAAGGTTTTATTACCTTAGTCAGTTTCACCAAAACCATTTTTATTCCATAAATTTACAGATGAACTATCAAAGTAGAGGTGTTCAATACATGAACAAACAAATCTTTCATGCTGATTTCTTAAGGTGAACTGAATATACTGGATCATTGGTGTTACTCTCTGAATCAGAAGGTTTTAGAATTAAAACTCCCCTCTGTAACAGTGGTGACTGTAAGCACAATTGTCAGCTCAGCTGTGATATACTGTGCAGTACATACCTTGTTTAGTACTTAACTGAATGAGATAGTTCGAACCCACAACAAAGGGAACTTAGTAAGGTTCCAAGGTTCTGAAGACATACGCTGCCTTAACTTCACCATGTAATGAACAGTAATGCGATTGCTTACTGATGCGTATACTGATTTGTGTTTGAATAGTGATCACTTCATATAAAAACTTTCTAATTTCCTCCTCTGCTTTTAACAAATAATAATTCATTCTTACTTGCAAAGGAATTATTTTAGATGAAATTAAGTACAAAGAGTCAAGTATAGAAAACAGTAGTGAAAATAAACTAGAAGGTACTGCTGTACATGAACAATTAGACCACAGAGGTGTGTTCACACGAACGCAAAGCAAATGTTAGAGGCACGATTGCATATGTAGTCAAAATAGAGGCACAAGTAGACCCAATTCAAATTCGCTCTCTGCACTACAAACTGATGCAACATGAGTCTATATGAGATGAAAATGTGGCAACTGGAACAAAGAAATGTGTGCCAATCCCAAGGATAAGCACTTCTTTAACTGTAGAGACAAGAGAAAAGGACAGAGAATCTGGAGGACAATAAAAATGCAATATGAAATCATTGAGTTCCTGGTAGCGACGCATAGAGGTAATCCAATTGGTGCTGAGAAAAAGCTGTTTAATATACTCAGTGCTATGCCATGTTCATGGTTTATGAATTAATTTCTATTATACTTATAATAACTGTTTCCCAAGTATTAACAATACTGTAAATTAATTAGAGAATGTTTTACAAAAAGTGTAACATTTACTAAAAAAATGGCATTTTCATCGAGTTTGTGGCCCCAATCGTCTGTAAATTCAGCGTCTCATCCACTAAGACAGCATCTCATAAGACATTCAGCTCCTGGACTGAGACTGGTGCTGACTTCCAAGACGCTCACTACTTGTGAAGGAGAGCGCACAGGCACAGGCTCAAAAAAGAAACTTACTTGATCACAAAATGTTGGCTTTGGCCAAGTACACCTGAGAAAAACTTCCTTTTACTCAAAATATTACTCACAAAATGATATTATAATCTCTATCATATTTCTAAATAGTAATCTTTTAGGAGGCAATGCATCCATTCATGGTATACAAAAAGAAAATGAAATGTAAGACAAAGACAAACAGAGAGAGCAGCAGGTGGAGGTGGTGATGATATGGACATTAACACTGAGGTAAATGCAGCCAAACGCACACTTAAATATCTTAACTAAACAAAACCAAGTTCAGTTGCAGTCTGTAAACAGCACATCCTCATTCCTAAATGTCAAAATAGGTTGATTGTCTAGTGTCTCAAAATGACATAAGACCATTCCCCAAAACAACGTGTAAAAGTATTGGCAAGTACATAGTCCAGTGACAGGCGTACCTGACCTTAAGTACGTTACGTAAGTCATGTGATCTGTCACATGTGGTAAACATTGTGAAACGGTGGTAGTTTGGTTCAGGCAACAAAACCACTTGGTTAGGTTTAGCAAAAGATTGTGGTTTGCCAAGTGACGAAAGTAACTTAAATCACCTACAAAATATGTCATCTACAAAATGTCATTTAACTTAAAACATGTCAACTTAGATTTTCGTTCCCATGGGACCCAAACCTAAGTCTCCTCAGTGAAAGTCTTAGTTTATTTGACACATCCATCCACCTCACTGCCCCACTTATATGAACTTTTAAGCCATATAATAATCAACATATACGGCCGTTGCTCTGATGAGGGGAGGCTGGGTTTATACAGTTCCTTAATGTCCACTGTAGGTTTGCGTTACAATAATGTATATAATAATCATTGAAAGAAGTGCATGTTTTTTCCCCCTAACTTTTCCAACAATCTTCCTTGTTGTGCTTGTAAGTACCGTCAACACTGTGTTCGCTTCTTTTCATAGGTGGAGAAAAGCAAAGCAGTGGCAATACAGCCGTTCTTTACAGTATCATGTCTGTCTGAGTCTATATTACATATTATTATATAACTAACTGCATCTTGAGGAAACATACTGCATAAAAGGCCAGTAGCCTGCATGATTATATAGAGTATTTTGTGTATTTCGTTTTTGAGTATTTGGTGTTGCACACCTTTCAGGCCATTAGAATGCAGGGCACAGTAACATGATATGTGGGTATTTAGTGGAAGTAAAGCAATGTGTTTCATTATCCTCTCTGAATATGAAGCTGCAGGCTACATGATGGTGATAACATGAAATTAAGAAGTGTTAAGAAGTACTTTAGTTACTGTGATAATTGTGTTGATGCAATGTGTGTATTAATTTTACAGTGAATAAATTGAAAATGGACTGCATTTACACAGCACCTTTCTAATCTTCCAAACACTAACACTTTGTCCCATTCCCCCACATTCACACACTGATGGCAGATACCTCTTTTCAAGGTGCCAACTGCTCATCAGAATGGAAATAACATTCACACACACTCAGTATCTTGCCCTAGGACACTTCGACATGGAGGACTCGGGATCGAACCATCGAATTTCTGATTAGGATGAACCGCTCTTCCTCCTGAGCCACAGCACAAACCTATCAACTCATATGCATGTTGTGTCATGACAGTAGCAGACACAAGACCTGGTGATAATAAAAGCATTCAAATATAAAATATAAAATACAAAACAATTTTCAACACAGGCACTAAGAGTAATCTTACCTATCAACCAAACTGAATAGACAATTTTTAAAATAAATAAAAGACGGTTATATCCTTCAACAAACATCGCTATACTCACAAGTACCCCAGTAAAAAATGTAACAGAAATGAAATAGACCTAAAACAAATGCTTATTTTCATAAAGACTGATGATGTAGCACCCCCATCTTCCTGTGTCAATTGTCCCAGGTCAGTTCTGAAATCATTCAGAGTCTTAGCTATCACACACACACATACACACACACACACACAGCCACACTCTCCACACGCAAATGAACAAACATATGTGGCGAATAAACATAGCATGCACAAACGGTCTGGGGGCCATGTTGGCAAGAATTAAGGTGGCAAACAGGTAGAAATGAAAATTAGCTCCTCATTCCATCTAAATGCACTTTTATATGATTCTTCGCCTAGCCAAGAATCTTAAATAGAACCATCTGATCCAGTGACTAAATGTGTGCTTATGATCATGTGTATGAGCCTAATGTCAATGACTTTAACCCCCTATTCACCAGGTATAATAATTTGATTAGCAGCATTTTAAACTTAGAATCCATGTAAATCGCATAAGACTCAGGCCCCATCCACACGATTGTTTGTTTAAAAACGGAGTTTTGAAACTAATATGATCTCCATCTACATTAAAACGACACATCTAGAAAATGCACATCTAGTGGCCGTTCACGCACACTGGGCATGCGCTTGCGGGTTTAAACATGAAGCAGATGGTCTCTGTCTTCCGTGGTAACAGAAGATTTGGCGAAAGAATAAAGTCGATGAAGACGAAGAACCGCACCTAGATTTTATTTTGCATGACGAGCTGGGACTGTTGCTGAATGTAACACAGGAGTTAAAAGTGGCTGTGGCAGTGGAAAACAGACTGTGAGTAGTCGCAAAGTAAATATGGCGACATGCACAGTAGAGCACAAGTGAAGGCTATAGCTTAAGTGTTATTTGCATGGTACAGAATATTTTAATAAAAATACCAAATCAAAAGCTCTGTCAGTAGCATTGTGACCCAATCAGAGGACCAAACGTGAGCGGCTGTGTCATCGTTTCTAAAGTCCTCTGTTTTTGCTTGTCCGCAGTATAACGCCCTCCTTTTCAAACCTCTTTATTTTAGATCTTTGTTTTCGCCGTTTTACAGGAGGTGCAAACGTAGCAAAAGGTCTGCAAAATGAAAACGCAGTAGTGTGGATGGGGACTTTCTCTTTATGAATTTCCGCTGAGGACAGGAGAAAGTGTGCAGGATGGCACTGAAAGAATGTGTCATCACTGACATTCTTCAGGCATCACAGCACCGCATTGCCACCCCCTTCAGGTAGCATCCTTCCCTCTTGTTTCTTGTCTTAGTGCCATTCCAATCATACTTGTGGTAAGCACCTCCCTCTCACCAAAAAACAGGAGGACAAAACAACAACATCCTAATGAGGATGTAACCACAAAGCCACAATTCCCTGACATCCTAATCCAGACCCAGGGCCAAGTGAGCCAAATTGAACCAGTCTGGAAAAAAGCCCTGGCCTGGCACCGGGGGCTATAGGTTACAGTGTATCGCCCCTGGCCAGGGACAGAATGAAAGACTCCTTTCCGACATGTTCCCTCATCAGGGATAGCCTGGCCTGCCATCAGAGTAATGGTGCTACAAACACAGCGGCGTGCCGAGATGAGAGAGAAGGTTTCCCAAAGACGCCTGACTGCAGCATCAAACAGGAAAGACACACGGGACGAGAGATAGAGGAGGAAGAGAGAGAACGAGTGAGAGAGGGAGGGAGAGAGAAGCCCTGGAGTGGTGCCAAGTTCCCAAGGTAGTGTACAAGTATCTTTAGAAGCTGGGCGTCTTGTTAGCTAATACATTACACCAATCGCGGCCGGCTATCTTAAGCTACAATTAATCTGTGCGCTGGCACAGGCTGATAGGACAGCAACATGCTGTTTCTTAATTAAAAGCAAACGGATTAAAAATGATTAATAACGGTATTAAATATTCTCATGGACTACAAGCGCGGGGAAATCGGGGGGCTTTCTTATGCGGGCTTAAAACGAAGAAGTCATTAACGGCGGGCCCAATCTCCCTAAGCCAGGGCTTTACTTTGTTTGGGATCACAAGTTGCTTACTTCATGAATATGCATTTTGCCCGTATCAAGTCGAGACCAAAAGGCAATATCGTGGTGTGGCTGTGGTGTGGTATTTTTCCCCTCAGTGGCTGTGAAACTTTGAGTTTTTGATTTGTGACATTTTGTGGTCTGCCTTTGTAGCTGGGGCCTCTGTGTTAACTGGTTCCTGGCCACAGGCTGCCTGTCTCTGACAACAAATGACTGGTTTTTCCTGTGTATATAACACCATGAACGTAGGTATGACACGTCTGGGATAATGTGGAGTGGGTTTGCATGTTTGCTTCAGAGGTTCCACCCTGACTACAGCTACATAAAAAAATGAAACATAAAACATAGATTTTGAATGCAGGCAGCAGTAAGGTATGAAACAAGGTTTATCTAAAGCTGGACAGGTGTCTTGGTTACAATGTATTTATATTGCCATTGACACTGGATTACATTTAATGGAAATGTTTTTTATATGTAATGTTTAATGTCAACCTTTCAGGATGACTAGGGTTACAGCAAGATTGCAGTTATGGCAGATACACTACAGTTAAGGTATGGTTAGGGTTAGGCAACTAAAACAGTTGGTTGGAGTATGGTCATGTCTACAGTTTTTAAAGGTTATGGTTAAAAAGTAAACATTAACGCCTTCATTGTGGCAGGACACAAACTGTAGTCTCCTGCAAGTGAGAGTTGTATGTGCTACACACACTTCCACCACCATGACTTCCTGATCCTACATAAAGGACACACCACATCCTTCACTGGCTCTGAACGTAAACAGAATGCTCTGAAATCATCCAATATCAACGTAATTTCCTTGAAGTACTGGGCTGGTTGGTTACCCAGATTTGTAGTCAGTACTGATTAGTTTGATATGTTTCTAAGCTAAGCAATTGTGCCAACATTCACAGGAATATCACACACATCAGTAAGCGAACGCATCACCGTCCTTAACACTGTGACTGTCCTCAGTTCAGCATGTTGCTGGTTAGAACTGTTACTGCAGTTCAGTACAAAACTAAGCCTATAGAAGCACTGTTGAAAAGGTTAATGGCTCAGCAGCTGACTACAGTAGGATATTTGCAACAGAGTTATCACATCATGATAGCTTCTGTGGCTTTTGTGGTCTTTTTGATAAGCTTTTAACCAGGAAGTTACACACTGTACATCACGGCTAAGCTGATAACAGCATGTTCAGTCTTTAGTAAGGAGCTATATTACTAGCTATATTAGGAGTTATATTTTCAGTCAGTGACACTGATAATTCTGTGTAGTGACTTCAGCTTCAATATTTATTGGCTTCAGCTTCAATATATATTTATTCAATATTTATTAATATTTAAATGTAAAATGTATGCCTTTTTTGCTGAGTACAACCCAAATGATTGGCTATTCTCATGTTTAATGCAAAACGAGTGTAATTGTCAAACATGTTCTCCATGCATTTATATTTTATAAAGATTTTTTGAAAATGTTTCCGTTCTATTTTCTAATTTAAGTTCAAGGGGGGTTTGGAGGGTTATGCGTTGTGCTAAATTATTCTGATTAAGGTTTAATTTAACATTTGTTCACAATGAGCTTCATTTTCATGCAAGTCACATTTTTTGACAAGATCAGACATTGGTAACAGTCTTTAAAAATCAATATTGTTATTGGCTTCCTTATAACATAGATGTCAGTATGGGAGTGATACATGGCCTATGCCACTCTAATCAAAATGACACCTGACAAATGACACATTATTTCATAATTCAAATCCCAGCCCTTTACAGGAGTCAGGAAAGCCCTCCTCATTCCAACAAGAGGCTGTGAATAACATCATTGTGAGCCTGGACCACAATTACAGCTTCTAAATTCAGCATTGCTGTAATCAGGCCCTCTGGTTCTGTGTAATTTAAATACTTATGGCTTGTGTCCAATGGCTCCTGTGCCAAGCCCAAGTGTTAGTTGTAATTGACCATACAAGCCTTTTCTCCCCTTTTCTCTGCTAATTTCATAAGTGCTATTTTTAAAATGTCAATTATAAAGCAGATTAATGTATCTTAATGTGAGATTAGATGCATTTTGGCAGGAATCACAGGGCAATCACATTGGTTTGATTTCATTTCTGCCCTATTACTGAGTATAAAGGCCTTTCTGCTCCAGTTTTACACAGCATGAGCTAAAAGGATACTGGTGGATTCTGAATGTTATTCAAGCAAACATGCTGCAATTGTTGATACGGTTCCTCTTTTATTACGGCAGTTTAGATACGTTTTTCTTTGCACAACAAACACACCTACACACACACCTTTGTAACAACTCTGAATAAAAAACAAGCTGTTGATGTTGTCATTCCAGTGAGAGGTTGACTTATTCTGCAGCTGAGGCCGAATAGAAAGAGGTAGCCGGCATCCAGGACACTGTTTAGAAACCAATTACTTCGACGCTTCTCAAATTGATTTCATTTGCCTCTGCTGCCCGGCTCTTTCTTTTTCTCTTCCTCTCTCTCTTTAACATTTCAAACTCTCACAGCTGTCCTCTTTGTCTTCTTTGTCCTCTTTTGCTCTTTTCTACCTGTCTCACCCCACTCATTTCTATGTTTTGGACTAGTAGTTTTCCTATCCCTTCTTTCAGATTCTCTTCCACCAGTTGGGGGAAAAACAGGCCTCATTGTTGTCAGCTTCATGTATGTCTTATGAAGGATGCAAACAGCAGGATAACATTTTCAAATCATGGCACCCTGAGGACCAAATCTCCCACACATTAAAAATGAATAAATGAACTAAAAAGAAGTTTACTAAAGAAAATGCATTCTGCAACATTAGTAGCTATTAATATTTCAGTATGCACAAACATCATTAAGAAATTCAGAGGTAAACTGAGAGATCGGTCAGGCAGATATTTATCAGTCGACATATATGGTGCACGTCAAACATATTTCATTACATTGTTTGTCCACCAGAGAGCAATGACAAGTTTCTTTTTTAACTGTAAAATGTCTCACTCTGGTCTTATCTCGGTCTGTAAAAAACAAATTGAATGGATCCTTAAAAAAATTTAATGAAATGCAAGCTTCAAAAATCCAGTATAGCTGTAACAAAAACAATGTACTGTATCATTCACCTTAACACCTACTGCTGTGTCTGATCAACAAATTGTAATATATTTTAGTTTTATGTAATAACAAAGTTGTATAAAACTTGGATAAAACTTTACCTGGGGACACATAATACAACAGTGAGACTGATGCACATCAATTCAGTGGCATCCATTTTAAAACCAATAGATGTAGCTAATGACATGCTCTTGAAAAGATTTTTCTTTCAGAAAAGTTTTTAAAATAGCAATGACAAAAAACAGAATTCTTGTGCCATCAGATATTATTACAAATAATGTTAATAATAACTTTTAATTGCATTTTTTTTTCATCGACAGTTACAATAAGATACATGAAAATGACCAAAAATTAGAGGCTGCGCACACATACTCGAAATGAGGATGTGCCGATGTGGCTGTTAGATGGCAATGTGGATTGATTGAGGAGGCTGAGCCGAACACCTTGGAGACTAAAAAGCCTGCGCGAGAGATGGAGCTTAATTGATGATCAAACACCCACCAGGTGTAAATGGCTGTTTTCGCTTCATCTGTGTGTGTGTGTGTGTGTGTGAATGAGTTTCTCCACATGCACCTTTTGTACTTGTGCACGCAGTATAAGTGAGTGTTTGCATGCATGACAGTCTGTCTATGTGTGTGCTTGCTTACATTTCCACAGAGGCCGAACAAGAGATTTCAAAGACCTGGAGAGGTCCCATTCAGCTCCAAGTCTTTCATATTGACCTCAGGGTGACAGGAGGACAGAAAAACACATGCTCTGTACCATGGAGATGAAAGCAGAGACACCACACACACACACACACACACAAACACACACATTCACACACGGTGAGCAATCACCTTCCACAATGAGCTCTCTAAACTGTTGTGAAATTCAAATCCACCCCCAGCAAACACTTCTACACACAAACACCTCTTTCATTCGACAGTGAGGACTCCAGAATATTCTCTCAGTATCAGTTAATAATAGAAAATGACACTATAAGGCATGTGAAAGGAAAAAAATGAATAAATAATGCTGCAAAAGCTGACTCACGATGTGATCAACAGCCTGTTATACAGAGCACAGAGTCCTGCTGATTTTAATGTAAGCCACACTACTGCTTGCTTGTTGCAGGCAGGTGTGGGCTTGTCCATCAAAAATAATTGGTGACGTCCATTGAAATTAGTGGGGAGGTATCACAGTGTGAATTCTGCACAATCTTACGCACATGTAAAATTATAGAACATCGTTAATGCTGCTCTGAAGAAAACTTCCTCCCCATCACACATGTTTAATACGTTCCTTTTGTCAACCAGCAGCTTTTTCAAAGTGCTTGTGGTGACACAGATAGTGAATAAAGCAAACAAGTGGCTGAAGGGGTCAAAGTCACTCACTTCCTAGGACTCAAACTGGCAACGTCCCTGTGTTCTGACTTCACCAAACTTGACAGGCTAACTAAATGGGCACGTTTCTGGGAAATCTGTAGATGCAGGGGGCTTTCCAAACCCATAGTTCATGAAGTCTGCGCGTGACACACATTCTGATGATTTTCCATGCTTCCTCCTGTGGCAGCAGTTGGTTCCACAAGTAAGTGTTTCTATGCATTTTATATGTACTTTTTAACTGTTGATGATTTTTCAGGTATGCACATTGGCTTCCATTCATTATACCAAAGTTGCCCGCTTACACACTGGGACAAAATACACTCTACATTTTACTACTTGTTATCATCTGTAAAGAGTGATCCCACAGCCATAGACTGTTTGGTCAGGGCTTTCTACTACAGGAGAGTTTTCAGCGTCCTGCCAAATATATCTCCTAATCAGTCCAGGAGCAGTGCTACCTTCACCAGCAGCAACTCTCCCGGTCTAATATTTCGGAAGAGAAATGCGACTCCTCCCACGACACTCCTCATCAAACCAAAGCCCTTAGTGTTCTCCCTGTCTAAGGCTCTGCGCCTCGCACCCTGAAGATGATCAAAGTGCTTCTTTTTTTTTTTTTCAAAACTCAGGCCTTTTAACTTCAACAGTCTTAGAAGGGATGAGACAGATCATACTAAAATGATGAGAGAGAGGGAGAGTGAGAATGTGCGTCATTGTGCATGTGTGTGATGGGGAACCACAATATCTTTTTAGTCCCTTCCTTTTTTTCCCCCCTTCTTCCTAACTCTCAGACTGGGCCTACAGATAGGTCAGCTCCATTACCAATCCACCGGCCCACAAATATTTAAAACAAATTGAATCGCACACCCAATACCCATCACAATTACGGCAGGCACAATAACTAAATTAGCAATTCAACACAATAATTGGAAATGCGGCTTGCCTGGACCCGCAGGCCTCCCTGGAGGGCCGGCTGATCTGTGGAGGCACGTCAAGCCCGCTAATTCCACAGCTAATTACTGATGCACGGCGGAATGAAGTTGTTTGTCTCCCAAATACCATTTTCAGTTCCCGGCGAGGAGCACAGGACCGTGCTGAGATAGACAAAAACAACAAAGAAGTGAGCACAAGAGTGTGGTCATGCTTCCATTTTCTTCTTGTTGTTGTCTAGTTCTTTTGTTGTTCATTTGTCTATGTGTATGAGTTTCACTTTGTTTCCTGATGATGAACATCGGGGTGTTGATCAAGTCAAACAGTGACGAAGGGAGTGTACTGCTTGCCGTTCTGTGTCTGCCAACCTATTGCATGGCTTTCCTATTCGGAATAGTTTATTGTAGATGTAGCTACTGCCTGCTGGAGGCTGAAGCAGCCTGGGGCTCCATATTTAAAGTTGGAGTAAGTGATTCTAACCCAATACATGTCTTTTTGTCAAATTCAGCAAATATCTCTTCACAGTTGGCTAGCTGTCTGTTCTTAGTGTGCACTGAAAATAAGTCTGTTGTTTGTCCTCAGCCCTGGCTATGTACATGGGAAACAAACAAAGTGGCCTGCACCCCACCACACAGCACTATTCCAGACGTTCCAGCCATAATTTGTGTTTCAGGTAACGTTAAATCACTTGCCCACGGACATTCACCTTACTAGTTGACCAAGACATGGTATTTTTCATGGTGTCTACTCCACCTTTAAGTAATATATTTCATTTTGCGGCATATTCATATTCATACTTTTCTTAACTTTTTTTGCTGCACATTTCTCACTCCCTATATGTATAGTGTCACTATGATTACATGTCACTGTAATTATCAGAATAAATGAACCTACTCATAAATGTGATCATTTGGTCAGTCTTACTTTACACTTGGTCTTTATTATTGGAAAAAAAAACACATTTTGTGTGTTTAGTCTGTCTGTCCACAGGTTTTCAGCATACCACACGTATTTGAATATGATGGGATAGACAAAAATACCTTCCTGGGACATTTTTTGCAAATTGCAAATTATTTCAATTTAAAGCCACTATCAGATTTAAGACTGACCTGCTATCTGCCACTGCAGGTAATATGTTTTTTGTACCTTGGGTTAACTGACCCTTTAAACCTTGTAAACCACTGAACCCCTGTACAGAAACAATCCATATGGAACACTCCCTCCTAGGCAGGCCTACACTGTACACCACAGGGTTCACACAGTCTTTTTACTTGATGCTGTTCATTTGTTTTGTTGTGAAATTGTGATAGCAAGATATAGAAACTCCTGACATGGATGCTTTCTGTCCATAGTCCATAGATTAAGCCAATTTCAATTACTGACCAACCGATAATGAACTTAGTATGTCTCCGACAAAGTGCTTGTTGGATCATCTAACAACATCTGCAACTCCCTTTTTGATGCCGTTGACAATTATTTTTACTTTTCAAAATGGACAGTGCAACAACTACATATGATTGTCTCAAGCTCTCTTTTTTCATTCTTCACTGTCACTTAATATTTGAACAACTGAATGTGACACCATTCATGCTTAAGAGGAGAAACTGTCCAAAGAACTACAAAGAAGCGAAAGATGCAGAATTCTTGGAGAGATCAGGGAGGCAGTGGGATGCAGCCAGGAGGAGGCCATTATAGCAAGCTTTTCTCCCTGCCATTTGGAACGGGTACAAACATTTCGCCTTTGGACATGGTTGGACTACACAACATACAACCTAGTTTGTTCGACACATACTAAGGTCTCAAGGCATCAAGCTTCATTTGTGATTGATGGAAAACACACAAAAATCATGAATAGCATTCAATCAAAATGCTAAACAAAGTGTCACACTTACTGTTGACCACTGCCTGCTGAAACTACTTATTATGGTGATTTAGAGACCCCCAACAGGCAAACTTCGCCAATATTCATGCAAACTGCTGAAAAGCATTTAAACTATACATCAAGTCTCTATCATAGCTATCACACTGCAACACAACATACTCTACAACATCATTAAATTATTCTACAGGAGAGCTGCACAAACGTACAAATCTGCATGTTTACATTAAACTGCATGCACACCACCCTGAAATTACTTGCAGTGCTCTGTAAGCACAACTGATAAAATGATTACTTTAGATGTAAATGAGGAGTTCAGATGAGGACTAGGCTGTAATCTGACAGAGGCATACAGGGGTGCAGTGGTTAAGGGGATGGGGGGGCTCTGTCATTGGGATTTCAGAGTGTCGAGGCGCGAATTAGCGGCCAAATTGACCATGTAGCGGCATCAGAATTTCCTTGCCAATCAGCCTTGAACATAAACGACAGTGCAAGAAAACGAATGCATACGAGTGAGCCGCGTGAACGGACGGGGGGTTTTGGGCCGGGTGATTGAGGCTGGTGCTAATTTGGATCCTGTCCTCGTAGCCCTGCTAACTAATCCTCCCCATCTCTATTTATCCTCTCAGAATCTCATCGGGGGAAGCAGGCGTATATTAACAGCTGGAGCCATCTGAAGGGCTCCCTTTTGAGACGTCGCTCGGTTCGTGAGCGGAGAGCTTAGCCGCAGCTAAGACCGGCCGGTGACACTTCCAATTGAACGTATAGATTTGTTGCAGAGTTTGAGGGTCTAAGGATGGCATGATAGCCTAATCTGATTGCTTTGGGGCTGGAGGGGTTCAGGCCAAGTTATGGATTTATACAAGAAGTACATGGACAAACACTATGACCCTAAACTGTCATTGTTGGGCTGGATGTCCTGTCATGAGATTCACTGAATAACATGATCCCAGGCCTGAGCTGCAGTCAGCTCACTGCACTGAGAAATGTTGTTGTGGACCAATTACAGGACGTCTGTTAAAACTGCTACACTTAAGACAGAAATTAGACATGTGTATGAGGCCAGTGATGTCAAATTAGTTTTGGGCATTGTGATGAATCTGATGCAGTTTATTGGACTACAGAGTTATGATTACAAATACAAGTAAACAAGGGCATATTTACTACTAAGGACAGTCCATCCTAATTTGAATATTTTCTAAGCTGAGATAATGCAGAGAATACGCCAGGTTTAAAAACATCCAAGTACAACCATATCTTTTCTGCACTTAATACATAACAGAATAAATAGAAACCTGGGCCGGTATTTATCAAGCTTGTCAAAGTGCCATTTTAGTCTTAAGTGCTGAGAATTCATGAAATTTACTCCTGCTCTCAAACTTAAGTATAAAAACAAGTTATCAAATTTCTTAAAGCTAAGAATGACTCTCCCAGTTACTTAGGACAGCTTGAGAGGTCTCTCAAGTGGTTAGGAGCTGCCAGTTGGGCTTGTGATGGCGCTGTGGAGACAGAGACAATCGCAGATATTTCAGGAGAGGAAGAATGTTTCTGAATGATTTGACGATGTGCACTTAATTAGACGGGGTCGGACAGCGCAGGCATAAACTTTGTCAGTGAGTTGGTGAGGAACGCTATCTTACCACTGACTTTACGCAGCATTACGTTTTCAGCTAAATTGCAGGTTGTGATGATGCTTTGTTTATTGGCCACAGGAAAAACGCAGCAATGCTGATGATTTTGGCCCGTCATAACCATAAATAAGCCGAAATTGTCATGAAAACGATTATGGCACTTACAGCTCCACACGTTTTATCGACTTCCCCACAACACCCCCGGAATCCAACAGAAGAAAACACAACATATGCAAATACCTGACTTCCCAGGAGTAATAGGTGCAATTGATGACACTCATATAAAGATCAACTTTTTTTCCAATTCAACATTCATTTCCAATGTGTACGTAGACTATGTACATAATGTATTCTCTTGAAAATTCTTAATTGTCAAATGTCTGTTGAATGTACTCCTCTAAGGAATTTCATGATTCACTGTGAATTTATCTGAGAACGGGCACAGATCCCTTAGGCAGCCCTTCCTCTCAGGTTCCATCCTCATTTTTACAAATCAGTCTCACCTCAAGTCACCTTAGGTCCACTTGTTCTGGAGCTTTGGACCATGTAGCATGGCCAGAAGTCTGACATTGCTCAGTTGACAAGGAAATGTAGACGTTCAACCCTTCCATGATTTTGAGCACCTCTAGTATTGTTGAGTTTTCAATTCATCCATGACCTTTTAAACGGCAGTTATCAGAATTATCTCAAGATCCACGTACTTGCTTTTTCTGGAACTGTCAGCCATATCATAGGGTCCTCATCAGCAGAAAACTTGATAACTTTAATCAAATATTTTAGCATTCGTCTTTCAGGCAGCGTACTTGCTCTCTGGTTCCATGAAAACCTTGCCTCCTTCACTTAGATTTGGAGACTTTAACACTAACCATTTAAGGCTTGAAGGCCTTGCAGAAAGGGGCCTGACAGGATGTTTTGTAAACATAAATCATTTTTAGAAGGCATAAGATTACAGTACAGTTAGAGAACCATGGTGGCAACCTTGAATTGTTGAGGTGTGGCATTGTCTAGTCAGTCTAATCTGTGGGTAGTAAGTGGGCTACAATTTCTCTTTGAATAATATTACAATACAGCAGTACACACCCAACTGCACTCTTCTAGTGTTCACACCACATTATTCCAACAAAAATCAATATAAATACTTGAGTCATTAAATGCAGCCATAGATAAAAGAATGCTACAACTTTATTTCATTGTCTTAAATTTGAGTTCATTGTCTTAAATTTGAGTTACTGCAGTATTTTGCTATCCAAAAACCAACATGTACCCCTGTAAGCCTGAGCTGATTAGATACATTCACATAGTAAATCATTTTAGTGCCAATACTTCAATTATACCTTTCAACTCGCTTTTTTAATTTTAACTTTGTTCATGTTAAATGTTGTTGAAACACAAGCAGCTGGACAAGAACTTTACCTGAATCAAATTTTCATCAAAGATCCAGTACACGAAATTGTGAATCTGAACTGGCCAACTTTTGCCAGCATTTGTTACTTGAGATTAGCAAAAGTGCCACAGACTGGATCAAAAGGTATTGGGTAAAAATTTTTGCATTCCAATTAATGATTATTAGTACCAGTATTTTAGTGTCACATCAAGGTCTAAATTCAGTTTCAGAGGTATTTTCGATTCTACACTTCTGCGCGAAACAATGACCACTTCCAATATTCCAACCCATTAACAAAACTAGTACTCTGTTCAATCTTACTTTCTCCCTCTGACTGCATGAACCAAACAAGGTCACACAGACAGTCTGTCTCATTTCTAAGAACGTCCCAGCCAAAAAAGCATGCTACTCGCTTCACCCAATTCACACACACACACCCACACACAGCAGCACCCTATCTTCTTCTATTCCCTCTCCACTGATTAAAATAACCTCCACTCCCGTCGGGGAGGAGTCAAGCTATTTTAGAAATAAATATTCCCTCGGCGGACAGACAGGACAGACTGAAATCTGTGTGTATGTGTGTGTGTGTGTGTATATGTAAGCTAGTGTGATGATGTTCAGCTGTGTCCCCCTGATGCCTTATCTCACCTCCCACCCCCCACCCCCACCCCACACCTCTGTTTTTGTGCATCATACACACATAGAGAGACCTATACACACACACACACACACACACGCGTGAGTCTTTATCACGACCCGACACTTGGGCTCGGGCTGGCAATCAGAGCAGCGAGCGCCCCCTCTCCATTCCCCTCCCTCCCCCCCCCCCCCCCCCCCCTCTCCTCCCTTCCACTGAGGGAAGAGGCACATTCTAATCTCAACTGTTGCATATCTAATACTAATTGGAATCCTGCAACTGGGTCACTCTCATTGTTTTTCAAGTATTGTCAAGTCGGGGGGGACATATGAAACAGAAATTACACCCCTTACACCATGCGCTCCCCCCACACCACCCCTCTTTAGCGGGAGCGCCCTTGATTGGATCCTCTCGCTCACTAGCATGTGTGTGCGAGAAAGAGAGAGAGGACGATAGAGAGATCAAAGAAAACAGATGTGTTCGCTCGTAAAATAGACACCAACACACCAACACACACACCTGCTTCTTCTGGTGCCCGCGTTGTGTTTTAGGAAATATTCACTGTCCTGGCTGACACTGACACTGGTCTCAGACGGGTGAAAACGGGTACTACCCAGACACCCATGGGTGCAGAGCAAACATGAGTGGGTGAACGGTGACACCCCTCCTGAGGCTGTGGTGTGTCTGAGCTGTGAGCGAGGCGGTCACGACTGAAAAGACAAATGATCAATGAGCCTTTTGCGGAAAAGGAACAAATGTGCTTGTTTCATCTTTAAATGAGATATGAGACATTTAGACCGAAGCTGCTCAACTTGATTTTCTGCCAAAACTTCCCTTAAGAGGGAAAACCCTTTAAAACAGATTTTAGATAATAAACAATTTTGACACACAACACTATGAAAGCTACTGCTACTATAATATAAAAAGAATAGTTTTTACTGCATCAATCCAGTTAAGATTTTTCTATAGTCACTTACTGTCAGCAGTAAGTGTTCAAGTATGTGATCACTAAATCTGTATATCCCTCAGACAGGAGAAGGAGATGGGCCATATCTTATCTTACATATTTGACAAATTAAAGGGGCAGAAGCAGACACAGAGATGTCGTTTTCTCCGGTGTTCTAACGCTGGATCCTGCTGTACATTTAGCATGATGCAACCACTTTGTAACGCAAGAGTTCTGTTAAAACGTGTCGTCTCCAAGCCCAAGCCAAGGTTACCTTGATGACATCATCAGGGTTATTTACTCAGACTTGACAAAGCTCCTTCAGAGCCAGAGAAAATGTTCTGACTCAAATTGAACTTGATGTGTAAAATTGGTGGAGTTGTATTTTAATATTTATCTAAATATAACAAAGGAAAACAGCTCAACACATCCCCTTTAAACACACCTACAAAGCTCTGATTGGTTCTGTGGTTTTCGAACTGGGTAAACAGAATTTTTAAAAACTAAGCACATGCTGATTTAATTTGTAAACATACAAGATTATGAAAAAAGAAGATACAAATGTTTGAAAACAAGTGTTGCTCTGGTATAGCTGCAGTATCTCGCTGTGCCCTTCGTGGCCTGGATACCTTGTACTTTCTTTCCTGTGGCCACTGCCAGCCACTATAAATATGGAAACTGAACGTGACTCAGGGGCTGCTGCCGCTCTGCTGTGAAACCATTAACATGTTGCTTGTCAACTGAGGGGTCAACACACCTGAGGGTAGCAAAAGCTTTTAAGCAAAAGGAGAAAAATGCTTATTTCTAATATGCAAAGATATTCTCATGCTTACAGTCTTTACTATAAAGCCCTTTCCTTTAAAATTATTGATGCTTGCAGCTTGCAGGCTTTCTCCGATGATTAATCGAGTGAAAAAGTCACAGTTGGCTGTTCTGTACCTAGGTCCCAATGCCGGAGAGCTGGGAATAAGACATCCTTTTGTTTTAAGGCAGCGTGGGACGATATTGTTGCAGTAAAACAGATAATCCACATCCACAAGAAGTCTCCATTCTCCTTGACAGAGGGATAATGCTCTGTACCTGCTGTTATATCTACTGCCATCTTCTCTCTCAGATGTGATCGATGCCGCGGCTCACGCTTGCCATTTAACAGATATACACCATTAACTGTACCATGGCATCCAAATCTAACCGGAGGTGCTTTCCAAAGGCCAGTAAGTAAATTGAAATGTCTTTCTAAAGCTTGATCTTTAGTGGCCTTTAAATAGAAGAGAAATATCACGGCACGTGAGCGAGGGAGAGATGAAGTAGTGGGAAGAGAGAAGAGAAGTCAGGAGGAGATAGTAAGAGCAGGAAGTGAGAGTGTGTCATTTTCACTGAAGTCCGTGTGGAGGAAGGTTGAAAATGAAGAGTGTTAAATAAAGAAGTTGTGAAATAAATAAATAAAAAATAAATAAATAGATCATGTAGACACTCACAAAGGACCTAATGATTTAAACTACAGTGTCGGGCTGTTTTAGAAAATGACTGAGCCATTTTCCAGAAGTAAGGAAACCTTTTGTAACTATGCTAATAACTAAAAATCCAGCATGGAAGCCTTTCTTATCACTATGTCATGTGTTTCACTTCATATGTTTAGATACGGATGGTCGTTCTTTGAAAAACAGTCGAATATCATTGTTTATTCAGTATTTATGTATTTTTAGCAGCCTTTAACGAACACCATTTCTCAGACGCCCCAGACGTCTGCGGGCTGAATGCCACAGCTCGGACAGAAGAGACGAGGATATGTCAGAGAGGAGCGAATGCTGTAGACATTTTTAGACAGCAAAGATAACAAAGCTGAAAAAATTACTTTAGAATTTTATGGCTATGGATGAAACCAAGTTCTGATGATGTGAGTCTCTGCACTGCTCTTGTTCTGTGCTCACAAAGTAATTGTTGTTTAGATTTGCTAAAATCATGAATGTTTCAATTATATATAGCAGCAGGGATTTTTCAGAAGGAATGATGAAAGGAACCCTGAATGAGGGATTGCATTAAGTACAGAAGCTAATGAAACAGAGGTGTGACATCATGGTTCTCTATTATATTTTCATGTCAAAAAAGATGATTTCTGCAAAGCTGGATATGATCCTTTTAAATATATCTACAGCATAAATAATTGTTAGCCTTTGCCAGGGCTAATAAAATCAGCTTCACCTGATGTAAAGAGTTTCTACCTTGGAAGATATTTGTCTCCTAAAAAGTGTATTTATTGACTTGCATTGACATATAAAGTTGGTGTTGTAAGGAAATGTAACTGTTGCCTGGATTATGTAATCTCGCAACTCTTTTTTAAGAGAGGGTTGTGCTATTGTATGTTTTTGTACCACATGCAAGTCACAAGGGGCTGTATGGTGGATGTACAATGCACAACACTGTCACGCAGTTCACATCCTGAGTCCTGCATGTGGTTTAGGCAGAAAAAGCACTTTGGTCAAGGTGAGGGAAAAAATGTGGCTTTGGTTAAACATTAATAAACACATTGTATCTCAGTTTTCAAGTTGCTTTAATTTTTCAATATTAAACCATGGCCATGATCTTCCTCTACCAACTGCTGCCAGTGACTAATCATAACCATCAAAACAATGTAATTATGTTTTAGATGCTACGAGTGGCTATTGTAGTTCAAAGCAGAGGAAAACATATTTCACAGTGTCAGTGAACGTTTACTGATCAACATTTTGCGACTTATGCGACATATCCGTTAAATAATGAATTTAACTAAATAGTAAGACCTACAAAATGTATTGGATGTTGCAAATTAGTAGTGTACAAAAGTTATTTCTAGACAGGGTTGCTTTAAGTGTTGAATTGTCACATGATCTGCTTTTAGAGGCTTTGCCACTAAATAAACAATGACATTTCAGAGAAACATTGAACCTATTTTAAAAAATATTTTAATACACTTTCATACAACCTATACTTAGATTGTTGGAAAACATGTAAATGAAATTTTGAAGTGAAGGTTGAACAGTTGTGCAGTTAATCTGCAGCTGTGCATGAGCCCCCACATAGAGTAACTGACTCACTGAGTGAGACTCGTGTTTTCACTTCTTCTGTCTGCCCTTGTTTTCTTTTTCTTCAATTCTTTCACTCTTGTTCTTTCATTCCGTTCTTATGTTCCCTCCTTGATAATGTATTAACTGACTCTAGCTTACTTACAAGAAATGCAGTGATGTCTCAAATGATAAAAATGTTGCTATGGCTTTGGTCTTCCTTTCCTATCATGCGAATAAAACAGATTTGGATTCAAATTATATTCTCTCTGCGTTTTTCTCTCTCTCTGTGTTTCTCTCCATGTCTCTCTGTCCCTCTCTCTTTCTTGCTGTGAGGGAGGAGAAGAACCAATGGGCCCTATCGGCCCCTGAAGACCAGTGCCGGCCCCCCCATCGCTCACCCAACCTCATTAACTCCAGCCCCTACACACTCCCTGTTAGTCACAATTCAGAAAGCATACAGTTCAAAATGCATGCAGTGCACACACACACACACACACACACACACACACACACACACACACACACACACCTACACACACACACACACACACATGCACACACACACGCATGCACACACATGCACACACACACACACTGCGATTAAAAATGCAGCCTTGCATGTTTGCGTAGCATTTATGTTCTATTGCACAATATTGACACTCTTTGGTGTGATGCTCTGTAGTGGAGGAGATCTGAAATATTTGCACACAGACAGAGAAACATATCCCTGATAGACAGATCCCTGGACTGGACTCATTTCATCCCACAGACCTGCACGGGAATCCTTTTTGATTTAGCACGGAATAATAAACTTTAGAAATTATCACAATTAGAAAATGTAAAAGCCTGACTATTGTAATAAGGTTCTTCTAACACTGCTAAAATGGATTCAATTATTGTGAAATTACCTATTTTGTCATTGCAGGAGACCCAGTGGAATCCTCCTCAAGGACCCCCTGTATGTCTCCTAACCCTACATTGACAACCATTGTTCTAACATTAGCAGGCTGTATGGCCCCCATGGACAAAATCTCCTAAAAGGATGGTTATACTGTGTGTGTGTGTGTGTGTGTGTGTGTGTGTGTGTGTGTGTGTGTGTGTGTGTGTGTGTGTGTGTGTGATACTGTGCTTCATCTGTACCAGAAGCACCACAGCAGGGACACTAAGTCTCCACTAGATGGCAGTGTTGTGTGCATGAACACAACGGCTTCTCGCAGGCCTGCACAGAGTGTTTGAAGTAGAACTACACAGCTAACACCACATGTGTACACATGCTTACATATAATTATACAAATGGTCCATAGTTTAGATAGTCACAATTAAATACAGAGCCATCACATTTTTATACGTAGTGATGACTCTAACTGTTTAATAGATAGATTAATTTCATTATTGATTGAGCAGATGATTTCTCAGTTATTTGATTAGAATAAAATGGGCTGAAATCTTTGATTAGTGTCCATCATAATTTCCTAAAGCTCAAGGTGACAACTTCAAATTGCTTGTTTTATCAGACCAACTGCCAAAAACCCAAAGAATTCAATTTACAATGTTGTGAAACAGAAGAATCTGAAAGTACAAATGACTGACATTATTAATAGATTGTCAAAAATGTTGCCTATAAATGTTCGATTAACTGATCTTCTCAGCTCTAGTCAAGCCTTTTGGGATGATGTGCAGTTGTGCAATTTAAGTTCTGGATTGGAAGCTAATATGATCTCACCACTGCAATGTTCTCAAATAAGTAAATAATTTAGATTTTTGATCATTTTATTACATTTGCTAATATTGACAGGGTGAGACCTCTCATGGGGCCTGGATTAGTCACTCAGCATGTGTTTTTGGGGAACTTTAATTTGCCATTTCATAAAACCTGCTTTGGTCATTCTCTGTTCAGGAGATAAGTATGTGGAATTCTTACCCACAGAACTTAACATGGATTGTGAGATCATTTAAAATTGAAAAGCGCTTTTAAAGAGGGATCAGACACAGACGATCAGGTGTTTCTTAAATCATTGAGTGTATTTATTGTATTGTACTGTTTGTGATCAGTGGTGTTTGAATCTATTTTCTTGTTGAGTCATTGTGTTTTTGTATTAAGGCCCATTAATTAAATACGTTTAATCATGATAGCGCTGGTTTAGGGTTAAGGTAGCAGCACTGTTATATTACACAATCTAAAGCAGACCCGACGCAGTAAAGGGGGAGAAATAATGTTGAAAAGCAACAAACAACAAGGAAGCATGATTACAAGCCTTTCAAATGTATTTCCTCAACAAACTATGCAATATAAAGATTTTACACAATTCATTTAAAATATATGTGACTTTATACTAAAATCAAATAAATATCCGACAGTTTTTTGTAGTTCGTTCCAGTCAGACAGATCTCACCACATCAATGCTGTTTAAAAAAAGCTTTGTATAGACAGAAGCCACTAGTATAGAGGGAAGGCTCGAATTTGGCATCGACCATGTGAGTAAATATGAAGAAAGAAATAGAAGCTGAAAGGAAGAAGACGGAGAATACCCCAATACGTAACAGAGCACCGTCCCAGTGATTTGTCCACAGAGAGTCGTTTGGTTCTCAGGTTCTGTTAGCCATATCAGTCGCTCTGCCTCTGTAACTCTTCTTAGCATTCAGAAAAAATCTCTTGACACACGAAAATAAGTAAAGTAACAACTCAAGGAGGACACTACTGTAATATTTTTCATGGCTGGATTAACACCCCAAATCCATATGTTTTCTTGATAGAATACTACCTTAGTATAGAATAAGTACTGTATATAATTACAATTTTAAGGTACTTATACTTTATTTATGTTATTTTATATTTTTACTCCAATATTAATTAAGATATTTTAAACGTATGACTGGTTATATAAAATTATATATTGTCAAAGAATAAAATACAAAACAGAAGCTTTTAAAATGTGCTCCACTTGGATCAGTTACAACATTAAAATGCAGCATACATGTTAATGCATCAGTAACACACAAACAATTATATATTATCATATAGCACTTTGGGAGGGGCATTTATGCAAAACAAATTGACTGTGATACTACATTTTTCTGCTAATACTCGAATGCAGAAGAACTTTTTTTTAGTGTGATATTGTTACTTAAATATAAAGAATCAGAATACACACAGACAAACAACAGGCAGAGGTAATAATACATATATAACATGTATAGCACTCTGAAGCCATTGTGCACTATGAGTAGTTTTCATTTTCATATATAAGTGAAGGTATTGATACATCATCAGCAAAATATACTATAAAATTAGCACAAACCAGGTGACACAAAGTAAGAGTGTAGTTTTCGGGCCCCAGAACTCCACGGGGGCAGTTGCAAATTGGTAACTGAAGTAGATTATTCAAATTAAAACATAGTATTTTGTTTTTTCAAATTAGACTGTTTTTTGATATATTGGTCTAATATGTGGCTCAAACATATTGCCCTATGTGGGTGAATACAGAACTGAGCTAGTGGTGAAATGACGTCTAAATGGAGTTCACTTTGTTAACACCTATGATTGTGACAAAGGGAATGATGGGAGAGCTTCACGCAGCAAAAAGAAAAGAAGAGTTGCCTCCAGAGGATTCTGTTCTCATTAGGCTCTTACTCCATTTATTAATAGCCAGTCATTGGGGTTGCAGGGAAATTTCCGTTGCCTGCCACTATGCATGTAGGAGTGATTTTTCTTTCACTCAATTGGCTTACCGTTGCACTATTCGGTCTGAAAGTGTGGGGTTTTTTTGCAACCCCCTCTCGCTTTTGTTTCTCTCTCCTTCTCTCTGTCATGCACACTTCAATGGAAAGCTGTCAAAGTTATTGGGAAAGTAAGACTGGTGTACAAGCTGATAAAAATGTCCTGCTATTAGTTGTCAGACGTGTCAATAAGGTGTGTGTGTTGGAGGGAGCTGGATTTTCTCCCTGCTAGCTCGTTTAGTGTGTTTTATTGGGGCTGGAGAAGTCAGATGGTAGGGATAAATTTTCCTTTTAGTTTTTTAGTTTCCTTTCTCACCCTCAACTTGTCACTGTGTGTTTAATGTTTAATTTAAAAAACTTTTAATGATAAGGCAGGTCATAGTTCAGATTTACTATGAATAAATGACAAAAAAAGACAAAAAACAACAATGCACTCACACTTAAAATAGCAAAAATCAGCAATCTAGTGGATTCTCTTGCAGGGGAAAAGGTCACCCGCACAGATCATTTGAGTTGAGTTTAACTTTGATGAACTTTTCCATTTCCATCTTTAGAGTTGAATCCCAAATGCTGATTCACATCTTGTTGTCTTCATTTTGCATTAGCTAAGAGAACAATAATAGCCTGCAGCTTAAACATTGTACAAACATGCAATGAGTCACAACCTGTTATACACTAAGAATTTTACATTTAAACCGTTCACTAAAAAGAAGAATATTTAATTTCCCCCCACATTTAAATAGTAGAATGAATTTTGAATAACAAGTGAAACAGTGTGGCTCATCGATGTGTTTTTAATGGATGACAGTAGAGCTATAGCTATGGCACAGAGGAATGAGATACACCCCACTTGGTTTTGGTCTCTTAGGGATTTGTTGACAAAAAAATCTTGAACATCCTTTTCCTGCAAGTTACTTTATTGACATTGACTGTTACTGACAAGTACAGTGTACAGGATTAGGCCAAACAAGTTCATACCCTGGGAATATTAACATTTTAACAATTTTAGAATGTTTGCCACACAATGGATAATAACATAAACAGCACTACATTTCAGAATACAGCAGTTAGTAGTAAGGCCAAAGACTGAAAGTGTGTGTTTTTGTGCCTATTATCTTCTGCCGTTACTAGTAGAGTCCATCACCATCACCAACACCAGGGTCAACCAGAGGACGGCCATCTTTTATTTACACACACAAAAATGCACACATGCACACACACAGTTCTACTCTCACTTTTCCTGCATTGTAAATTTTGTAGTAATGTGTGTGTGTGTGTGTGTGTGTGTATGTGTGCATGTACAGGGACATTTGAATGAACAAGACACACACTAATCTGCCCTCTGACTCACGTACCATAAAAGAAGTTTTGTTATATGTCCAATCCTCTATGGTCCAATCACACACACTGAGACACACACACTGCAGGACAGGCGTACCCATACATTACCATATTGTTGAGCTATTGTGGAGCACGACACACACACGCACACACACACAAACACACACACACACACACACACACACACACACACACAGAGGACATCTAAGCACCCTAATCCACAATCTGTGTTTGAAATGCAGGGCCAGGGTCAAGGATTACAATAAACTCTGATGATCAAATAATGCAGGAATTCTTATTCCAGTGGAGCGCCTGATCGTCTCTACTCCAGAATACTCAACGAGGAGTAGGAGAGAGAAAACAGAGGGAGGAGGAAGGGAAGGAGGGAGGAGACAGTGAATACAAGAGGGGGACAAGGATGAGGAGAGAAAGAAAGAAGAGGACTATGAGGAGGAAGAGGAGACAAACAAAGAGGAGGTGGGGCCCAGGTGGAGCAAGAGAAGGAGGGAGAGGAGGAGGAGATGGGAGTAAAAAGAGGAGGAGCTGACAGGAAGAAAGAGAAAGCGAGATGGAGATGGATCATAGGGATGAAGGGACAAAGTAAAAAAAGAAGGGGAAATAATACAGATGAAAATAAATTAGTATTTAGTTGGAAAGAGTCAATTCCAAAAGTACAGGAGACACTCAGAAAAGTGAGCACCTATTGATAAATTGTTCTGGTTGATGATATATTGACACGTGATGACATGTGGCTTCATGAGGGCTTCTTAATGACTTCATGAGGGCTTCTTAATGACATCAGTCCTCTTTAACCTAATCTCTCTGGAACCAGTGGATATTCTCATTGCAAAAAAAGCATTTTACTGTTGACTGTTCGAGTTAGGGGAATTTTTGCCTTTTGCTAATTTTCTCCTGCATTTGATTTGTCTGTAGAGGCTGAAAGCATTTAGAATCCAGCTGCTAATCTTCTAATTTCTCTCTAAGAAAGAAAAAAAAAACATTTGCATTCAGCCTGTGTTCTTTTTAGTGTTCTGAAGTAAAGATTGGGCTATTGTTACTTAAAGGATAATTCTATCTTGTTAAAACCAGTGTTTTACTTTTCTAGCTTTGTACATCTTTCCTATCAGCTATGATAACACTGTGCTGTGCCTGAGGAAGATCTTGTAGATCGAAACGTTACCTTGATTTAAACTATTTATTTGGAGCCCAGCAGTGTGCAGACCTTTCTCCTTTGTGCCCGACATTGTGCTCACTAAGATCGCTGCAATAAAGTCTGACGGGGCAAGAAGCATGAGGAGCTTGTAAACAAGCCTACAGTTTAAAACACTATTTGGACGTAAAACTGAATGTGAGTGCACCTGACATGTTGGGAGTGAACATTTAAGGCTCTAAAAAACAGGTTACGAGGTTCCTGTTCACATATGCAGTCAGCCATACACTTTTAAGTATAATTTTAGCTTCACTGCACAAGAAAACTGTGTGCATCAGCAACTACAGCAAGTACGGGAGGTCAAAGTTCGAAGCAGTAAGAGGGTCTGTAAACTATAATGGACAGTTTGAGTGATTTATTATTTTTATTTCTGGGAATTTGGGGTACAGAAAATATAACTAAACAGTTAAAGGGACATTAAGTGCTCTGAAAGAAAATCCAGTAGTCCTACACAGCTCTGGCTCTGTAAACAAAGAAAGTGGTGTGGACCTTGCCACAGAGGGAGGGGGCAGTGGGAAAGAGAGTTCTATACACTCCAGGCTCTCTGAAGAAGGAGAGAGGGCCGAGAAACAGCCAGATTTTAAATTCGGGAGGCGGAGCTTCTGAGGGAGCACTGGGCAAGGGGGGTATATGTTTGGCAGTTGAGTTCAAATATTATCACTCCTGCAGAATCACTTACTCTCCATTTCACTGAATAAATAAAATGAAAGAAGCAGATTGTTGTAATATATGATCTCAATATTCCCTAAATTTTGGTTACTGTAAAAGTACAAAAAGAAGCCAAAGCTGTAATACACCAGATTAAAAAAATCATGTATGCATGATTTTTTAAATATAGAAATCGGTCCTGAAATGAAACTTCTGAATTGTGACCAATGTGTGGACCCTTTTGCACCAAACTGTTTCAATTTAAAGTATTCAGAGTTTATATTCAAAGGTTTTAGTCTCAGAAGACAGCAGGTCATACTAAAAAAGTGTTTTGACAATCATGTGAAAATACAAGGAAAATAGAGAAGAAAAGGAACGACGGATGGAAAGGTGAAAGTGGAGCAGTGGCTTTAGGATCAAAGCTGTGGTAAAGAGGAGGAGGAAGGAGGATGGGAGGAGGAAGAGACATCCAGAGAGGACAAGAAGAGGAGTGGATGGGAAGGAAGGAGCACGCCAATTGAGGCATGGGGAGTCCTGAGGAGGAAGATGGAGACAGGTAGGTGCATCATCGCTCTCTCCATCCCTCCTGCTCCTCCTCCTCCTTTTTCCATCTCTCGATCTCTCTGCTAACATGGATCTCTGCTGAGCCCGGGGCTGCCTGCATGACACGGACAGGCTATCTGCCATCTGCGATCTCTGATCAGATAGCAAGACTGTGTGTGAGTGTGTGACGGCCTACATGTGCTTACTGTGTCAGTGTGTGTGTGGGGCCCTCAGGAATTGTTATCTATCTACACTGTATGTCTGTGTGTGTATGTTTGTATTTATGTATTTGTTCAGGTTGGGAATGTACTCCATAAAAACACAGAAGCATGCGTATGAAATTGCAAGTGTGTGCATGTGTGTGTGTGTACTGTATGTCTGTGTTTGGACCCCTATTTCCCTCCACTGGGCATTAACATTCATGGAGCCAGCGGGGCATGTCAGAGCCCATAATGACCCCAGAGAGAGGCCCTGGGCTGAGGGAGGGCCGAGGAGGTGCCTGGGGGTTTGGGTGTTGATGGAGGCTTGGAGGCGAGAGGCAAGGAACTGCTGTCTGAGGAGGTGTGTTTGTGTGTGTATTTTTTGTGTGTGTGTTCATAAAAATAATATTGCCTACAGATTTTTGTTAACTAATTAATCCACTTAATCAACAAATTTAGAAGCCTTTTTCCATATTACTGTCCTGGAAATGAATTCATCCATGCAAATGACTTCTGTTAGAGTGTTAATCAAGCACCACAGCAGAACAAAAATGTGGATAAAAGGGCAAATCTACGGCACTCCAAAAATCTGTTATGTAGATCTTATGGTCAGATTATGTTATTATGGGCCAATACTAATAAATTAATAATATTCTAGTATTAATCAGCCATCTTGCACCTTCTTACAGCCATCTAGGCCTCTGTGATATCATTATATTCATTGTCATGATGTTGTGAAGAATATTTTTGGATACTAATGTTTACCACCATATGGCATTGGTATAATAAATCTAATAAAATAACACATTGCTTTGTAAAGCAGTAATCTCTGTTCCACTAGTAATTTTTTCAGGGGTGTGGAGAAATATTCAGATCCTTATATCCTACTTCAGTACAAAAGTACAAAAGTATTAATATGTACCTGTGAGTGAAATGATGTGACATTAGAAAGTTAATAATGATACATCAATGTGAAAGTAGCATTATGTTGTTATAATAATAATGCACATTATTTTATTTAAGTTCATTATACATTTGTATGTAAAATCTAAAACTAGTGACTATATCTGTCTAATAATTTCCCTCTGAAATGTAGAGGATTTCCAGTATAAAGTAACATAAATTGGAAATACTCCAATAAAGTACCGTAAACACTTTCTCGGTTGTGTTTTACATGAGGGTTTCTATTATCTTATCAATGATCTTTACCATGATAAACTAAAGCTGAAGCACTCCAGCCTCTTACTCATTGAAACAGAGAAGCTGTATTTGAAATGGGCAAATAATATAAAATAAATCATTTCAAATGGCAAACAAAATGATATATTTGATAAATCATAGCTGAGGGCAGCCATGAAGTCGGAAAAGCTTACATTTCCCATAGTGGCTTCAATATATGCATGCTTTTTGCTACATATTCATGTAGGCCGCTGACTGTGTGTAAATACAAGTGTGTGTCTTGCACACACACACACACACACACACACACACACACACACACACACACACACAGCGACGAGCTTTGTTCTCTGACAAAACATTTATTCTGCACACACAGCCACGCACATGGAGCTTGGTGGACATCCCCCAACCCCCCAACCGGAAAGGTCAGTGCCTTCTTTGATGTTGGACCCATAGATCACCATTATTACTGTAGTCTATTGATTCCTATGGAGATGAGGCCTGCAGCAGTGGTTCTGGGTGACTGAGGCTGAGGTCAGGGTCTACCACCCCTTGCTTCGCTTCGGAATATAAAATCCAGCTAACTGCTACTTGTTGTTCAGCATGCTGAGTTTGGTCTGAAGGACATACAGGAACATCTACAAGAGGCATGAATGCAGATACACATCAGATTACACCTGTACTGTAGCTACAAGGGCTCCGGCAATGTAGGGTTTTGCAGGCTGATGCTGATGTATTAGAACTGAAGCAGCTCAAAGCCGTTTTTGTGCTATTTTGTTTGTGTTGAAATACTAAAACTTTGACAATGTCGAGTCTTTACCCCAAGACTAAGCATTCTTGATGATCAGTGGTGGGCAGTAACTAAATACTCAGGGTATATAAACGTATATCATTCAATATCGATAGTTATCCTGATAAATGTTAATTCATTATTTCTTTCAAGTTTAAAGGCTGATGATTAAAGGCTGAGTGAAAGTTCAAGAAACTAGATGGTTAATTGTGGTTTTAAACTTTTCTTTATGGCCTGAACATGACAAACACTTGTCAAACGGTGGATCAATTAACAAATCTGAGGTAGAACAATCAAAACAATTAACAAATATGCATGAATACAATTAAATGAAATCTTTTTCAGTCCATTTTCCTCAACAAAATCAAAATCTTAATAGAAAAATTAAGTGCTAATTTGTTTGTGATTCAAATGAATTATATCAAACCTTTATTAAAAATGTGTTATATTGTTATTGAGGAAAATTATATTGAAATGATTGTCATTATTGTTTTATTGCCCAGGCCTAACTCCTCTACATTTGAAAGACAAATATTATACTTTTGACTCCAATTGAGGTTCCTGTTGTTTGTGACTTTGCAGCATAGCTTTGAAGTCAGCAGATGGATTTTCTTTTCTTTTCTAAAATGCAATGCCATATGCTGTGCTTGTCACAGGGGAAAAAATAATCAGTAAACTATTCCTACTCAGTCAGTCAAATTCAAAAGTGTTTGAACAGTCCAATCTGAACTTGGTAGTGGTAATGATGGCTTCGGCAGACAAAGATGACAGTTCCTTACCAGAGCATCCACGGCCATATCTGAAGTCCAGGCCTGAGATATTCGAACTGAAGAATATTCCAGATACACATTTTAACAAAGTTGTCTGTGATGTAGTAGTTGTATTTTTTATGCTATGGATGGCCAACTTATTTTTTATGGATTTGCCCACCAAGTTGTTGTATTGGGACCGGGTCCCGTGTGAATCCACTGCTAGTTAGCTAGTGAAAATGCGGAGTGAACTTGGTATTTAACAGGCCCCGACGCTAAATTATTAAAAAAGTCATATTATGCTTTTTGGCTTTTTCCCTTTATTGTTGTGTTATATATATCTTTTTTGTGCATATAATGGTTTGGCTAAGTGAAAAAGTCCAGAGTCCACCCCAATGGGAGTTAGGGTTAGGGTACAATATAAATACATTGTGGACAATAGAACAATGTGCTGACATTAAAAAGAAAATGTACTTTTGAATAATTAAGTATTTTTAAAAGCAAGTTCTCCATTAATTTATCTCAAGTAGACTGAACAACTTAATATATAATATTTGACCAGGAGTAACTATACTTTAATGCAAGTAATGCAAGTAATGGAGTTGTGTACTTTGTCCACTGTAATGATGCTTAACCTCAAGAATTACAAACATGCCATTCTTGTGGTAAAACATACAAACAGACCAGGGCCCGTATTTATCAAGCTTTTAATTACTCCACAGGACACTGCTAAGAACTGACTTAAGAGTCAAAAACATCTTGGCTCAGAGCTGTGTCTAAAAGTTATTAATCAAGCATCATAGTCCTACTTTGAGTGAAGTGGAGGACTAAATATTAGGTGTCACTCTTAGTGCTGATTCACGACACTTTGCTGTGCCGCAAACAGGATTTTGGATGACGATGTAGCCAAGGACCAATCACTGAATAGATTTCCTTATTTAAGAAAATTCTCAGATAAATTCACATTGAATGGTGAAATTCCTAAGAGGAGTTTATATTCAACACACGTTTAACAATAAAGAATTTTCAAGATAATACATTATGATATAGACCTACACATTAATAAATGAAAGATAAAAAAGTTTATCTTCATATGAGCGCCATCAAAGGCCCCTACTACTCCTGTATTGCCGGCTTTATGCATGAACTGTGTTTGCTTCTGTCCGATTACGGGGGGGTGTTGTTGGGAAGTCGATGAAACGCTCACAGTGCGTGGAGCTGTAAGTGCTATAATTGTTTCCATGGCTATTCGGCTTATTGATGGTTATGACGGCCAAAATCATCAGCACTGCTGCGTTTGTCCTGTGGTAAAGAAACGAAGTGTCATCACCACCTTCAGTTTAACTGAAAACGCATTACTGTGTAAAGTCACAGGTGAGATGACGTCCCTCACCAACTCGCTGACAGAGTTTATGACTGCGCTGTCCGACCCCGTCTTATGAACTGCGCGTTATCAAATATTTCAGAAACATTCTTCCTCTCCTGAAAGATTTGTGCATGTCTCCACAGCGCCATCACAAGCCCAACTGGCAGCTCCTAACCACTTGAGAGACCTCTGGAGCTGTCTTAAATAACTGGGAGAGTAAGAGTGATTCTTAGCTTTGAGAAATTTCATAACTTGCTTTTATTCTTAAGTTTAAAAGTAGTACACTACTTACAGCACTACTACAGCACTTTGATAAATACCGGCCCAGATTTATACAATGAGACACTAAATTCACCATGACAGCAAAGAATAACGATTTAAATAATATAGTAGAATAGTAGAAGATGCACACTTTCAAACTGCAAGGTTTCTCAGAGACAGGACCATCATGTTAAAGCAGTTTTAAATCATTGCAATGTAGCAACATTTATGCATTCAGCCCCTGAATCCAAATAATACACGGCAGCAGCAAGCCTCCTCTATGTTCACGCATACGACCCTGACCCAAACCCAGAGTGCTTCACTACTGTTGTTAAGCATTTTGTCACGATGACCCCGAGGTCAACTCACTTCCTCTTCCTGCCTGTCGCTGTGGCGACAGTCTGCGAGGGCTCTGTGTGAGCGCTGCTGCATGCTGCTGTGCCCACATCAATCATGCTCACTCTAAGATGGCAACCTTTCCCACCTTTACTAATGCTCCTTCCTCATTTGTAGCCAGAGCCAAGCTGCTCTGAATAACCCTCAACCTCCCCTCAACAACATAACCTTGTACAGGTGAGTGTTGCAGAGATATTCAGGTGGTCCCTACTTTTTTTGAAAGTGCCTTATTTGTCCTTTTATGGAAGATTGAAGGAGGGGACCAAGGGACAAAGGGATATAGTGGTTATGCACAGTATTCCTGCCACTCAGATGAATAGCATACATCACACTGATCAGCATAGCACTGATAGCATATCATTTACTGTATCTTGTTAGCCATGTTAGCACCCTGTGCTAAGAATGGCAGTATCGGTCGGTCAGTCCACCACTTTTGTCCAGACTTATACTCACTTACTGTAATGAAGATTCTCATCAACAGAACAATCTCTTAATAATTTGGGGGGATTAGCAGCTGTACTCATTTTAGTAATGACCAATGTTGGACTTTTCCCATTGACAACCGGCTATGGCAACCGGCAGCGCTTGTAGAAGCAGCAGCCGGTAGCTCCTTCAAACTTCGCTACACTTTTGTTTTTTATCTGTTTTTTCCGGCTTTCTTGTCGAAACACGTGTTACCTCTGACATAAGTAAAGTCATTGGAAGATGAATGAAGGGGTTTTTGGATTAAAGAGCAGCAGAACACGATTCACCCGGCCCAAACAACTGGACCAGGCGCCAAGGCGGGTGCGGTGATCGCTCAGAAGAGAGGAAAGAGAGCCAGGAGAGGAACCTTGCTGGCCCAGCTAGGATTTAATTCTGCTCCTAGAGATCTGGTCTGGACAAAATGGGACTCATATTATCATCTGGTTGCTGCTGTTTACATTCACCCCAGATGCAAATTCAAAAAATGCACTGTGGAATGTTTGGGGTGTATACTTGTAGCCTATGTAATAATAAAATAACTGTATATACTGTTATATTTTATTTTATATGTTACCATATTATAATATATGCCTACACTTAATATGTTGTGTGTGTAGCATGAAGGAACTAAAAAATTCCGTTCGTTATGCTGTTTGTTGTGCTGTATAATGATTAATAAATTACCTTGTACCTTGTAACTAGTAGTGTAAGGGATTACTATTTCCAAAACAATAATAATATTACAGTTACTAATCCTAACTACTAATAAAATACTTTGCTAAGCAATTACTTTAAGTCAACATTTCAACAGCAGTCACGGTTTAAATGTTGAAAAAATGCCATTGAATCAACATTGTATGTGGGTCATGTTTTCACCATTGAAATAACATTTAATCAATATATAGGAAGAATATAGGGAGGTGTTGGACACCTTTGTTTTAAATAACGCACTTAATTCACTACAATTCTTCAACTTGTTTGGTTTTAGATCAAGATCAAGAAACCAAAATAATCTATATGTAATGAGTAAAACATTTTAATGTTGTTTAAGAGGGACATGGCAAGAAGGAGGGAGAGCCAAACCCTCCCCTAGAAAAAATGCTACATTCAACTGGTTCAACTTCCCACTGTTTTCATCATTTCTCACCAGCCTACATAAAACATCCACCAAAGATCCACCATGAGCTTCAGATAATTAGATAATTATATTTGGTTAATCTGGTTTGTTAGTAAGTAAAACCCACGTTGACACCAAAACACCTGAATAATGACTGTATTCAGTAATGTAGATCAAAACAGTCCTCTGATTTCTTGCTTTCAATACTGACTAAACAGTCCTGCCCTTTTATGTAAATGTAAAAGTTCTATAGTATTTCACTCAATGTTTGAAAGACGTGTGGCGATATTAGCTTCATTTCACTTTATATATTTGATCTGTAAGTATAGTCTCATGAATATTCCAAGGCACATTTAATCATTTTATAAGTAAATGTTATGTCAATTTAAATTGACCCAACTTTCATTGGTTTCTGTGTTTTGCGAGTTTGCTAAATTTCTTTTTTTTTTATTAAAGCAAACGTTTTCTTGAACTTTAATTGCATATTGAGAACAATATCATGTTGTACAAATGCATAAATGAAGAAAATGTTGTGAAAAGGTCTAGTTTCTTTTAGTTAGCTAGTGCACCATTTTTTCAATATATCAAAATCAACAAAAATTCCCAGGCACCCTTTCAGCAGCGTTGAATCAGCGTTGATTCAGTCAGTCATGATGGAAAATCTGAGGTGTATAACATAACATAACGAGCACTTTCAATTCAATTTCGTTTCAATGTCAGGCATCGATGTCGATTCAGCACTACTGCCTGACAATACTTCACTGTTGATTCAATCCTATCCTAGTTATCTGGGCGAGCTTTACATATGTGTCACTTCCTGTGTGCCATTGCATTTTCTCACCATTGTAAGCTTAAGGCTATCCAAAGCCAGCTACTGGAAGTAGAGGATTCCAAGCAGTCTAATGTTATTCAAATCAACAGTGGCAATTCTATAGTTATGAAAAAACGCTCTGCAGGCTTAATTTATGACATGGAAATGTACAAGTGCATTCATATACATACAGTACATGTAGGGCAGGTGACACTATCTTTTTAGCTGCTGTCATAATGTCCTCCTATTAAACTTAACGAGAACCCTTAAGAAGTTGTAAAACCCTGACAGTGAGCCTATGATATTGTTTTTTAAAAATATGAATACATAAAATTTGACCTGTCTGCTATAATGCTGCTCAGTGTGTACTTTTCTTACACTGGTAAAATAGCCATTAAAAGAGCAAAAAGAAGACAAAAGACGTCTCTTCATACATCCATTGACATTTCACATTTCATGTGAATATTTGCTTGGTAAATCAATGTAATATTTGCTTTGAGGTATTCTGACAGCCCTAGCAAGTACATCTCATCAGTGTTTAGACTGAAGCTGCATTCAGAAGAATATTCCCATTGATAACGAACATCGCCACATAGCAAACAGAAACACATTTGATCAATAGTGCACATTGGATCTGGCTACTCAATTTCAGCACACTTGTTTATTGGCTTTGATGTGATGACGTGACAAGGACAGTACGTACTGCATATTAAATTGAGCCAAAATAATTCGGTACTTGAGGATGGTTTGTCTGTTCAACACTTTTGTTTTAAATTTATATCCTATCTATTCGCATCAAAAAGTTTATTTTGAGAAAGAACCTTTTAAAAAAAAAACATAATAGTACACACATAATACACATATCAGCCAAGTCACAAAATGTTCATAAAGAACACGTATGCAAAACGTTCAGTGGCAACATATTTCATTTTCTGCCTCTTAAAATATCAGCTTGTAGAACCTAAAACATGATTAACATTTTTAATGGTCATATGTAGGTGCTCGCAGCATTTAAATAGGGACCTATGATGGTCTTAATGAAACATTGAAAAGGTCAGCAATTTGAAACATGGGACAGGATAAGTTTACTCAAGCCATTCTCACTCCCAAGTTGGGTAAGACCCCTTGGTGTCACTTCTTAACATTGCTTTTTATGTTTTGTTGCTTTATAGAACCTACAAAAATCCATGGAGTGTTTTTAGTGCTAACCATGAGAGTTTCCATGAAACTTTGTCCAGACCCTGATTTCTTCCACCAGGTCTCAACAACTATAGGCATGGAATTGACCCTTCGCTAAGCCCCTCCCCACTTAGTTACTGTTGCTAAGTCCGACAAACTGTCGGCGCTGCCACTGTCACTGAAATATTGTCATATTTGTTGGAAAAAATGATCTCAGAAAGAAGCAGACAGTTTTGCAGTTGCATTGTACATTTGAATTTGTATTCCGGCTGTCAAACTGACGTGAAAAAAAATGGTATAGTGGGATAGAAGCGAAAGTCTACCAATCACACAGTAGAAGTGAACCACCGCATCCCTCGATGATTGAGACAAAAGACAACGATATGAACGATCAACACTGTTCCTGTAAAGCTGGGTAGGCCTCTATTCATTATTACAATCATTAAAAATCAGAACAGTAAGGATTTATAATGTTATGTTCAGTAGGAAGTTAGCTAGCGTTAGCTAACTAACATTAGGAACAATCCACAGCCGACATTTTTCTGGATTTATTTTAGGTTTTGGAAAGAGAATAAATCGTACTTCTCCTATCAACCTCTCTGGGTAGCGGCTGTAATCATTACAAGTGCCATATCTTGGAAAAATACAGCAAAAGAAAGCTAGGACGACTCCTTTTACATTAGAATAAATGGAGCGCAGCCACGAAAGTGACCTCAAAAAGAGCGAGTCCTATACTGCGCTGTGATTGGCCAGCTGTGTATTTGGGACGTTGCTTAGTGAAGGGTCAATGTACTTTTGTGTTTTGTGCTATTTAGCAAATGTTATAAAAATAATAATTAGTCATTAAGCTTACACTGACAATTGCTACATACATCAGAGGTTGCGCGCCTCTGGAGAAACTAGGGGTTAAAGGTCTTGTTCAGAGACACAATGGTGGATGTGTCACAGTGGGAATCAAACCCAGGTCTCTCACACCATATGTCAGCCAGTGCGCACCACCACCTGAGTTTATGCATGTTGCATATGCATATTGCAACAAACTAAACTAGTTAACAACAGCATTTTCATTTGATCATCTTTACATTGACTGTTTTAGAACCATTGAACAAGTGAACCAAAACCAAAAAAGTATTTTTTCTGTTTTGTGGATTTTTGAGTAGTCGGATTCTTTCCAGGTGATATTCATGGACAGGATATCGAGGCGTACTCGTGGTGGGGAGGGGCTGCGGTTCGGGGGGCTTGGGATCTCGTCACTGCCTTTTGCGGATGATGTGGTCCTAATGGCATCATCGGTCCGTGACCTTCAGCTCTCACTGGATCGGTTCGCAGCAGAGTGTGAAGCGGTCGGGGTGAGGATTAACACCTCTAAATCTGTGGCCATGGTTCTCAGCAGGAAACTGGTGGAGTGCCAACTCCAGGTAGGGAATGAGTCCTTACCCCAAGTGAAGGAGTTCAAGTACCTCGGGGTCTTGTTCACGAGTGAGGGGAGACTGGAGTCGGAGCAGCAGGGGCGGTATTGCACTCGCTTTACCGCACCGTTGTGATGAAAAGAGAGCTGAGCCGTAAGGCAAAGCTCTCGATCTACCGGTCAATTTTCGTTCCTACCCTCACCTATGGTCATGAAGGCTGGGTCATGACCGAAAGAACAAGATCGCGGGTACAAGCGGCCGAAATGGGTTTCCTCAGGTGGGTGACTGGTGTCTCCCTTAGAGATAGGGTGAGAAGCTCAGCCATCCGTGAGGAGCACAGAGTAGAGCCGCTGCTCCTTTGCGTCGAAAGGAGCCAGTTGAGGTGGTTTGGGCATCTAGTAAGGATGCCTCCTGGACGCCTCCCTAGGATGGTGTTCCAGGCACGTCCAGCTGGGAGGAGGCCTCGGGGAAGACCCAGGACTAGGTGGAGATATTATATCTCTCTGGGAACGCCTCGGGATCCCCCAGTCAGAGCTGGTTAATGTGGCCTGGAAAAGAGAAGTTTGGGGTCCCCTGCTGGAGCTGCTGCCCCCGCGACCCGACCCCGGATAGGCGGATGAAGATGGATAGATGGATTTTTTACTTTCTTCACTGCACGCATGTACTGAAAGTCTTGAATCCCGCATATACCTAGCACAGAACAAATTGACAGATAGGCCTGAAACTACATTTATATCTCTCATAGCCATTGTGCAGAACTCCTTAATGGTGACTGACTCAGCACCTGTCCAGCTACAGTACAGTAAGCCTAAAGAATATATAGATAACCAGGGGTGAAGGTAACAAATTACATTTACTCTCATTACTGTGACAAAGTCAGGATTATGTGTACTTGCAACCAATACAGAGTAACTTTAAAGTTCACATGAAAAATCTTGGTAAACTGTGTGAGAATGGCACGGAAGAAAAATGTCAAATCTGCAGCTACAGCAGAGACGAAGCTGCCTGTGTGTCTGCGGCCCAGGAGGGCAGAGCTCCAGAGGTAACATGCTGAAAAAGATACAAGTTGGATGTGTACATTCACTGGCTGAGTGTCAAGGGGGTTATAGGGGTGCAGCTGCACTAGCAGTTAAGAACAGTACAAAAATGCACACCAATGTAGTAACATTAAGAGTGACGTCATTATGGGTTACGGTTAAGGTTAGCATTATTTTACCTTAGAATAATATAGAACAAGTTGCATCTACCTAAATTTATCACCTAATTAATACACCACTTGGCGAAATTGCCCAAATCAAAACACACCCACCATTTTGGGTGACTACATATGCATGTATCCTTTTGCATATGTCTGCACTGTGTTCATACATTTAATTGAACAGATTGTGTGTGCATGTCTCTCAAACATGCATCCTTCTATGTACTCTACATGCTCTCACATTTAAGGGTGCCAAATGTCAGTCTGTGCATTAGTACTGTGTGTGAGTCTATACGTGCCCACACATACACCACACACACACACACACACACACACACACACACACACACACACACACACACACACACCAGTATATGGATATCAAGCTGAGCCCCTGATTTCCTTCCACTCTGACACATGATTTCCCTGGGAAGCCTGCGATACCACCCGAGAACAAAAAGGGACCTGAACGCAACCGAGCGCCTATCTCCAGCACACGCCACTGTTAATCAAAGACAATTAAAAAGGGCCCTGCCAGCAAAGGCAGCCATGATGATTTATGAATAAATTACAGGGCTCATTTGTATGCCATAGATCATATTTGTTGGGCATGCTCCCCCCGTGGAGCCAGATCGGGGTTTCTCCGAATTACTGCGTGGAGATAACAGCTACAGTATCTCTACTAGGTGGGAGGGTGATGGGGGGATTTAAGAATTCAACCTGTCCATGTTATCTAAGTGAAATAGGCTGCTTACAGAATCTGTGGTACACATTTCTAATATGTTCTCTTCAACAGCCATTGTGAAGCTCAGTTTTCTCTGCGTTTCTGCATCAGAAGGTTACAGTTGAAGCATTTTAAACACTATTCTGAAAGGCCTTGTTAAAAAGGTAAATCAAACTGACCATTCAAACAGTAACAAAGGTTTACCGCTGGTAGCTGTGCAGTAAAACCCCAGTCTGATCTGCTGGCCTCTGAGCAACTTCACTGGAGTACATAGGTAGAGGTTTAGTATGTTGCTCAAGATATAATTGTTATTGGCTGGTCTAAGGGACACAAATCAGAAACCTGTCGATGGGCAGTGTTTCAGATACGTATATTCAGACAACAACTGGTATTTATACATTTTATCCTGTCCTCAGAGTCCATTGTTAGAGAATTTACAGCCCATACTGTAGGAACAAAACTCATGTGTGTTAATAAATTAAACATCAACTGAACATCAACTCAACTGATCAACTTAGTAGTTTTTCCAGGAGTTGTTTGCCTCTAACGGTTTTAATCATCATGATCTGATGAAGGCTGTTACATGTGGATGCAAGCTCCAGAAAAAGCTGGTAGATGGACCTTGAGTTAAGATTCAAACTACTATTTCCAAGTTCAAGAATAAACTCAAACAACTCAACGGAAAGCAATAGATTTTCACCCAGGAGAATGCTGTTTGTGTCCTATGCGAAACCAAAAGTCAACATTTATTTGAACTTAAGTAAGTCACTTTAGTTCCCAAAAAATGATCTTTTCCTAAACTTAACCAAACTGTGACCATTTTGTAAGACACATGAGTCATGTGACATAACTTAACTTACGTAACCATCAGAATCAGAATCAGCTTTATTTGCCAGGTATGTGTGCACATACGAGGAATTTGACTTAGGATTGTACATTGCTTACGATGTGCTTACTCATAATAATACAGTAACACAATAATAAAATCAAACACAGGCTTCGGTATAGAGAAGACCAACACACTGTAAACAAAAACGAGAACAATATAGACAGATTGAGACAATAGCGCAATGAGCAGAGTGCAAAGGATGCAGGAGTAAATTATTATTATTATAATTATCATTATTATTATTATGTACATGTCGGAGGGCAGCGTGGTTGTGCAGTGGTTAGTACACTGTGTGTTAACCGTGTCCGCGTGGGTTCTCCCCCAGGATCTCTTCGATCTCTAAAATTGTCCTCAGGTGTGAGCGTGAGTGGTAGTTTGTCTCTGTGTGGCCCTGTGATGGACTGGCGACCTGTCCAGGGTGTACCCCGCCTTTCGCCCGATGTCAGCTGGGATTGGCTCCAGCCCCCCGCGACCCTGTACGCAGGATAAGCGGTTGACGATGGATGGATGGTACATGTCGGAGGTGGATGTGATATACAGGTACATCACATGTACATACATGTACACATGTACACAGTGTGATGGAGCATAGTTCAAAGAATGCTGGAATAAATAAGTACTATGTGCAGGTGTTGTTTAATTGAGGAAGGTGGATTTGGTATACAATATCTACAATATGACACATAACAGTGTGAACAGCACTGAAATAAAGAATGATGAATAAATAATAAGTGGTAGCCAGTAAACAGGTGGCTGATTAGAGTCAAAGTTACTGGGTTATTGCACAGGAATTGTTCTTGACACTGTGAGTCAGAGACAGCTGTTCATCAGAGTGATGATTTGTGGGAAGAAACTGTTCCTGAGTCTGTTGGTTTTGGCATACAGAGCTCTGTAGCGCTTACCAGAGGGGAGGAGCTGGAACAGGTTGTGACCGGGGTGAGATGGATCTGCAATGATGTTTAACCATAATGACAAAGGTCCGGTACACCTGTTGCTGGTACTCTTCAACAATCCTGAGTTTCAATTCAGTATGTCATTTTGGGGGTCATTGGCAAACAACCTATTATGTTCTTTAGATATGAGTATGCGTTGTTCATTAATTATGACTCTGCTGGGGAGTCATTTAGCTCACATGGTAGATGGTGCGCCCCACGTACAAAGGCTAAGTCCTTGTTGTAGTGGCCCTGTTTCAAATCCGGTCTGCAGCCCTTTGCTGCATGAATCAAATTACTCTGTGTACTATGAAATGGTTGCTAGTGCTGTACCTTAGAATCAGTACACAGCATTTAGCCTCGTTTATGAAGCCGGGACAAGTTACACACACAACTTCAAATACCATTCGCGGGGTTTCTTTTTGTTTTCCCACCTTCAGGGCTGGTAATTTTTTGTAAAATGAAGCAAAAATGCAGTCGTTCCACTGGAGTAACTGGGGGATGTACAAAAACAAAAACAAATGTGTCCATACACAGATACATTAGTTATACAAATAAAAACAACATTCATTAGGTAACTTCCGTTTCATACCTAACTCACGGATAACGAGCTCTCGTGGCCCACATGTAGGGTTTCTTCCACAAGCATCGGCTATCCTATACGCAACAATTGCATACAATGTGGAATTTAATACATACATCATACACCACTAGACAAACACATTGGCATATTGTGTGTAATAACTCACAACAACATAACATTGTTAATAAATGTTCTCACCGATAACAGCAGCAGCCAGTCCATGCAAAATAGCACAGTTTACTTCCTGTATTTTCCCGGTGCCCCTTGACCTCTCGGCAAGCATGCGGCTGTTTTGAGTCAGCAATGCTATGCCCTCTGCTGTCTAAAATCAACACCTGCAGCATTCTCGCTACAGCAGAAAATTGTGCCAATAGAGGTTTTGAAACTTGAATCTCCTGTATATTTAAGGTTTGACTATATCACCTGGTTACATTTAATTATTTGTTTTCATCTTCTAGCCTACTGAGAGACTATATGGTTGAGCCCTACGGTCCTCTGTAGGAAGCTGTTTCATGTAAACAAGCTCAGACAAGCTGAATTTACGCTGCCTGGAAAGTCTAAATAAATCCCCAGAATGAAAGCATGATAGCAACATGATTTTTAGACTTATAGAGCTAACAGTTGAGTACATTTTGGACATTTAGTACATGTTGCTCTGTGTCTCCTGGATGTATAGACAATTGTTGCTATCATATCTTGCTGGACGACTGGAAAATGCCACAAATGTCTCCTGTCTATAAACTCTGTTACAGTATATGATAGCTGTTTATTTTTAGCCTTTATCATGGTCAGGACATGTTCCATGTTGCTTCAGGTAAGCCCTTATGCATTATTTTGTTTCATTTGTTGGGACCATGGTTTGACTTAAGCAGCATTTTTAAGTGGGATAGCCTATTGTGCTACAGACATCATCATTTGCAGTCAGTTTGACCATTAGAAAAATGCCTAAAGAAATAAAATATTGCCGTCTATTAATTTTGCTATTAGAAAAGCTTGGCACAAGAACAGTCTTTATCTCTCAGCAGGTTGATATTTAAAATGAAAATAAAAAGGCAAAAAAACATTCTTTAGGGATAGTGCACTGTCTTACAGTTTGGAGAGACCCCAACAGTATTAGAAAACAGTAATTACAGTCAGTGTGTGTGAGCGTTTGTGCCTGGGATGAAACTTGACCCAGGGCTGCTGCTGGAAAGGACTGCAGCAGTTGGAGCAACACTATTACAAATGGTGATCTGATAAGCAGAGATGGAGGACATGGCAGAGGGAAGGTTTGCAGTGCTGGTGGATGGAGAGGAGCTGATGAACATCATTAATCTGCTAGCTGGCATGAATCATCACTCATAGATAGCCTTGGTCAATAGTTGCCACGCTCACCAACAAGCCACTGCAAGCCAATGAGCATGGAGAGATTGAATGAGGAAACCCAATATCTACTACTGTGGTGAGTGTTCTGAATCAAACTCAACACTTAACACCTTGCCGGATCACAGCATGAGCCTGTGCTGACGATGTATATTTTTGTTATACTGCTTTCCTTTTTTTATCCCGTACACAGGATAAGTGGTTGACGATGAGTGAGTGAGTGTGAGATTTTGTGCTTTCAAGCTTTTTCCATGTATTCCATGTCGTGTTCGTCACAGTAAAAATACCAAATACCACTAACCACAAACATTTTCCCAAATCTTAGGCAAATCTTACTGGTACAGAATGATTTGCCAGAAAGAATGGGAGAAAGAGCAGTTCATGTCCAAACAGAAGGCAGTAGCCAGTTGTTTCATGACTAACCTGGCTGTGCATGTGTCCTGGATGACCAAGCAAGCTCAAGTAGAAGAAGCTTTATTTTAGCCATTAATAGCCATTATCATTCGCAAACATTTGGGGCGCCCACATATAACTGAAAGAGGCTGCTGCTGAACATTGCATAGACAAAACTCTTTCTTGACAACCTCAATTGTACAACACTGGTAACAGATCAGCAATGGATAGGCAATGTCATTTATTATGGCTCTACAACTACATTAAGATTAAGATCAAGATTAACCCCTTAACCCAGAGTCATTTTGGTGCCCCTGACCAGAGACACATTCTCACCCGTGCGGGGATTGATATTTTTCATAGCTACATATATTGATGATGTTTTGGTTTAATTCAATTCATCAACAGCATGTAGCCTGATTTGTAGTTTACTAAGTCTCCATTAAAATTTAAACCTGCTCACAGCTTTCCTATAATGCAGTATTTTATGTAGTGCTCTGTAGTATTTTGTCAGTTTTCAGCAAACAGCAGCACTTTAGAGGTATAGTTAACATGCAAATCACCATGACTTAGACGCAAAACAACTTTTTTTTGTCTGCGGCCCGTGTTAGAGCGAGTGGGCATTTTTGACAGTTGTCATTCCCCCAGGCAAACATCTGGCTTTAAAGCCTAACCCTAAACTATCTTAATCAAAGAAGCCTCCACTAGCCCAGAACAGAACATATAACAGTTTTGATTACATGCTAATCGTGTAATAATAGTGATAGTGCTTTATATAAGATAACCACCTGGTTATTCATCTCCCTGTATATATGATTCTTATGCAGTTACATGAGCAATGAATCACAGGGTCACAAAATAGCAGTCAATAGTTTCAGTAACGATATGACAATGGGTGTCAGCCCCTAATAGAGTGTCTCTGCAGACCACTCTGAGCATCAGGTGTTGAGGGCACCATCAGCAGTGGGTTTAATGAAATGCAAGTGGAGATCAGTGTGACAAACTTTTCAAGGTAGGAGTCTGAAGTTAATTACAAAATATGTCTACCTTCTCTTTGGCGCCCCTCCACCAGCTGGGGGGTCGCCATGCCTTAAACGGCCCTGCATCTGAGTATACATTCAGCACAACCAGTGATTAATAAAACTCTTATTAGAAAAGGTTTCCTTCACACAAACCAAGTCCAGGTGCAGATGTTGCATTTGCCTGCAGAAATCACAGAACGTATTAGTTGTAAATAACAATGCCTCCAATGGAAAATATCAAGGAGTTATTCTAATAAATGTTGACATTTAGTACAACCAAGGCTCTGCCCACTTTCAATGTATTTATCAGAAAACAACCTCACCTCGCCCATTTGAGCAAAAAGGCAATTTTCTTTTCATTTGCAAATTGTTATGTCCAGGTTTTGAGATCCCAGAAGAGTGCATATCCAGGCTTCAATCTCCAGGAACATACATTTACACACAGCCAATACAATTAGGAAAAGATGGGTAACCATTTTAGGGCCTTTAACCGTGACTAAAGGTAGGCAAACACCTCTCTAGTTTTCCTCCCCAACTCCCCCTGTGCAAGACGAGCTGCATTTAAAGAATCAATTAAGGTGGAGATGGAGAACATTGCGACTGACCTTTCAGAGAGGGAAATTAAAAGAGCACCACTAGCTCGTGGGAAAAAATGAGCGGTGGATAAGAGGGTTCTTTCTGGCTGCTTTTCCCTTTTAAATACACTTACAGTCTTTTGTGGGAATTTGTTTTGTGGGAAATGAATGAGCGGGCCATATGGGTGACATTTACAGAGCTGGTCGTGCGAAGGCGGGTCATGGTTCAGTCGCTCTACTGTACTGGATGGAAAATTAACTGAAGCCTACATTATTAATATGGGTCACTCCTGAAGTGTGCGTCACTGGGCACGGCTAGACTAATGTCTTTGGGGCGAGTCATCAATATCAAGTACAGTTTGGTTGGCAGTTATCTTAGTGGGGTAAAGGGACGTGTTTGCCCCAAGGGAGAAGAAACATGCTGTAAGAAAGTTCCCAATAACATAACATAATGTGGATGAATATTACATGTCTCTGTGAAACGTTTTGTGATTTAAATGCTCATCTTTCTTACATCATTATTCATATGTATTATATATCTTTTGTCACCTTCAGAACAAGATGAATTGCATTCAAAGTGAGGAACTTTATTTGGGGCAACACTTCCTTCATAGTGGGGGTCAAACTTCCCCTTCACATGCGCCCTCAACAGCATTATCATTTACAAGCAGTAATAACAATTAATAAATAATTTCTAATAATGCTAATGCATTAATGCTAATAATGCTGTTTCTAATAAGGCTGCATAATTTGAAGGAGCACATATTGGCACACTGGCATACTGGCTCTGGCTAAATCTACATCTGTCCACTGCAGAGGTACTACTATAAACAACCTGGTGAAGGAACTAGTTTAAATGACTACTTTAGTATAATATAACAACATTAAATAAAAAGCAGAGTCTGTCTTGATTAATATATTGATTATATAATAATATTGAGTATTATTTCATATAATGTTATACTACATAGCTTAGTATAATTTTAATTCCAGTTACAGCAGTTTCATGTTTGTGAGTTGTAAAAAAGCAAAACAAGTGCTCTACGTTGGTCTCAAATTTTTATGTCTCGCCCCATCCAGTTGAGAAAAAGTGACATTGACCAGCACATCGGCTTTATGAAAAGTTAGCCAGCTAGCCAAACCCAAACCATCCTTATCTTCTCCCCATCTTCTTCTGTCTCACCGCTTCAGCTGCTGATGACTCGTCTCAGTCGCTGACTGGTGCTCCCGGTGGCCAGTCCGACTATGTTTTGAACTGTTGGGATTGGGATTATCGTAGGTTGTAGTCTTTACTTGCACACTGTGCTTGTGAAAGATTTTTCTAGTTTCTAAGTATCTATTTTTGGGCGAGAAACGGTCGCACTTTAGCGCGTGGATAATGAGCAGACTGCAGTGCAAACAAGAGTGGCACATACACAGCACACATTTTTTTTTTATTCAATTGCACTCTCTCTTGCACTCGTGCAGTTATGTAATAGAACAGGGTGACATCCCGATTGTAACTGCAATTAGGTCAATCATGTCATCAAAACTGGCTACGTGAATTATTTAATTTCAGATATCTGTATTTGTATCTGTACTTGGATTTACACCATGGACCGGGTCTACAAAACACAATAACACATGATAATGTAATGTCCTAGTGTGTAATGGTGGTGAATGAGCAGATGATGAATAGTAATATAATTATCATATGTAACATGTTTTCAAGTTTTGAACACATTTGTAAGACATTCTACATCTGCCAGTGAACAACTTGAACACGTGTATAAGCAGTTAATAAATGTGTTATAACACACTGTAGGGCTTTCTCTTATGTGTCAAATCATGTGCCATTGAATATGATTACAGCTATGTAATACCATCCTGTCAATAACTGTTTATATATAAATATATATATATATATAAACCACTTAAGATTGCAACATAAGAGAAGTTATAAGTGTTGACAAAGACACTAACCAATACTTAAAAATGTCCAAATAAATTTGTGCAACTACACCATAGTGTGCCAAGCCTGTTTTTATATGCTTCTTATAAGTACTAAGTAGGTGAAGGGTTTTAAAAGTGTTACAGGTTTCGGCTACAATTTATTACACAGTAAGATGCTAATTGCTCATTCATAAATAGCTGCCACATAGTTCCTAAATAATTGTGAGTCAAATATAGTATTTAATAATAAGTTATTTCGAGAACATACTATGTCAGTGTAGTCCTCATTCAACACAGTGAGCTCCCCCGCCCTGCTGTTCTCTGCGTACCATTCCACCACCAGTGGTCCACGGGGGCTCCGACACCCAGCCTGCAGCCCCCTGCCTGGAGCTCACAGTGGCAGATGGCCAGGACAGGCTGCGCTGAGCAAGGAACTGTGGGTATGGAGAGAAGCCACGGGATACTGAGCTGCACACACTCACACACACACACACACACACACACACACACACACACACACACCTGTGTTCATGCAATGGTTCATCTGGTGGCACTGATACTATTAGACTGAAGCTGCGAAGTAGCCAAAATATTGATCTGTATTGAATTGTATTCACAATGTGTCAGAAAAGGCCATATACCCCTCAGACCCCAGCAGATTTTGGCCAGTATGGGATTTTTAAAGGTCAACTCAAACTCAACTAAATCTACTTGCAGCTCATGTTTTGCACCAATCTTTAATCTCAACAATTTCACAATAAATCAATTAATCAATGAAGTTTATTTATCACATTTAATCATATATAAGGTACAATCAAAGTGAAATGTAATCCTGCCAGCCCTTCAACTTGTGCATTAAAAAACTGTAAAGAATAGTAATAAATATTTGTGTAAATATTATATTTTTACTCACATTATATTTATATCTGATGTAGTATAAATGTTCTTAAAGGAGCCTAAACAATGAACATGTAAATTCAATTCTGCCAGAATTCTTCTGAGATGAGTATGAGCAGAGGAAACCGTAGCAGGGTAGAAAATCACATTAAAAAATGCAATTGAACAGAATTATTTGTATAATTTTCTATCAGGTTTTCCACTAATTAGCAGCGGAAGACACAACATTGGACACAACTTTGTTGAATGTTAGCATTGTGCTCCATGTGAGAACGCAATAGCATATTGAAGGCCTGTTTACACCAGCATTTAAACAGTAACAGTCATAACAGGCACTTTTATATTTTACCATCAACCCTGGCACCCTTTTACCTTCCTCCCTTGTTTTACCCTTTTCAAAACTGTTTATTGAGTGAAATAATGTACAATCATGAGAAAAAAGTTAACGGCCCACTACAGAGACAGACTGACTTTTATTTGTAATTTGCCCACAAGCCCTTTGAGAAGCCACTACATAACCAAACTAATAAAACCAAATATTTCACACAAAACTCTTCGGGTCAAATTAAGCTTTTTGGTGTGGACCTAACTCCTCCAGCATACACAGCGCTCCCTCATGAAAGTAAGTATCAAATAATCGGTTTTGATCTCCACCATCTCTTAAGAGAAATATCGATTACTAATTTTGTAGTAGCTTTATCAGAGCGTATTAACTATTATTAAGAGCTGCAGCTGGTTGGAAAGATTGGCTTTTGCTAGCTATGCAAAGCACAACAATGAGCTAAGAGGCTAAGAGCTTTTTAGTTGCCTGATATCTGACAGAACTGTCAACCCATTGCACTCCATTTCCAACCAGTGTGACGTTCCGTCCGCTCTAACCCGTTTCTGCGGGGAGGGGGATTCGATTTTCCCTAACCAATCCCTACAAACATGTGTGCATGGATATAACATAATTCTCTGATGCATTGCCATGCCAACATATTGGTTTTGCTGGGGTTTTAAGAGCGGAGCAATGTATAAACGACTTTCATTCAATCTTGTCTAAAATAGTCGTTAGTCTCGTCCATGGCACTGGTTGCTCTCTGTAATGGTCACTGTTTCAGCCGAGGTCACTGTTTCGTGTCATGATGCCAGACCAGAATCAGTGGGTGGATTCAAAGATCTGGACCCATGCAGGGAAGCTTCAGAGAGCTGAGGGCAACTGTAGAATTGGGGAATAATCTGTACATTTGTCATTTGAATATCTATAATCATATTTATTACTGTAGCTTTAATAAAGGACAAATATCTGCTTGATAAAACATCAAACCAATCGGTCCAACCCCAGCACACACACACAAACATAACCACCTGCAGGGGGAGAAGGGAGATTATCCCTCTTGTCATAAAGTTGAGGCTAACACATACGCTCAGGCGCACATAGCCACACACAGTCTGAGCTCTGACAAACACAGGGAGGCTGGGGTGTCGACGCACACTGAGTGCCACCTGTGCCCAGGCGCGGAGAGATCGAAGGGCAAAGTCGTGCTTCTCTACAGGGAGGACAGACCGGCACTGGTGAGCAGGTAGGCATGAAGGGAGCCAAACCCACCCTGTCCTACTATATCAGCTGGCATCTCACAGATTAACACTTGGATGGGCAGATAGGCTTGTTAACACATGCTCCCATCCACCCCCGCCTACCACCCACACACACGCCCACGCGCACGCATATACACACACACACACACACACACACACACACACACATACACACATACACACACACACACACACACAATAACAGCTAAATCCTTCACCACAGAGAGCAGATTTCAGGCTCATCGTCTCCATTCTGTCAGGGTGGAGACGTGAAGTGATGGCGGGTGTACCGGAGCGATCCCAGTCAGGATTAGCAACACTATCATGGGTGGGAATCGGTGGAGAATAGGAGGCTGAGCTGTGCTGGGGTGAAGGTGCACAGGGGTGGATGGGAGACCAGAGAGTGAGGCAAAGATTAAAATGTGTTCGCTGACAAAAACATTGATAAAGAGTGAAGTGATCATAACAAGAAGTATTCTCTTTGTGAGTGAATTATGAGTTTTCTCCCGTCCTTGGCGTACTTTCATATGTTGTGGTCTCTGATTGAGCCATTCTTTAGAGAGGCCGTAACAGTAATCCACCGATCGATTATATTCCGACAAAAACAGTCTTGTTACATTGTCAAAGGTCCAGATGATCCATTCCAGTAAGAAAATTGAGTTCAAAACACATTATTCCATCAGTAAATACACAGGGACTGCTGTTGCATAATTTCATATTAGCCAGCAGAAGTGCATAATATTTCATATATAAATGTAATAACTCCAGTTTGGATATAAACAACTTCAAAATAGTCGTTGAACTCTGACCTTTCAATTGACCCCTCAATTGAACCAATAGGAGCTTTCATACCCACAGCCTAAGTGACAGACCAAACTGGCAGGCATGAGGAGTCAGAAAATAGGTTTCCAAAAAGTTTTTATTTACAACTCATTTACAAAAAACAGAATGTTCTGGGCCCATAAAAGAGGTCAACTAATCAGAACTTAACTCAGGCAACAAAACCTTAACATGAGCTGAACAAAACAGACCTAAACCAACTAAACAGACCTAACAAGACTGAGCAACGTTGAGTTGTTGCTTCCATGTGTGGCTGCTGGTGCGGCCATCACAGCCTCCAATAGCCAACCAGAGCTTGTGCTGTTAGGGAGTGCAAGCCCCTATTATTTCGTGGGTAGACCACAATTGCAACCAGTTGTGATGACTGGTGCTTCGTATGGCCAATGAAATTCTGAAAATAACACAACTGCTATAACCTGAAGCAGTATAAGTTATCAAATGATGATTAAGGTGACCAGATGTCCGAAAAATTCAGGACAGTTCCGGATTATAATCAATTGTCTTGATTCCTCTGCTGTTTCCCAAAAAATTAGACTAAACTTGAGTTTTGATTAGTTATAGCCTCATCGCACATCACCCAAATCCTCAGCTTCACTACTCCCAGTCAAATTCCACATCACCTACAAAACCACCTCACGGAACCTGCGGTCCACCGATAAGGGCTTGCTCTCTGTCCCCACACCACAATGCGGACCTTTGGGGACAGAGCCTTCAGCGTGGCAGCCCCCACCCTCTGGAACTCCATCCCCACAGAGATCTGCAATGCTCCCTCATTGGACACTTTCAAAAATCTGCTAAAAACACACCTCTTTACCAAGGCATATAATCTAGAATGACCTTTTGTTTGTTGGGTCTCTGTTGTTATGCGTAAAGCGTCCTTGGGTCCCTTGAAAGGCGCTATAAAAATATAATTTGTTATTATTAATAAAACATTAAATAGCCTATTGCTCGTTGTGAAACATCCTTTTGGTGTCGCCCAAAGATGGGCACTGTTCTGCTCTCCAGCAGGGACTGCAGGGTATCATGGACACTGTTTCAACGTAGTTATTGTCACAAAGTAACTAGTGTAGATGAAGATAGTGAAAGTTGCAGTCACAAGGACAGGGGAAGTGTAGCTGCAGGCAGCCACGGAGGAGAGATCTGTCGTGCATTCCGCAGACAGAAGTGACGGGCACCGCACTGATGACAGTAATAAAATAAAATAAATTGTATGTGACAGATCATGATGTTACACTGATGTTAGTTTTAGTTAGTTAGGTTAGTTTGTTGACATTGAATGTAATGTCCTGAAGGCCACGCCCAAACCCAACTCCCCTGTCCCGAATTTCACCTGTTGTCATCTGGTCATCGGTCCTGATGAACTACAAAAGCTTGCAGTCATACAGTGATGTTATTGTGATGTTTCTTTTCACTCTCCAACAGAGAGACAAACTTGCCATTAGCCAACAGTCAAAAGTTTCACTTTAGCTGTTGGCTAATGGCAAGTTCGTCTGGTTTTGTTTGTCATTTTAAACGCGACAATTTGTGCTGGCTAAAAACGAAAAGCCTCTTAGCAGTACCCGATCTACAATTGCTCTTGGCAAATTAAAAGGAGGGAGGAGAGATAAAACATTTGATAAACAATTTTTTAGCGTTGGAGCTTAGCAAATCTGGGTATTTGACCAACTGGGAACCAGGTCCAAAATGGAACCAGCCATCAATGACAACCACAATAGGTACTTTGATCACAAAGAGGTTGGAGGTCTTGTGATATACTATATATTCTAATTAAACACTAATGTTGATTTACTAATCACTAATGTAATCATGTTGTACATGATTGGCATGTCAGTGATACAAACTCTATTTTACTGTATGTTTGTGTGTAACTGCATCAGCCAACTGTCAGTTAGCTTTTACTGACTCAATATGGAAACACAAAGTATTTCTTTATCTGTCCAAAAGCATCTGAGATGAAAAGATGATAAATAGCTCCTTCTCTGTGTCTGCAGGGTCATAATCTTCCCACTGACCAAGACACAGCCTTCAGTACTACCTCACAACAGTATATCATGCTGACATCAGAGCAGCCTTGTCTGTCCATCTCCCTGCAGCTGTATGTTTGTGCTAATGCTTTTCAGTTGTGACAAGGGATGATGATTGGTGAGCCACAGATCTGGGATTCCATCTGTTAAAACTACTCACAGTGACAGCTCTCTCCAACAGAAACATACAGGGAGGAGCTGTGATTCTTCTCACTTCCTCTCCACCGCCTCTTCTTATAATCTGATATCCCCCTTTTTTCTCTTCACTTCCCTTCTCACCTTTTCTCTCTCATGTGTACCCTACCCCTCTAGTTTTCTCCATGAAAAACACATGCACGAGTCGATCAATCCATTTCACTGACTGATGTATTTGATCGATGTATCTCTCAAAAGACTCGAGGGGGGCAGGCTTGTGCTTTCACATGCAAAAACTAAGAAAAATAAACGGGATTTGGGGGAGTATTAAACATCAAGACAAAGTGATTCATAAAGACACGGAAACACTCCATTGGTTGATGGAGAATATTCAAAAGGTTGCAAAGGAAGAGGAAAGGGCATGGTGGGGAATTTAACAAAGATGCAGTGTTGGGCCATGTTTTTAAAAACATTAACATTAACATGTGAGAGTGGGGAAAGAAAGAGAAGAAAGAAGAGTAGGACAAAATAGAGTAACAATCCAAAAGTGAAGATGTGGACATAAAACAACTGCACAGCAGCTGAAAACAGCAGACTGTTGAGGCTCAACAGTAAGTATCGCCTGATTGCCTGGGGCAAGTAAAATGCCATGTTGGGCAAGTAAATCTTGCAACTCACTTGCCCAATCAGGCAAGTGTTAAAAAAAGAATTAAACACATTGTTTTGGTTTAATTTATTATCCCTCTGCAGCCTCTCCCCTGTTCTCTGTGTTGGCGCTGAGCTCCTACACACACACGTGACTTGAGTTGATGACATCTACACTCAGTACTGCAACAAAGTGCAGTAAAACCTTCACAAATAAAAAGCCAGTCCAATATCAATACACCGGTTCAACAAGCATAAACATGTAAACCTGTAGAAAGCGATATTTTTATCTGCTCTGTCCGCAGTCTCTCATCCTCTATGTTCTACACAAGCACAGCGTGCTAGCTCAGCTAATAGTGAATTGTTACAAACAAGCTAAAACTAAAGCTAGCCTAACTGTCTGATGGTCAGCCATGACCAATGGCTGTTTGGGCGCAGTTGATCGCTCCTCGCTAGCCCCTGTAAACGGTAAACGACGCCCGACAAAGCAATAATTTGGAAAGACTCTAAAATGAGTCGTGCGGCTCGAAAATCAGGTCAGAAACGGGCTGAAATCGTAGCGTAAACAGAGCTTTAGTTGAGTTGTCCTGGGTGACTGTGGCCTGAGTTTTATTTATTGAATTTATTTTTTCCTTTAATTATACATTGACTTGTTTTATGTTTTATTTGTTGCACACCACTGTGTGTGACACTGCTTTTAATTCGACTTCGTCTATGTTTTACTTTGATTGCTGTAAAGCACTATGTTACCTGTATTTAAAAGTATTATCCAAATAAAGCCCTTCTTATAATTATAATAAATTTAAGGACCACATAGACCACAACATAGATGGTCTATGTGGTTAGTGTTGGTTTGGTGTGTCCAGGGATGCTGCAGTTCTATAGAGCTGCTCTAGAAAATGTTCTCACCTTTTCTATATCTGTGTGGTTTGGCAACTCCACAGCTAAGCAGAGGGAGCAGCTGGACAGAATGGTTTCCGATGCCCAAAAAATCGTCAGCTGCAGACACATCCCATCTCTGACATCCAGAAGACCTGCATTCAGTGCAAAGGTCTAAAAATCTACAGGACTCTACCTGCCACCCCCTCCTATTAACTCTCCCCTCAGGGAAAAGACTGTGGGCCATTAAAACTAAAACATCCTGTTTCCTTAACAGCACTTACTGCAGAACCATCCAATTACTAAATGGCTCCCCTGAATCAGCACTTTACAAAGGCAAATCACTAACTACTACTGTATTTTAAAGCTCCTGACATTTTGTTTTATTCTTATTTTTACAACATTAATATCTTACATCCACGGACCTATGTAATGATTTATGGGTCTTGACTGTTATGCTGTGCTATTGTTGTTCTGTCGTGAGCACACTGAGACAAATTCCTAACAACTAAGTTATATGGCAATAAAGTATTGGCTCTCAAAAAATCTTCACTCTCAAATACATGCAAAGCAGAGACCTGGTAAATGATATGGTTTTATCTCCCATGATAGAGTTGCGCAACACACATCTTCCCTACTGTAAAACAAATGGGATGAGAAGTTGATGTAAACCCAGCCTGTCATTGGATAGTAAAGAGGAAAAGAAGGTGGTGGGGGCAGTTAAAAGTGATGGCTAACGGCTGTACAGATGTCTAGCAGTTGTGATATATGAGGGATCTGGGAAAGTAGTGGTGTGAGCTGCCAGACAGCGGCTAAGTGATTAGGGACGTGTGGTGTAACCCTGCGCCATATTTAGCCGCGGCGGGGCGCCCTGTCCCCTGCCATCTCCCCGAGGCCCAACGCCAGATGTTGAAAGCTGCTGCGGCACGCCTGGCAGAGCAGGTTGGCAGTAAGGCGCACAGCAGTGAGGATAACACCACCAACCCCGCCAACTGCCTTTCATCCACTCATGAGCAAAATACACACTACAGTTTGGATCATAAAAGGGATAAAGGCATTTTATTTACTTTTGGAGAGGTTGCAGGCAGACTCTGACGTGGGAGTTCTTACTGATGTTTGACTAATTAAATTTTTTTAAACAGTGATAAATAACATGCTGGATATCTATAAGCAGTTCCTTTCAGTGTACAGAATCATTAGTTCGTTAATAAATTTGTTCAAGAGATATGTTAACCAAATGATTTAGTGCTTGAGCAGAGCTCTGGCTGCGGGATCCTAATGTTCGAACATTAGGACATAAGAACTGAATTCAGTTCAGCTCACTAACTAGCAAACTGAGAATGGTCGTTCATGACGGATAAGACATTGAGCTGAGAATGTAGTTGGATAAAGATACTGTTTGTAAACTGAAAGCTGCTATAGTAAAGTCCTACCCTATTATGTACAGCACATATTTTTGCAACACCTAATCATTAAATAAAATATTTGGTTCTATTTCCTCCTACTTCAAAACGTGCACTGGTCACGTTCATTGTGTACGTTCACTGAACTGGTCCCTTGGCTGTGGATCAAATTTTTTGTCAATGTCATATCAAAGGATCAACACTTTACTTCTACACTTAGGGCCTGATTTACTACTAAAGGTTTGCGTGAGTAAAAACATGAGCAAACTTGATATCACCAGCAAATTAGCACGTAAGCTGATCTACTAACGGTGTGCACGCAGAATGACGTCTTTCAAAAGCGCAAGATAGCACCTGTTGTTCATTTAGTACTTTTGCCTTAATGAATATGCAAATTGGGGCTTTACATGCAAATAGATTTATTTACTACACGCAATGTGATCTACCAACCAACGCAATCTCACGTGAGTGCAACAGTCTCTGTATTTAATACGTTTGAAAGGAAGGTGCAGTTAAGAGATGGCTGCTGTTATTGTTACCAGGCACGGTGCGGACAGTTGGTGATTGTTCTCTCTGGCTGGATGAAGCACGATCTGCTGGCATTTCATCGCGTCTGGGTCATTCCAGCGTACTGTAGCTGTTTCTGCTGGCGTTTCCCAAAGCAGTTTTTCCAGGCGTGCTGTCCCAAGTACTTAGTGCAGTCTCAGGCAGGATGGGCAGGTACATACGATTTCCAAGCCTGTTCTCATCTCAGGGCGTCATATACTGACGATTTGAGAAAGAGTGACAAAGCGTAGTTATTTGACGCTTAAGGTACCCTTTGGCGTACCTTTAGCATCATGATAAAGGTGTTGACAGCGCCCCAAAGCCCCTACCCTTACCACAACCATCAGAAATGTTAGTACCTAAACCTAAGTCACTGACTTAATGCGTGTCGACCGGCTAACCCTACCTGTTAGCGCAAATGTAGGGTTAGCCTCCCTTGTGTTGCTGCAACGTAGCAAATGGGGGCGTTTCATACGGACCATTAAAACAGAAAACCCTCATTTAAATACTCCCACCTCCATTGTGTTTGCTCCTGTTGTCATCTACGCAATAATTCTTAGTAATTCACCCATTACAGGTATTAAAATTACACGTGCAATATTTTAGAATGCACACGCAATTTAGTACTCTTTATTCGGGATGTTAGTAAATCGGGCCCTTAGTGTAGAGCAAGATATCCAGCTATTCACCGGCTAGATTGCCACAAACTTTTGTATGTATATTTGTGATCCCCGGAGCATGAATCCCATGTCTTTTGTGCCCTAATGATTCTGATTGTTCTAGCACCACTGTTAGGCCAGAATTTCCAACATTTCAAACACTCCATGGATCAATCTCAAACCAAAATGTCAACTTTACAAAAGACAGACAGATTGTCATGAAATTTGCTGGGACCATTCAATCTATTCAATCTAAATACTGACCGATTCACCTTTTTTAGGACAAACCCATTTCTCCCCATTGTTAATGAAGGCCCTAACAATAGCATTGCAAACATTTTCCCTCCAACACGTTTATATCCTTGGTTAATAAACCATGACTAATTTTAGTGGTCTTCTCAAAATGTTGTTTACAGTAAAAAAAAAAAAAAAAAGGATTACTGGCCAAGAAATCAAGTAAAATATCAGTTGCTTTAATTGCGAAAATAACATTATCAGATTTCAAAAGTCCCCACCACTTGATCCCTAATAAACATGTCTAGGCATACACACACAACCTTAACTCAGTGATCTCCTTGCAGATGTTGCGCTAACAAGTGTCCCCCAATTAGTCATTCTCTCTCTCTCTCTGCCCGCTCCCCTTTTTTGTTCTTTCTTTCTCACTCTATACTCCGCCGGAGGCTGACCAAGATAAAGTTTTGACTGGCAGGACCATTTGTTTTAATCAGGTGTTTGCAGACGCTTCCCTGACCTCCATTAGTTGAAATTTTAATTGAAATTAACCCCCACTACTACCCCAATTAACCCACGTCCCCCCTGACTGGCGCTCGCCCTCGTCCCGAGCATCTGTTTCGAGGTGGGGGGAATGGGAGCCAGAGTGGGAAACCGGAGGGGAGGGGGGGTTAGCACGACCGCCGAGGATGCAGTGTTGTCACCCGAGGAGAGGCGGCATCACGTCAAGTGCACGCCAACTGTGCCTCGCTCGCCATGAAGCCCCAGGGGGCCTTTTGTCTCTCTGTCTACAACATCCCAGCAGTGAGACTACACATGGCTTACTCTTGGCCAGCAGGTGGTGGGGTGGGAGGTAAAGGGATGGATGAAGATGTCCCACAGGGGGAGAGTCACAGAAAAGAAAGATGGGAAAGTTGAGAAGATGAGAGAGTGGAGAAGTAGTAGAGAAGGGGGGGGGGGGTGGTAATTACTGTACAGCGTGCTTTCTATCTTAAGCCCTTCTGCTGAAGATAAGAGTCTGTGGAAAGAGTACAGCGTGTGTGTGTGTGTGTGTGTCTGTGTGTGTAGCCTCCAGGACCAGTTTCTTTGACTGTGGAAGGTCTAGAGTAAGGAAGCTGTCAAAGTGGCCCCTCCAGCTCAGAGCGGAGACTGTTGAGTGCATGCACATGCTGGAGTATCTTTGTTTAGCCTTTCTCCATGCCCAAACCGTATTTGTACAATTAGAGCTTTAAAGTGACTTTAAAGCACAAACAGCGTGACACTAAAACTACTTACTGTATGGACCATGGAGTGTCATACATTGCAGTTACAATGTATGATGCCAATCCAGAGCCATAGAAATGTGTTGTCCCCAGAAAGATAGAAGTCATTTAAATTTTTTTAAATGAGAATTTTACCACCAACAAATCCTTTACCACAGTCATTTTGCAGTGGTATGCAGTTTGATACTTTAAATACATTTTTGTACTTTTACTTAGGTTACATTTTAAATGCTGCATGTTTGTATTTACCTTTATAGGTGTGGCATTATTAGTAAATGAAAAGAAAATGGTCTGAATATCTCTTCCATCACTGTTATTTTGAGACATAAGTCTAATAATAACCATGATTAACAGACAACAGACAATCTGGTCCATACATCTGTACATCTTTTGTTGTAACTTTCATTTTAGAAACAACACAGATGTTGAAGGTGGAATGTCCTTTTCTAAATTTTATTAAAAAATTAAAAAATAATCAAGCATGATTTGTTGCAGCTTTAGTATGTTTAAACTTTTTAGAGATCAAATTAAGTTTAAGGTTGGAAGTAACTTTTAAGCTTTATACATAAATTATTATAGCTTACAAACTGAAATAACTATGAACTGTTCTGACTTGTAGTGTAAAATGAACCTTCACTTTCTCAGTCTACTTATCCAGTACTCTTGAGAAGTCTAAGTATCCAAAGGGTGAGGTCAAGTGTAGAAGTTTGGTTTTGCAGGACCACAATAGAATGTGGTATGGCTACATGGATCAAAGTCCATACCTCATCATTGACTTGCTGACTGAAATATCCATCCAAATAAAAGAATGCGCAACAAAAAGCACACACAGCTCCTGCTGCACACCTTGGGATTGCTGGTGGGGATGATGATAGCGGTAGTGATGATGGGGCATTTTAAAAAACACCATCAGTACCTTACCCTTCACCTGAGATAGGAAGAATCAAGTGGTTAAGGAAAGGGGTTGTGTGGGAATGGTGAAGGACAAAAAGGCAAAGGACTTGGCCCCTACCTACTGTCACCATCCAGAGCCATTCTTCATGTAAGACCCCCTAACGGTGGCTTGTCCATCCCCCACACACATAGAAACTATGCCTCTGTAGGTCTCTGGTCTCCAGCCAGACTCTGCGTATGACATGGTTTTATGGTGAGTGTGAGTGTGTGCGTGTGTTGGGATGAGGTATGTGGAGTGTCAGTCCAAGAGTGGCGTATACCCTTGAGCAAGGTGGTCTTACACTTGGGCTCTCCCCTTGGCTTGGCTAATCATCGGTTTTGCCATTAGCATCCTACATGAGTGTTAAAGATGGGCGGCTGTGGCTCAGGAGGTAGAGCTTCCCCTAATCAGGAGGTCGATTGTTCGATCTGCATGTCGAAGTGTCTTTGAGCAAGATACTGAACCTCAAATAGCTCCTGATGGCTGTGCTGTCGGTGTGTGTGCGTGTTTGTGAATGGTCCAATCTGATATACAGTTGGCACCTTGCATGGTAGCCTCTGCCATCAGTGTATGTGTGTGAAATGGTGAATATGACATGTAGTGTAAACGCTTTGAGTGGTCAGAAGACTTAAAATAGCTAATACAAGTCAAGTCCATTTATCATTTACATCACATAGGTTTCATTACAGTGGAAGAGATTACAGCTTCAACTGAATGCGAACAATATCAATGCTGGATTATTCCACAAAAGGTGACTTTAGTCCCTTTTCAGTCTTTTGATCAATACTCAAAATGAATTATGCTTAACATTTCTTAACCAGCAAACTTGTGGTCATGTGATATAGGTGCTGACTCAGTGGCCGTAACTTTGTGCATCCAGAGAGAAAATCATACTATAGGGGGGTCAGACTCAATCACCAAAGTGGCCAGGTTAAAAAGTAAAAATAGAATCCGGTCTGAAATATTTGTAATGGCTTCTAGGGGAATCAACAAATACACACTTTAACGTGCTTCCTGTTGCATTACTTTGTCACTTGTTTAAATAGCCTCTTATGTACCAATTCAGATCCGGAAAATGTAAATGATAAATGCTGACATGGTGGTGATCTTCACATAGGAGAGTTTGGTTCCCGTTTGAGACAAAAAGCCAACATCAACTTTTGTTTTTTTGTAGTGTCATTAGCGTTAGCTAGTTAGTGTTAGCAATGACTTTGGTGGTTTTAGGTAGTGTTTTGTAGTGTTTCATGTAGCATTAGCTAGCTAGCATTAAAAAGCATTAGATATCTAGCTAACGTTAAAGGCATTGATGGCCCCCTGAAGCCCCTTACCGTAACCCGAACCATCACAGGGGTGTGTGTCTAAATTGTGATTCGCCGATGTGCACATCTGTTGTTTTAACCTCCCTGTGTTGCAATGGGGAACAGAAAACGCTCATATATGTCATTTTAGGAATCATTAAAAACACTCATATAGGTCATTTTGGAGACATCAACTATCGACCTATTCTATCTGAGGACGTATTGTCTAGGGAGGTTGTCAGGGTGAATAGGCAGGTCCAAAAAAACACTGGACTTTCACCCAGGAGACCACTGTTTGTTCCCCGCGTGAAACCAACAGTCACCATTTACTTTTATTTAACTTAAGTTAAGCTACGTAATGTAAATAATTTACGTAACTAACTTAAATTAGTTAAAAAGTGATGACTAGGTGTCCATATGTTGCAACTTCGGAACAATAATGTGAAAGTTTTCTTTTAACCAGTACCAAAATTTCTCCTTAACATGATATGTCCACCGTGAGTGGCCCCAAATTGTCATATAGATAATTTTGGAAGGCTAGCCGTGAAATCTGCAAAGGAACCTGTAAGAAAGCTGTAGCACAATAAAAGACGCACAGAGGGTTTAAAATTGTTTAAAGTTGACTGGTAGAGGCAGATCCATGCACAATTTATGTGAACCCCCTGCACCCACAGAAACACACAACACAATCACTATTTAATAGATGAACTTACCTGCAGATGCTTTCCCTGTTTTTGGAAAGAATCCCAATCAGGGGTTCCCATCACTACGGCTACATTCATCGAGGAACAAATTACAGTTGGGGATTAGGATTGGGGAGGGGGGACAACCCAGTGTTTTATCAGTGGGGCCGTGTTCCGTCTGCAGAGCCGCTTATATTTCAGGTAAACATAATCCAGATTCAGCTCTGGCGGGGGTAGATTCAATTAAGATACAGAGACAACTTTGTTAATGCGGGCGTATCTTAATACCCTGGCCACAGCTTGTAATGAATCTGGGCTCAGGGGTGGGAGCTGGGAGTCAGGGACAAGGGAATAGGACTGAGTGTGACAGTATCCTGTGGCGGTGGCTGCTGGAGGTACAGTCATCAGTACTGTATGGGTGGGGAAACTGTGGAAATGCTGTTTTCAGTTTTGTCTTAATGCACATCAGATATTGATTTGATTGCAAATGGGCACTTCTGATAACAGTTGTGCAAAGAATCAGGCTTTTTAACATGGTTAGACTGACTGATTGATTCATTCTCAAAAGTCAGAACAGTCCCAGACAATTTGTTATTTTTGATTCGTTTGTTTTTTGGAGATTCATTGAAATGTAAAAAATAGGATATATCACACACACACACACACACACACACACACACACACACACACACACACACACACACACATAAATACATACATATATATAGATGTTTGTATATATCATTTATATTTCTTTATAATATTTATATATTATTTTTACAGCCAGGCTAACTGTTTCCTCTGCTGCCAGTCTTTATGCTAATCTAATCTAACCAAATCATGTATTTTGCCCCATATTTAACATGAAATTGTCTTCTCATACTCTTACCCCTGTCTCAGAAAGACAGTGAATATGTCAAATTTGAACCACTAATAACTGGTTCATAATGTTTACAACACACCAGTGGTACCAGATCATGGCGGGTAGGGTGGGCGGGCATTTTAGCTTTGACAGACAAGCACGACTTAACACAAATCACGTAGAATATTTAGACAGGGCATTAAATACGTTAGTGAATTCCCAAAGTTAAGTAATCCCAAAAGGATCAATGTAAAAAGAAACATCCTGAAGTGTTCACACTACAGCTGTTCAGCGCATCCACAGTAAAGGAGTTTTCATTATTGCAGATTATTGAAGGTTCAATTAGATGTATTCATGTGCAGAATATATTGCATACAGAGAAAGTAATATGTTTTTTGTCCCCTATCCTATTCTTAACTAAAGGAAATTCAGTTGGAATGTCCAATTCAAACATACGTTGCCCATTTTCATAGGCAGTAGTGGCATAAGTATATAAATCACTGTTAATGTGAATAACAATTTTGCTCAAAGCTAATCAATTCTGGGTGTCAGGACTGAAGCCCAATTCAAGTATTTGTCCTAAAAGACACAATAAGAAATCAGATTTCCCCACCCCTGTTGAAACAACAATTTGATAATCTGATTTAGTATTGATGAAGACATTTCCTGAACACCATCTACAGGAGCTGCACAGTTCCAAAGCTTTTTTGGTCTTTCAGTCTGGGTCACTAGCTCAACAATCCTTCTCCAGTATCAGCTGAGAGACAGCCACCCTGAGACCCATGTGGCGAACAGACTGTCTAACCAGAGCATATCTCATCCCTCTGGATGTTAATATTTATTGACGGCACTAGGCTGGTGTTAGAACATTAAAAAGGGGATCGGAAAGAAGGGCTCTGCGGACTTAAGCCCTGGGAGGCCACAGCGACTCAAAGTCTTATTCAGATGATGTGCCGTGAGATGCTTGTCCTTGAAAAAAGGGAATTAGTGTCTGTGGAAGTCAAAGGGAGAATGGAAAGAGAGAAAAAGAGTAAGGGGTGGCTGAGAAAGACAGGAAGAGAATGTGTTTGACAGGGGAATGTGTGTATGTGGATTTGCAAGCGTGTGTTTGCATGCATATTTGTGCGCATACCCGCATGAGATAGAGAAAGACATCGAAAGGAGAGAAAGAAAGGCAAAGCAGAACGCAGGGAGAGATGATGCAAAGAGCACAGGCTGGTACAAAAGTGTTACCACAGGACCGAGCAGACAATCCCCTCTCCAGGAAACGCAGATCAAAGCGGATTTAAGTAGTCAAGACTTGTTCCATGCGGTTCCAACCAGCAGCCTCGACCCTGTAGCCATACTTTTCCTCTCTGTGTTGAGATCAGTTAGCATGGGTGACGAAGCTCCGGAATTGAGTCACGCCAAAATTTGATGGAGAGGCCCTAGCGTTCCTGAGGAGCAGTGAGACTCTCCAACATTGTGTGGCTTGTGTAGGTTGCTTGTCATGACTCTTAGGCACTGGCAAATACATTTTAATCATGTTTCTGTGCATGTCAAGCTGACATTTTCTAGTGTTGCAACAGCATAGCCTAATACGCTTACCAGAAAGAATGCAAGTGCAATGTCTGTTCCAAAACTTTTGCTAATCTCTTTGTACTCTGAAGAGGCTCACTCAACATTTACTTGAGACACCAACACATGTAATTCTTTTCAATTAAAGCTGCGGCAGTGGGTTCTAGCAGTTGATATTAATGTCTTTCACAAAGATCAAAGAAATGTGAAATATTAAGTGTTGTTATTTCTCTAGGGTGACGTACAACAGCCTGCATAGTTGCATCAAAACTGACCAGACTTTTTGTAGTCAGAGCTCTGGAGCTCTCTGCCTGTACATCTGAGTCTTCTTTAAACGTATTTTTATAAATGCAAGCACACAGTTTTACTTCTAATGTGTCTCATCTGTTTAATGTTATTGCTTTCTATTTTTTAATATTACTTTTAGATTATTTATTTCCATTTTATTCAAGGTTTTATTTAATCAGTTTTTGTCCTTGATAAAGTGTAAACTAAGTAAGTACTTTCTAACTTTACTTTTTTATTAGTATTATTAGCAAGTATTATTTATTATTATGATCTACAGGAAAATTAAAATACTAAACACCCCACAGGTTATTATCCATGTGTCAAGTGATGGAGCCAGTTGTGTGCTGCTAAAATGTTAGCAAATGCATTTCTTGACATTTTAACTACATATTTTAGAGACATTGTAGGTACATGGTAACATGAAAACACTACCGAAAGGAGGCTGGCTTTGAACAGTGGAGACTGTACATCTGTTAGTATAAGAAAGAGTAAGAAGTCTGCATTAGAAACAAGAGGTGGCAGAAGATTACACATCTGCACTGCCTCACTTTTAAGACTCTGTTGTGTATGGTACAAGCTGACAGGACAGCAGAGAGATAGAGCAGAGTATGAGGGCTGAGGCTGCAACAGAAACAGAGATAGTGAACAACAGAGACAGCTGAAAAGGCTGATAGAGACAGTATAATGTTAAGAGAGGGGGAACCAATAGAATGCATATCCACAGAGGACAGAGACATATGTAAGAGGAAGAAGCAAAGAAGGGGGGAGAAGTAAGTGGGTGATTTATTATTTGTCTTGATGTATGGTGGGATCACAGACATTCAATTCATTCCAGAGAGAGAGTAGAGCAGTGACAACAGTGGCGTATGGATATGAGGGGCCATCAGCACCATAGAGAGAAAGATGCTGGTTTCACTTTGCTGCTGTACAAACCCTCAGGAATGAGGCACACTCTTCTCAGAGCAAGCCTGATGCCATATAAACCATCATCCAAACCAAATCCAAGAAAACCTTTCTTAAAGTTGGTTTCAAAACTTGAACTTAACCTCAAACTTGCTTGATAATGCCTTTTTAATTTGTAGCCAGGTAGCAGTGTGGCTTCTAGAATTACAATGTCAGTCTGCTGGTTGGTCGTCCCTCCACTTTGGTACAGACTGAAATATCTGAATGACTTTTAGATGGATTGCATTGAATGTGGTACAGATATTCATGGTGTCCAGGCGATGAATCCTACGAACTTTGCTGGTCCTCTGACTTTTCATCTAGCACCATTAGAAAGGTCAACATTTCTTATCTTAAACAGACATTCATGGTTAACAGCTAATGAATTCTTGTCATTCCTCAAATTTTCAGAATTCAAATTCAAATTCAAATCAGATAAGTGGATAACTTTGGCACTGACCAATGAAAGCTCTTTTTTTTATTTTTTATTTTTTCATTCAACAACTGAGAGGTTATTTGGAAATATGTATGATTCCATATCTTGAGTAATGAAGGGAAAGCCTTCCTGGTCTGAAGGAAGGAGGGGGGCACCAGTCGATTCTCCTGTGTTGGCATTGGTCCCACGTTCAGTTCAGCTAGCTGATTCCTCTTGCGGAGCTCTAAATTGCAAAGATGGTTTATTTTGTTCCTTGTTCCCTGTATGGGTTATTGATGAAGTCCAGATATCATCATGAGGGTGGATTAGTGAGGGTTATAAATTGGCCCATGGTCACTTAACTTTTATTGGCGTCCTCTCTGAGTACTGGCAGAAAGTGGAAACAGGATGTTTGGGGGAGAGTTCTTCTCTGAGTTCTCACAGACCATGTTAATGAGTCAGAGGCCGCAGGCTGTTAGGAGAGTCCATCAATTCCGTGTGGAATATTAAAACTGTTTACCATCATCATATTTCCTACAATATGTAGGAAGTAAAGATGTCTGTTCACAAATAGGAAGTATTGCGGAGTAGGCCTTAATTTATTGTGTGGTAAACTGATAATAGTTTAGCCTTTTTTGGACAGTGTTTCAAAGGTGTGCTACTTTTATGGCTCATTGAGGCATAGTGCTATTATAATCTATTTTTGACAACAACCCATATGTTAACAACAGTGAATGTGAAAAGACACTCTCTGAGGCACATGTACAAGAGGGCACATGAACTCCAGTGAAATCAATCATAAAATCACATTATGATGAAATTTGTGTTCTATAATTATCGTCCAGTTTATTTTATGAGATTCAGATCCGACTGAGTGATTTACTCCCCACCCCAGGATGAGGGCCACACCCCCCATGCAGTGGTGTCTTCAAACCCTGCATGTGTCAACTTATTCACAGAGTGCTCCATCTATAAGGAACCATGCCTGGATCCTTGATAACCCCCACTGTGAGCTCCTCTGAGCCCAGGAGAGAGAGGGCAGAATCTCCCCATGTGACTCCATTGCTGTCCCCAGGTGGGTTATCCTCTGAAAGCAAACCCCAGGAACATCACTTCACCTCCCCTTCATAAGGGAGACAATCCCATCACATTGAAACAGATGGAGATAAGGACGCATTCCACACCTTTTTCATGCTACTTGCTGGCAGAGATGCTTCGGCCTGACACTCTGACCAGTTGTGGATTTATAGAAAGGATAATTATATAAAGATCACATGTGGCACTAACCAGAGAGTCGTATGCCAGTTTCTTCATCCAGCTACCTCTGCCACCCGCCACCCAACATTAAGCCAAGATCGAGAGAATTCATTACAAATCAACCCCTCACCCCATTTCCTATGCCCCCACCCAAACCCTGCTCAAACTGCTTGCATCCTGTAATCCGACAGATTAATGGCAGAGCATGAAATGTGGCGTTTACGTCGACAAAAGTTAAATGTTGTAGGGAGGGAGGGGCATTCTGGCTTTGGTGTGTGGATTACGCCCTGCGAAACCCCCTTAATGCCAGCATAATTTGATGGAGCTGCCAATTTGCTGTATGCGCACTCTCTCTGTCCCACTTCTTATTCCTCCTCCCCCCGAACCAAAGCCGACTTTGCTGCAACACTTCTGAGGAGGATCTGAAGTTTGGAGAGGCGGAGATACATGTTGGGGGGACGGACGAGCAGCCACAGATGTTGCCTGGGATCCCTACCTCCCCCAAGCTTAAGATCACAGTGCTAATGTCATTGCAGAATTTATGTCACGTCTGGATTTGCATAATATATTGTCTGAGTCAAAGGTATTACAGGTGCATATAGTGAAACTGAAACCTTGTAGAAAGTTTATTATTACTGGGTCACCTTAAGGCTGTTTCTTACAGTATTTTATCATCTTTGAATTTTACACATCAGTATAATTATATAAACAATATCATCTTGAGTACTTCAAACACTTAATCAACACATTTTGCATTAAAAACCTGACAATTACTTTCATTGTCATAAATTAAACAAGCTAAAATATCACTCATATTTTGCTGCTAACACTGACTGCAAGCATGTTGTTTGGCAGGAATAATGTTTACCATGGTCATGAGAAGTCAGGGCTTATTACAGTTATTACAATTCATGTAAGAGGAACATCAATGGTGAAAGTAATAGTCACCAACTGACTATTCAAACAACCATACTAAGATGCTAGCTGCTAATCCTAAGATGAGGTTTTGTTTCTGATTGGAGTGACAAAGTGCTCTGAATTCATGACTAAGGCAGGGAGACAACCACTGCGCTCCTACTGTATACTGAGAAACATTATGGTTCAAGAAACTTCCAAATAGAATTTAATTGGGGGCAGCTTCTCCTATTTTGTTTTGTTTGTTTTGTTTGTTTTGTCTTGACCATAGTAGACAAATATACGTAACACTCCATCAGTGGTCTTTTGCTTCATCTACCATCACAGATTCTAAGCTTTATAGCTCAGTCTGTTTGGGAACTGACGCCCACTGTATCGGGGGCAGCACGCAATTTTCGCAACAAAAATGCTGATTGAGAAATCCATGTCTGAAACTAGTATTGCATCAACTTATCCATGCTACACACCTCTGTGAAGCTAGGAGGCTCAGCTAGAAGCTCAAACAAACCATTTTTATCCACACCAAACACCCATCAAACACCAAGCTTATATCACAAAATAAATTGCTCTGTAAGCACTGTACATGGCTGCAGTTATTAAAAACAGACTAATTATCTGAATTGAAGTAACAACAAACACGCCAGTACATATGCAACTACAACCGCTAATTTTCTTTTGCCGTTTTCACCATTTCCAGTCCAAAAATCAGCTGATTTGTTTCTAAAATGTCACCTTTTTTCTGCAGAGGGTGAGAGGTGCCGCTTTGGAACACACAGACTTTTTTGCAGTCTGGTGGCAACCCTTAGTAGCTAGATAGACATCCATGGTATCAAATGAAAGGTCTGCTCAATCAAAAAAATTGCATTAAAAATATAGCTTTTTGACCAGGCCAAAATATCTTTTTTTTTATTGCATCTCCATCTAGTCTGTAATGGTAAAATAAATATGTTAATTTACAATGGATTTATATTCCTTCGCTTCTGACCTTTCAAAGGAGACCAGAATTATGCATCTAGGCCAAATGGTTGAGGAGTTATTCCTGATTCATTTTAGGTATGTTATTTAAGGCGTTTTTCCCGGAAAAAGGTGGCAGTTTCTTAAGCGACTCCCTACCAAATGAATTTCTCAATATTAACTGGCGACAAATTTCACTACTTTTTCAGACTATGGGGAGAAACATTAATTTTTTGATTCCTATGACATTTAATGGCAAATTGGCACGGCTGATGCAGATACTCCTAGTCTGCTTTAGTTGCTTGTTTAATCCAAAGGTTTCTGATCATAGTGCTTCATATCCAGGGACGTGCACAGGAATTTTGAAGGGCAGTTGCTCTGACCTGAAAAAAGGCACTAAACACAGTATCCAAAATGTATTAACAATATAAATGTCACCAAAATACATATGAGAAAAAGAGTTCCTTATATTATTGTTTATTGTTTTTTTTAATCATTATTATTTTTTATTTTTTTTCCTTTTTTTTATTTATTTGAAAATAAATAATCTAGATTGAATTGACAGATGGGGAAAACTCGCTTCTAATAAAATATTAAATAAAAAAACGCTTAGATTTCGGAAAAAAATACAATCCTTTTTTAACCTTTTGGCTTCCCGTACATTCAGTTGCGCTTCTAGCTCGTATTCACTTCTGTTGGTACGTATCACGTATGGTAACTGGGCAAAACTACGCATGATTTGTTGTAGTATGATTGCATAAAGGAAGGAAACAGGAATTCCGGTAGGGAACAGAATCGACTGACGTGCAGGCAGCGCTGCAGCAGTGCAGCCACTTAAACAGAGTTTGCCCTTCCCCTACTGACTTTCACTTTCGGTGCCCGAATGGAAGTGAATGAGGCTTTGCGATCGCGATTATTTTTTTATTTTATTTTTCTTTCTCGGAAGGGCGAGTCGGAAGGGCAACTTGAGTCAGGAAAGGCAAACGGGCAGTTGCCCGGGCAACCAGAGCAACCCCCCTGTGTTTCGGGGTTGCATGCTGTGTTCATATCCACGCTGTAGCACCCCCCCCCCCCCCCCCTTCTTTGAGCATGGTGAGAGCAGAAGTAGTGTAGCATAATAACAAATATATGTTTATTAAAACTGAAAAGTATGTCAGTTAGAATATCAAGGAACAGTGCTGAAAAAAAGATTTTTGATTAAAAAACAATAAAAAAATACATTGTCAATTATGACCTGTCGTAATGTCAGGTCTCACAAGAAAGTGGCAAAGCATCTGTGTGTGTGAAGCTTGGTGACATAAGCCACACTTGCTGACTCACAGGGCTTGGTAAACTACAGTAACTGGCAAGCTAACTACTGACACACGGGCCAGTTGGGCTAATGCATTTACATTTATTCATTTAGCTGACACTTTTATCCAAAGTAATTTACAATTGCTATATATGTCAGAGGTCGCATGCCTCTGGAGCAACTAGAGGTTGTGTCTTGCTCAGGGACACACTGGTGGATTGAACCCGGGTCTCTCACACCAAAGGCATGCGTCTTATCCACTGCACCATCACCATCACCAGCACCACCACCCATCCTCAATGCTAACCAGTTATAATGGCTTTCCAAGTTTCTTTGAATTTTTTCTATACTGGGCCATTTTCTCAGGATTGTACATCTTTTCATTCAATTTTATATATTATAGATATTATAAAAAATTATTGAGGGGGGAAAAAAGCTCTTCAAGCTAGCTAGTTTATTCAGAAGACACAGCACCCTCAAGTGCTGTCTCACAGAGGAGGTTAAATAAAAACGGATGGTGCAACACAACTAATAAGCTAAGTCGCTTCCTCGATTTTGGCCTCTCCGGTTACCTGTTCCCTCAAAGGTCAGCACTGTCAAGACAGCTTCAGAGTTGACAATCCTACTTTTACCTCTTAAGCTATGTCATGATCAGGACATGATTATCTAAGCTAATCACACTATGCACACGCACTCGTACCGGCAATTCCATCAATGTGCGTGTGTGTGTGTGTATCTCACATCAGTAGAGGCAGGTCAGATCCAATCAAAGTGGTGTAGTCCTGCTCTCTGCCTCACCACATCCGACCTCCCTGAAATAATACTCATAATTCACGGGGAGGAGGAGGAGGGAAGTGGGAGGGCGGAGGAGTTTGCTCTTTAGCATCATTCAAAGGACATTTCCAAACTATCGCTCAAAATGACAGAGGGAAGCATGGGGGTTTGCTCGGAACAATCACACTCATTCACACCTGCGTCGCCAATCCCTTCATCCCCACATCCCTCCCATCCCTCCCCCTCAGAGTCCACCAATTAATCGCAGTGAAAACATGTCTGATTGAATCTTTTCAAGCAAATCCTCAGGATTGGGCTTTTGTTGGTCCACTCCTTGTCAACATCCATTAAAACAGGTCTTTAATGCTCCTGCCCAGGCCATCTTCCCTGCAAAATATGGAGTGAGAAGATCGGGGGAAGGAGGGGTGGAGGACAAAAACCTCCGGCACAGACTGATCCCACTGTCTTCAACTTTAATCAACTGTATGCTAGACCGCTCTTCATCCTCCCTCTCCCTCTCTCTCTCTGTCGGCCCCTCTCAGTGTCTCTCTCTCCGTCTCTCTGTCTTTCTCTCTCTTCCTCTGTCTGCCCAATAATGGGCTGTTTGTAATGCAGGAGGCGAGCTCCACATCAATCATTCGCCCCAGTTTTCACCCCCCGCCCCGCACCCCCCTCCCACCACCACCACCACCATCGCCGCCGCCGCCACCACCTCGTCCTCTGCTGCAATAAATATGGAAATGAGCAGGAGCCAGTCATTGGTAATTTCAAGCTCGGCTCACTAGTGTTAAAAAAGGACACAAATGTATTAATTGCCAGCGGCCAAAGGAATCCCATTTTCTCTGGGCATTGATTACAAAATTGGTGTGAGCAGCCTTTTTTTTTTAAAGTTATGGCTGGTTTTCTGATATATGTGTGTTGAAGTGGAAGATGGGGAATGACAAAGACACATGGACATAACCCTACTGTTTATCATCAGTAGAGATACATCAGTAGTGGTGTATGCCTTATTCTCTCACACAGTGTTGCAGAAACATGGGAAATAAGTAGTAGTAAGTTGTTGTTTTTAACTTTAGATTACATTCAAACTATGCACACATGTACAAGACATGCAACCCCGAAACACCACCCCTACCCTCAGTAAACAGGTAGTGTGCATGCTTGCTGCACAGCTGGCTGTACTAATGTGAGATTATGTCGCGTGGAGACCCAATTATCCACAATTGATCCCAAACACCTCCTACTACAGCTCTGAGAGCAGCTGTGTGTGTGTGTGTTTTGTTGTTGCACAGCATTTAACTCCATAAGGGAGAACCCACATAGACATTCTTGAAAAGGCAGCAGGGAGAAACCGGGGGAACATTTCTTTCAAGATTAAAGGATCATTTTAAGTTACTTTCAAACTGGGCCTTAATTCCTTTGTTTTCACCATTATGATGTTTGATTGTGTTGAAGATTTCCTCACCTCTTTGAAAAAGCTTTATAAAGATCCAGGTTGTTTTCTGACACAAAAAAACACACTAATGTAATTTACACAGTTTTAGCTGTAAATGCCAGAGTGAGAGTTGTCTTATATGAATAGGGCCATTACGGGTCAAACACAAGTTGAGTACATCAGCATCATACGTATGAAAGGGATATATGAGTCAACAGACACACTAGAGGTGAGGTTGTTCTTAGGCACAGCAATAATTTGTTCTAAATAGAGCCTGACTGATATGGGATTTTTAAGTCCGATACCGATTTCGATATTTGAATAGCACTTAGTACAACAAAATATATTAAGGTTTTGATAAATAAGAGTCAAATAAAACTACAGGAAAAATATCTGATTTGTTAGAAAATATAGAGTACTACTACTAATGAACATTAAAGTAAACAGTTTGTATTGTGGGGGCCAGCAAAACAGAAACTATAAAAATTACATTAACATTCAGCTGTCGCTTTTAGCCAAAGCGACTTACAGTTGCTATTTAGCAAGGTCAGAGGTTGCACATCTCTCGAGCAACTAGGGGTTAAGTGTCTTGCTCAGGGACACATTGGTGGAAAAAGTGTCACAGGTGGGAATCGAACCCCGGTATTTCACACCTAAGGCAAGTGGCATTGGCTTTGTGGCTAATTTAGCAACAGGCATTGTTAGCTGCTGTAAGTTATGTTAAACAGTATTTAAAAGTAATGAACTAGGGAGAAATGAGAGGACCGTTCACTAGAAGTGCCGCACTGTTTCAGAATAAATCTACAATCACATCTGTCAGCGTAACGTTAGCCTCCAGCACTCACCTACTAATGAAACATCCTGCTGTAACCCGGGAGAGTGGGTTAGCAAGTCTGGTATGAATGTTTTCAGGAGAGGAGAAGTGATAAGGGCCGTCATGTAATTGACGTGACAAAAGACCAATTCACCGGGAACACTAAGCAACCAGGAGCTACTCACCACAGCTCCGGCAGAGCCAGCTCTGAGCTCCGGTAGACTGCGGTCAGCTGATGTTTTGTTCTGTGGTGCTGCAGTGTTGTTAACAGAGGAGCTGCAGCGCGCAACACTCATGACCTGAGGGAAGGTTCCGACTCTCTGTTTCTGTTTTTTAATAGTCATATCGGCAGTTAAACGCAGATGCAGATATATCTGCAAGTAGCTTATATTGGCCGATAATATCTGCAAAACGATAAATTGGTTGAGCTCTAGTTCTAAAGGTTAACATCTGCATGCTAAAAAAAATATGTATATATATATATATATATATATACATATAAGTGTAAAAGTTGGACTGTGTGTATGTATTAACAATAGCCTATTGTTTTTATTTTTTTTGTATTATCATTTTTATCATTTTAAATATTTGTATATATGTTCTGTGTGTGTAGCATGAAGGGGGCTAAAACTTTCATTTCATTGTGCAGCCCTACATTGTTGCAGAATGACAAATAAATGTACCTTGAACCTTAAAAATCAAACACACCACCTTTCGGAAGGAACTCATTTCGGCCGTGTATATCCACTATGTCATTGTTTTGGTCTCAACCCAAAGCTCATGACCATAGGTGAGGGTTGGTCATGCTCAGCTCCATCTTCATCTCAACAGTCAGGTACAATGCCTGTATTACTGCTGTCACTGCACCAATCTGCCTGTGGATCTCATGTTCCATTCACTCCCAACCCATATTGAGGAATCCATCTTTTTCCCAACAGAAAGCCATGGCCTCGGACTTAGAAGTGCTGACTCTCACCCCAACCGCTTCACATTTGACTGCAAACTGCCCCACTGTGTGCTGAAGGTTACAGTCCAACACCACCAAATCATCTGCAAAGAGCATAGAAGCACTTCTGATGTCCCCAAACCGGCCACTCTCTTCCCCCCGACTGAGATCCAATCCATGAAAATCACATCGATGACAAGAGACAACCCTGGCAGAGCCCAACAGCAACTAGGGATGGAACGATTATATTATTACATTATAATAGTTTCACAGTTTCACAGTTATCATGATTATTATGCATTAATTAATTTAACAACACTAGTAATTACTTAAGTTGATTTTTAATATTTAATTAAATTAACAATCACACGTCTATAATATTTAAGTATTATTATTAATATAAGACAAATATTAACTTTATTTATCCCCAGGGGAAATTGTTATTAAGGAGGGGAATAAACTGAACTGTCGTCAACTCTCATCCACACAAGTTTTAGTGAAAATGAAAGACATTGAGTGCAGTGTTATTAATAACTGAAATGCAGGTAATTGGTAGTCCTGGATGTTTATAAGCTCCTGATGTTATGTTAGTGTTTTACACTTAGCAACATTTTCTCAACAAAGACAGGAGGAGGCCGCAGGATTTAACGTTAAATGTTCAGTGACTGAAGGTCTTGAGAGGACTACGTTCTGTCTTCCATGAAGGCCCTTTCAGAAAAGAAGCGTGTTGCGCTGCGCTGGAAGCTGGGTACAGCGCAAAAGTTCAACTACTTTGGCAGCGGCTTGCGATGCGGTGCATGTCGCTTGACACAGTAACAGACGGCCATGGCATCAAATTTAATGCAGCAACCTATTAACTGCATGTTTCTGAACAGGTGATCCGTCACCTCTTAAATAACGCCCTGGTCAGACTTGGTGCACCCAAAATTCTCCCACACTGCCGACTTCAGCCGGTTCTTTGGTGCAAATAAAGCTTCACAGTTTGGTCCCTATGCCATAGTTTTATCCAGTGAGCAGAAGTAGCCTCCGTGTCTCTGATAAGCACGACACTGCTGCACTGCTTGTGTAACTTTGTTTTCGTGCAACAGAAACACTCGGTGCAGCATGATTCATTCCTTCATGATTAATTAACCGTGATGTTTTAAAGCGTGGTTAATAGTGAAATCTGGAAATTGCTGCATCCCTAACAGCACCGGTACTGTCGGTCTGTTGCTTCAGGAAACCCCCAGGCCAACCAAACCTGAAAGGCCTCCTTCTTCAGCTTGACAGCCTCCTTCAGTGCTGGTGTCCAGTAGTCGCTTCTTACGTTGCCCTCACAACAGACACCAGCGACCTTCTGACCACAACTCCTAACAGCAGCCCCCACAACGGAGGCTTTGAACATGGCCCACTCAGATTCCATCTTCCCAACCTCCCTCGGGATGCATGAGAAGTTCTCCCTAAGGTAAGAGTTAAAAACCTCATTGAGACAGGGGCTTCAGACAGACATTCCCACACTACATGTTTGGATTTACAAGGTCTGTCCAGCAGTCTCCCCCATCATCTGAAGCAACTCAGTGATAAGTTGACAGCTGTGCTCCTGTCTTCACCTGAATGTTCAAGACATACAGCTGCAGATTGGGTCAGTTTTTTTTAGTGCCAAATACAACTAAAATAACTCGGTGCTCAAACTTGGCTGTTGTTATGGCAAATCCATGACTATCACACAAGTCTAATGAAAAAGCAACACTAAGGTTCAGATCAGGGAGGTCATTCCTCCCAATCTCCCCCCTCCAGGTGTCTCTATCCCCACATACCCATGTGAGCGTTGAATTCCCTAGGCGGTATCCTTTCCAGGACCTCTTTCCAGGAAACTCTTAAATGGATCTCCAAAGTCATAGGTTTCATCATGTGGAGCCCATGAATCACAATTTTTCATAGCAATCCACCCAAATAACTGTCAAGGTATTTCAATCTGGACCAAAGTGTTGAACCAAGTGGTCTCTGTTGTCACTGTATCTTTCTTTAACTGTCAACTCACTCGTGGTTGATAACCCAAAACCAGGGCATTGTGTGTCAGGTTTTCATGTGTGTTCACAGACAGCTCATGTTGTCCGTTTCATGTGTTCAGTTAGACTTTTTTTCTCTTTTTTATTGCAGAGGTTTAGAGCTTACAGCAGGATTGTGGGTAAAATGTGGTCAAGGGGAAGTGAATCAATGATGTTCTCCTCTCAATACTAGAAGACTGTGATTGCACCGGACAGTTCCAAGTGAGAATGTGAGAAGCAGGTTTCATTCTGTAGATAAAAGACGTCTAAACATGAACCTAATATTTTATTGAAAATAAAGAGTTAGTTATGTTCGCATACACATACACACAAACAGAACTGCAGTGTCAGTCATCTATCTCCAGTGTGTGTGTGGTGGCAAAAACAGAATGTGCATGCAAATGTGTATGCTTATGTGTACATATATTAATGCATAATGTGTTTTTGAATGTGTTATTATGGAGTCTTTTTTTGTTTATGCCTACCTGTTAGCCTGTCTGTACTCCACAGTGAATATGCTTGCCCTGCCACAAACCCCCAGTAGTGCAAATGAATCTTGCTTTACAGCTATTAACGCAGGGCAACCTCATTCACAAGTCGAACACATACTGTATACACACACACGCGCGCCACAATAATAATAAAAATAATAAATCGACACAGGTCTGAGATGGTGTCCAAGGAATCTCATCTCCCCATAAATTATAGCTGTAAACTTTTGCTGCCACAGAGCCTAATTAATTCTCGTCCTGTTACACAAAAGGAAATGTCGAGTGACAAATGGGCGCAGGACTTGAAAGCTGCCAGGTCTGCAAAACATTTTCCACTCCAATTTATAAGCAATTTTACTGTAAATCATCAACCAGAACTGGCTACTTTAAGAAACAGGACAAAATGGTAAGTGGAGTGATGAGGAAGAGAGACAGAGAGAGGGAGAGACAAGATGGAGGGGGAGAAGGGGAGACAATGTACAAAAAAGAGAAGAATTAAATCCAAATAAAAAATACAACATTTAACACACCATTTTAAATGATTAATTCAAATGTGTAAGGCTGAATTGTACATTTAACTCTGCATATATGGAGATCTAAAGTTCAGTATTAAATACAAAAGACATTTTAAAATCAGTATTTATGAATCAATACAGACACAAAATATGTGAAAAAATAGTGAAATAAGTTAAAGTTATAAATTATTTTTTGTTTCCTTTTTTCTCTTTTTTTTTAAATATTGTGACCATTCCTATTCCTGTTATTCCTATTCCTATATTCCGACTACGGGTCATGCTAACTGTACACTTGAAAAACAATGAATGTATCAAGGTAAGTAGCAAGGGTCACCTAAAGCTTTTCAAATAAACTTGTTTTACATAAATCAAGCCTGTCTCTAATGCCCGAAGTAAACAATTATATTATATATTATTCTGTTGTACATTGTTATAGTAGAGGGTATTATATTTTTTTACTTATACTATACTTTGCTGACTTTTAACCACACTACTATGCTACTTGAGATGATATTACATATTCCATTAAATTGCTCTTTCATAGTTTTCAAATTTTTATACTATTCTTTTTTACATTTTCTATGCTTATTTGTATTTAGTATTTTTTTTCTTTGTATTTATCTGTACTCCCCTCTGGGGATCGATAAAGACTTATCTTATATTATCTTAGAAATTTGTTATGATGGCAACTGTCTTCAGTGTCAGTGATCTGGAGGTGAAAAGAAAAATCTGTTGTTGATGTTTCAAAGTAATCTAACAGTAATGTGCACTTATGAAATCATCACTGAACACAGCCTACCCCCTGTATGAGATAAGCCGCAGTTTAGAAAACTTATATAAGCTACTGATTTTATAAAACATTATAAATGAACACATGAATGACTACTGCTGTATCAACTCCTTTTGGTACCACCGTCACATAGCTTGAACACATCAGTGCAGGCAGTCCTCTCAACATCTATTCAGTGCTAAAATGTTGCTAGGCTGTACCTAACAGTGTAATGGAAAGCAGCTCCTAATGCTGGAAGAAAGCTCACTTTGACTCTGCATTGATCAACACTCTGGACTGATTGGGGCCAATGCAAATAACAGGGAAGTGATGGACAGCGACTGGACTGCCTCAGCCCAGCCTAAAGGAATTATCCTGCATGCTTCCCACCGCACATAGACCCTTTATCAATGTCTGCGGACCTAGGGCCAATTTGAATGTGACTGAGGCACTCAGTGGATGTGACAGTGACGAAGGAGGCCCATTGGAAGCCATGGTTCAATGACTCATTATGGAGGAGGCTACAGGCTGTGTTTTCTGCATTTGATACAGCACCGGCCTTTAAGATCACTAATTGGAGTGTAAATGTGTCCTTTTCTCTCGCATCTTTTTTGTTTGTTGCTATCTCGTTGCTGAAATTAGCTTGTGTCAGATCAGCCATTAATCCTAGTTTGTAGTTTACAGTACATTTTGATAAAAAGGCAAGTTGTTACTGTAAGAGGGACAAAACACACATTTAAGCCAGACCAGCATTTATACTGGTGTAAGAGGTGCCACTGCAGTATTAATGGTTGTTGTGATCATGATAACAAAAATAATTCTAACTACAAACTTACTGTGTTTTAACAAGATATATAACTAATTACTTGGATCAATGCCCCATTCCTACTTCAAACTTCAAAGCATGACCTATTTGAGGCTCTACAGTCCTCTTGACTGTACTACACTAAACCTATATAAAAAAGAGCATACCCTGCTCATAGCTCTGTTCTTACCAGTTTAAGTGCCTAAATACCACAGTCAGTCAGTGCTTGAATTTTTCTTTCTACTACTTGAATTACTTCATGTGTAAAACCCAGTGCAACTCAATGAGGAGAGACTGTCCAAAATTGTGCGCTTTATCCCCAGTTGTTCAATTCATCATGCTGAGTCTACACTTTATTAGGTACACCTGTTCAATTGCTTGTTAACCCAAATAGCTAATCAGCCAATCACATGGCAGCAACTCAATGCATTTAGGCATGCAGACGTGGTCAAGATCCAAACCAAGCAAAATGAGGAAGAAAGGGGTTATAGGTGACTTTGAACGTGGTCTGAGTATTTCAGAAACTGCTGATCAACTGGGATTTTCACAACCAACCATCTCTAGGGTTTACAGAGAAACGTTAGAGAAAGACAAGGTATGAATACCATCTCTGAATGCACAACACGTCCAACCTTGAAGCAGATGGGCCACAGCAGCAGAAGACCACACCGGGGGCCACTCCTGTCAGCTATGAACAGGAAACTGTTGCTACAAATCGCACAGGCTCACCAAAATTGGACAATAAAGATTGGAAAAACGTTGCCTGGTCTGGCGAGTCTTGATTTCAGCTGCAACATTCAGATGGTAGGGTCAGAATTTGGCGTAAACAATATGAAAACATGGATCCATCCTGCCTTGTATTAATAGTTCAGTCTGGTGGTGGTGTAATGGTGTGGGGGAGATTTTCCTTTGGACACATATGGGCCACTTAGTGCCAATTGAGCATCGTTTAAACGCAACAGCCTCCCTGAGTATTGTTGCTGACCATGTTCATCTCTTTATAACCACAGTGTACCCATTTTCTGATGGCTACCTACAGCAGGATAATGCACCATGTCACAAAGCTCAGATCATCTCAAACTGCTTTCTTGAACATGACAGTGAGTTCATTGAACTCCAGTGGCCTCCACAGTCACCAGATCTCAATCCAATAGAGCACCTTTGAGAAGTGGTGGAACGGGAGATTCACATCATGGATGTGCAGCCGACAAATCTGCAGCAACTGTGTGATGCTATCATGTCAATATGGGCCAAAGTCTCTGAGGGGTGTTTCCAACACCTTGTTGAAAGTATGCCATGAATAATTAAGGCAGTTCTGAAGGCAAAAGGCGTCCAACCAGGTTCTAGCCAGGTGTACCTAATAAAGTGGACAGTGAGTGTATTTTCACCTTGAGCGAGGTCATTTACAACAAATAACACTTTTGCTTTTAGATTTGATAAGACTACACTTTGTAGGAACTAGTTAGTTTGAACCATTCTGATCATTGGAATGAGTTCTGTTTACCTTATAAGACCCTCTTCTGGCTATGCAAATTATGTTTGTCTGTTAGAAGTGAACGGGGAAGTAGCATGACAATGTCAGAGCAAAACTTCCTCCGGCATAGGTCCAGTGAACAGATGGGTCAACAAAGCACGTGACTTTGACTGTTGGTAGGGGATGGAATGTGAACAGTAGGCCCCTACGTCAGTGTTTGTTTCCTTTAACCATGACCACAATCTTTTCCTATCCTATAACCAAGTAGTTTTTGTACCTTATCTTAATCAAACCATAGAGGTGGAAGATCAGAGAACACTTTTATATAAAACCATTTTATAATGGCAATTCAAAACAAGTTGGTAATCCTTTCTAGATGTATTATTTTCTACTTTGCAAATTCTTATTTTTTTTCAGAATCTGAAACTCCGTTCATTTAAAAATCATTTTAGTTTTAAAATGCCATACTTTACTTTATTGTTAATGGTGGAGATGGAATGAAGCAGTCTAAATCATGTCCAAACCTGCCTGCCAGAACAGATCAACAGACAGTATACAAAATACTACAGGACACTATATAAAACCGATGCAGACACTGTTTGGGATGTTGGATGCTTGCTTGTATAGGCAAACAGAAACCTGAATAAGGTCAGGAACCCAGTTAATGTTGAACATTCAGTTGATGTCAGTGAACCTCAAACAATCATACTTGGGCTGCTTGAAATAAAAAAAAATACAACAACTATCCTGGGTGGCAGGGTCTGAGAAGGTTAGGATGTAACAAAACAGAACAAAAACGGGGGTGGGGTTCCTGCAGCATCCTCAGCACCCTTCCAGCAGGTTTGGAACTTCATAGTCACTAGTGATGTAAAAGTTGAGAAACTGCACCTCATATGGACCACTCACAGACATCCTGGTGTATGGTCCGCCTTATCCTCGATAAACCAGAGAATGAAGAGGAGATGCAGAAGCAGCCTCTGATTCATACTGTGATCACACTAAAGTAGTGCGCTCCATGCATAATGGCTGTAATTGAAATAAACAATGACCATACACGCTCCGACCATGACAGTTTCCATTATTTATATCTGAATGAGTTGGTGACCTCATACGGTTCATCTACACTGTTGTAGGATTGACTTTAATGGTGTTATGAGGTTTGATGAGGTCAATTAGTTGTAGAGGTGTGCTTCAAAATGTTAGCATATTCATTTTATGTCCGAATACTGCAATTTTTAAGGATTTAAATCCATTCTAGCTCTTAACATTAACACCACTCATTATTATTACTATTTATTCTTTACATGTCTGTCACATTCTGCACATATTTCCACACTCCTATTACTCCTCCTATTACTATTTATATTTTTATATTTTATTTTTTTTGAGTGCCAACATTTTTATTATTACTTCTATTTCTTTAATGCCTTGCTTAGCAACTTGAGCAGTAATACAACAATTTCACCTCAGGGATTAATAAAGTATTTCTGATTCTGATTCTGATTTTGGCTGTACATTTCTAAACTGCAGCACAAATCCAATGGATTATGGTACGCATGATCCCAAATGGAATTGAACCATCGACCATATCAATACATGCACCAAACGAACACCAAAACATTTCCAAGCAAGACTGCGGGACACTGAAGTGGAACAGTGACCATTTGTCTTTGTGGCCTCCCCTTGCTTTTAATTTTAATGAATTATTTTCCGTGAAATTCCAACAGCCTATCTACTCCATTATAAACTTTGGCAAGGGTAAGAAAATGGAATTGCTGTCTAATTAATTATTTCCAGCTTTTGTTTCTAATTAAATGCATGGTTAGTCTACTCTGTGAAGGTGGGTGTGTCGCAACAATGCTGTTTTACCAGCGCAGACACATTCGGTGAGCCCGGTTCTGAATTTCACACCCAAGCATCTACAAGAAACATGATGCTGAGCAGCAGAACAAAGGAAAGTTTGGAAAGGAAAAGGAAAAGAAAGTACTCCTGCAGTAAAATCAACACACACTGTAGTTGTTTAATAAAGTGCACAGTGCAGGAGAAGCAGCATTCTCATCCAGTTTAATGACATAAAATTTGTTTGTGCATGTCTCCATCCCTGCAGCAGCTTGGACCTCAAGATGCTAAACTTATATGAGACTTACTATGAGCGAGAAAAGGCAAAGCATGTCCTATCTAATAACTATGATTAATGACTGCCAACTGTCATGCATGCATCAAGAACAGAGCCATACATCATGCAATAACTACAGCTGGCAAATACTGACAAGTACACTGAAGCCATGCCACAGAATACACCTAATAGCACATTTCAGTGTTCAAGCTATTTTGATTTAATATTCAAGTACATGTGTTGGAAAAATATTCAATATGTACAGTTTTGGCAAAATGAAAGCAAGAACAAAAAATATGGATGTATACACACACATACACACACTCAGAGACACACACCTCTATTCTTGTGTAATCCGTCATCTTGCCTATGGTTTTAATTCCTGTTAACTGCATGGTTGCATGCCGCTGCATCGTTCATTCTAATGGAATTGAATAACAGAGCTGCTTGGCTGCACTTGCACAGGCCTGCTTTAATTGGAATGAATGTTTTTTTTTTTTTTTTTACAGAAATATTCAGGCCAGTTTTTCTCAGTTTAAAGGTAGTGTTTGCTCAATTATTTGTCAGTATTAGTCAGCATAGATACACAGAATATAGACAGTATATACTGTATATATATATATGTGTGTCCCCTGACAGCGTTGTATAGTTGCTCACCTTATTTTATTGTGTGTGTGTGTAAATTAAAGTAATATATTCAGTTTAAAATATTATCCATGTAATAATGATCGTATGTATTCTAAATGAATGTTATATCTGGAAATTCCAAGCTCTGTGGTGGTGTGTAAGAATTAATGGGAATCATCAACTGCTACAGGCTGAGGTTGGGGAAAAATCCAGTAGGCCCAATACCTTTTCTTTAAGTCCAACTGTAGATAGGTCTGGAATAGTGTTAGATTTTATTTCAGTGTCAGGTTTCTCCTCGTTGAAAGCATTCCGTAACACTAGACAGAGGTATTGTACATGATCAAATTTGTGAAACGAGCAACAGTGGGGAGGTTTGCCATGTTTCATTACTGGATATGGGACTATTCTGTGCAGTTGCCATATTTACATTGTTTTATTCACTGATGGAGAGTGATAGAGAGCAGGGGTTGTGCCGAGTAGAGTGTTTGCTGTGCTAGCTGTTGTCACTGTAGCCCAAATGTGTAGTTATCTTTTTTAGGAGGCACATGTGAGCTCCTCAGGGCCAAACTTTAGTTTACAAGTTTGAACTAACTTGACAGGATGTTACAAAATCAATAATAATATATAACTGGTGTTTTTGTGACTAGCATAAAAGGAACTACAATTACTTAATTGTGTTACACAACCCTGTATTGTAAAATGTTAAATAAATCTACCTTGTACCTTTTAAATGTTTTCTTTATAGAAATAACACACTGGAATGCAGTATAACTTAGATGTTATTTGGCCTTTTATGCTTCTCACAATAATTCAGGGTGTTACTTTCATAACTGATATAATCCACTAAAGCTATTGACCTGACACTCAAACAGGAAACATCATTTGGTTTATTAATTTTCTCTGCATGTGTTGCTTGCCCCTTCTCGTCACTGTATATGTACACAGAGCACTCAATACTCATCAGTACACACTGACAACTTAGGGGCCAGATTAGTGCATATGCAATATCCACCCTCCACCAAAGTGAATTAATTGTCTAATGGCTTTAAATTGATTAGGCATGTCTTGGGTTTGAGTTGCAAATCTCCCTCTAATCCAGGTATTTTCCTCTCAGGATAAGCATGGGATTGCTTTAATTAGCAACATGACCATGTGTGTTGTGTACAGTAACATGGCAGTAAACACCTGAAGCTGAAGTTACAATGTGTTTGGGTGATAAGGGCTTTCTACAGTGGTGCATTTAGCCACTCAGATACTGCCACAGTAGAAACTGCTAAGCTGGCAGAAAATAACAAAAATCAATTTACCCAGAAGTTGCTATAAGCAGTGAACAATTCTAAAAATGAGACAGCTTTTAGTGTTTTGGCTCTGGGGTTTCCTAGTTCTAATACATATGTGTTGTGTCTAAAAGTTATAAATATTGCTTCTAATTGCAGATTCCCGAACACAAAGCTAGTAATAAATTTCTGTCTGTCTGTGTTACTTTGTTTTTCTCCCACTTTTGCAAGCATTCCTGGAACTACATTTGGACACTGATCAATGGGTGATACTAAATGCGACTTCCAGGAACTTTCAAGGGTTGCTGGCAGTGCTGTTGATTGTGATTGGTCAAGGTGATGTGTCGTCACATTACTACAACTAAACATACACAAAAACTGTCTCAACCATTTTACTACTGCAGCTGTGTTGGCCAAGACAGGCAATACTGTAAAAAACAAACAAACAAGGATTGTCCTGGAGTACGTTTCCCGTACAACCACAGAAGGTAGCATTGAACTATCTTGGTACGATGCATCGTTAAACTAACAAACACCTGAAGTACGACCGTTTCCCAAAACTGTCGTATCTTGTTGGTACCAACGTGGTTTCAGCTAACTTAGTTTGAACCAACGTAGTTCGAACTAACATGTTTCCAGGTGTGTTCTTCTGACTTTCACAGTACGAAACTCGCAAAAAGTTGTCATATTCTGCCTAAATATGTCAGTTGTGGCCGATATTATGTGACATTATTATGCTAGCTTATTACATATCATAGTCATACCGGCAATAACAAGAAAATCAACAGCAGTATTAATGAAATCAACAATATAAATAATACCTAACCTAATAATTTCATTTAGCCTACATATAGTCTGTAACTTAGAAGAAAAAATTAAGAACTATTAGTGATTACAAGACATTTAGTAAAATAGGTTTAATCTGCAAGTATCTTCGTGTCAACACTTTAACACTATTATGAATCCCTTGGCCGCATTCAATACCTAGGTTTTGAGAATAGCTCAGTGCAATAAGTGTCTGCACTTACACATTTTCTTTTCTCTCTTCGACTCCCGTGAGTTCTCTCTTTATCTTTGTTATAAAGGCAACAAAAACTCTCAGGGATTTATTCATTACAGTACTTTCATGAATTTTATGCTTTCCCTTTTTATATTTATGTTTGTAATGTAGACTAGAGAACACCCATGGAAATGTATACATTAAAGGTAATATTAAAAGTCTTGTCTTTACATTCTCCATTTTGTCCTTGAACCTTTGTACTGGGTGACTAATATTAAATCAAGTTATTGTGAACAGATGGGTAATCTGCGAGAAAAACGCATGTTGTTCGTAGATGGTCTACAGATTGGCTACTGAAATAATGCAACCTTACCCATGACCTGACAAATACATTTAAAAGTACTTTTACAACTACATTTAAAAATATCTTCACCTTAAATATGTTTGTAAAGCAGGAACACTCCTTGCTTTAAACACATTACATCCACCACCTAAGACTTGCATTTTCTGCTATCTGTGATGTAGTCACCATGAACTAAGCTTCTAACCACAGGTCAGGAGCTGTAGTTTGAACTATGCAACTTAACGACAGTTGGTGCGAACGTTCGTCGGAACTATGGTTTCAGGGAACACCTGCTTCGCTTAACAATGGTTCGTACCATGTAAGTTAGAACTCCATAGTTCGAACTAGGGTTTTGGGAAACAGTTGCATCCCAACTGCATAGTTCCAACCAAGGAAGTTGCTACCGTGTAGGGGCAGAAGAGGAACACTTGCTGTTGAGACGGAGCCCCAACTTCACCGGTGTTTTGCTGAGTTGTCCGCACCTCACGGGATTTTCGGATCATTTATCACCATTGATGAATCGCATAAAGATTATATCGTTTTTAAATAGTAGGCTACTTGAAATAGACCCGCCAGGAACCGCAACGTGGATGTACAGTTAGTTGTCGGCCGCATGGAATGCATGCAAACCTCTGCACAAGATCGGCGAATAGCGATCAGAGAGAAAATGGTCAACAATAAGCCTCAGTTGAGCTGGAAATGTACAGTGTAAGTTGCACTGACTAATGAATAATGACTGAAGCTGTGCAGCTTCTCAAGATAAAAGAGGAGCTACCGTGTGTAAAAATGTGTAAAAACAGATCAGTCTAAGCTACAGAAAGACAGCTTTCTATTTAGCTTGTTTTTAACATTTGGCTAATGCCAAGCTAACATTAGCGGTGCTTGTATAAAACATACAGGTTGACAGACTAAGGACAGAGATGATTGTATTAACCCTTTCTACATGTTTACCTTACATTAGAGCCGCCGAGGCTGATGATAAACAGCCTCGGACCCGTTTAATACCCTGTTTTGGTGCCATCAATAAAAAACATCCATCGCGTTTCTATTTAAACCAGATTTGACACTCGAGACGTAACGTTACCTCGTAGGACCGGCTATCTGGATAGCAGTATCAATAAGCACGGACCTTATTGATTTCCGGGGTTTAAGAAACCAAAGTTTGTCACAACATGGTTAGTATCATCAACGAAGAGGTTGTATTCTAGTGATCACCAACAAGCTGTTAGTGGCCATTTCCATATTTTAAATGTAACACTCCAACCCAAATTCACAACAGTGGCAGTATCTTGCTGACCTGTGTTGACTGAAATTCTTTATCCATATTGGGCTATAGTTTTGTGTTGTGTAAACCATTACAAAATAGGACTATTAGTGGTACCATGCGTGTGAAGGTACTGGTAAAGGATGTTTGGACTCAGCAGCAAGGCCCCAGAAAGGAGCAGGGTGGATTAGAATGAGGTTTGGTGATCAAAATTCAAAACAGGAGCTGGCAACAGGCATGCAGTCAGAAAAGACAAACACATCCAAAAAGGTAGGAATTGTTCATTAGCATTTAGGCAAACAAGAACCCTATGGCTATGGTGGCACAACAAATGATCAGGCAAGAGACTAGTGTTTGAGGGCAGGTATACAGTGTTTACTGAGGAGCTAATGAGGGAATTGGGCAGGTTAAGATCAGATGACTCTACTGCTGGACAGGCAGAACATGACAGGCTCTGATATGATTTGGTTTGAAACAGGCAGGCACGGTGAATGGAAAGAAACGTCTTCTCTGAAATCAGATGACATTGTTCTGCTGAAGAAACCCAAAGATGAGCTCCACTCAGCATGTCTATACATAGTCTTAAAAAATGTATGTTTCCAATTTCTGTACATAATTATGGACACAATCATTAGGGAGCTATTTCAGACAAACTGAAATTCTAATCAACAATAAAACAGCCTATGCAAAAGAGAAACACACCAACTCTACAACCAGCTTGTGTGAATTGTAAACAGATTTTACACTTATGTGTGTATTCCATATAAAATCACGATGGGAAATTGCTAGTGCAATCATACACAAACAACTCATTGAAAAAAACCCTTGCCCTGAGCAAAAAACACAGCAGTTGGTCTCCAATATGTGAATGACAAATGAATATCACTCAGTGGGTCAGATGGTGTAGACACACTCTATGCTCTGTGCTAATCAGGCCAACCTACAGACCTCACATACCATCAGGACATCCTCCAGGGGGAAATTAGTACTTTCCACTTTGCTAAACGAGTATACTTTCCTCCCTGGGTGAGCGCATTGTTTGTTACATGGGCAATTTCTTTATGTAAATTGTACTAAAATGGGTTACATACCAATTAGAAGTCAAACATTTCATTTTATACTGATTCTGAATAGCAAATTAGAGGTTTATGCACATTTTCTCAGGGGCAAGCTACACTAAAGGCAGAATAAGCCCAATATACCATTGTTTATTCACTAGTCAAAGGATAAACTAAGTGCAAGATATCTACGTTGAAAACTTGTGTCAGAGAAGGAACTCAGGTATGATCACTAACTGTTTTTCTGATTTGACAGCTTCTATTATGTTATTATTATAAAAAGCACTAAGGTTCTTATTTTTATATATATATCACCCTCCGTACTATTTGTTTTCACAATGAGTATAGGATTAAGGTTAGCAACACAAAACACATGATGGTAAGGACATCTGGAGCAGCATGTGGTAACTACAAAAGGTTGGTCATCTTTTATTGTGTGTCAGTTCTTAGTGTTTTTTGCTATGGTAGAAATCTGGCAACATTACTCTGATATGTAAGTTCAAAACAACTATAAAAGCTATAAAAAGGCTGAATTGCAACATGATAATGTGGAATTGTTTAATATTTAAATGGTAAAATTCTCAAAAGTTATGAAACCACACACAGATAATCTGCAGACAAAGAGAGATGACAAACAGCAAAAACAACACAATCAAGTACTTTACAAGTATTGTAACCTGCTGTAGATAGGCTAGTGATCCCTGCATGCAGTGTTTATTTCAATCTCCCCATGTAAGTTATTTTCCTTTTTTTCCTGCTGTGGTTCAACTCTTGTGAAAGTTAGAACTGGCTCCAGAGCCTTCAATGAAATGTCTGTTGACAAGTACGATGTGTTTCTTTATAATATAGCTAAAAGCATTACATGTCCTGATGGAAACATTCCTGCAGCTAAACTGTAATACCATCATACTTACAGTAGTGCACTCTTAAAAGGGCTTTCACTTTGAACTACTGACACCATACAGGAGAATGTGGGTTGGAGATTGGAATTGACGTGAACCTGGGTAAGGGTCGACCTTGAAAAGCTCCAGGTCAAGATCAGGGTTGAGAGCTGGTTGAAGGTCTGGCCATGACTTTTGGGTCAAAGTTCAGCCGTTAGTCAATTAGAATGTATGAAGATGTCACAGCTTTTTATAAGCACACTTACTTACCCAACATTTAGGCTGAGATGAGTTTTGATTTCTTTAAATTCATAAGATAATATATTGGATATTGCAATAAACCTCATCAAACTCATGTAAAATATACAGATGAACATGTGCATCCAGCAGCTGTAGATGTCATGCTGTGCTGCAAAATACAGAGAGGTGATATATAGCCTAAACTCACTGATGTAAATGGGGTGAAAAATATGTCCAAAGCCACACAGCCACATATTTTACATCATTTCTTTTATTATCTGGTCAGTCTGATGTTTAGAGATGGCTAGACTGAAAACCAAATTCTTTTTATGCAGGAATCACTTTTATCATGACACTATCTGCATGGCAAGATTCTTTTGTAGTTATTTCATTTCAAGTTTTGGTTCTATGTGTAATTTTATGTTCTATGTCTTTTTGCCTTTCTCTGGGTTTTCTGTTGATTCTTTTTGACTTTCTCTTGGAGGGTGGCCATAGCTGATCATACTTACTTTTCTTCTTCTGTTTAGTCAACAAAAAAGAAAGTAAAAAATGTATCAATTTCTGCACAGCAAAGGACTTTTCTTGAAAAGAGCTTCTAGACGATGTTCAGAGCAAGAAAAGAAGGTTTCTTGGTCTGCCTATAGGGTAAATCCGTCTTGAATTGTAACTCTAAGAGGAAAGCAGGCATTATTTGTGAGAAAATGCACCTAAACATTACTTAAATGATAAAAGAAACAGTCCTGGGAGTTAAACACCCCCTTCTGTCTTTAGTCTTTAGCCCCTTTAATACAGCTTGTTGAAGGCCGTAATTCTGCCTCGCCAATCTGTATAAAACATACAAACACGGAATGGGGGGCATTGTTGTTCAGCCATTAAGCTGGCAGCGGAGGTGTAACAGAGCTGAATCAACCTCTGTGTAAAATGGGGGAACCGACGAGACAGTCTATGGAGAGAACAGACTAGACGCCGACGTTGTTGTGTTACACGTCACACCTTGTTTGGTCATTGTAAAAAAGCAAAGCTAGCGTAACGACCGGTCTTCTTTGTGGCACTATTGCAGGATCTCTGTTTAGAAAGGGCTTCTGAGAGAAGGAGGAAGTAGTATAAAGAGTCGTGAGGTGGCAAAACAAACAGCTTGTCAGTAGTGGTCCGCTTATCAGGCTGCTACATGGCTGTGTATCACCCACTCGCTGTGTATTGGGCCAGGGAAATGTGGCTCAGTGATCAACCAACCCACTCCATTGATTAACAGCGTTTTCTCATTCCTGGCCAAGAAATTGGCTTCCCCTAACATGTGTCGTTTGTTTGAGGAGAAACGAGGACCAGTGCCATGTGTTTGTGTGCTTACGCTACGTTCGCTCCGAGGAGAGGGTACACTTCCAGCTGAGCCACTCTGCATTTAAAGCTAGCAGCCAAATGCTTCTCATATGGAGAGGGGCTCTAAAAAAACCTTCTCAGTATGAACACAAGTATCTCAGTGTTTGCCTGCTGGGCCTGATCTTCCTATTGGCTCAATATTTTGGCCCCTGTTGTACTCTAAAGTAAACCATTTTGTACTACCCCCCCCACCCCCCACCCCTCTCTTCACACACACACACACACACACACACACACACACACACACACACACACACACACACACACACACAGGCACATACAGTACACTTCCTTTGGATCCCAGTGGGTGTGTGGGCTATTCAAACGTCCTGACTCAGAGATTTAAAATGTCATTTAAAACCCATTCACTGCTGTTAAGGCTTGTTTTATTTTTCCAGCGTGCGACTACAAGGTCAGTTTGCACCAACAGCTGATGAGCGATCAATAGGAGATTTGAATTTTAAAGAGCTGTGGCCCCGGGGACGGTCAGTCGCCGGTGCATGGTGTTACCACAGGGGGGGCTAAGCCCAGGGGCTCAACGGAGACCTATATCCTTCCTCAGACCCTCCACCCCCACCTTCCACCCCACCTCCCCAAGCTTGGTTAACTCTCAAGACCATGATTAATTCATGGTGGATTACAGTCTGGAGGCAGGGGAGAAAACTGGGATTGCATACGGCCCTAACTGCACACGCAGGGCTTGGGAGATAAAGGTTCCCTCGGATTCATGCCACAATCCCACCGCCCGGCTCGCTTCCCTACAAGTATAAATACATTTTTCATCCTTATTGCAAAAGATCACGCCTCAGTGTTTGGGTTTCTTGATTATTATTATGACTATGTTTTTGCTGAAATAAGTTAGGAGAAGACCCTCCCCGCCATCAGACCGCACCGCGAGAACAGTAAGCTGTGGGGAATAATAACCGGAGGAGTGAGCTAATAAAAGCAATAAAATGCATAACAAGCAGAAGAGCCACTGTCACGGCAATTTCATCATTGTCCTTCACAGTTGCACAGCTAACTGCTTCTGATTAGTCAACGACCTCAAGTAACTGAACGGAAGAATCTGAGGCCAGAGCCAAAGTGGTTGGGGAAAGAAGTGGCATCAGCATAAGTTGTGAATTCGCTCCCCCTTGTGTTGGCTGCAGCAAGCCAGTCCACTAAATGCCTCCACGGCTGGAAGAAAAGTGATATCAGCAGAAAAGTTTCTGTTGTTCAAACCTCTGTTCTTTTGTCTATGAATTGTTTTTCAAGCCATCAGGATCTGGCGCAATGCTGCGGCATGCAGGAAAAAGAGAAACCCCTTTGTTGACAGTTCAAGATTAGCATCACACAACTCTAAACATAAAACTGCAATGCATGAGTCGCGTTTCACAAATGAGCATGTTTCTACAACTCTGCTAAAAGCGAAAACGTTCTCATTCGTGTGTCTTTTCATTACTTTCCTCCAACTGCCGTTTCAATTTCACTCAATGTTTCTGAATAACATTAATCAGAATTAACAAATGTTTACCTGTCACCATGTCTGCAAAGGTCAATTATTTCACACTCCAAGTGAATGGAAAATTTGACATGCAGACAAAAAGCCTTCATTAAGAAATGAGTGACACTGGCCTGATAAGTACCTTGCAGAGAGCCTTGTGATGTACAGCTGCACTGACACAGTGATACATAATACACTGTAATGTAAGGGTATACTGTAAGATAGCTGCGCCAAAGAAAATAGGTTAAAAATTCATAAGTATATTTTCTAGTTTTATTAGAAAGACATTTTTCTCAACATGTTGTATTTATACAGTGAATGGTCTAATATGCACTGGAGGTCACATAAGCTTAGGTTTATTGGAACAATAAAAGACATACCATGAGGGCTTGATATTCAAAGAGATGTAGCAGCTACTAGCTGCATATTTGACCATCAATTTTTAATAATTTGGATTTTACTCCTTCAAAGACACAAAAATAAAACCTGTCTAAGTATGTTATATTAACAATTTTATGAATGTATTGTCAGCAGACTAAAAAATTAAGAAGTCAATTACTCCTTTTAACACTTACATTTTGTCTCAACACGTTCTGCAGATGATGGTGCAAAGCACTTAAACATTATTTGTGCTATTTTTTTCAATTTGGCAAATGTCTACTTTACTTATGTTTTTATTCTTTTTTTAACCTTTTATTTTGTAAACAACATCTTGTACAAACTAGCACAGTGAACCACAACCCCAGCAAATGTGTTTTTATCTCCATACAATATAAATGAAATCAATACAAAAGTTTGGTTGGTTGCTTGGAACATTTTTATATGGATTGAGAGGTTCTAAAACGTGGTTTTTCGAGACTTCTGGACTCCTGAATTAAATAGATTACGTAAACAGTTGACTGTTCTAAGTCCCATTTAGAACCCCAGTAGAAGATTTTTAGAAGGTAGACTTCATTTCAACATTTCAAGTTCACTTCCATTTTAAATAAAGGGTTTGCAATCCGTAGAGGGTTTTTACTGTTTGCCTTTTGAAGGCGGCCTTCTTCAGATTTGGTGGAAATTCTGAAACCAAGAAAAGAAGAGGAAAAAAAAGGAAACAAATAGTCCAGACGGAGGAAAAATTGCTTCCTCTTTCCTTCGGAAACATAGTGTCAAAAAGGTTAAGTGTCAATATGGCAGAGCCTTGAGAGGCAAAGAGGTCTGAGGAGCTTCTGAATAAATACAAGGGACAAGTCTAGTGCCTCGAACATAGTCTGAACGCCGCTCAGCCTTCCTACAGTGCCAGGTCAGCACACAACCAACCCTCGGCCCCTTTATTCTCTCTCTGTAAAGCTATTGAAGTCTTTGACAGTAGCTAATGATGTTTTTGTGTTCGGGACATACTATAGGAGATTTCGAATGGGTTGTTTTTTACCCCACCGGTGAATGTTAGGGGGCTTGGTCGCTATGCTGGGCCACTGATAGGAGTCAGGAGGGGTGGCAGGGTGTCCCAGAGGCCCAAAGAAGGGGGGGGGGGGGATGCGGGGCAGTTCAGCAGTCTCGCCCAGTTTTTTTTTTTTTCTTGTAAGTCCAGTTTTGCTTGGCGTGGGGGTGGGGGCACTGGAAACACCCAAATACAATACTGAAGACAATGTTTTAGAGCATAATGTTGTATGCCACAGAGGCTTTCCCCACAAAGAAGATCAACAAATCAAATGGGAAAATAAATAAATAAATATGAAAACACCCCAAAAAATTGTGATTCAATGGTATTGCCCTAACCCTGTCAATATCCATGTCCCTGTTCCCCAACACTTTAAACCTCGCCACCCTCCGTTACCGAATCTCATGCCAATAGAGTCCGCTCTCCCAAAAAGCTACCACACAGTGCCCTCGTTCATTTCCGAGGGCGGGTGGGACAGGTGGTTGTTGTATCCGCTGCCATTCAGCGACAGTGAGGTAAAGGGTGGACTAGGGCCGAACACCTCGGAAGAGATGCTGTGTAGTGGCCCTGGGATGCCGGGCTCCGGGCTGGGAGAGTCCCCTGGGTGGTGGGACATGATATCGGAGAAGCGCTGCACCTCACTCGAGGGGTGGTGGCCCGGTAAGGGGTGGTCCATACCTCCGAGGGGGGTGCCCGTGGGGCCTGAGGAGGGCACGAAGGGGAGATCGACTGGGGTCTGGGCCTGTGATGACGGAGGCCCCTGAGGGAAGAAGTCATAGTTCCCTCCCGAGCCGTAGTACTCGCTTTGATAATCTGCAGATCCAAAAGAAGAAAAAAAAGCAACATTAACTCTGAGAACAATGAGTGTGCAGAAATAATTCCAGAGACATTGAGGAATTCATTGAATATACATGGCTTGATTTGTGTTAGAGAGGGAGAGAGACCCTCGCTGTACTACATTAGTCACAGAGCACGTTACACTTAAATCAAAACTGCAATTGGGTGGGGAGAACAACGTGGCCACAAATTTAATTAAAATGGGGGCCATTTCATCAGCGATTCTACCTACTGAGACCGATTCTTTTCAATTCAGCAGAATATTATTATACTTTTTGCTTCAGCAGAAAGTATGAAGGCCCGAGCAGAAAAGAAATTCTCTGAAAATGATCAGATATCTCAAAGCATTTGAAGGAAGAGTACGGTATAAAATCACTGAGATGTAAACTAATGTCACTTAAACTTAACTCACTGCTCACTGATTTCCAAAAGCCTGTTGATGAGGTGACCCAAACTGAATAATATATCATGTTTGAATATGTTTTTTTTAAATATTTTGCTGAGTATCTAAACTTACCAAAATATTAAGCAAGAGCAGACAGCAACTGCATTGTTTGTAGTTATATGTCACTTTAATTTTCACTTGTGCTTTTTGTGAAAAGAGCTCAGAAAACAGAAAGTGCACAGGCCTAACATGGTATACAAAGACCTGAATAAAAATACTTTATTTATACAACATCTTAGCTAACTAGATATAGATTAAACAGAAGAGTCTGGAAGCATTGTTCCATAACAGCAGAAGATGACAGAAAGATAGAAAACAAATGACAAACTAAGAATAGCAAATTCACTTGGATAAAAAAGAATGTTTCATAAGAAAAAAACTATTCTGAAAAATAATGATAACTGTTCTTTGACAAAATGAGCTAAATTGTTTGCATACCTCCATAGTAGGAGAAAGGCCCGTTGGGGATCAGCTCCCCGGGCTCCAGCCGGTCCACCAGCGTCCTCATCCGCCTCGGGCTCCGGAAGAACGCGTGCCTCCGGGCGCCCAGCGCGCTCAGCTGCTTCATGCGCCTCTCTTTGGAACGTCGGTTCTGGAACCAGACCTGGACACACACGCGCGCACATAGACTACGGTTACCTCCTGTCTCTCAGCAAACATGCAATAGACTGCGGACGCCATTTTGATTGCACGTCAATATTCTGTGTGGAAGGTGGGAGGGGAGTGAGAAGTGCAGGTGGTGGAGCTGGGGGCTGCTTTGGTCTGAATTTTTGGCAGCAGCAATGACGTGTTGGAAAAAATATGTAGGCTAAACAAGCAAACATTAAAATGGTAGGTTGGGGATTTTTTTAATGTGCTAATAGAACTCACTGTAAATTCTCCAACATACAAAAATAACTTGTAATTAGGCCTAAGTGTCATATTTACCTTGGCACCTGCACCGCGCTGGCTTCTTATTAGAGTAAATAAATATGTGTGTTTTGCGGTGTGCCTGATGAGCTGGTGTTAAATCCGCAAGGCTCTGCGGTGGAGAGGACTGCGCCCAATTATCATTACGGGAGCGAGAGTCACATCTAACCTCCCTAATGATCTTTTAACCCCCCATTTACTCCGACTGAAGGCTGCAGCAGCGGGGGCTTAAAATCTCCAATTAATACTTAATAGGAGGGTTGTTACCGATATATTACCGGGCTCTTGGAGGTTATCATTTCCTAATCTATAGGCTGGCTTCCTTTAATTACGCTCTTCCCTTTCCCCCTCGTGCTCATACATATTAGATACCCCTACTTCGCCACTTTCACTTTATCGTCATTAATCTGCTATGCCAGACCTTTGTACCGTGGATCTGCCCTACAGACCTTTCCAGATTATTTAAAAAAAATAAAATAAAAAATCACATTTGTGGAAACCTGTTAGTAAAATTTAAATTTAGAAACACCTCAGAGATATCCAAGTCTGGTTGTTCTGGGAGTAAGTTATTATTCCTGATGTGAAATATTTAGCTCATGAAATTCCCTATCAATATTTTATTATTTTATTATCAAATCGATAATAATAATAATAATAATAATAATAATAATAATAATAATAATAATAACAACAACAACAACATGGTGTCGGATTTCTGCTCTTTGTTTAACTTAAAGCGGCCCTGCTGTAATTCAGAGTTGAGAAGAGACAATCTGAAGACCCTTCAAACAGATTTCTGTCTTTTCACTTGGCTGGAAATGCTCACAGCATGGCTAAACGTGGTCGCAAAACGTGATGGCAGAGCTGTGCCAGGACTCCCAGCGCCCAGCGCTCCGAGCAGCCCGGCGCCAGTTGGCGACTTTGCCCCGGCGTGCGCGCCAAGAATCAAAAAATACCCATATAAATTACCCATTTCCAAATCAACCTAGTCCGTCGGCCAATCTCTGGCTTAATGAATTCAATGTGACCGCGCAGTTTGAAGGGTGAGGCCTCCTTTAAAGAGGGGTGAAGAAGGGGTGATGTGAGGTGGGGGGAGGGGGGGGGGTGATGCTGGGGAAGGTGGAGCCTCTCTGATGTGATGAGGCCTGCATGGTCATGGCAGTCTGGCAGCCTGGCAGGGACAGTTTTCCATAAAATATAAGCTGTTACATCACACATTTTAATGGGTGCGTAACACCATAAAACAGGAAAGGCGCAAGCTCCTCAACCTGTGGGTGTCGCCGGAATATTATTTCCATAAGATTTCAGACTTCTCAGACAGAGCCAGAAGAACCCCGTTTTGATGATTTACTATTGAACCGTATAGAAATGACTGGGGATGGTGAAACCTATAATTACAATAGAGCTTTTTATTCGGGGCCACGTGGACCCGGACTGAGAAACGCCCGTTTTCTAAAAAAAATATATAGGCTAGCTATTACACATCTCTTTATGTATGTATGGTGGGTAATGAATGAACTCAGGATCTTTGGGAGTTATCAGAACCCAGCTTGGATGTTAACCGTAGATGTTCCGTTACCTGGATGACCCGCATGTTGAGGCCGGTCTCCTGGGCCAGCTGCTCCCTGATGTGTCTGGTGGGTTTGGGGGTCGCAGCGAACGCCGCCTTCAGCGTCTCCAGCTGCTTGGCCTTGATGGTGGTCCGGGGTCCGCGCCGCTTCCCTCCGAGGTTCTGGTCGTCGTTCTCGTTATTGACTGTTTCTTTGTCGGACAGGGCGGCTATCTCCGTGTCCTTTAGGACCACGTCGTCTTGTAGCTGGTCTTGAGAGTCCGGCGATAAACTGGGGTCGCTGCATGCCGTTACTGCAGGAATTACACAGGAACATCAGGATAACCAGAGCCAAACAATGGAAGTACTGCAGTGAGAAACTGAAGTGGGGAAGAACAAAATCCACCCTATTCCCCAAAACTACATTTATCACTGAGGACTGTCAGCAGTGATGTGATGGGCAAGCTGTGACCTCCCCTCGGTGATGCAAACTACCACCAACATTAATTAAAAAAAAAAAGGCTGAACGGTGTGTGCTGAACGATTTTTTGTGTGGAAGGTTCGGCTGTGTTTTTGCGCCTTTAAACGGCATTCATCAATTTGATGCTGCGCTGCTTTATGTGTTCCACCATTCAGAGCCATGTAAACACATAAAGACGAGAACGTTTTGGCCAAATAAAAAGCAGATGATGTGTTTTTCTCGTCTGCTTGAATATTAATTAAAAATCACAAACAAACGTAATAAAATCCCACATGACAGATTATGGACCAAATCTATTCTGCATATTTACATTACAGGCCCGAATACAGATCCCAGTATTAACTGCTAAATAAGAAAATAAAAGGCTTGAACTGAAAATGTTTCACGTGTGTGAACAGAAAAATGAATCGAGGATGGACCGTTTTTCTCTTGTTGTTGGTTAAATTCTACTGTCTGAATGCCATCTAAGTCCTGGTCATGGAAATGATGAAGCCACTGCGGGGCTGAACACTTCACATCCATCACAATTTATCCCGCCTTGCACTCACACAAACACACTCACACACACCTGAGAGGAGGTTGGTGTCTTTCACACTGGTGTTGTTTAGGTAATCGTCTTTGCAAACGAATTTATTCTCGTCTATGATGTAGAGCTCCTCGCCGGTGGAGAGCTGCTTATTGCACATCATGCAGGTGAAGCAGTTAAGGTGAAACACTTTGCTCCGGGCCCTCCGGACCAAGTCGTTCGGAGAGATGCCCTGCGAACAACCGCCACACTTCGTGCCGAACCGCCTGCAGGAGGAAAAGGAGAAGAGATTATTCTCACAGAGATTTTACAGAAAACATTTCTGAAGCGTTTAAATAATAATAATGTCAACGTTCAGCAAGGTCAGAGATCGGGAGGACGGGACGAGCCTCATTTCGCAGAATATAGACGAACATTTTAAAAATGAGAAGACTCAGTAGCCTAAAAAATGAAGAAGGTATAATAAAGTCCTCACACCCATTTGAAAACAAACGGAATTTAGTAAAGTAAACCATTATTAAATTTACTCTTTTACATGAAAAAATAATTCCAGATAGGCAACTCATAAAATAGAGAAAAGAGAACAGCTTTTTATGTAGACTTTCACTTAATAAAAGAGCTTTTTGGACTTTGTGCTCCCAAATAAGAAGAATATGAATGCTCAATCTGACATGTTGGGTATAATAATAATAATAATAATAATAATAATAATAATAATAATAATAATAATAATAATAATAATAATAATAATAATAATTATAATGCTACATCAAAATGCATTTTTTTGTGTGTGCAGTTAAAATATGTTGGGAAACTTAGGCTCTATAAATACTTTTAATTGTTATAAAAATGTTTTGATGTTGTGCATCAGTTCTAATTTTTTTTTTTTAAAACAATGCCATGATTTCGTCCCGCCAGAAGACACTGCACAACTATGTACTGGCCTGCTATAGTGACTAGCTTTTGTTCTATCAATCTTTTTACTTTTTTTACCTCTACATTTTCAAGTTTGTTCCCTAAAAGACAATATAATATGTTCTAAACGGTGAAATCCAGTAAATAAACTGGTCCTGTACACTAACACAGCAGGCTGCTTTGGAATAAGACATTATAGCCCTACCATTGACTTCACCTTAAACAATGTGTATTGAGTGGTGCGCACGGCTTGTTGACTGCACGTCTGTGATTGCATTGTCTGCGGACTTGATCTTTTCAACTAGTTTACTATTCAAATCCACTTATCACGTCCTCCTCAGTCGGACTGAGCAAACACATTGGGGCAGCGGCTGCTCTGGCCGGGGTTTGATCCTGAGCGCTCCCCGGCCGCCTGCACGCTGTAAAAAAACACACCCCAAGTGTGATTTCCTCGATTTCCTAACAAACCGCCCCCCTCTCCCCGCTGAGAGCGAGTGCACACGCGTTTAATGTTTCTGCCCCTCTTTTGTTGTTGTTTTGCATAAGAATCCAAATTAACAAGCTTTTAATTACTCGCTTCTAATCAAAGCTTCATTCACGCCTGCAGGCACGGACAGGTCGGTTTGCTCATTTATTTAGAGAAAAAGAGAATCTGCATCACTGTAAATCATTGACATCCTGTATGTGCATTCAATAGATGTGCTAAGTTCTCTTTTTAATAATTCTAAAAACATAATGTATTTTTTATGTAACTATTTAGGGGGCAGTCTGAGCTTTTAAGAATTGCAAGGCATGTTTCTAGTAATTGTTAATGAATGGTGCACAGTCAGTTTAAAAGTTGTAAATAATATAGAAGATGCAAGATTTTTCAGGCAAATGTTATGTTTGGCCTAAAGTACAAGTGTTTTCCATCTGTGAGGCACCATCTTTGCTGTATTTTTAAGCTCCAATTTAAATTTCTTTAGGCTGTATCATCTCTGTTTACCTGCTGCTATAGTCCAATAATAATAATAATAATAATAATAATAATAATAACAATAATAATAAATTGTGACTTTTTTCTGTCACCTTTCCCGACCTTACCTAAAGAAATCATTTTTGCAGTACAGTCTCCCCTCTCGAGAAAAACATTTCTCTGTCAAATTGCATTTGCACTCGCAGCACTGCACGCACTTGACGTGCCAGGCTCTGTCCAGCACGTTGAGCAGAAAGCGGTCCAGAATAGGCCTCTCGCAGCCGGCGCAGTGGACCATGGCTTTGGCTGGGCTACAACCCCACAAGTGAAGAACACACACAAACAAAATCAACAGCACAGTCCGAGCATTGACCGACTATCTGCTTTCTCCCTCCCTGATTCGCCTGGAGCTCCCGGGTGAATGTGCGCGGAGAAGCCAGTCGATCAGGTGTCACCACAGATTTCTCCCTGCATGCGTAAAGGGCTCAGCGTCCAAAAAAAAAAAACACACACAGGAAAGGATGGCGACCGCGTCCTCTCCCTCAGGTGAAAAAGCCAAAATGAAAACATAAAAATCAGTCCTTTATTGGATCCGGGGGCAAAACACGCAATTCAACCAAAATGTAGATTTCAACACAGGAAGCTGCAGATCGGCTCAGGCGAGAAGACTGGACCCAGTCTGGTTGTCCCGGCGCTCTTGGAAGTGACGCATCGGCTGAAAGGAGCGTCGAGTGCCAGTCAATGCTGGAAGAGGCGTCTAATAAAATGCTTTTAGGGCAGAGCTGTCACACAACAAGACACGCGCGCCTATAAATAATTCAGTGTACTTTGACATGGCAGCGTATCCACTGTTCAAAACCCTGCGAGAAACAAAATCACACACCCAAAAGATTTCAAAAAGAGTGTCCGATGATCCTGGACGTTCAGCTTGTGGTGGCGGGGGATGCTGGGATGCGCAGGCGGCTCCGGTAGTAGTCAGTGTAAATGCTGGGATGCCCTCAGTCTCCAGTACCGTGTGTATGCTGGGATGCCCTCAGTCTCCAGTACACTGTCTTGCTCCTAAAGCTCCAGCACAGCCTTATTCCCAGCCTCCTGACGTCAGGCCGCGGCCGGACCAATCAGCGCGGTGCCATGCCAGCAACCATCAAGCCGCCCCATCATAACCCAGCGAGGGCTCTGCCTGCTATTTATGCCACACACTCAAGCAATTGTCAAGAATTTCCCTGCAAACTGTCATATGTTAGTGAATGTGTTTGGAGGAAGCAGCCGCGGCGGCGGAGGGCGAGCAGCGCGGAGGGAGAGACGCCACTTCTCAGCTGCTGAGCAAATTGTCTTCTGGGCATGAGGGGGGCATGAAGGAGGAATCTGAGCAGGTAGATATAGCTGCGTCTTCAGGATATAGAAGCTGGAGGCGCATATTGCATGGCGTGCTCTCTGTTTATTCATGCAGGCTAGTCACCGTGCGCCAGAAAACTAAGCACACGTTGGGCATGTTTGTTTTGTTATTTGATAATATCTGGAGGCTTTAATCATCACTAAATCTAAGCTGTACGTTAAAACCTAAAAGCTTACCTGCCTGCTTTGCACTTGAACGCATCGCTCCAGCTAAATGTTTGATTCAACTTATTTGGGCGATGACTGAATTGGTGTTCCCCTCTTTTTTCCCCAGTGTTGTGCCGTATTACAGAATGCCATGTGCTGATTTAGTTTATCAACGTTGCCTTGCACATCAGCAGTGACACACTTTAGCTGGTTTGTGTTTGGTGTGATAGAGAGGAAGCGTGGAAGTGAAAGACAGAAAGGCTCTAAAGTTGACAGCTCTTGCAGCTCAGCCCGTCAGGAGCTCTCGGCCCAGACACCTCGGACGATTCATTAGGGAGGTCCAATCCACTTCAAGTCCACCTTAAGTAAATAACACCATGAGCCTAACAGCCTGCTGGATTATTAGCCATTTCCCATCAAAGGGCTCAGTCAAGTCTTTTGTGTTGATGATTTACAGGCCTGCGGTCTTTAACACTTCTAAGATTTTCTTTTCTTTTTACTCAGTGAAAACAGAGATAGTCTAGTCTGGAGGAAAAACAGTTGAACATCGTTTCGTTTTGCTATTTAACCAAGATTTGCATTTGCCAGGAAATTTTGAGCAATTGATTTTTGATACAGCTATTGGAACAATGAATAGTTTAATAAATGCAATTACGGTAAGACCGTGTTGTATTTGTCTTCGTGGTGAAAAAGAAACAGAATGGCGAGTTTATCTCCTCGCCTTAAAATAGAATTAAGCTCAATAGCTGCGCACTTAAAGCAGAGAAAGCGACCCAGGGACACCCATTTATTCTCTACCAATCACCCGCCAGCACCCTCTTGCATATGGGCTGCTTCTCATGCAAAACGCCTGCCCGTCCCCGTCCAGCTGCCTCCCGGCGTCTGGGGAGCGCCCCTTCAACAGGACATGTGTTAGTGGCTTGAAGAAAGGAGAGATAAGGCTTAAAAACACAGACTCCATCTCTTTTTAGTTTTTCGCTTTTCAACCCGGCACTATCCTCTCTCTCAGCTCCAGTCTCCTTCTTGTCTTTTTCCTTCCTTTCCCCTACTTTTCTGTTTTTTCTGTCTTTTTGTGGACGGTGCGTCTGAGCGCATTCTGCGGAGCGTCTGATTATTTCCATCCGGTTTCCATCAGAGAGACAGGGAGACAGGGGTCACTGAGCTCCATCAAAACTGGGCGGTCCAAAGTTCTGCATAGAAGGACAATCAGCAACGGGAATGTTGCATTTCTGTTGGACTACAAAAGTCAGGGTTTTTTCTGCACTAAAACCTGCAGGAGAATCTGAAAAGAACCCCAGAAACCCTGCAGTCTGGAGGCCTTACGACACAAACTTGTAAATGCAGCATGTAAACAACACAAGTTGTTGTTATTTCCATGTGTAAAAGATTCATTGATAGCCTGTCAGTGGGGATAATCTCTGCCTGATTTAGAATAAACCAGAGAGAGAAAAGGCCAGCTCACAGAGGCAGATTAATCCACAAATAGAAGGAAATATAGGCTATAGGCTTAAACATATCTAAACTCCCCTCCAGGCAAAGACACTATTAAATGCAGAAATGGTTTTAACCTCACCACTGTAATCCCTTACTAGCAATAGATTTTATTCTCACTCATATTTTCATTCTGTTGCAGGCACAACTTGTAAATTGGAATTTGTGGTGCAGTCTGCGCTCCAGCTGAAGAAAACAAAACTTATTCTTTTTCTCCTGCTTTAATCTCAGAATTCTTGGGGGTAGATTTGATGGCAGAAGGCCTATTAAAAAATCAAAGTGATAACACCAGCTGAAAATGAAAATGTAAATACCCAAATTAATCTGAAATGTGTCTTTTATTGGCGCCCACTAAGAGGACTTTTATTTTATTTACATCTTATATTTTATGCATTTCTTTTACTCTCTTAAAAGTCTGGTTTTGGACAATACAAGCCATGCTACCACCGTTAAGGAAAGGGATCCTCTTATATCAAGGCCATAGTGTTGTAAAGCAGCCCAGGAGATTTGGGGTTTATGAAGTGCAGACAAGTGAACTGGTACACTGCGAGATAATTAATCTGAGATAATGAATGAGGCTGAGAAGATGCATGCAATCATTAATTCTAATCATGACACGTTTATTTGTCTCCCCTCTCTCCTCCAGGCTCAGTTAAGAGACACAATGACACCACAACAATGTATGAGGGGCACGGCTGGAGAAGGAGAAGACTTTGGAATAAAGACTAAATGCTGAATCGCGCAGGTGATTAGGTGGGTTGGGAAAAGTTGTTTAAAATATGAGAACGAGATACTAAAAGCCATTTCTTCTTCTACTTGTAGTTTCCCGGGCTGTGAAAGTCTAGCTGTGCGACATTACAGCCGGGCCAGTGAGGCCGGGCAGGCTGCCGGGGGACAAACCGTGACTCCAGTAATACAGAGAGAAAGATCACCCCCGACTGGAGCTTTGATCAACTGAGTGTACCGGGGAGGAGGAGGGGTGGCAGTGGAGGGTGGGGTACCGGTCCGCTGCTCTGCTTTGCTTTGCAGTCCCTCTGCAGGATTTCCCCCCCGCTTTTTCAAAGGAATATTGCAAACAGGCGCTGACATTCATGATTCTTAATAAGACGCATTGATCATTCTGGCATACGAATGCGTTTATTTTAGGAATAAACAGCCCAATTTCTGTGAAAGTGGCTCAGTTAATATCATTTCTATATTTTTTCATCGCTATTCCTACTTGGAAAACTTCACCACATGGAATAGTAAAAATATTCGAAGGTGCTGTTGTGGCAAAATGTGAATACTGCTGAAAGAAAAAAAAGACAATTACAAGCTCATGAGAAATAAGACAGAAATAATTTTTACTTTATTTCATTGCACTTATCTTAAGTTGCTGTGCAAACACGCCTGCCATATGAACGCAATAAAATCTACCTGAAATTACAAACAAAGAGGATTCTTTTGAAACGAAAAATGTGCAAAAATGCATATCTTTCTTCTGCCAATAACGAAAGTCAGCATCAGAATGTATCTGTGTGTTTTTTTTCAAGTTACAAAACACTCTGAAAATGCAGTATTTTTACGTAATTCTCCCATCCACAAAAAGGTGTTTCAACGTGTCTTGGCAGCGCAAACTGCTTGAAAAGCGCACACATTTGACGCAAAGTTTACCATCCTTTCCATAAATACGAGTTTGCAGAGGTAGTTGAGGGGGGGTAGAGGGTGGTTGTATTTGTCTGTCCCTGCCCTGCCTAGTCTGTCAATCATTCTTCACCACTTTATCACGCACTCCCAGGACCGAAATCCGACCCTCCCTCCTTCTTCCATCCATCCATCCATCCATCCATCCATCCATGCGCCGCAGACCCATCCCGGTGCGCGCTGCTCACGCAGCAGAAAGGCCCTATAGCTGACAGATTTGGGAAAATTCTGAGTCTGTCACTGAATAACTCATATGACTGGGGAGGCTGTAGGAGCTAAGCACGCAGAGTCCCACAATCGACTGGCTGAGCCGTGTCCTCCCTCCGCACCCCCCCTCCTCCTCCTGTAGATCAGCAGCCAAACATATGCCGATGTGAACTCAACGTGGATTATTGAGCCAACGGCAACTCTAAGCAAACATTTTCCAGACTTTCCAACTCTGGTCCCGGCCTGTGCTGAGAGAAATCCAATGGGATTTATAGATCACCTCCCTACAGCTGTCTCTTCTCAGTCAGTCAACCCCCATTCCACCCACACACACTAGCCCATATTCAGAGGATGTCATGATCCGACCTCCAGAACCACACAGCTACAACCACCACTGTCTTCACTGTATGTGTGATCACATGACTGAGTGAATCTGGGGATTTGGGGTGCAGAACAGTAACCTTGTACGAGACAACGAGGTCACCCAGACACAAGGCCACCACCACCACAGCACCGCAACCACCACCAGAGTCCCGCTCACTCCTCTAGGGGGCGAATTCAGCCCAGGCAAAGAGAGGGCTTAGGCAATGATACTATTATAATTACTATTATATTATTATGTCCCTAATTCCAATTTATTGCTGGCGTTATGGCAGAATAAAGCTTTAGAAGGCAATACGGTGACTGCACATTCCCAGCCAGCTTTATTCCAGTAATACTATATTTAATAATAAAGCTAAAAGTACGATTTATGGAAAAAAAAAAAAAAATTATATATATATATATTCGTAAATTCGCAACAATATGGGCATTTTAAAATCTTTAAATATCGGCAATCTTTATGCAAGTAAGTGAGGAAGTAAAAAGATAATTTAAAAAGACTACAGTATATATCGCCTATATTTCGTGTTTTCTCCAAATTGTAGTGTTTCTATGCCAGTAAAGGCCACATGTGAGCATATTTTAAACCATGACGGGACACTAGAATTCTGGAACCCATTAAAATGATATTCATGCAAATACATAACAGAGGTCTGCAGATGTCATATAGTCTGTTAAATCAATAGTACAAATCACAAAATCTGCATCGTTTCCATCATATCAGGGTGAGAGCACTGACTGACTGAGCCAGGTGGGATTCCTCAACAAAGACCTCCAACATCACTGTGAATGAAAATAAAATAACTACCTTTTCTCATATGAAAATGCTCCAAACAGAGTCACTGAGAAATGAACACATAAAGGCGCTGGGAAGCAGCCTCCAAAGCATTTCCCCTATTTCAGATTAATGGTACTCCGCGTTTATTCTGCAGTCGGGGTGAAAGGGCTAGGATCACTAATGATTATAATATAATGTGTGGCGATAACCACTCCCTTTGAGATATTATCGCCCGGTGGCCAATGCTCTGGGGACGGGCTGCATGGCTGCAGAGCGGCAGATAGCTGCTACTGCCACCGCAGCGGATTTCTGCGCTCTGAAATAAAAAGCCCGCAAGGATGGAGAGAGGGAGAGCTGGCCGCTGCTGATACCTGCATTACAATGTACAGCAGACCAGAGCAGAATGCTGCTTCACCATACAGCTGCTGTTTTTATTATTTTATTAACAATGAGATGATGAGGATTTATGGTGAAACATCCAGCCACTAATTTTCACCTTAAAAACATTCTCGTTGTTTTTAACAGCAGACATTTTAAGTGATTTAATTACGACTACCTGGAACATTTAGTGCTTTCTAAAACGGCTTTTTACAGCACTAAAGAGGCCCTGTGGAAAACCTTAGTGAATGACAATTTGACCCCAGAAGAAAATGGTTTTAAAGGTTATTTGGTTAGAGTACCGGGTAAAACCGATATTATAATTAAAACATTTTAGTGTAAAATAAAATAAGAGGATTCAAAAACTGAAAATACAATCAAATGTGTTTCAATCCCCTTCGTAATTCTGCTTTTCCACGATCCATTTTAAGACCTAACCCTTTTTATGAAGTGCTGCAGGACAGAACGACTTATCATTGCTTGGTGCTTATATTCAAATTCCATGTTTAGAAACGCAGATAGAAATACCTTCTTATGGTGTTTGAAAGAAAATCAAAGATTTTAAGCTCAGCTTTAGATTTAGTCTATTTTAAATGTATTTCTGTTGTAGCATTTACTGCTGCTTTATATATCCTATGATACATAGCCTATGCATATATGTGAGCTAGAGCTAGAACTAAATTATCTGTAGTCGACCTATGATTTTTTTAAATCTCAGGATATCATTAAAATGAAACTCTTGCAAATCTAAATCTAAATGCAGTTGGCCTGTAAAATAAGGGCATACAACAGCAAAACCAAGGACCAGCCACGGTTCTGTACAAATCTTCCTCATCCAAATAGCTACAAACAGTAGCCTAAATACTGTGGAATCACAGATGTCCATGTATACCTGGAAATGTTCTCACGCCCCATACAAAAAAAATCACTGAAATCAAACAAGAATCAAGAACTGATTATTCTTTAATGTGAACGCTGCAACTTTTCCAAAGCCGATTAGCCTGCATAATTATCGACATTCACTGATCAATAACAAACAGCGCAGTCCTCAACAACATCTGAGTAAAAAAGGCTGTGAGAGGAAAGGGGGGTAGGAGGAGGAGGAGGAGGAGGAGGAAGAAGAAGTGGAGTGAATGATGCTGCTGTGCTGGACACACCGCGGCCAATGCCGCACTATCCATCTTCATTGGAGCTTTTGTGTGCGCAAAAAGCAAAGGCGCGCAGAGGTAAAGCCCGCATCAAAGCCGCGGCTTTATTTTTATATCCAATAGATCAGCAGGCAGACAAAGCTTTATTTTCGCCAGGAGAGAGATATTTTACCTCTGCCTTACGGTTTTATGTTGGAGAGGTGTCAGCCGGGGGAAATGGATGGCTAATGCATAGGCAAAGCGCCGCTCGCCTAGGCATGCTGCACGTCAGAGGGGGGCAGCAGGGAAGAGCAGCGGGGATTTAGGGCCCCTGGGGGGCCAAGACGGGGGACTGAACACTGGGGGGGATACAAGCATCAAGCTTCCACTCATACTGTAGCTCATGAAACAGTTGAACAAATAAGCACACAGTCAGGACACACATATCTGTGAGACCAATGCATGAGTTTGCCAGTTTAGGCCTTTTGTTAATATTCCAGGCCTGGTCCCAGTCTTGAGCAGAGGTCCCAAACCAGTTCCCCCAACCCATTGTTTGTTTATATTATTATAGGTCAAGCTGGGTTGCGATTATGATTTTCAACTGTTTCAAGAAAGAGCTTTTCATGCTTAAGGAAATACAAAAAAAATACAAAAATGAAGCTAATTATGTGAATAAATGCCTAAATTAAAATGGGACAGCACATATTTTTAAAGGTCTAATGTATCAAATACATTTCTTTTAATAAATGCATGTGGAGGGTTCACAGTGCCTTATAGAATGCTAGACATGAACATTTTTCAATGGTCTAGGTTTTAGTGGGGAGTTCCTGTGTCCCACGATGGTTTAAATGCTGTTTCAGAGGCTTTTCTGTGCCAACAAGAGTACATTTATATTATTATATATTATTATATTACAAAATGTAAAGCAGCATCATACAAACAAATCTGTTGGAATCAGCCTTGAAATCTTCACATTAGCTGAATCTACTCCGGGCCCCTCTAACACATCCCCATTCAGAACTATTAGCTACTTGTTAAAATCTTATGCGCTACTCACTCCCTGACATGAATGCAGATTTCTCGCAATATGCCTCAAAGAGTTAACGAGATTTACAATGCCGCTCAAAACACAGAGCTTCCCTGTCATATTTTCCCCTCATGCTAAATAGAAATCTTAAGAAGTAATTGGAATTTACTGCATACCTGAATAACTGCATATAAATAAGCACACATTTCATCGGGGGTTCACTGACACTGTTTGGTCGCATAAAAACTGCTGCATACATTATAATACACAGCAAATAATCTTATTTTGCTGGAGCCTTTGCTACATGCTTGGGATTCCGTCCAAATTACCGAGGATTCAAACAAGCGTTTTCAATTTATTAAACCTATATGGGCAACATTTCATTTTAATGGGACAATTTATTTCTGGGAAGGGATTATCAGGCGTTGGTTGAAACCATGGCAGTGTGTAAATCTGACAGTGTTCATCTCATTTAAAGGCAGACAGCCCTCCTTTGCTCAGGCCTGTTTCAGGGGAAGGAGGTGCAGGATTCAGGTGCCTTGCAAGGCCTCAACCTCCTTTCCTCTTCCTGCAGCTGAAAGGCAAAACTAGCTCATTGACTTTGGCCATGTCTCCCAGACAAATTCCTCAATTCTCAACACCTTTATGAGCCTGCATGTGCTTACTGAATTTGGTGGAGGAGGACACAAATCCTCCGGATGGGATTGGCAGTCATGCCCCCGGTCTATCGGCCTGACACGCTCGGGATGTAAAGTGGCGTCTACACCGCGACCCCAGTCGAGAGGGCTCAGCGGATTTAGAGATAATGACATTGCCGCCTCTATTAAGATTCACATTAACCATTTCACCACGACCCTTTTTCCCTTTGTCCTAGCCCCCGTGTCAAAAGCCTCGCTGTCTTACTGTGCCTGTGGTAATATTCAAAGCTGGCCAAACAACCTGCATCTGCACACCCTGTGTCCCTGGGAAGGACAAAAGAGAGGCTTTCTATATGCAAAGAATACAGTGAAAATAAGGTATATCCCACTTGTTGAAAGCAAACTCCCTTAACATTGATGGAACAAGCTATTTGGCCGCAAATAGATCCACCATGCCCCTATCTGACATTTTCCATATTGGAACACACACTCACTCTCAGAAATATGACTTGTCTTTTCTTTTTCACTGATTGACAGACACCCACACCAACTGACCTCCCTTTGTCTCGCTCTCTCACTGTCACGCACACACACACCAACCCCAAGTTGCCTCCCCTGCTGGCTCCCAGAGCTGTGACTGTGGGAGGGAGGCCAAATTGTTTCTCTCTCCCTGTGTCAAGGCTCTGCAGCGGGGACGAGACCATGAGAACAACTGCTCCCTGTCTGGCTTCTGGCTGATGGCTCCATCAGGTTAGAGCAACAGGGAGTCTGACGCTGGATGAGGTTGAACGTATGTGTGTGTGTGTGAGTGTGCGTGAGTATACGCTTTTGACAAGTGGTGGGGTGATCTTTCCAGGAGTCAAGAGGGATGCTGTGTACAAACAAGGTGAGCAGTTAAAGAAGATTTTGAAAAGAAAGAAGTGCAATATCACTATGTCGGCCTATTGATACACCCTATACATACAATACAAATTAACCTCAGGAATAAAATGAGGACTTTCATAATGTTCTTTTCTGATGTTTGTGCAAAGGACTCTCTTGATCCTTCTTTACCTGACAAAGAACAATTTGTTTTATCGGGTGTTAAATTTTTAACCTAAAAGTGCTTTCAGTTGCCTAAACAAAATCATAAAAAACATGAATAGTTCAACAAAAATGCTTATTTGCATTCTTTCCAAAATTGAGAGATGAGACAACATCAACATCAATTTCATGTATATATGTACAGATGTGGAGTCGGGATGTGGTAAGCCTAGCATAAAGGCTTGGCCCAAGGTCAAAAGTTAAAAACACACCAACACATCTATAGCTCATTTACAGATTAAACAAACATTGTATCTTGTTCGTTTAATGCATCCCCCCCGGCAGAAATCCAACCAACATTTTGTTTATGAATGTGATTTTTAGGAGACAAAGTTGTCTGAAATACATACATTACTAAACTTTAGGCTTGATTAGGCTGTGCGATATTAGGTTGTCCGAAAGTCTCTTTGTATGTGGGCCAATGTGATCTTTTTACCAGAACATAAATACTGTACACATGAGCAAGGTGACTACTAAGAGTTAGTTTCCTCTACATTTTTGCGGTGCATTTAAGGGAGTGTATTTAGTCACATTTCCATCCCTGCTTTCTCTCTGTTCGTATCATTCCCTGATTCTTCCCTTGTGATAATTTGGAGGAGGTAGTTATGCTGCTGCATGGAGAACCCTCCTCCTCTCCTGACTTGCTATGCCTGCAGATGAGTTGAAAGGGTGAGGAGGTCGCAACCTTCCTGGGGGATGTTTTACGATGACACGGCCGGGAAGGTCTGATTTGTCTCCAGTGGAGCGTGCTGCTGGCATCTTCACACCCAGCCAGAGAGAAAGAGAAAGATAGAGATAAATAAAGAGAGGGCAGAGAGAAAGAGAGAGAGTGTGCACAGAGGAAAAAGTGTCGTGATAGCTGGGGGTGGGGGTTGTATGTTTGTTGGAGGTTGGACGTCGCAGGGTGGAGGAGGGTGGCCTGTAAATTAGCCAGTTTGGCAGACTGATAGCCAGCACCGATTTCAGACAACAGCACCCACCTTGACCCCCACTTAGGACGTCCAGCTTAGCCCCGAGAGAGGAGGAGGAGGAGACGGAGGAGGAGGAGCAAAAGAAGGAAAAGGGCGAGGAGGAGGAGGAGGAGGAAGAGAATTTCAAGCTATTGGACCTCAGTTGCCCACTCATTGAAGTTACCGTCTTAGTTAATGTTTCAATAAACCTTTGGCTTGGTTTCCCATTTAATTAAGTATCTTTAAGGCTGTTAGGACCATCTATGACATAATGGGTCTTTAAAAATGTTGGATCTCCACAAGAATTAAAAATAAAGTTCTGTTGGTTTGAACAACGTTTGGTTGCACAACATGAGTTTGTAAAGACTGAAACTCTAGCAAGTCAGTGAGGTAATGTGGTTAAGCTGGAGTAGCTGTTATTTATTTTTGTTCTAATTCTAACATTTAAATTTAACCAACCCGTTCTCACTCCTCAACTCGTCACATACAGACGCATAGTCAAGACCCATCGGCGTCAGTTTGTAATGCACTGGGGGATCCCTTTAGCGTCAAAGTTCAACGCAGTGGGGGAAGCCCTGTAGTGTCAGTTTTTGATGGTAAAAGTAGGTATATCATATTTAACAGAAAACATTTAGTAAGGAGATGGTTTGGGGTGGATGGAGGTGCAGAACCCGGACTTTGAACCAGGAGCCCGGGGTTCAAGTCCTGTGTGAAACAAAAAGTCAACATTAAATATTTTTGTTGTGAGTTATGTAAATTGCATAAGTTACGCAAGTGTCATTAGTTAACTTAGGTGTTAACTGACATACGTAATTATTTTAACCCAAAGCGTGATCTTTTCCTAACCTTAATCAAGCACTTTTTGTTCCTAAGTCTAAGCAAACTGCAACGTTTCACAACTTTAATAACGTGCTGTTTCAAAATTTCCATGTTTCAAAACGCTGGCGTTTTATTTAGAAAGTCTAACCGGACGTTACATATTTATTGTTTCAAACTTTATAGAACGTTGCATTTATTGTTGTGTGGAGACGCCAAAGGGCCTTGACCAAGCGTCAATATGTGATGAGTCAGGAGTGAGAATGTGTTGATTTAACAATTGTTATGCCAAAATGCACATAGATAACTTTACAATGATTCTTTGGCAATTAAATTATTTTTAGCTTGGGAGAGACTCTGAAACAGCATGTATACCAGGTTTTCTCAACATTTTTGGCCTGTGAACTCATTTATAGCTCTCAAAATCCACATGAGCCCATGTGTCAAGTTGTAATCAAAGCTACTACAGCAATATAGACTTGATACAGTTAAGAACAATGGGTGCTCAAATAGATTAAATCATGATAAATAACAAATAAAAAACGTTGTTTTTCTAAGACTTCATGGGCCCTGACCCCAAGGCTGAAAGTGGGAAGTGGGAATCTCTCTGTTTATACTTGGGATAATAAAAAGCAGTCAGATGCACTCAATTGAACCTTCGCTAAGCTACGCCCCAAACACGCGGCTGGCTAATCACAGCGCAGTATAGGACTCGCTGTAACTGAGGTCCGACACTTTCATGGTTGCGCTCCATTGACGTATGATGTAAAAGGAGTCCTTTTCTAGCTTTCTTTTGCTGTGTTTTTCCTGTTCCTGGGGCTCTTGTAATGATTACAGTCACTACCCAGAGAGGTTGATAGGAGAAGTACAATTTATTCTCTTTCCAAAACCTAAAACAAATCCAGAAAAATGTCGGCTGTGGATCGTTCCTAATGTAATGTTAGTTAGCTAACGCTGGCTAACTTCCTACTGAATGTAATGTAATAAAGCCCTGCTGTTCTGCTTTTTAACGATTGTAATAGTGAATAGAGACCTGCCTAGCTGTACAGGAATAGTGTTGATCCTTAATATCATTGTCTTTTGTCTCAATAGTCAGGTGATATGGTGGTTCACTTTTACTCCTTCGTCATTATTTATTTCATGTCAGTTTGACAGCCTGAATACAACCTTCAAATGTATAATGCAACTTCAAAACTGTCTGCTTCTTTCTGAGATCATTTTTTTCCAAAAATTAGACAATATTTCTCCGGGGAGTGCAGTAATAGACAGTGGCAGCGCCGTACTAAAAGTCTGAAAGGTCCGACAAGTTTTTTCGGACTTAGCAACAGTAACTACGGAGGGCGTGGCTTTGCGAAGGGTCAATTATGTCGTTCATATGTATCCAAACAAGTTAAAGACATGAGTCATAGCAACGGTGGACAACAATGTCTAACGGGATATTAAATAAAAAGCCAATATTTCCTTTGCATATCAGTCTAGCCTTCAAACTAACTAACTAACTAATTCTAACATGGCCTAAATGTGTGTAAATGTTGATTTTAATGGGAGCCGAGTCAGCGCTGGATTACCGCAACTGGAATTTGCAGTACTGAAGCATTTCAACTGACATGACAAGTGCCTTAAAGTCCCTAAAAACTTTATTTAAAATCCATTTTTATAGCCAACAACTCCACAACTGTCATCACATGGGATTCAAATGTTGGACAGGACAGAAGTGAAATTATGCTTTTCCAGCTGAGTCCTGCCCACTTCCAACAAGTGAGAAGAGCACTGAGAAAAACACAAATACAGATATAAAACACTATTACAACTTTGGCTGAAAATTGTGATTTCATGTCGGACCTCCTCGCCCAGATATATCTGTATTTCTGAGCCCTTCGCCCTATCTAGAACTACCGAAATATGGACATACAAATCCTCGGACCTCAGATTCATTCAAGTTTGTAAAAAAACATGATGAAATGCTCTGTTTTAAAAAACATGCAGCACTCTTCACCTTCCAAAACTCTCACAAATTGGCCTATATGAAACAAATTAATCTCACGCTTGGCAGTTCATCGATCTACTGTTTCTTTGTTGCTTATTTGCAATCATGGAGCTCATTAATGGAGAAAATTATCGGAGTCACCCCGAGGTGCTTTAACTGGGAAGGAGAGAGTTAAACAAGTTACAGGGGCACACCAGAAAGAGGATGGTGGCTTCATTTGCATGGAGTTTGCTGGAATGCACTCCCCTATGGGGTGTAGGTGTGAGAGTTAGCACCGTGCAGCACACAACCCCAACCCACTCTAATAAATCATGTAATCCCTGATACTTGAAGACAAACATGGGAGCAGATCTAATCAGGACTTGGCAGAATCCTTTTATCTGGGCACATCTCTGCCTGGTCACACACAGTACACAGTCCCACACTCCTCTTACGACAAACACTGAAAAAGGTTGATAGCCACTGATGGATAGGAACTGGGGGTGGTGGCTTGAAACCTTGCATTTCTGCTTCTAGATGAGCATGTTTTTACAAAGCCGAATTTAACAAAGATTGGTGCATCTATGTAGTGTCTCTTAGCCGCACGTGTCTGTGTGTGTTTGTTTTTCAAATTTCAGCCATAATGGCTTTAACTTTAGGTATCAACCAAGCAGCTGTCACCAATACGCTAGTGTTGTCAGATGGGATGACACTCCCACTAATGACCACTGGATGTTGGCTCTGCATGGGATTCAGATTATGAGATTATGAGGCTCAAAGGTTTTTCTGTTGTCAACAAATCCCATGTACAGACCAAACCACCAATGAATGTACTGTATGTACTAAAAAGTATTGTGGATCCAAAGACTGATATATCTTATTCCTCTGTACCATAGAGCTTCATGGTTGTCCAAAAACTATTAAAAACACATTGATCAATCCCACATACACCATCCGAATCCGGATTCTGCAACTGAAATAGTTCCCAACAAATGCACTGTTTCCTTTTTGGATAAGGTTTGCTAGAACAGTGGCCATCTGAGCCTTTTTCAAAAAGATTCAACTATGTATTTTGTATATGAATTTTTTTTTTTCTGAAGATTTACTTATTTAGAAGGAACCAATGTGCTTGAATTATTATTTTTTATTTACGTAAAGTTTTTCTTAGTTGTGTGTTGTGTATTTCTTTTCACACAACAGCCTTTCCTCACCAGATAAATGGCAATGACTTGTATAGGACCAGTATAGGTCGATTGTGCAGCAGCTTATTACGAACCATATTTTCCTTTTTTGTTAGGCCGCGATCTCTAGTGGCAGAAGAAGTCAGGTGACATAGCACAGACAGTGACAAAGTCCATGTAAGGATGGTGTGAGGGAGGATGGATGAGTCAAGTCAACTCAGGACTTTCACTTCAAGGTTTCAAGGAGTTCTGTGGGGAAGAAAGCCAAAGTTGATTTTGTAATAATTTTTTTAGCATTTTAACCCAAAGCGTGATCTTTTCCTAAACCTAACAATATGGTTTTGGGGCCTAAACCTAACCAAAATACATTTGTTTCACAGTGTTTACAACGTGTTAAACATCATGTGACCTACAGAGTGTTAACTTAAGGTCTACACTCTGACATGTCATTTTGGGAAATAGTCTTATATGTCGTTTTTGGACACTTGACAATCGACCTATTTTGTTGTTTAGCTGGGAGGATTTTTTTTGGGTTATGTTTAGGCAGTCACAACGAACATTGATTTGATATTGAAATTAACGACTGAGACATAAAATGGCGACACACGACATGTTGGCTTCTTTAACATATAACAAAAAAAACCTACCACTACTTCTTCTTCGTACGTACTCAATATAGTGATGAAACACGCTCTGTAGAAAAGTTTGTCTGTTTGGGCTACTGTAGAAACATGGCGGACAAACGTGGTGTAATGGGATAGAAATGGCTCATTCTAAGGTAATAAATACAAAACGGTTTGTAAGGTCATTATACACCACTGAAAACATAGTTATGTATATCCTATTTCATTTCTGTCAGTAGATCCTCCTAAATATTCCACAGTGGACCTTAAATCAAATTGCTGCACGTGCAGGACTCATGGTGTGAACCGGATTTCTGGTGTCAGGGTAGCAGTGTTGCCTGTGAACATAATCAATAAATGAAAAGAATATAAATGTAATTTTTAGGAGACAGGGTTGTGCAGACTGGAGTCTATCCAACAAGGGTTAAACACACAGAAACCCATGTCATGCACAACTCTTGCAGGGTATAACTGAAAAATATGTTCGAAAAAGTTCTTTCAGATACATTTCAGTGACATCACAGCCACAAAAGTTGTTTATTTATTTTTAGAGCTTTCATGTCACACAGGTAGATACAGCATGCTGTATAAACAGACACACAGACAGACAGACAGGAAGACATGCACAGCAGCATTCAGTAAACATTGATGCAGTGTAAATGTTGATCGGACAACCTCAAGTTATCTATACCTGTATTACACTGGGAATATATCACTGATGTCACCTTTATGATTCCAGTTTCAAACACTTTCCAAAGATAATTTAAAATGAATTCATTGAACTGGGCCTTCTCCTGTAAATATTCACTGTGTCAGTTACAGGTAGATGACTGGATACCCCCCCCCACATGCTTTCTGTAGCTCTGCAGCCCACCATGAATCAAACACACAGCCAATTCACCGGGGAGCCATCATTGGGAATATATAGCCGCTCCTGGGTTACTTTGTATTGTAATAGATGCATTGTGCCGCTAAAGAATATCCCAGCCTGTATTCAAGCAGAATGAACAAAAAGGGAAGCAGAAGAAAGAGTCTGGTGCAGATTCAGGGGAAAGTAGCGTAATTAGAAAGAGATGGGATCGGGGGAGGTTCAGTTGCTCTAGATGTGAAATCTAATTTCTATATAATGTCATTTAAATCCTGTGATCCAGGAATTGTATTTGAACTCAGATTATCGGAATCATCAGCCCGTGAATGCCTAAGATCCTGCCAATGTTTGTGTGTGTGTGTGTGTGTGTGTGTGTGTGTGTGTAGAAAGGGGGGTGGGGGGGTGGGGGGGATTTAGATTTCCTCACGTTCACAAGTTGCAAGCTTTTTTGGGATGATTATAGTGGTGGAAAGAAAAGATGAGTGCAGGAGGGAATAAAGGGAGGTTCTGAAGACAGCACAGAAAGGGGAAAACAAAATGAATCTGCAGACAAAACAAGCGTGAACTCATTTAAGCAAAGAACTTTTATCTTTTGCCTGCAATCACCAATAGTTTAGAAGCAACAATGAAGTGAAATGGCTTTCATTTGGTTTGCTGGTATGCCATTCTATTATCCATACTGTTCAGGTCAAAGTCAAAAGTTGCATTACTCTCACCTCAAAACAGCGTTTAATATGATGTAGCAACATACATCAATAAAATATATCAGTTTCACTCAGACTATGTTCTGCCTTTCAGGTATAATGTATGTACTCTGCATATCTGTTGAGGACAACAAAGTTTGTTTTAGGCTTAGCAGCTCTTTAGGGAAAATGAGACATTTATAATCAAGGAAAAAACCATCATCATTCACTTGGATGATACAACGAGACACAACACAACTTTATTAATCCCCTCAAAGCACCTGCAAACTGTCGTTGAGAATAATAAATACATGAATAAATACTGAAGTCAACTGATGTGCCACGAGAACAGCAGGTGCCCACATGACTAGCTAAGATGGGTCTTGAGCAGAAATATGTTAAATACATTTTTCCCCAAAACATGCAAAGGATGTTTTTTTTGCCCTGAGTAGTGTCCACTAGTCAGTTAGTTGAGGGGTAAAAAAACTGCTGCTCAGCTTCATGCAGGAACAACTGAAGGCAACTCATCGAGCATCTCTACATTTTTATCAACTCCTTTCCTCTCTCATTTGGCTGACATTAAGGCATACTGTTGAGAGAGATTTGGTTGAGCAAATCAAACTTAATCAGTAGAAGTGGGGGTGCTGAAATCTGATATTTAATCAAAAAGCCAATATTAGCCTTACAGTATTTAACAAGTTGTTGTCGAAGTTGAAAGCAACACCTGACACAAATGCCTGCAGCCCTGCTCAGACATTTTTCTGTCACACTGCAGGACGATTACTATTTCTTACTGTATTTTCCATTTATGGGTAATATTGTTGAGAATAATGCTCTTTTTTCAGGGACAGCCTAATCACTCTCATACAGGTACACACATACACTTGACGTCCACTCTCCTCCTGCTCTCTCTCTCCCAGGCCGTCACAGTGACTCTGTCCCTCTGCTTTGCTAACACACACCTCCTCCTCTGCCTGGCAGTGTCCACGTCTCTCTTTTCCTACGAGTCTGCCCCTGCATGCAACTGTTTCAATTTATAAATTTCACATATAATAATACCTACTGGCCCACTAGCCAGCAGCTATCTATTGGCAACCAGTCTTCAGGCCGGCCCGCTGGTAATAGATCTGCATCTCCTAGGCAGGTTAGACTGGGGATCTTGGGTTTACCACCACCCAGTCTGGAATCAACCCCTCGGATGGCAGACCCTCAGCCAGCTCCAGCTCCAGTGTTGGTTCCAGCATCAAGGTTGCTTGGAGATTCCTGGACTTCCAGCTCTTTGGTTTTCTTTTTGATGGACCTAGCCTAGGAACCAGAGAGCACCTAGACAGCAAGCCCTCGGCCTGTTAGCAACCAGCTTGACGATGCCTGCTAGCCACCAACCAGCTAGTAACCAGCCAGCTAGCATTGGCCAGTCTGACTCCTGGCCTACCTACCTGCTAGCTAGCCTCCGCCAGCCTGATTCCAGATCTGCTAATCACCTGCACTTTGGCTGGCGAGCCACCTAGACCCATCCAGCATTCGTTTGAGAGGATTCACCTGGCCATCTTCACTGGGTCCCATGGAAGCCATAAATGGGGATGTGGTCATCATGACTCCCGATGTCATGGGCAGCCATAACCTCTCCTCACAACCCAGTATCCAGTTGGGGGCTTGGCTGACCCCTGACCCCGCTGAGCACTTACCGTGTTGTCAACTCACAGCAGCTACCATACCTCATTGAGCTACAGCAGAAACCTCCTGACTCCCCTTGTTCCTGCTGATTTTGAGCTGGGTCCTGTCCCGGTCAAGTTGCTAATGACTTTAATTCCAGTGCTGCAGAAAGTCTCTATACCAGAGCTGTGGCATCCCCCAGTCCCAGAGCTGCAGAGACTTTCCACTCCTGAGCAAAAGTGGCTTCCTGTTCTCCCAGAGCAGCAGCAAGATCCTGACTCTGCTGTGCCTCAGCAGCCTCTTGTTTCTCTGGCATCACCAGCTCTCCAGCCAACCTGCCTCCTCCTCAGCTTCTGAAGAGGTTTCTTCCTCAGCACCACTGGTCTCCAGAGAGATTCCGTCCTTGTCACCGGCTCCCTGTCCAGCCTCAAGAGACTTCCTATCCTTGTTACCATCCTCTCACCCATCCTCCGGAGGATGTCTGTCTTCACTATCCATCGCCATGGTGTTGCCTGAAGATTTTTACAAGTCTGTGCGCTTTCTGTTTTCCTTTATTCAGTACGTAAGACTTATCCGACCGTAATCAAGTGTATGCTTGTGGGTTCTGATGCAAGTAAAGTAAAGATATCGTGCAATTACTTTTATGCATTTCCTTTTATTATTATAAAGAATTAAAAACAACATATTCCCATTTTCCATTTCACCATGTCCATGTCCATGTCCATGTTGCAAATCTTTTGGCTTTAATTTTTGCACAGTCCATCTTGTCATTGCAAACTGTTAAGCAACTGACTCACATCTTTCAGATTTCTGAGCTTCTCACCAGCTAATGAAGGCCTTTAGGAAGTGAATTATAATACAACAGAAAAACAAAAATATTCTCTAATGGATTACTATCCTCAAGTTTCAACTCATTTCTATGGCACAAATGAAATCCAGTGTCCTGGAAAACATTAGCAACAGTATTTTTGTAAAATGTTATAGGCAGCAGGGATTTCACCCTTCTGACTGTTAAGGAATCATAAGATTCTATCGTTCTGAGTGTCATTTACCACTGTCATAAATAAGGATGGCTGTACAAATGCGTTTGTTATGATTACATTACTTATGATCAAAAACTAGCAAGTCCCCAACATTGCTAACACAGCCAAACATCAAGTAAGCGCAACAACACAAAACATAGCATGCCAGCTAATAACTTACTACTTACTAGTCCAGCTTGGTCAGTCTCTCTTTTTCTCTTCTTCGCTTTCTCCAACAACGTCTTCTACCGTCTCTTCACAGCCTCTGCCATGACACCCATATTGAGAATACCAAGCTAGCTGTGCATTCTATACTTTTTGCATCTTCTTATAGCTTTCTTGTAGAAGACTTTTGGTGATGTGTTGTGGTGCCTTAAAGCATTATGCTGTTCTAGTGACAGAAATCCTGCCCTAGATATCAATCTTACATAGTGCCATAGAAAGCTCCCCAGGGCTGGACCAACAATGATGGAGATGTCATTCCCTCTTGTACAAGTCAGTATACACTCCAAATTATTTTGAAGCTGTTACTAAAAATACTGCATAATGTTGCTTTAAAAGCTGCTAGTCAGCACTGTGGTTGGAAGTTGATATGTTAATATGATTAATATGATGATTAAGAAGTTGAAACGTTAATATGACTTTAGCCAGCATCAACAGATGTACACATTTTCCACAACATTCATTCAGGCCTGGCCTTACAACACTACTCTGTGCACAATATGGACTTATTGATCACTACTTGTCATGAGTCATTCTGTGACCGATGAATTTGTCTTAGCAGCAAACCTGTTTAATTTTCAGCTCTGTTCATGTTTTTTTTTCTGGTAAGATGATGTAAATGAATAGATATACTGTTGTTACTAACTCATCACTTCCTGTATGTGTTTCACAATAAGACATTTTATTGAGATGAGTCGACAATGCTAGTCTTATTGCCTGGGAGCCCTATCTCTCTCTCTCCTCATTTCCTGTCACCTCTTGAATGGTAATCAGAAAATACCAAAATATTATGTTCCATCTAATGAGAAGAAGAAGCACTGGAGCCATGGGCAGGCAAAGTGGTGGAGGAAAGTTCAACAGTTGGGGGGAAAAACTGCAATAGAAATACTTTCTCATTCTGTACCTGTCCTGTGAGCAGACAGAGGGCAGTGTATCTGTAGCATTAACAATGATGACAGCTGCTAACAGGAGCCCAGTGCTGTTCTGTAAGGTATGTAGCATCTGCTCTCAACATCAGTAATCCTATATGATTATTAGTGTCTGCTCCAAAAAGAAAAGAAAAACCAAAATTACAAGCAGGTCATATTGATGTGTTGATTCACTAGCAAGGGCCACACCAAAATATATTGTCATTTAAAGTTTTAATGGAAATGAGAACAGGTATGGATGTTGAGAGCAGATAAATGGATGTACGGTGGGACTAAGGGAAGAAGGGTGTCGTCTGTTAGGCTGGTTTGGGAGGATGTACCGAAGAGCAGGTGGAGGGAGACCCTGTTTGGGGGCCCTGTCTCAGGGTGTGCATTGGATTTAATATAGGGTGGTGATAGTGCAGTGGATAAGACACATGCCTTGGGTGCAAGAGAACCGGGTTAAATCCCCCACTGTGACACTGAGCAAGACACTTAACCCCTAGTTGCTCCAGAGACAATATAGCAATTTATAGATAGTTTCTATATATAATAAATAACAATTGTAAGTCGCTTTGGATAAAAGCGTCAGCTAAATATAAATATAAATGTAATAGGTCGAACAAATGGAGAAGGACAGGTAGACCAGATATACGTAGGCTTGACAGGTGATTAACAAGTTAACTTTATTTCATGTTTTGCCCAAACTTGGTGAGCAGAAAAAACATTGTAAATCCCCTTGTGGTATAGTTTATTTAGACCTTGCTAAAACTGTTGCAGTCTAATACAATAGCCCTGCAAAAAAAACCTACCTTCATGAGGTAGAGAGGTGTTTCTATTTTTTAGTATACCTTCCTTGATATAATTTATGTGGAGAAAATATTAGTAACACCTGTCATTATAATACAATACAATTCAACAGCGCAAAATACATCCTGGAAAATTATCATACAGTTGAACAAACATAAAATATTTTTCTGGAGCTTTCAAATGCATCTCATATGCTTCCATAGCAGACCCGCTTGCTATCACGTGAACAGAAGCTGAGTTTCCACCTTAAGTAGGGGTGGTGATGGCGCGATGGATTAGACCACACCTTTGGTGTGAGAGACCTGGGTTCAACCCCCCACTGTGACCCATCTACCAATGTGTTCCTGAGCAGGACACTTAACCCCTAGTTACTCCAGAGGTGTGCAACCTCTGACATGTATAGCAATTGTAAGTTGCTTTGGATAAAAGCGTCTGCTGATACAGGCTTATACGCTGTACAAAGGGAAAGACGGCCGTCATTATTTAGTAACCACTATCCATGAGCAAAATTTATAAATGAACATCAGAATTGATTGGAACATAATGAAAAACAATATGCTTGACCAACAGCTTTTTTGTGTGGGAGTATAATGAAGAGACACATGATAAAGTTTGTAACAAATTTAGTAACAAACTGGATAAAGCCATCAAATTCATAAAATAACTCCAGCACAGAGAAAGCAACACAAACATAAAATTGCGACAGTTTGGAAGGTTATTAAAACATTTCCAGCCGACAGGAGCTGCAGATCATGTCTTTGTCCTCCTGAGCATCGGAGGAACGTGATTTTTAAAGAGCTTTATTACTGTTTCTGTTGTAATCAGCTGGTCCGTTTTTGGAGAAGAGGAGACCAACTTCAGCTCTGTGCAGAAATGTCCTGACTGATGAAACCTTAAAACAACAACTCTGGACCCAGTATTTAGCATAACTCCATCAGTTGTTACCTGTAAACACAACGCTGCATGCTGGCTGCTGTTTCTGATTAATATATTTCATGCCGATGCATGATCTCAGGCTGACATTGGTAACACTTGTGTGTGCTATTTGACTGTTGATTGTGATTTATTGGTTTGCAAACAATGGTGGAAAAGAGAGTAGCAGTAGTAGAAAAACAGCCGACATGCTTGATTTAAAGCCAGTAGCCTCTACTCGCCCATTCACCCTGGACCCTAAATTTAGACCCTGGTCCCTGCGGTGGTAACCAAAGGTTCCTAGATCCAGGGTATAGCTCTTTTGGTGGAAACGCGGCTAGAGTTGCATACTATTAGTTAATGTGATGACATCTGAGCTATGCTAAGCTATGCTGCTTGACAATTTAACCAATTCTATCTGAGGACCACGAGATGTAGTTAAAAGGTACAGAGAAAGGTAGTAAGTTTTCTGAAACAAAAGTTAGGATGATTATAGCCTTTGACACTGTGGACAACTTGCAAAGCTTTCAATGATCAGCTTCCCCCCTAATGCTATTAAACGGATGGAATTCAATCTGGAAGTCAGAGAGCACAGAGGGTCGAGATAACACATTACAACAGGTTATAGAGTGAAATTGAATTTGTCGCTCTCTTCTGCTACGCAGCAGACATTATACATTAATATAGAAGCAATTATAAAAATGGTAAACAGAAATAAACTATCATCAGTGGAGCAGTGCTGAGGATGAATTAGAGTTCAAGAGTCTGATAACTCGGGGGAAGAAGCTGTTCTGCAGTCTGGTGGTGCGGCAGCAGAAACTTCTCTCTCTTCCCAGAAGGCAGCAGGGTGAACAGGCTGTGGCTGGGTGGGTACTGTCCTTTAGTATCCTTTGGGCTCTGCAGGCACCTCACCTCACTGATTTCACTGATGCTCGGGAGATGGGTACCAATAATCTTCTGAGCAGTTTTAATCACCCGCTGCAGAGCCCTCCGGTCCTGGGCCGTGCACATCCCATGCTAGTTTGTGATGTTTTCAGTCAGGATGCTTTCTATTGCTCCTCTGTAAAAGCTGACAAGCACTTGGCACAGGAATGTGAAAGAAGAAAAATAAATACAGCTGTTTCTGAGCTTTCTTCACCAGCGTGGAGATGTGAGATGACCATGTCAGGTTCTCTGTGATGCTGATTCCCAGGAACCTGAAACTGTTCACCTGCTCCACCTCAGCCCCACTGATGTAGACAGGAGTGAGTGTCTTTATCTCCTTTTTCCTAAAACCAAGCTCCTTGGCATTGCTGACGTTGAGCAGTAGGTTGTTCTCTGTGCAATTTCCTCCCGATATGAAGTCTCATGTTGTTTGAAATCCGGCCGATGATGGAGGTGTCATCTGCAAACTTCACAACAGAGTTATCTCCATGTGGGGGAATGCAGTCGTGGGTGAACAGTGTGAAAAGGAGGGGGCTGAGCATACAGCACTGGATTCATACTGTCATACTCTTTGACTAGCTGGGCACAAGCCTCCTGTAAAACACTCAAACCCCTACTGTCAGTAAATCACCAGGCTCAGTAAAACACCCATCAACATTGTTACTTTGTAATAAATCATAATTTACTGAGCTGGGACCATCTTCTCAAATGTACAGACACTTATCTATAAGATTGATCATGGCTTGGCTCCTCCCCCCTTAGTGCTTTTATAAAGCAGAAAACAACAGATGATTGACACACTGAGTCTGTGGCAAAAGGGGATTGTATTACACAACAAGGACGACTTCCTTCAGTCAGCTTTTTCAGTGAGAGCAGCTCACACATGAAACAGTCTGCCAACACTATTCTGAGACTGTGACACGTATCGTTCATTTAAAATGGATATATGGTGGTTAGAAGACAATCAAGTGTGTAACCATAATATGTAACTCATTCAAATAACCTGCCATGTCCCTGTAACTTATAACGGTATAAATAAATACAAAACTATGTTAATTTTAAGTTAACCTTAAGAAAGATCTTGCACAATCTTTATTATTTACCTCAATATCATACTTTTATTTGGAAACATCCCTTTACTACAGCAGTAGTACTTCTTGCATGACTGCATCAACTCACGATCAAACACACAGCACTTGTCTTACAGAGAGACTCTCTATTGTCTTTGCTGTGCAATGTAAGAGAGTATCCAGAGTGGTGAGCAGCAGCTCACGCCTCAGTCCCTGCACACTGAGCTGACAATAAAACAGAGGAAGCTCTCGGTGGAGCCTACAGGTGTGCTGCATTGTCTTTCCTGTCTGACAGCCCTGAAAGGAGAACATGCTACTCACTGTGGCGAGCCTGATTGTAGTGGCGTTATCGACCAGCTCCCTGGTGTAATTCCCAGATACAGAGCGGCGGAAGCAAACGCAGGTACAAACACTCTGAATCTTTTATCTCCACAGAGCAGCCGACGGCAGGGTGAGAGTTCTCCTTTCCCTCAAGCCAAAACACTGAATACTGGCAGGCATGCAACTGTTATGTACTTCTTCCTAGTAGTCCAAATACATGCTTTAAACTCAGTCAGTTGGTGTGGACACAAATCTGTGGAGAAGTCAATTCTAAGATCAGCTTCAAATGAGATCCAAGTCAAGACAGAGACCAGAACAAATCAAGATCAGACAGTCACAGACTGCAGACTTCTGGGTGCAGAGGATGTACCTCTATCTACTCTGACATATTATAAATGAGTTGTAAACATAACCTCATAGTACGGCCCACACTGCACCTGGACTACTCATACCATGCCACATGAAAAAGAGGGAGCTTATGATATCGCCTGTACTGCTGCACGATGGGGATGACACAAGCATGTGTATTCAATATACATTTATTTACAACAAATTTGGAGAAAGCAATATGAACAAATCAAGCATGTAATATCAGTAGTATAGGGAGGTGTTGTGTTGCAAAAGCAAAAGATAAAGAAATAGAAGCAAACACTGAATCAACAGGAAACCCTTTTTTTAATCTCTGCCATAGTGACATATGAACGACGAATGACAACAAAATGTAATATGTTTTGGATGGCTATTACTTTATATGTCAAACAGCGGCAGATCAGTGCTAATGTAATGTAGCTGGCTGTCCCTGTCTTGCATCACTATAGGCTAGTAAAAACAAATCGCTCCACATTTGCTTTGTACCGTTACATCATCTCTTGCAGGGAAAAATCAACACTTTTACATAATACTGGTGGTACACAGGACAGTGGTATGGATGTTAGCTGGTGAAGTAATGTGGTAAGCAATAATGTTACAACGATACTATTTTGCAAAAGATAACGTTAGGAACTGGTCAGCGTCAGCTGGCAAGCTAAAGTTATCCAACTTGAGCCACTAAAGTACAAAATCACAATATATTTAACGTGCTTTGCAGTAATGTTATTTTAGCTGTCCAATAGGATGAAAGCCAACTCTGGGTCAGTTTTATATCCAAAACAAAGCAGAGGTCTCTTCATTACTCAAACGCTTTTCCTGGCGTACGTCGATCTAATTCTCGTTTGGCCTGATAGGCTTCAGCACATAAAACTTTTTTGTTTTTTGTCTTTGTCATCCTCATGTGGAGTTAGTGTCTGTGAAGTGCTGGGAGCCGATGGTTGTTTGCAGACTTCATTTTTTTAGCTGTTGTTCCTGTGTTAGGTTCAGAATCAGTAGGCAAGAGGCTCGGGAGAGGGCATGCAGAAAATCCGACCCGATTTCTTCACATAAGATGCAGAGTAGTGAATGTTCCAAGGGACAGAGAAAGCCGGCGTGTTTCATTTTTATGTGAGGTTACAACCCATTCACAGATTTGGAATAAAAAATTGATCAATTATTTAATTAAAAAAACTACATACAGCCCATTTAATACTGGTGAATGTCAGTAGCACTGCTTTCTTACTGCATCTTAAAATAGTCGCAGTGTAATAACTTTGCATTTAGATTATATTCCTGTGCTTGACAGTAAGGTGCCTGCAGCTGTGAATGCACCCGTGGCAGTGAAAGAAAATATTATTGTGCTTTTATTTCTCTACATCAGTTACAAGGGGGGCAAGAAATTAATGGGGGAAAAATTCTCTTGCTTAATGTTTCTTTTGAATGTGCAGTTCCAAACTAATCCAGTCAATGTGAGAAATGTGAGAAGATGTAGAAAGACCTGGTTGTAGACTTTCCACCTGTCAGAAAATTTGGTGCATTATATCATTACTATGTTGACTAATTATGGCAGGGGTCACAAGGTCACACTCAGTGATGAGAAGTTTCAGTTTTCAACCATCATTCACCAATATCAGTTGAACAGTAAAGACACAGGTGAATCCATTTAAAGGTAACATTCCTGCATTAAAATGTCTAAAAGCAACTAGACATGTTAAATATGTTGTTGAGGTGTGTACTTATATTATTACAAACATTTTCAACAATGTTTAAACCTAGAGAAATCTGTCATTTTATTCAAGGTAAAGGTTTGTTTCATTCCCTTTACTTACCTAACTTTTGTGGAAACACGGGATACGTCAGAGAATGAGCAATGGAATCTACAAATGTGACTAAATATACCATGAATAAAACTTGAATACATTATCTCGGTCCATGCAGTCTGGTTGCAATGACGTATGTCAGGTCGACGAATCCTATTCATTTTCTATGGAGAGCAGGAGAACCCGCTGCGCTGTATGACGGATACACCATAGCGAGTTGAATGACTGTTGGCCCTCCTATATGTATTTGCAAAAACACGACTCGACCCGATACAAATGAGTCCGTCCAACGCAATGAATCAGGCTCACAAAACTCTGATCAAACAGTGAAACTAGGCAGTGCTCCTCAAATATAAATCATGGTTCTGTTAATGCATTGCCTTTTTCTTGCCTCATACAACATATTTTAGTGTACTTTTGCTGTAATACGAGTAAGAAGTTTTTGATCAAGCGCCATCTTTTCCTACTTGAAAAACCACCCCCTCCCAGATTGCAGTTTGTCACCCCACCAGCCGGGCCATTTAGTGGTCTGCTGCATCCAGATGTGTCCTCATCAGAAGCGGTCTTACAAAGAAGACAACAACTCACACAATCCCATGCTTCTTCATGGAATGACCTTCAAAATTGGACACTTTTGATGGCTGAAAGGATGAACATGTTTTGCTTTCATGTTGTCTGAGAATAAAATGTGTCCCTCTCTTGACATAATTTGGCTATGTTAGCTAGACATTGCTATTATGTGACTGTGTTTGGAATTACAATATAAAATACGACATTGTAAAATATTCTACAAACTATGGATTGAAAAGCAAGATGAAAAGACAAATATTGACAATTGTGAGAGAAACATGGTGGAATTCATGAAATGATTAAGACTGGAGTCTTTAATAGTGTCAGCACCCTCGCCATGGATTTATTATAGAACTCTCTTAATATTGCTACAGTATGGCTACAGCCAAAGCTTATAGATTTTTGAAATACCATTCAGTATCCCTCAGTACATACTATCCACAAGGCACGCATATGTGCCATGCTTCAAAACTCACATTGAACAGTATATCATTGTAATCAATATTTTATTAATCATTAATGTTCATTCTTGACCTTGGAAACAGTAGTTTGACGTGAAAACTAAAAACAAAATCTTCATTAAAGGTCCAGTGTCTAGCCAATGAGAGCAGGCAGCTACTTTTTCACTGCAGAACACTTTTACTCACCTCCAGCTCTCTCTGTAGCTCAGACGATCCCTGCTACCTACGTGTGCTAATCCATCCTTTCACCCAGATTCTTTGTCTTTATAATTGCTGTCTTTATAATAACAAACAGCTGTTTCATGTGTAGGTTTGCATCATTTCCCGTTTCACATTTCACGTGTGTTTTCTTGACAAAACATGGTTTGGACATCCCTTGTCAGCTTGCTTAGTGTGTGACCCCCTGCAACCGATCAGTCACGTAGTGTGAACGCCACAACGACTTCAAGACAGCAAGTTGTGTAGTGTGAACAGCACGGCCATCGGCCGACACTGAAAGTTGTGTAGTCTGCACAAGCCTTTAGCTGTTCATAGGACTGCACTCTTCTGGACAGAAACTTCCGCTGTTGACCTGGAATCTGCTGAAGCCACTCTTCCTTTTGCACAAAATTGAAGCTAGAATAAATTGAACAGTTTATTTATTTCAAACAGTATGAATATTACTTGTATTAAAAATATTATATCAAATAATATCAAATACACATTATTCACTTGACCTAGCTCTGACAGACGGCTTAGGCACTTTTATTTTGTAGGCAGCAATGTAACGAAAATAAACATACCCAACAACATGGTGCAGGATGAGGGAAGTGTGGCAGAACTTAGCAGACAGAGAGCGATGGACCTCACATAACAGGATTCAACTTGGAATAATTTTTATGAAAAGCTGTTTTGATTCTTTTGATCGGTGGTGAGTACATTCGCTGCAAGTGTTCACACACAACGCGAGAAGACAATTTGAACGTGATAACATGAATAAACACAACTTGCCATTACTACAGCTGTATGAACCCAAAGTAAACATTTTGCTGTGATTTTGTGTGTTAAATAGAAATAAACGGATCAAACTGATGCCGAAATAACTACAATATGATGCAGCTTTGTTAAACATATGAATTCATGCTTTGTCAGGTCTGTCAGCAAGACAGCAGGACAACAACTTCTAAAATGTTTGTTTTCTGAATGGAGTTCAGATCGATCAGGGCTATGCTATGCTAACTTGGTCACAGTAGTGAAGTACAACGATAGCTGGAATAAAGTTACATACACATGTTTTCTGAACTCACCAGGTAGTTCAACCTGCTCGCTTTCTATTCTCACAGTAATGTCCAGTTTTGTCTGGTTTTTATAGAAATATGAAGTAGTGCCAAACGACGCTAACAACACTAGAACCGGATGTGCACAGAATCTAGCTGCTGGGAAGCTCAAGTGAAGATAAATCAATGTTTTAATCCTAAAAACTAGAGCTAATTTAATAAAAGCAGTTTATTTGTCCGAAGCTGGAGCGCTGCTAGCAGCTCTCAGCCGGCCAGCAGATTTTCAATTGCCTGCTCTGCCTGGCCCTCTCCACACAACGCTCTGAAGCATTCGGTGACCTACAGACAATCTCAACGTTGATAGGCTATCGCAACACAGCGTCATGCGAATTTCTCTGACTTGAAAATATTCAACTCATGCAAATTCCTTCGCGTTGCCGAAATCGCTCTATGCGTCTTTGCTTTGACTTTGTATGTAAACTCACCGCCCCAAACGCTCACTTCGCCTTTGGTTTGAAAGCACCATTAGACTTTGGGACTTGCTGTTTCCGTTAAATGAAGTCAACAATTGAATTGTGGAGAATCTAACCGATCTAACGATGTGTAGCATGTTCAATCGGACATATTGACCATAAGTTTAAACATTAATATTTGTTTGCATGATCTAAGCAGCTTAGAAGCAGCTCAAGGCGGGCAACCCATCGGGGTTTAAGAGGTTTTATACATCCAAAGAACTTAATAAAAACCAGACCAGGCGTTTAACGGAGAGCTGCGTTTATTTGTCAAAATGTGTTCCCACACCAGGCCACACCAGAGGCTAAACCACCGTTGAGCTGGTGGACAAATTCAAAGAGGAGTGATACTATGCGGGTCTGGAGGTGTGAAAGGGTAATGAGGAGCGCTGAATTCAACTTTCATGATGAGCTTGGATACCTCTCTGCTCTTTCTCCTGCCTTCTCTCTCACCTTTTACTTTCAGTGCCCCCCCCCACCACCACACACTTTCTTGTTTCCCTTCTTCCTTTTCCTGCCATTCATTTTGTCTGTCTCATTCCATCTCTCCACACCACCTTCGTCTCGTCATTGTGCCTCACACTCCAGCCCTCCGAAAAAAAGAAAATGGAAAAATGGCAAATCCTGCAGCCTCTTATGGCATCCGTGTTTACCAACCCATAATGCCGTTCTCAGATTTGTTCAGCTCCTAAGATCGCTCCTTGTGTGCATGTATCCCTCCACCCCGCCATCCTCCACCTTTCCCTTATCGCCCAACAAAGGCGGTGGATGCTGTATTTTCAGCTGCAAAACCTCCTGCAATGTTACCCCCACATCCACCATCCTGATTGTTGTAGTGGTAAGTACGCTGGGGGGAGTCTGCCAAAAGCTACAGAGAGAGAGAGAGACGCCTGTCAATGCTGCATCCCCACAACCACTAACTAAAGATTAGGCACTGCTCTGAGCTGGGAGGGATTTCAACACGACACCTTCTTTTACCTTGATGGGTGGTTGTGGGGGTTTAGGTGAGGGTGACGGTGGAGAAGAAATGACACAAAAAGAAATATAATCTGCATCTATTCATCATTAAAGAACAGCCTGGAAAGTTGCGGATGTCACCGCTGGGTTCTTCATTGATACCTTGCCAATGCTGGATGGATAATTGAAGTCTGGGGTTTTTCAAAAGGGACGCGCATGGGGGGAAGTTATAATACCCAGGTGGAATGAAAGGATGTGTGTTATGTCTGCCAGAACACTCTAGCCAGTGCTTTAGGTCTCTTTAGGAGCTGAGCTCAGAGAGCAGACAATACTGTTTTGCAGTTCTTTGTTGACTTCACTCATCCAGACAGACCTGCAATCCAGATACAAGAGAAATGAGAAAGGAGAAAACACATTGGCTAGGATGTATCAAATCTGCAGAGCAGGGTCAACTTGGTCTGCAGAACATGTATACAGTATGTTGCCCAATATGTACCTAAGTACATTTACAAATACTATTTGCAGATACACTATATGATTTTATTCTACCATAGCACATTAAATGTATATTGCTTTGTTCCTCGTTTTATAGTAGTTTGCATTATTAGTGGACATACACATGTACAAGGGATTCACAGGGAGCATGTACTGGAGGAACTACAGAGAGCATGTGCACACTGCACATGATTTGTGGGTTTGCACATATGTCATGTAATAATGTAATCCCGAAGAGCGGAACAGGCGATCCTGAGTGTTTGGAAGCAAAAGCAGATTTGCACCGGCACAAGTAAGTGACAGCGATTCATAAGGAAGACAAGATGCACAAGCTGCTGGTCTTTTTCCATTGTATTTCTGGCAGAGTAGTGCTTAAAGCTCTTTTGATAAAAACAGTAATTTTTAAAAATGGTCCATCTCTGTAGGGATCCTTCCAGTGTAGTTAGACAGTTGTAACAGTCTGTGCACGTCAGAGGCAAAAACAGCGTACTTTGCACTGGACGTACTTTGACAGTGCACAATTGCCCGCAAGGATTATACGTCAGACCTTTTTCACTGCTGCTGACTGCAGCTCGCTTGCACAATACTGGACCAATTTCAAAAAATGTCGTCCTAGTTAATCACATAGACCCAAAAACATGGGAAAAGTTAAAGTTACCCTTTAAGAAGCGTTTACCGTCACCACTAGTAACCACAGGTGTTGCCAAATCAGCCAGAACTGAAATCTGAAACACAATGTGCATATTGTTCTAGTACAGCAAGCCAGCAAAAAACATTAGGCAGGTGTAGTAACAAAATCTGATTTGATTAGAAAATGTATTCATTTATCATCACAGAGAAAGGTCTCTTCACTTAAAGTCAATACAAACTGTAAAAAATCAAAGATGGCCCACAAGTCCTGTTGCTGACTTGCTTGAGTGGTACCAAAGGCCTTACAGGTAAGTCATGCCACTCGGCAGCCATCTTGGAAACGCCCCTGGGCAGGTATTTCAAACTAGGCTCCCATCTGAAGGAATGGGGAGAGCCAGAAATGCACTTTCATTGGTCATCGGGACATAAAAACTACATGAACTGAATCAGCAGTAAAATCTAATAAAAATGTCTGAAAAAGTTTGATGACTTTGCCCCACAATAAGGATTAAAAGCGTTTTTCCTGACTGGTTATACTTCTATTACACATGCGTCACAACTACCACGCGTACGCAGTAGAAGAATAACTGCCCTATTGGGCGCTGTAGTGAGGATGTGATTGAGTGGCGTGTCTCCTCTATAAAACGTCTCTGGTGCTACTCAGAAGCAGTGTGTTCAGTGCTGCCACTGCTGGTTGGAAACTATAGTGCAACAATGTAACAAAGCTGCATTGTCCTAAATCCATACATTCTAAGCAGGTTTTGAATCCATAGGTTGTTTACACTACAAAAGTAAGTCAGTGTGCAGACTAAAAAAAATCAGATGATTTCTGAGCGTGCTGCTGATAGATACCATTCTCCCACAATGCAATGCACAGAGGAGATGATAACAGCTACAGTGTTGGTGGTGGTGGTGAAACAGCTCTATGAACACCTCAAGAAAACAAACAAACAAAAAAATTAATAGTTAAATTATGGATAAACGTTTTGCTGTCTAAAGCTGCAATTTGATTCACACACACAATTTCCTGTGAAGAATGTTGATTTCTTGTATACTACTGCAAAACAGTATAATATAAAGGTTAGTAGTAAATATTGAAATATGGAATTGGGACACAGCAAGTTCCCTAGTTGATGGAAGCAGCAATTCTGTGGCCAAGTGCTTGCGCATGGTGGGACTGTAAATAATATTACAAAATATGGTCTAGAACTGCTGTATATGAAAACCGCTATGAGATAACTTCTGCTATGCTTTGGCGCTATATAAATAAAAATAAATAAATTGAAATGTGTTTATATTTTGTTTCAGCCAACTCTGCTGTCAATTAAATCACTTTGACCTGAGTTTTGACTGCAAAAAGGTTGTTTCCAAAGGTTGTGGCCATTTCATGCCAAATACGAGAGAATCTGTTGAAATCAAAAATAAAACAGACGCTATACTTAATCGAGTATGGTGAGATGCCATAGATGCTTGAATGACTTCTGTTTATTTTCTACCTTTTCCCTTGTTTACATCTTCTCATTTCCTGGCAATTTTCCCTGTGTGAGATTACTCTCTACACTCAGCACGGCTGGTGGTTCCTTAGACCAAAACAAGATGTGCCGTCGACTGAATTTCAATTAATACACCTCCGGGATTTTCTTCACTTGATAGGAAGGTCTGTAAAACAAATTACTTTGGCAGCACGCTCTAAAAATAGAAGAGACGCTGAGGATGTGAGCAGGAAAACTGGGAGCAGAGAGGTCCTCAATGGTTATTTGTTTGAGCTGGAATGACTTTTTGTTTCATCTGTTTTTTTCCAGCACACGTTCATCATGAATGTGATGTGACTCCACACACACACACGCACACACACACAGAAATGCACACATACTAAAGAAAACACAGGCCCAGTGCATATTCAGCAACACAAGGGAAGCTGGGCGGCAGCCTGCATATACACACTGTTTGTTTTGGACTCAGTGCCGTCTCATTTACACGTGTTAATTGCAGCTAATTGGTTCTAATTAGATGAACAGGAAACCCTCTGGGACCACTCATACCTTTAATTTGAAGTAAATATCATTAATTACCATATGCTAATTCCAAGCCAATTAACATTGATTAAGCGAAGAGATGCCAGCAACAAGGGGGAAAACTATCAACTATCAAAAATTACTAATGACTCAGCAAGAGGGCAGAGAGGAAACGTCACATTGAATGTTAGGGACCGTGGGCTTGAGTCCAGGCCCCTGGTCCCCCCACCCTGCATGGGGTCACACTGTGTCCACTACCATGGCTACCATTCCCGCCATGCTCACTGTACCCAAAGTGTCTGCCATGTATCATACTCACTGTGCCCGCCATCTGCCAGTCCCACTGTTCCCACCACGCCTGCCGTACCCTCCATGGTTTCCATCACACCCTGCCCAGCATACTCGTAACCACCAAACCCCCCACGATCACCATTCTTGCTGTACTCAGTGTCCCCATACCTGCTGTATCCATCTTATCTGCCATGTTTACTCCACTCACCATACCCCTCATCATCCTCAGCATACTTATTGTGCCAACCCCAACCTGCCCTGCTGGCCGTACCAAAGTTGCTGTGCTCACCGTGCTCACCGTACCTATTGTGCATGCTCTGTGGTACACCTGCACAGGAAACATCCCCGCTGGCTCTGCAGACAGAAGGCATGTGTCTGCCAGGCGATTGAACAGGAGAGATTAGAGGGCTTACTGCTGAGAGAGGGAGCAGCGAGACAGAGGGGGACAGAGAGAGAGAGAGACACAGTGAGACAGAGGGAGGGAGACTAGGGCTAGAGAGGAATGAGAATTAGAGAGTGGAGCAACATACAAGCAAGCAACTTACACTAACATTATATAGAGACAGCACAAGAAGTCAGAATAAAACACTCGCTATATAAGTGACTATGGTGACACAAAGAGACATACAAACTTAATTTAGGTAGTAGGGCTAAAACATTCACTCAGAAACAAAACATGAATTGGCAAGAATTGTGTGAAGTAAAAATACCAAAATGTACTATTTCTAGTTTTAAAAATGTGAATACAACTTTTGGACAAAATGAATATGTCAGTTTGGGCTTTAGGAAATCATGATTTCATGTAAATTTTGACATTTTATAGACCAAGCAAAATTTTTTATATACCATTCAGTTGTACTTTCTGTTCTCTCTTTGTAAAATTAAGAATTGTAACTTTATCTCTTCTCTTTAAACTTCCCTGCCTTAAACTTCCAAATTTCCAGAAAAAGTAGGCTTTACTAATAGCAACAACTCGGTGCCCACAATGATAGCTGCAGCCCACACTCTATGAAGAAAATAGTTAAAAGATGGATTATGAATACAATATGTATATGCAGTATCTTCTTGGCATGCAAGCAGGACATGCAACTGATCACAACAGGGTTCAATGACAAGACTCAAACTGGTTACCAATTATTATTATTAACCAGTCTTAGACACTGCAATGTTTAGTAATCTTCTAAATCAGTTTGGCTTAATGTTTTTGTTTTGTTTTTTTAAAACCCCACTGTCTGACATCAAGGGTGTTAAAATAAGAATCAAGTTTTAATAACCAGATTTATTTGGTATGTGTATCATGTTTAATGTGAAGGAAAGTATGTTTCTTTACATGATCCAAAGTATCATACGATGTAAGTTCACCCATCATTCCATCCATCCATCCATCTATCCGTTTTGTTATACCTGCTCATGCCTGATGACGATGAAGGGGGGGAATGCTAGAGCATATCCCAGCATGCACTGGCCAAAAGGTAGGCGACTACCATGGACAGGCCACAAGGCCATTCTATGACTAACATGTGTTACTAGCATGGAGCTGATATGTGTTTAATCTCTCACGATACGCTGAAAGAAAAGTGTTACATCAAATGAAAATGGGGGAGAGGCAAAACCTGCCATGGCTGCATATGACTGACCACATTTAAACAGCTAGTAAATAGCTAACAAAGAGCCACTGCTGGAGAGAGAGCGTAAGAGAAAGAGAATAGAAGGCTGATATGGATACTGCTGACTCACTTGTACTTGATTCTGTGCTTATATCCAGTAACATTAAATACGTTTTAAATGTCAGATAATAGCAAGCATTTAAAACCTGTAAGAACATTCCAATGTGACAATAAAGCTATTCATAATTAAGAAGTTTTTGTGCTAAGGAATCAGAAGAAAATATGTCATTAGCATCAATTCAGGTTAAGTGCCTCCACTGACAACTTCTGTATTGCTGATTAGCACTATTATAAACCTGCAAACTTCTAAAAATGTAATTTTCATCATCTAACATGTAGATGACACTGACTGAACAGGAACAGTCAGATCAGAATCACCTGATCTGGCATACAGGTGTATCACTCCAACCTGTGTGTGTGTGTGTGTGTGTGTGTATCTATGTATTCATGCAATAATAATTTGTAGGTCAAGCAAGCAGGAGCGTGTGTATGTGTGTGTGTGTGTGTGAGGGTTAGAGGCTTGTGTGTGTTGCCCCCTGGAGGTGTGGGCACCGCCACACTGCCGGCTGCCAGGCTGCCCACCAAACCATCTGACACACATTCACACCTCAGCCATGCCCACGAGCACATGCAGACAGACACTGGCAGCCTGTTTACTGTGTCTCAGTGTGTGTGTGTGTGTGTGTGCGTGCATGCGTGTGTCTTGGAGTTAGACCGATATAGCAGTTTGATAGCATTTGGTAACAAATAGCCACCTCAAATATGATAATTAAAATGCTGCTTGAGTAGTTTAGTGCTCGGTGCTACACGGGTAAGAGTAAGTTTTTTGATGATTTTGATTCCACACATATGTTATCCTGTATGGGAGGGTTTTCAACCATAACCATAGCTCTAACTTCTAGCAGAACAAATAGTTTCATATATACATACACATATTTTCTCACATAATTGTTTATATAGTATTTATTCATTACCTTTATTTTATTTGTGTTTAGCTGCTATGTCTATTCCTTTGAGTCAAATTCCTTGTATGTGTCCACATACTTGGCCGATAAAACTGATTCGGATTCTCCCCAGAATACGACCGCACAGGTCATTTGTGCAAGCAGCATATTACGACCAATATTTACGTTTATTGTTAGGCCACAAGTGGCCGTATTAATTATGACAGGAGCAAAGGAGGAAGTCAGGTGAGGTAGTATAAAGGGAGGGAGGAAGCTAGGGTGGATGGATGGGTCAAATGCAACACTTTCACACTGGAGGCCTGTACTGTGTGAAAACACAAAATTCAATGAAGGCTTGTTTTAACTTACGTACATAAGTTAAGTCATGTTAATAAGTCACGTGATGTAACTTAACTTACGTACGTGACTTAAGGGGGATCTAAGTAGTTTTTCAATGAAATTCCTTATTAATAAATTTAATTTTTGCTGCCTTACTATCAATCTCTAACCTCACTTAGAAATTAAGCACACTCTGTTGTTGTTTCTCTGTTGCTTGGGACAGCCGCTATTCTGTTTTTAATGTGAGCTACATGTGCGCTCCTGAGCCTCTCTACTACTGCTAACTACAGCGACAACACTGCACCAAACGAAATGCAGTCCACTAACACCACAAAACAACCGTCTCCCAGCAAAACACAGACTCCAACACAAACTCTGTAAGGATACAAAACAACAATAAAGATTTATGTGATGAAGCCTGCCAGGCCAAAGAGAATCAGATAATATCGAGTAAAAACACAGTAAATATCAGAAAGGCCGGAGTCACAAGAGAATGTAATGTTATGGCTTTCTGCATTACTTCACCTGCTAACGCAACCCACATTACAATCCTGTGTACCACCGGTATTGTGTCAAAGTGTTGATTTAGCCTCCATTTCCGGTTCCACTGTTGTTGTTAGTGTTGGCTGGCACCCAGAGCTCTGCTGGACTACTACTTAATATTTATATAAAAAACATGGAGAAAGGAAACCGAGGAAGTTGAACTACCTGGTGAGTTCAAAAAATATGTGTCCTGATCGATCCATTCAGAAAACAAACATTTAAAAAGTTACAGACCTGACAAAGCATGAATTCATATGTTTAACAAATTGGCATCATATCGTAGTTATTTCGGCATCAGTTTGATCCGTTTATTGCTCTTAAATCACAGCAAAAGGTTTACTTTGGATTCATACAGCTGTAGTTATCGCGGGCTGTGTTTATTTGCGTTATCGCGTTATCGCGTCTGTTAACATTTGGTAGTTGTACAGCAATAAAATCCCCACGAGGAAAGCGTTACTAAAACACTCCTTTAGTAACGAGAAAGTGCAAGGGAAGAGGAATTGTTTAGTTGAAGCCATTACATTTTCTTCATATTCTGAGAGATCACAGCCCAGAAACAAAATATGTCCTGTCAGTGTTCCATGTCAGGAAACCAAAGGTAAGAAAAGTAAATGCTTCCATCCACAATAGTGGGACATGTATATGATGATGCCCTTCAGTACATTTGAGAGTGGCTTTGTAAAGTGAAATACAACATGCCTATGGTGGGAATTTTTGCAGCAGAAGATTGATTCAGCAATGTAGTGCAGACAACATTTTATTTCCATGCTAGATAAAAAAAGAAGAATATTTCATACATCAGCACGAACCATGGTGTTTCGAATTTCGGGATCCATATTCTAGAGTTATGCACAGGACTAAAAGACCTGAGCCAACTGAACATGACTGGTAATGCCAAATTTGAGACCCAAACTCAAAGCTATTTTTTATTTATTTCAGTTTTTATTAACAATTACAGTTACTTCACCAGGTTAGCAGTAATGCTAATGCCAGGCTAATGTGAAAATAAGTTAGCTAGCACAACTCTAAAATACCGAACTGTTTACATTGGCACTCACTCAAAGGAATCAGCAAAAGGGCATATGGTAGCCCTTAAGGCATCAGTATACTAGATCAGAAGCGCTTGGATGGTCGAACAGCGTGTGAAAGCCCCTCCCCCTGTGAGAGAGATTGTAGGTTGTGTCCAACAGTTTTCTTTCCAAAACTGACATTCACAACCCCTTCACAGAGTGACAGGACGGCTGTGTGGAGATGAAAAAGTAAGCAGGGTTTAAACTTCTCTCTATCAAGCTCTTTTTCCATTCTTTACACAACAATTTTCTTTCCTTTCCTATCACTTTTCCTGTTTACAACCGAGTGCAACACTGTGACCCTGCCTTCCAGCATGGCCATTCAGTAAAAGTATACTCCGGCCTTCATGCCTCCAAAGACACTACATCCTGCCACACATGGTGCAATCATAGTGTTTTGTTGGAGTAAATGGTCAATTCCAACTTGTGTGAACATGAGTGGTTACAAGCCGTGTGGCCTATATGTGTGTGTATTTTATATCTGTGTGTGTGTTTGTCAGATACTGCATGTGATGTAGGCTTGCATCAAGTCATCGGCTATCAGAGGAGGACAACAGCCAGTTGCTTAATAATAAACCCTTCAAAGGCTGTCTGATGTCACACACCCACACACACAGACGCAGAGCAGCCACACTGACAAGAGAGTAAGACAAAGACCACAGAGAGAGAGCGAGGGACAGCAAGAGGCAGACGGGGAGAGAGCGGACACTGTTGTTGTCGGGCTTCATGAATATTTAGCAGGACTTGTTGGTGTGAAGATAGAGGTTTGGTGTGTGTGTGTGTGTGTGTGTATGCGTGTATGTTCAAACACATTTCCCAGGAGTGTGTGGCCCGTGTGTCTGCCTTGTGGTTGTGTGTGTGTGTGTGTGCGTGTGTGCGTACATGCTAATACACACTTTTCAAGATTGTATTTGTGCATGTTTGCATGTGTGTACCTACCCTTTTAGTATGGATGCATGTATGTGTGGTGGTCATAGGGACAGCTATTCCCATGGCAACAACAGCGGTGCTTCAGGTACCGTGGACACCTACCTGTGAGGACCCCCCCCCCCCATCCTCTGTGTGTGTGTGTCTTTGTATTTATGCAAAGATGATTAGCAGGTCAAACAAGCAGGTCCCTCTGCTGAGCTAGTTCACCTGCGTGTGTGTGTGTGTGGGGGGGGGTGTGGGGAGGGGAAGGGTCATGAGGGGGGCTCCCCAGCATTTTGTCATGGCACACTTGACAAAACAAAGACAACTCACTTTTCTGGTCCTCTGCCACATTTGGTATTCAGGAACAAGTCGGGGCTCTGGCTGCAAGGACCCGATAACACCTTCTCTCTCCCTCTCTCTCTTGTGTGTTGTGGTGGTGGTGATGGAGGGTTGGGAGGGGGTCACTTTACTCTAGACAGACCCTGCCATTCGAATGCAAAGCCTCAGCTGCTGCAAATCCACCCCTCCTGCCCCCCTCCACTGCTACCACCACCCTTCTATTATTTCGGCGGATTTCACAGCTATTTTTGGATGGGCGGGCTAAGCCGTCCAAGGATCTCCACTGGAGATATGTCATCAAAACCCAGCCACCACCCCATGCGGCCATTACCATAAAAATTAAAGAATTATATGCAGAGAAAATGGATAGCGAATAAATGAATGAATAAATAAATGAAAAATGTATAAATCTCATCCCAACCAGCCATCTCCTGTTTCTCTTGTCTCTTCTCTTTGCTGAATGAAAGAAACAGAATTAGGCTGTTCATATCTTATTGGATTACTTGTTTAGTGTTGAGCCTAAACACATGCTTACAAATGACTTACAGGAAGACAGAGAGGGAAACAAGTAGTGAGCTATTTGTACAGGATGGGAGGGGAGCGATGCTCGTCCGAGTGGCCAACTGGTATCGCAATTTTTTTAGGTATAAAAATGTGATCCATTTTTTAAAGCTCAGAGAACTCCAAGTTCAATTCTGATTTTTTTAAATAAGCTTTACAACACTGTCTTCCACATCCACATGGCAATAAAACACCTTGGTGTTATGTGATACAAGACTATTTATTGGACAGTTAAAGCAACATTATGTACACATTTTTTTTTGTGCAATTAGGCACCCTTATCGTTATAGAGTGTAAATCACCTCTGTCGTAAATAAGGACAGCTGCACACGTGCATGTGTTATGATTACATTACTCGATCAAAACCCGGACTTTGAACCAAGAGACCGGGATTCATATCCCCTGTGAAACAAAAAGTCAACATTAAATATTTTTATTGAAGTTACGTGAGTTAAGTTAATTGCATAAGTTACGCAAGTGACGTAAGTTAAGTTAATGTAAAACTTCAATTAATAGCCGAGTCCCAAATAGCCGCATATCCCGTTTACTGGCCTGGTTTGGGAACACATTTTGACAAATAAACGCCTGCCTCAATTTAACGCCTGGTCTAGTTTTTAAAGAAGTTCTTTGGATGTATAAAACCTCTTAAAGCCTGCGGGGTCGCCCACTTTAACTGCTTCTAAGCTGCTTAGATTGTTCATATAATATTAATGTTTAAACGTATGGTCAATATGTCTGTATGAACATGCTACACATCGTTAGATTGGTTAGATTCTCCACAGTTCAATTGTTCAGTTCATTCAACGGAAACAACAAGCCCCAAAGTCTAATTCTTAGAGATTTACCAGTGTAACCTGCCTGGTACAAGAGAGGAAAGGAAAAAAGTGATGACTGCCGTTACCTTTCAAGCGGTCGTTAAATCCGCTCATTAAGCCCGAATGTGTCGTTCCTTGATTATTTCTCAGTCTGTAAGGGTCCACCCATCAAAAGAATCAAAACAGCTTTTCAAAAAAATTAATCCAAGTTGTGAATCCTGTCATGTGAAGACCATCGCTCTCTGTCTGCTAACTTCTCTCATCCTGAACCGTGTTGTTGTCGTGATGTTACTTAAAAATAAAAGCGCATAAGCCGTCTGTCAAAGCTAGATCAAATGAATGATGTGTATTTGATATTATTTGATCATTTTTCATATTTGATAGTAGTTTCAGTTTTGTGTAAAAAGAAATAAAGCCCGGGCTATTATTCAAAGTTTTACGGCACGTGTTAACTGATTTACATAGTTATTTATTTTTTGTGGCAAAACCCAACCAAACGTTTCACAACTTTAATAACATGCCATTTCAAAATGGTGATGTTTCTAAGTTCTAGCGTTTTATTTTGAAAGTCTAGCCGGACGTTATGTAATATGCATATGTATTATTGCTATCTTAACTGGATGTTGTATATTTCTTGTTGCTAAGCGTTGCTAACTTGACGGCTGAGCCTTAAACGACAAAAAATTATGCTAAATGGTCACCCAGCGACGCCAAAGGGCCTTGACCAAGCGTCAATATGTGACGAGTCGGGAGTGAGAATGTGTTGGATAGAGAATTTGACAGGGCACAGTGGCAACCATGGCCTAGTTTATATATACTAACATAATGAGGTAACAACAAGCGGGTGTGGTGCAGGTGGATAGTCAGGTGACTTCCAAAGATGGGAAGCTTGCTGAGGGCAACTGGTGGACTGGGGGTGAGTTATAAAATCTGACAGATGACAATAGTTAACTGAGTTTAAGTGACTGATACTTCATAACATGTATATATACACACACAGCGGAGGCTTTTGTTTTCTATTTTAGAAGCATTAATCCCTGACAAGAATAAGGTTCTGGGTGACATTTCATTGGGTATGACAATTGTCCAGTTTAAAGATGTTATCCAAATCATTGGTTATAGGTCTTGAGTTCCAACATTTTTCCACGTGCCCCTGTGTCATCCTTCGGTAGATTTGGTAAATGGATTAACTAAATAATGAAAAGTAAAAGTGATAACAAGGCAGAAAAAAACTAACACCGTCAAAATAACTGCACATAGTCATAGTGTACATACAGTACTAGAGTAATATAGGGTATATTTTAATAATATAATAATATCAGCTCCAGAACAGATATAATGGTCTCTCCTTTCCCTATGTGTAATAAAGGAGCGAGTGTAGACCTGCTGATGGATTGGGCGTCATGCTGCTCGCTGTGTCTGAGGCTGTGTCATCTCTGCTTCTATTTGCAAGGTGTTTATTCTGTCAACGACTTGAGTGTTTGCCCAGCTGGCACAGATTCTGGCTCTGGCAGCGCCGATGCACTGCCTCCCCTAGGGGGCGGAGGGATCTAGGGCCTCACTGGGGGGGTGGGGGGGTATTGGGAGGTTCGGTAGAAGGGGTTATGAGAGCTAAATAGAGGGAGCAAGATGCCCATCCTCCCTCCCAACTCCCCCTTGTCACCCCCTCAGTGCGATCTCCTCCCTTCTGCCCCACACTCTTTACCAAAAAGCATGTGCAGCGTCTGCCGAGGCAGTGGCAGTGGCAAGTTGACCTGCATGAGCGTGTATCGATGCCAGTCCAAAAGCTGCCACCACCGCCATCAAGGCACCCCCCACCTTTCCTCCCCCAGCCAAAGTGGGGCGGCTTAGCCCCCACATAATCCCTATTGACTGCCTCTTGCTTTGTCTGCCAATTCCCAGCATTGGATTTGTCTCACTCGATGATGCGCTCCACTCCACTTCTCCCACATTAATCCATACTGTTATTACTTTTCAATACCAACACTAATTATTGCCCCCCACCACTTACCCATCCAAGCCCACTTCGTCATTGCCACACATAGCGTTTTGGATGTAAAACAACAGCAAAATAAGAACAAATGAGTTAAGAGCCATTGACGAGAGGCCAAGGATGACAGCACTGGAGCTAATTCCATCCTTTAGCTGCTGACAAATCAACTGGCGGCTGCAAAGCGAGTGTGAAATGCAACGTGGGATACAGTGCAGGGTGAGGCAGCATGGAGACATGAGGAGGCCATCCTCGCCACGCTGCCATCGGAAACGTGCCAGCTTTGAGGGACAACCTGCATGTGTGTGTCTGTCACACAGGCAGGCTCACATCTTCTGTTTTTTGGGGGGGGCATTTTTTCATTGCACTTCCCAAAAAGATCAGCTGTCAATGGCATATTTGTCCTTGTGTTTGCTGTAGGTCCAGTTTGAGTTTATGTGGGTGGTGCTCTTTTCTTTGCTTATTCACCCGTGGTGGCATGTCAATCAGGAGAGACTTGTAAAGTAAACAACAATAATTTATTGACCTGTGATACATTGATATGAAAATGTGAAAAGTCATTTGCCAATTAGACCCCATCATGATGATGTGGTATTTAATTGGGGTGGTGAAGCCACAGAGGCATAGAAATGCCCCTGATGGAGTCTAGACACTGGTGGTGGTGATGAAAGGATGAAGAGAATGTTGGGGATCTGGATGTGGTGAGGAGGACTTCTGCTGAGCTCAAACTTGGTCTGGATCTGATTAGCAGGAGGTGAATGGATTGGACGGGGACAGCTGGCAGCAAAGCTGTGCTGATTGTGGTAGGATCTGATTGGAAAACTACTGTTAGTGGAAAGGAAGAAAGAGTGTGAATGAGAGAGAGACAGTTGTGAATGAGTGACGCATAAAGATGGTCTTCCTGGTTGAACTTCCGCTAAGTTTCATTTCCCAGGAAAAACCCAACACTGGCCGAGAGACCGCAGCTTGAGAAAATGCAGATAGACATAACAAAAGCAAATGAAAAATCATCATGGCTATATCAGATATCTCTTCTTAATTAGCTTAATTATTTACAAAACATGACCATAAGCCATTTACTAATTACTATACTGGTATATTCGAAAACTGAAATTGAAAATTCCAGAGCAAGTTAATAAGCGGACTGTTAACCTGAAGGACTACTGTATATTTTGATGATTTGTTTTTTTTTGAGTCTGTACGCTTAATTGACAAGCGTCTCAGCTATCAGCTGAAGTTATTGGTTTGGTAGGAACTGCCAGGGCGATGGAAAGCAGTGCACCATTTAAATCAGGCTTTAAAACATCACAGAGAAGCCCATGCTTACAGTTTGTGTTACACTTGCAGCCTTGACTGTTAATTTAATGATGCAGCATGTTGCCATCAAGGGTTCACATGTGAATAATGACCTGAAAGCAGAATCACGATAATTATGTGTTGGCAAATAGCTAGATATAGTAAAATAACACTATTTGCCATACTGACATTGTGTGAGTTAGTGAAAAAGTACAATTTATACCTCCTTGGGCAAGTATATGTTTTCATGTATTCCTTTCATTCCAATGAATTCAATAGAAATGAAGCCCAATTCTCTTGGAACCGCATGTTGACACCTCAAAGTCCCCTCAAGGCACCCTGGAGAATCCTGGCCCCAACTTAAAGAACTAGAGTCATTTGTCATGGTGTATGTGAGTAGTATTGTCAGACAACATTTGTTTGCAGGTGTGTGTTTGTGTTCATGTTCAGCATGTGTGCGAATGCACCTCTACTGTTAAATCTTGCGATTACACAGTAAGTGTCCTAGGGGCTCCATGGGGCTCTGACTAGGTTTACCTGTCTCCTGGAGCTCTGGTGGTGCCCATGCCTCCAGGACAGGTTGTCCATCTGTCACTGATCCCAGATGAGTCCTGTTAAGCAGCTTTGCATTAGGCCCAGCCAGTAGCAGCCACAGTCGCTCAGGCTACAAAGAAGCTGCTGCCAATGGCCAAACTCTCTTCTGTGTGTGTGTGTGTGTGTGTTGTTTGGTTTGGAATTTAGTTCTGGTCAGTAGAATCCTGGATTCTGCTGGCTGCAGGAACTCTATATGTCCTCACATCGCTGTAGGCTCAGCTTTGGTTCAAATTATGTTTGGAATGGTACACATGGAAGCGCATGATACTTTCTACCTACCTCTCTTTTGATACTTAAACACAGAGTGCACTTAACTTTGTTACATAATATTTATGTTCTTTAAAGGTGACAGTAAATGCCTCATATTAGCAAGCTAGCCCAGATTAGCTGATGGGTCAGCTGATTCGCCTCTTTGCATCCATTGGCAATTTTCATACAAGGTGCCTCATTTAAGATGCTTTTGCCTGCTTCTTCTGCCAACCGCTATTAATCCTATTTCTTCCTTTCATGCTGTGTCTTACTAATCAATTACTATTGTCATTGATGACGTAGGCACATGGAAGGACAGTGAGGTCCCAGAATAGAGCCATACTGTCAAACAGATACTGCAGATCAGAAAGGTTTATTTGACTAAAGTAGTCCTGACTGAACTGATATTTAGAAGAAATTTGATAAGGGGTTTTCTGGTCAGACAACTGGCTGTTGTTTATTTAACCTGCCAGGTGTCGGGAAGGGTTCATGAAAAGCAACTTGTGATGGTGATTACAGGCTTGAGGTCAAAGTTCACCCTCCTCTTCATTTACTGCCTTGTCAAATGACATGCAATGATGCAGTGATATTGGCAGTGAAAAAAGTTGAAAGACAAATTCACAACTCCAGAGAATTGCAGCACATACATAACTAAGTTTGAGCATGACTGAATTACTGGCTGGAGTGCTGATGTTTTGCGTTGGCTCATATTTTTTGAGGACTGAGCACAGACACACGGTAGATGCAGCAGACATGAGAAGAGACACTTGACCAGCCAATGCCAAAACAACACACAAACACACTCACCAGGAACAAAACAAAGCAATTGTACAGGAGGATAGATGGAGCCCACTCCACAGGCCGAGCAGGCATACAGGTAGTTATAAAGACTGAATGCACACAGAGACAAAAACACAAGCATGCTATGGATTTACAGGTACAAGGACTTGAGGTGGGAGCAGACAGACAGACGCACATACACAGCCTGAGTGTGTCCAGTTGGCCAGTCACACAGGCCGTGTCCAGCCTGGCCTCCATCAGATAGCAGGTTGCTTTTAATGGCCAGGCAGCACAGAAAGAGACAGCAAACAACCTGCCTTTGTCTTATCATCACTCGCTAGCTACCCAGGCAACCTCCACAGCACGCACACACACACACACACACATCACTCCACCTGACATTTCCAATTTACTTTGCGGTGACAAACTTTGGGCTTGACCCATTCCATCCACAGAATAAACATGACATGGTGACTGTCCTTGTCAAAGTGCTCTTTAATGTGTGAGGCACCTGTAACAGTGCTAAAGATTAAATATAAAAAACAGTTTATGAATGTTAACATTACATGGTCAACTTGGGTGTTTTTCATAGTATTCTATCTTTTCTATCATTCACAATAACTTTCCAAAGTAATGAATGAGATCTGGAAACACTGCAATCATCACTACAATGAAGACTTGCACAGCAAGACTATACACAACAAGACTATAAAAAGAAAAAACTCGGCGGAGGAAGAATTACAGTCAAAAAAAGAAAGCTATAGACGCGAATACAAACACCAATCATGTATTATTAGAACTAGATGTTCCCAAGATGGTGCCTGTTCAGTCCAATGAAAATTGCTTGCCACTGTATATGCCAAAAAAAGTTTCTAACTTCCAGGTTTACTTCTGGGGTATGCAGCCAATTCAAACACCGGGCTACACAATGAATTGTAAGTTGTAGCCTCTTCATGCTACACACCTAGAACATATAGATATTTAAATTTAGAATAGAATAAAATAAAAAATATAGACGGCTTTTTTTCCATATTTACATACACTGAACAAAATTGTAAACGCAACACTTTTGTTTTTACCCCCATTCATCAGGAGCTGAACTCAAAGATCTAAGACTTTCTCTATGTACACAAAAGGCCTATTTCTCTCAAATATTGTTCACAAATCTGTCAAAATCTGTGTTAGTGAGCACTTCGCTTTTGCCGAGATAATCCATCCACCTCACAGGTGTGGCATATCAAGATGCTGATCAGACAGCATGGGGATTGCACAGGTGTGCCTTAGGTTGGCCACAATAAAAGGCAAGAGTCCGGCCACTCGACCAGAGTCTTGCATTCTGTCTGTGCAGACACACTCCTCCCTTGAACAATGACTCAAATTCCACCGTCGTCTTCCTGCAACAACGCCTCGCCTCTAACAAGATTTCAGAGTGAGACTTGTCCTTGAGCAAGGCTTACATATGGTTCTGGTTAAAAACAAATTCTGTTATTGGGTGTTACTCATAGGGATCCTTTCCATGATGTTCCAACAGTTTGAGCCTGTCGGTGGCATAAAGAAGCACTTTCTGTGGATGTAATTTTGGCGGGCACAAATGCTTCAGAGGAATATGTTGCAGCCACTGCAGCAGAAACGGTATTCTACCTTGGTTGTAACAAGTAGTTATTTGAGATACTATTGCCTTTCTTTCATCTCGAACCAGTCTGCCCATTCTCCTCTGACCTCTGACAGTGCCGCTCACTGGATATTTTCTCTTTTTCGGACCATTCTCTGTAAACCCTAGAGATGGTTGTGCGTGAAAATCTCAGCAGATCAGCAGTTTCTGAAATACTCAGAGCAGCCCGTCTGGCACCAACAACCATGCCACGTTCAAAGTCACTCAAATCCCCTCTCTTCCCTTGTACCTAATAAAGTGGCCGGTAAGTGTTCATGACAACAGGGCCCAGGTTTAAAAATATCGAAATTAAACACAGCTTGGGCTTTTCAGTTAACTGGCCATGGCCACAGCAAGGACAGATTTTACAGTTACTGTTGGTGGGGACAGTAAAAAATGTCTCCGAGTAGGAGATTTTTAGAAATAAAGTCGCTGAGGGTCTGAAAATGGTAGACAGTGGACCAAACCACTGTGAGGCATATAAGGGGGCGGACATGATCTTTCAAAACTTAAGATTGGACTTGTAGAAGAGAACAAGATCTGTTAATGTTTTGTACACCAAATAAATTGACTAGATGCTGACGGACATATTTAATTATTCTGATCAAAAGTATTACTAGTAGACAATTCAGTAGTTAATGGATATTGGTAAGGACATGTCCCTGCTGTCCCTACTGTCCAGCAATGCAAGAGGCGCATGTGTCATGATTGCACAGGCCTAATACTATAAAAGAGGCCCCAAGGATTGAAGCTCAAGTAACTCCATTCAACATGTTGATCTCCAGTCTCAGAGATAGGGCTTGAACTGTAGACTTCACCACAGATTCCTCTTCTTTCTAGTAGTACTTGTGACCAACCATGTCAGAGGCAGCACTAAGATACAATAAGAACAGGACAGAGATTTAGTTTCTGGAGGATAGGAATCATGGCCAAAAGTACAAAAAATAAAAGTGCATTCAAGTCCAGGTGTCATCAAAAACTGGACGTGCAACAAAAATAACAGCTAAAAGTTTGTTCACAAAGCTAAAATAGCAATTGTTGGATCATTATACATTAAGGATGTCCCTTACTTTATGAGAATTCTCACTGTGATTGAAATATTGATTATTTGATTTGATTGATATGTATAATATTTTACTTGAGCGTGCTGGATATAGTTTGTTTGGTCTTAGAGAGCTTTATTTTGAGGACTGCGCAGTTTAAACGCTAGAAAGTAAACAGCTCTCTTACAAATGGGATAGTTTACCATACGACTCATAACTTTGCATTTACTTAAAGTCCACACTGACAAACCAGAATCAGAAAGTACTGATTCACGCAGTTCTGTCATTAGAACACTCATACTAGACAGGAAGCGTGGGACAGATGAGAGACAACTAAAAGAAGAATTGTTTGGAAGCTGTCTTTATTTGTTTCACACAACAACAGTACAGCCCTCTGACATGTGAAAGAGCCTGTCACTTTACTGCCACTTCCTTTCAGATCCCTTGAGCAACAGATCACAACCTCTCACTTAAAATACAAGGTTTCTGAGGTACAGTTATTGTGTGTGTGTCTGTGTGTATTTTTGACTTATTGTCATGATGGCTATGGACAAGCTTTCCTCAGCATCAGTAATGGTAGTGTGTGTGTGTGTGTGTGTGTGTGTGTGTGTGTGTAATGATGCTGTGTGTACCGTGGAAGACTACATGTGTGCAAGGGTGAATATTGTGGTGGTTTTCTGTGTGTGTGTTGGGGGAGTCAAGGTGCAGTGGAGCAGATAGCTCAGCTCTATGCATACTAAAACCACCATCGCCACCGGCAGCAAAGATAGAGCTGGGGGGTGGAGGGGGGATGGTGTACAGGGGTGGGTGTGGTGGGGAGTAGGGGGGGGGGGGGGGGGCGACATAGCACCCCAGGGAGCCCCTTCCTTATCGCAACTCTCGGCTAAGTTTATCTGATAAGACATGACCAGGAAGACAGAGGTAAAGGAGAGAGAGCGAGAAACCTGTCCAGATATTTGGACACGTTATATTTTGATGCTTTGGCAACATTGTTGTTAAAGTTTCATGCCTATAAAGCCCTTTAAATTGAATTGAATAGAACTGAATTTAAGAAAGAGAGTTTGAGACTATTGATGAATGGGGGTGATGGTCGACCTTGGTCAAATTTCTCAATTCATTCCGTTCAATCCAGTTCATTGACATCCCAAGCGTTGTCCTTGTTGACAGGTTATGTTAGATTTATAGTATTAATAAATTGTTTATTAAACATTAATTAATTACTTTCAACTAATATACAACTTTAATATGCCTTATCAGAATGTCATACCCCAAATTTTCTTAATTGGTCGAGAGACACAAATCAAAACTACTGCTGGGCAGTTTAAATGCACAATATTTTAAAAACAGATTATATGTTTAAAAGTAAATCTTAAAGAACTTAAATGATTTCAAACTGAGTCATTTTGAAGTTTAAACAATGTAAGCATTTACAAGGCAAACTGTAAATGTAGGATCCTGTGTTATAGGGGCATACCCTACACAAGGTACTAAACGTCAGGTAGGGCTGCACAATTAATCGAATATTGATTGCGATTACGATTCTAGCTTCCCAAAGTTAAATGAACATGATTGACGTTGATGTTGTCGTTTAAAATGTGTGCTCCTCTAATGGAAAACTGCTGCATATCAAATCAAGTGCTTCCTAAACTTACAGCTAAGGGGACAATTTGGCTGCGTGCCTGCTGCTACAGTCCAGAGTAGACAGCAAAGTCCACGAGTCTGCATGTGTTTGCGGCTGCCGGAGCTGGTCGTGGCTCCTCTAGTCAATGCTTGGGAGTCCATCAGACACAGCGTGTCCCAGAAGATGCAGCTCTCGGCTCGGCTCTGCGAAAAATACACTAGTTTATTTTTGACGGAAGCCGTGTCAAGCTGCACAGAGCAGATCGAACTTGGCAGGACGTCAGACACAGCATAGAGAATCCGGTCAATACAAAAAATAAGAGTGCATTCAAGTCCAGGTGCCATCAAAAACTGGACGTGCAACAAAACAGCTAAAAGTGTGTTCACAGAGCTAAGATAGCAATTGATGGATCATTATACATTAAGGATGTCCTTTACTTTATGAGAATTCTCACTGTGATTGAAATATTGATTATTTGATTTGATTGATTAAATATTTTACTTTTGAAATATGTATATTAACACAAATTTAAAAGCACGTATAAAGCATGCCAGATATAGTTTGTTTGGTCTTAGAGAGCTTTATTTTGAGGACTGCGCAGTTTTAGCGCTAGAAAATTAAAACAGACAAATAGACAAACAATGTGCTCAGCTCCTGAATTGTGTTTGAGACGCTTACAGTGGAAGTTCACTCTGTGCAGAGGACGGGACAAAACTATGGCGCAGCAGTAGCCGGACTCAGTGGACATTCCGGGTAAGATGTTATTTATATTTAGCTTCTACGAGATGATGCACTTTAAGGACCACTCTTATTTTGATGCAAAGATTTGTACATTTGCAGAAATGCAGCACATCATGGATGTGAAAACAGTTGCCTGTTTATTTAAATTTGAAATTACACAAAAAATATGATTTCCCTAAAATCAGTGAGTAATTGTGATAAATAATCGTGATCTCAATAAAGGTCAAAATAATCGTGATTATGATTTTGACCATAATCGTGCAGCCATAACGTCAGGATATCTCAGTCTCTGCTGCTTTGTTTTTGACTATTCTATCCACAATTCACAATTCTCTGGAGACTCATCATATCTCGCTGTCTGTCTTAAAGAAGCAATTTGCTCTTTCTCTCTCTCTCTCTTTCAGACATGCTGTCCTGCTGACACTTTGCATTGTGCATGGGTTCTTTCACATGCAATAAAATATCAGTGTCACGTTGGTGACATGCCGACAGGCTGTCAAAGCCGGTGACAAAATTCATACAGATTTTTTCGGGAATATAATTATTGCTGGGTACACTCTGAACATTTGGAATTGATCCAAATCCAATTAACAAAGAAGGTAGGCACATGAACCCAAAATGGAAATGAATGTTTGCAATGCAAATACAAATTGGCTTAGAGGAGAACATGATTGTACAAAGGATTCTAAAAAGACAACAAAAAGAGAAAGAAAAAGAAAAAATGATCTAGAAAGTAGACTTCGGTTAGGTTGCAGACACAATGACAGATAGACACACTTGTACATGTTTTGTCATGTGGTTTATTCTGTTTTTTTATGATTAAATATAATTCTAAATAAAGAAAATACAGAGCAGGAAAGATGCTGCATTCCCACATTTTCCCTCCATTTCCCATCTGTGTTCAGTCTGGTCTCGTCATGCAGCCTGGAGGGGATGGTGTGTGTGTGTGTGTGTGTGTGTGTGTGTGTACACATGCACAAGCATGTGAGTGTGTGTGTGTGTGTTTGAGAGAATGATAAGGCCTTGAGGTCTCACGAACGAGGGTCTGTATAAAAGAGCAGGAGGAAGATGCGCGAGTGTTGTGTGAGTATGTGTGTGTGTGTGTGTGTGTGTGTGTGTGTGTGTGCGTGTGCAGAGACACCCTCGTCAGTGAGAGGGCCCAAGGGACGGCCTGGTCTCCTCAGCCTCCTCATGATGATTGATGCTGGCGGGCCCCACACGCCCCGACCGCCCAGCTAAATTAAAAGCCTATTTTGTAAAGTTGTAAAGAGAACAGAATGGTTGGAGGGTTGGTGTGTGTGTGTGTGTGTGTGTGTGTGTGTGTGGGTAGGTGGGTCGCAGCCGGGGCACTCTCCAGTGTCTTTAGTATCATCAACCCCTCAGAGGATAGCCAGAAGGGGGTCTCCTCTATGCCTGATGCTCTCTCTCTCTCTTGTTCTCTGTCTCATTCACACACACAGAAACCAAACACACAAAAATGTACCCAGGTCTGAAAATCTTTTTGTGTGACAGAACTGAGTACAGCCTTTGCAGAATTAAACACATATAAGCCTTTTATTACTGCATAACTCTCCATTTACAGTTATTTCCTGTATGTTGGCTAAAGGAGCAGCATTTGTCAGAAACGTCATGTACTGGATAAAAAGACACAAAGTCACAAGAGCAAGGTCATAGGTGCATAAAAACAGCTGTCAACTTCACATTCTCCTTTCCACCACATCTGTTTCTGCTTAGTTTTAGTCTTAGTCTTTTCTAAATCAGAACCAGCACAAAAATGTAAAAAAGCATTATGTGATGGTACTAGACTTTTTAAAGGAGTCCACACCGCAGCAAACTGTGACCATTTGACTAAGGCCCTCTGTCTACCCCCACCGCAAGCAAAAACACCAAACACAACTTATGGTCAAGCCATTCACAAATAGTACAGTGTCTGATCTCCATTACACTTATCACTGAGAAGCGATTGAGTGCCTAAAATACTGTGACTGAAGAGTTGTTTGGGTGATGCAATCAAGTATGGATTAAAATGAACTGGAAACGGTCAAAAGTATTTTAAAAACAGAAATATGAGTAGTAACATGTTGATTTGCATAGTATTAGGGATAGGTAACAACACTTTTTTTTCATCTAGCAAACTGAAAATCTTTGTTAAATAATGACCTTTGCTAAAATATTTAGTATGAAGTTAGAAAGTTTTGCTGATTTATGTCAGGGAATATGTAAACAAAGAATAAGCAAACAAGTCGAAATATTTTTTCCAACATCCGATGCCAATTTCTGAAACTTTTAAACTTTTTGATACTTGATGCTATAAACACAAATGTGATGTTTGATACCCAGCTCAACAAAGTATAAACTGAGTTAAGTGGAAATGTATGGACCTTGCATGCAGAAAAAGTATATTCACCAGTATAAGGTACTAAGGTATGCTTTGGAAAATGATATGTGTCTTAAATTTGAGGGTCTAGAATATGAAAGCAAAAGTTTGACATTTTAACAAAAAAGCAAGAGAAATAACTGACTACATAGTGCTGGTGCTTTCTCTCAGGAAATCACCAAACACCAAATATTTGTTTAAATATCACAGAATGTCTCACACATTTAGATCGGTGAACATGCTCTGACCTTGTGCCTGCACGTTTTAATCCTGAACTTCGACAGCCGCTCAAGGATGGGACACTCACTTGTTTGTATATCATTTGCAAATCATTTATCCTCAATGTGAATTTAATTGACCAGGCTACTCCAGGAGGCAAGGACAAGCACGCACACACACAGAAACACACACTCCACACCCTCGTGTCACTCTCCAGCCACCATCCCTCTCTGCCTTCAAGCCATGCCAGACATGCCCAGCCCTCCCTCTTCTGTTGTTGGCAGCAAGAGGTGAGTGGAGTGACAGCCCACCCTGAGTATGGCCAAGACAGCCAGACACACACACAAACACACGCACACACCACAGAGGTCAGGCCTATGTCAACAGGGGTGTGGAGGCCAGCTGAGGTGCTCCGCTTGCGTGTTGTGGTGATTTGTGATGTGTGTACGTTTATGTGTGTATTCCTTGTTGTTGTGTAACTGCTTTAGCTATGTAAGGAAATCATTCCAGGTCAATAAGGTTCTTTAAACAGTAAAAACAGCCACTCAGATAGGTCAAATCTAGTACATAATATCATCATTGTCATCATTAACATTAACCTTCTATCATCTTTACTGCAATCATTGTCATCCCCAGTGTATTAACAATCACCACAATTACTGTCCACCATTTTTCTCTTCTTCTTTAGCCTGATTCCAGACCTCTGAGAGAGTTGGTAGCTATCCAGTATATGTAATATATGCCTTGGTAATATTTCCAGTGGGGTAAGAAAGATGAGCAGTTTGATGTTCAGATTGGTTGTAAACAAGCTTTTACAGTTTTACCAGATTAGCTACGGCTTTGGCTTAAATCATGCTAAAAATCCCTCTTTGCACAAGAAAAACATGCTGCACACAACTATGGCATGTACAGAAGGCCAGGGTAGAAGGTAGAAGCAGGTAAAAGGCAAGTGGACTGTACTTACATAGCGCTGGCTTTCCACTACATGTCACATTCACCCCAGTCACACACATTGATACACTGACGGCAGGCGTGCAAGGTGCCAACTGGTGCCAACTGGCCTATATATGTATTTATCCTTTCTCATATCGGCCATTTACCTGGTTAGGGGTAAGGTAAGGGTTACTTCTCTGTGAACCCTAAATTAGAAGAAGATTGTATGCTAGCTAACGTGCAGCTTCACTCTTCACTTAAAATGACGTCAGACCACCCGGTACCAGTCATAATCCAGAATGTCATTCTCTACCTGGTCCTTACTGTTATCATTCTCACATCACTATGGCAATTTCTCTATCATTGTCATTTGGATTGTACCCCGTGGCTCTTCATTTTCCTTATGCATGAACATCACAGTGTATATACACATACACACACTTCTTCCTCCCTGCCGTCAGGACATTTACAGAGAGGTCATAACCCCAGTGAATGATGGGAGTGCTGAGCTGGAACCTATCAAGGCTGCCGATATGATCAACAGCACCCCCATACTCCACACACATACACACAGATCTGTCAGTATACATGTGAGTAGTGGTGGGGGGTTACAAAAGGTGAGCGTGTGACGTGTGTGTGTGTGTGTGTCTTGTATGCATGCTGTCATGATCAATTTCTTTTGGAGAGGTGAAAAGCTGATTTTCTTAGTCACCTCGTGTACCACTATGTGGTGAATTGATTGTGTTCATGCACGTGTGTGTGCAGCCTCAGTTGCATGCAGTGTTTGTGCAAAATACACGTGTTCCATATGTGCGCTTCCTTGTGAGCATACTGGTATTTGTTTGGTAGGAGTTTGTGAATGTGTGTGTCTGCATGCAAATGTGGAAATATGTAGTTGTGCTGCCTCTGGTGTCCGTGTCTTACTTTGATTCCTTTCTGTCCTGATTGTTCAAGTACTTCCAGCTGTGTCTCATTATCTCAACCCCTTTTGTGTATATAAGTCATTGTCTCACTATTGTTTGTCACTAGTTTGTACTACATCTATCTTTCAACATGCAGTACAGTTTCTTGTGGTCCCCAGTGTCTTTTTGAGTGTTACCTGTTGGACTGTTCTGTGGATTTATGGATTGGTGACTGTACTGTTTGGGATTTACTTTGCATTGTTTTGGACTGCCTGCCTCACCCCCATTGTAAGTTCCACCAATTTTAAATAAACTCTCTAAACTGCATCTACTCTGGCTGGTTTTGGGTCCAAATCCTCTTTCCTGTGCCAGTGCTCGAGCTGAACGTAATTCAGTTCACTAATAGGGTCATAGAACCTGGTAAAAAGAACACTTCAACAAGGTACAAAGTAAATTTTTATTCATCATTTTACAACAGGGTTGCCAAATGAAATGCAGTTTGTAGTTCCCTTCTGCTACAAAGTTGACAACATATTCAAACATTTATAAAATGGTAAACATAAATAAACTATATTGCATGAAGCAGTGCTGAGGATGAATTTGAATTTGAATTTCAGTCTCATAGCCTGAGACAGGTGGGAAATAAAATTAGACTGAAGGTGGAGGCTTAAAGGCACAAATCTAAATGCATACACTTTTAAAACAGAGCAGAAATCTAAATAGTCAAACTTAAAAAAATAAGCCTGTAATCATAGACCTTAATAAACGGTAGAAGCTTCCCCGAGAATTTACAGATACAAACTAAAATATAGAAGTTCTCAAAAGTATTGAATGATATAGTATATAGTATTCTACAGATGATCAAAACCACTTTATTTGAATGTGAAACTGAAATTGTGCAGGAAAACTGTGTGTACACAACTACGTTAAGTATGTTCAGTCATTGTAGTCAGGAGGTCCCTGCACTATGATGGATGTTTTGTAAAGCTAAGTTTGAGTTATAACTTTCTATACCAAAAGTTTCACTGTTTTTGTTTCCTGCCCCTGACTTCTTTTTAGCTATGTTGCTATGTTCCCACTAATTACCTTGTTGAGTACTCTGTTAATATTACCCATAGAAACAATGGCAAACATTATAAAAAAATAAATCCCGTTGCAATAAACCTCCAATGCTCTCAAATGCTGTCCTCTTAAGTATAGTTATACCATTCTGTGTGTGTTTGTGTGTTGTGACAGCAGAAGCCTAGACAGACATCCAAGAAGTGAAGGGTGGGAGGTTTCGGGTTGCAATGAGGGAAGCGGTCCATTCTGCCATCCTGTCATCCCTCCCACACCCCCGCTCTCTTTCTGGACCAGGCCCGATCTGGGGCCCTTGTGTCACCAACAGATGGGCCTCTCACAAAAGCACCCCTCGGCCCGCCAAGCCGGTCTCCTGCACACCCGATTAAATCTCAATAGCAAAGTTAGAATTGATGCACTGAGTCTATGGTGATTCAATTAGAGCAGGACGGCATGAGGAAAAGACAGGGCAATAGAGAGGGAAACAATGAGTGTGTAGTTAGAAAGTCATTTACCTGGTGTTATTCTGGTTGGGGGGAAACAGGGGCCAGACAGCCACACATTCATGTTTGGTGGGATAATGTGCTCTGGGCTTGTGGCAGAGATATATCAAAGGAGACTGATCTGAAGACTCACTGGAGCCCCTCAGGCTGAGTCACTGACTAATGGCTGCTTCATGCTTTCTGTGATTGAGATCCATTTGAATGCACACACATCATCCATAAAGCTTTGCATTCATACTAGACTAGATATTTAAGGCATAATCTAAATACTTAGCTGTTTAGGGCCCTGTGGTTACCAGGGCCCCCCAAACTGTAAGACCCTCTACGTATAATGTTTATCTACGTATATATTGTATATATTTTATAACACCTGTTCCTCGTATTGTGATACCTAGGTTTCAATTTGTAGAAAGTGGTAGCAGTGTATATTTCTGTATACAAGTGGGGTGCACCAAAGTCAGAAATTTTACACATAACATCTTCAAAGTGGTACTCAAGTGATTTATTACTACGTCTTGATATAGTTGATCACTTTGGGTGAAATACAGGTTATTTTCTCTGACTCGACAAAGCTCCCCAAGCCACAGATGACACAATGTGCAGGCTTTTTACTTCCCACTAAGTATATTGAATATGATGTTTACAATCTGTGTTCCCCTTTAAATGTTTATTTAAGAAAATTAGCTTGTTTGATTTGACCTATTTTTGAATTATATCATTAGATAACTACAGTGAAACATATTCAGTTGTTACTTTGTAGTTGACAGTTGCTATGTCAATTAGTTTGTAGGCAGAAAATAACATACAGTTGTGGTTGAAAGATTGCATACACTTGGAAAGAACATGTATGTCATGGCAGAGTTTTCAAATAATTATTTCAACTTTAGTTTTTATATAATATATTAACATTGTGGTATGTATATTTTTGACCTAGTAAATTTAGTCACATTTTCAGAAGACCTATAATAGATTCATAAAAGAACCAACATTCATGATGAAGTATGTCGTCCAGTGATTCCATCACAGAAAAATAAGAGTTGTAGGAAATGGTGTATGTAAACTTTCGACCACAGCTGTAGCTATCGTAAATGTTCAGTGTGTAATGTTAAGGAGGATCTATTGACAGTAATGTCATATAATATATATAACTATGTTTTCAGCGGTGTATAAAGACCTTACATAATGAATGTTTTTATTACCTTAGAATGAGTCATTTCTTTCTACGTGCCTTGAAAGGGAGGGCTGAGCAGTGACTGATGGTGCATTCATGTGATCACTGAATAAAGAGAATCTTTTTTTCATTTTTACAGAAATAAAGTGTACATGGGACATAAGGAAATATACAGTACTTTGATTGTGCAAAATCACGTATTGATTTTGCACATGTAACATGTATTTTGTAATATGGTTATAACGGTGAACTAGATGTCTGCGTGTTGTTTATATGCTCTGATAATGCTAATCCAACAAATCTTTGTAGTAGCGTGTATGTTGTTTCCACATTCCGACTAAAGAGCACATGAACACACACTTAAGTTGGAAGAACGATTTCACATCTCGGGAAATGGGACCATCTGAAGAGCACTTGAACCGCTGGTTGCCATTCACAACCCTCACCACTAGATGCAAATAAAACTTACACACTGAACCTTTTAAGGGCAAGTTTAATGCTTTTCTTTTTTAACTTTTCAGTACAATGCATTTCTCGCTACTCGCGTTGTCATCCATTACCAACAAGTCCTCCAGATTGAACAACGAAATAGCTGGTTTCTCATTGCATTTAAAAATGACCTATATAAGATGACCTATAGTAGTGACTTCTAATCTGGTATTGCTATCTTCAAGATGATGTCATCAGTGCCTTCCAAAATCACAAAATATATCCATATGACTGTTTACTGATCTGCCATCATTACAGATAAGATTTGGTCAGGGTTGTAAAAAAACTAATTGGTTAAGGTTGGGGAAAGATCAACCTTTTTGTTAAAAACAACTTGGCAGGTTGGCAACCTGATGTTGTGTTGATGTAAAGATCTGCTTGGTTATGGTTAAGAAAACAGTTGACTGTTTGTAGGAAATGGGAAACAACTTAGTTAAGGACTACTAGCCAGAAGCAGAAGCAGAGTAGGGCGGGTCCTGACATGGAAGGTAGTGTGATCCAAAACAAAGCAGATTCAGTGTTCGGTTCAGCTTTGCAACCTACACTGGAGCAAGACGTTTCAGAGAGGTACATATTTTAATCTCTACATCACAGTAACAACTTTATGTCCTTTGACTGACCGGAGGTTATCTAAAGTTATTTTAATTTAATATTTAGTTTGAGAGTGTGCCACACCAGCATTATGGTGCGTGTTACATAGTGACCCTTATAGGTTACGGAAGTAAAGACTAGGCTACAGTCGAGTTTTTTTCAGGCAGTTCAGGAGAAGTGTTTATTGTGGGAGAAGGTAACGTCCTAACGTAAGATATAAAACACAGTAAAGGAAAGCATAATATGACCTCTTTAACAATTTTTTCCCCCAACAATTTTCACTATTACTAAGCAACCAAATCTGTTAGTTGTAGACTTAATGTAAGTGCTAAAACACAGTTGACTTCACCGTATTACAGTTATTAATCTATGCAACCTGCACACAGCTATGTTTAAAAAAGAAAAATAGTATTAAAAATAAGTTGAGTCTGTCTTTCACTTAATACTAAAAGAAATGACTCACAAGCCATATCAAAATCCTTATAAAACAAGGGGATAGAAACACGCTTTTGTCCACGGGGGACGCTAACATTAACGCAAAATGAAAGTTCCTTGTTGTTGCTTTAATTTAAACTCAAAGCCTAAACAGACCTGACAAAAACCACACTGACCAAACAATCTGAAAACAAAGGGGAACATACATATAATGGCTGATCAGACAATTTCAAAATTATGGGGTAGAAGAAGAAAAACACAACAAACTAATCAACAAATACTAAAACTGCAAACTGTATAATGAGTTTAGCCTAAAGAAAACTAAGGTGTGTGCAGGAGGGTTACCGACATTCAAATCAGCTGTGTGGCGGCAGGTGCGGCCATCACGGTGTTTGAATGCTCAGAAATACAAATTAATCTTTTAACCCCATCTTCATGTCACCATATGAATAAAGCAACTTTAACTGACTGATGAAATCAATGACTGACGGACAGATGGATTCATTGTCTGACTGATCAACTAGCTAAAGAGACGGGCAAACCCACCACACTAACTGGCTGGGTAGCTGACCATTACACTGACTGACCCATTAACTGAATGACTGGCAGTTACAAACTTGACTGGCCCAAAGAGAGATTGCTAGGGGCAACGAGGACTTGGGGTTCAGCTGTGCATTTAAGTCTGTGTGTGTGTGTGTGTGTGTGTGTGTGTGTGGAGGGGGGGCTGTGTGTGATTAAGAATAAATAAGCCAATAAATATTCAATCAGGACAAAAAAAGGCATGATTGAAAGGACTAGGAGGCTGTGATGGGTCGAGGTCAGCCTCAGCCTGGGTTGGAAAGTATGTGGAAGACAGAAATCACACAAGCAAATCTCTTTTTGATGTCCTCATTTGATGATAATACACTGCATAATGATGTAAGAACGACAGGCAAACATTGTTAAATTCAAACACTTTAAGATTTGATCGTTTTCAAAGCCCTTTAGAACAAATGGAAAAATTATTACCTTCAACAAATGAACCTCATGCACAGTTTGCATTTGCATACATGCACACTTGTACACAGGTTTACACATACAGTCCAGAAATACTTGTGTAAAAACTGTAATTTATCAGCCTTTGTCATAGAACAAGGCTTTAAAAGTAGTCACTTTTCAATCACCAACTTGGTAGTTTTGTCTTATTTGCTATCAGTGGGAGATCTACAGAGTAAGTAATAATTGGAACTGCCAAAGTGTTTTTTTACCCACCAAGCGAATCGCTGCATTCAGAGAAAGCTACACTCTTCAGCTTCCCCATTCTTCAACACCAACATACATCATTTAAAGTGTTTTTTATTTAATGTGGTTTATTTATTTAAAGTCTGATTTTTGGCTGGTAGTTTGCAATCTAAACCTAAATGTTTCCATTGGTTGAGTCTGGAACAAACAAGGCAGAAACAGGGTGAAATCAGAAACTTCTTTCTGTCATTTGGGGCCACCGATGTCTAAAGCTGCGTGTTGCAGCTTTAACAAGAGGAAGAGATGAGCTCCTATATCACAGTAGCACACATTTATGTACAAGTGATCATGTATGATTCTCCATCTCACAATCAATAAGGCATCTGAGGCAGGAGCAGCATACAGAAAGAAGCATCCTTAATCCATAGTGTGTGTGTAAATGTGTGTGTGTGTGTGTGCTCATCTGCGCTCTTGGCCGGCATGCATTAGTCAAATACACTCTCCACAGTGGAGTATTGGCAGGGCCAAGCCGATAGGACACAGAGGCAGACAGTAAGATGCATGTACTACACTGCTACACAAACACACTGTAATGGATTGCACTGTGTCAGTATCAGGTGTTTCAGCAAATGTTCAGTCATGTATTGTGAAGAGGGATATTAGCTGACTGTGTGTGTCTGTGCGTCTGTGTTTTTCCATGTCAGCTAAAAGCCATAACTGAACTTGGTCACACACCACTCCTTTGTGCACGTGTTTTTGTGAATTACAACTGTTATGGTGTGTGTGTGTGTGTGTGTGGCAGCATTTGTGCATATGTGTGTAATGAATGATATTTGTGACATGTGCTGCCTGTCTGGTATGCCAGGCACGTCAGGCCTGCTTAGCAGTGGCCCAGCCCCTATAGAGATGGCTTATCAGCGAAGGTACATATGGAAGAACAGTTTGCCTACACAGAGTCTGCTACCACCCCCTGTCAGAGAGAGAGAAAGAAATCCTTATCACGCAGCCCTCGTCTTCCCCTCCATTCTCTTCCTCCCTCCCTCTCCTCTCCTTCCGCTCTCTATCTCTGTCTCGTCTTGGAGATATGCTAATCGCTGTGTAAGTATATCCTGTCAAATAATTACCATATATTAAGCTCTACTCATCTTGGCATAATTTCCCCTTCCACATAATCGTATTTGGGCTTCTTCCTTTGGAAAAAGCAAAAGACAGACAGGACTTACCTTGGGCAAGTTAAGCAAGTTAATCTTCATTGATTGAATATGTGTGTGTGTGTGTTAAATTACTCACCCATGAATGTAGCCTGTGCACTGTAAAATATATAAGTATGTAGTTCCTTCAAGTTAAAATTGGGGACCTTAACAGGTCACTGAGGCATCCTAGAAGAACTGCAGAATGATATGGATGAAAGGCCCAAACCCTCATCCCCAACCCCCAAGACTTCAAAATATTGGTTAATTTTTTAAAGGTAATTTCCTAAAACAACTGGCCACTGCACTGGTGTTGTTGGGGCTGATATTTGGGTGCCAAAATATTTTGAGCTTAGCCTAGAATATCTTTTGTTCTGCAAAAACAGGCAAATGAATGCAGCAGAGTGGAAGTGTACTGTACTGTAACTGAGGTGGAGTTATAGAGCCCTGCACACAGACACATGCTGACAGTAACTACACTCTCAAGGCACATCCGATTTCCCTTCTTTGTTCATTCTTCACTTGACCTGGTTCACCATCACAGTGGACTTTTCAATTCCCTTATTTCTAATTTCTTATACACCTGACAGACACTCCCTCACTGCTAATGATTGGACACCGCAGCTGATTGGGCTGATCTGATACTACATAACAAAATCATTGCAGTTTTATACCAGGACAAACAGAACCAACCAAGTGTATTACTCTCAGGTTTTAGATTGTATTTGTGTTCTGACTCATCATCTAGTTAAGATAGTGGATCTGTAGGCCTGATAAACAAAAGAACAGTGAACTACTAGCTTCATTCAGTAGAAAGATTTTCCCCTTCATTATGCTATTTTCCCTCTTACTGTAATCTGTGTTATGGATAATGTTATGGTCAGGGAGAGGTGGTGAGTCTGCTGTCATTCAGCAGATTAATGGTAGCAGCATTTTAATTATCTATTTTCTATTGTCATTTCTATTCAGTCACATATGAAATCCAAACAAAACTTTTGGGTCAAAACTCAGTTTGTGTAGAGGCAAAATCCTTCCTACATACTGTCATACAGTCTACATGTGTGTGTGTGTGTGTGTGTGTGTGCGCGTGTGTGCGTGTAAGTTGAATGCACCCAGCCTGGGTCTGCCCTCCAGATGACACTCAAGTGACATTGTAATCTGCATGACTGTTAAGTGCTCCGTGTCATTAAAGCCAGGAGAGGCTCTCCATCGCTCTCAGTGCAGCTTTACGTCAGAGATCAGTGAACCTCACTGGGGATGCCACAACTGAGGTTTTTTGAAGACTGACATCAGTATATTTGGACTGAAGCTCCCAATAGCCTATTCTCTGCATCTTTAAAGTTGACTATTCTAGGCTAAGACCAAAATGATGCCTGTGTTTCCAAATATCTTTGTCTCATGAGCTTCAAAATTTAATTAACTCTCATAAACTGTGATTCAAATACATATGTTTGTCAGTCCATGAGCATTTCTGTGTGTGTGTGTGGCCATATTACTCATCTTGTGGGGACATAAATCTGTTTACACAGTCACATTGTGGGGACTTGCTTTAACGTTAGGGTATAGTTAGGTTTAGGTTAAGGTTAGGGCATGATTTAGGCAAGTGTTGTGATGGTTTTGCTTAGGGTAAGTTACCAGGAAATTAATTTAAGTCAATGTTGGAAACACAACTGTGTGTGTGTGTGTGTGTGTGTGTGTGTGTGTGTGTGTGTGTGTGTGTGTGTGTGTGTGTGTGTGTGTGTGTGTCTGGGGGGTGACAGCAGTGGTACCCTTCCAGAGAGCCAGTGCTCGCCAAAGAGGCATCCATCTCTCGGGTCTTTTGTGTTGGGAGGAGCAGCCAAGGTCAGCAGCTGAAAGAGCTCTCTTTGTGTGTACGTGCATTCGTTGCCTCCGTCTAGTGACTCAGTAACAGGATCCTTGGCCTATTAATTGGCCTGACAGTGATAAAGGAAATGGAAGTGGATGCCATTTGTCTCTAATGCAACCACGCTCATATTAGCCCAAAGACAAATGGACACTGTTTTCCCACTTGAGCTACAGTAATTTTTTTAAAAACCCCTCTGAGGGTGTGTGTGGACAGTGTGTATATGTGTGTGCATGTTTATGTGTTGATGTGAGATTATTTCATGTGTATGCAGTACGTGAATGAATGCATTGGTTGTGTTCTTTTCATTTTATATCTTAAAAAACATTTAACATTAGGATCCTTGTGCCGTAAACAGGCAAGAAACATGTAGTGAGATCTCAGCACCTGAGTGTTTGTATGAGTACAGTATATGTGTGTGTTAATATGTGTGTGCATATGCAAGTAGATTTGTTTATGAGCTTCTTACATACGTATGTGTATACCTGAGCTTGTGAGCGTGTGTGTGTGTGTAGGTTAGTGTAAGGTAGGGGAGAGCAAGCAGCAATGAGAGGGGGGTTGTTCAATACCTTTCTGTACCTGAGGTCAAAGGTCAAGGAGAGACTGAAGCCTGAAGCAGACTGCCGGTTGATGAGTGGGGAGGCGTGTAGGGTGTGAGAGCAGGAGACAGCCTTTATTCTCCTCCAAAATGGACTATTGTTAATGCTGTCTGTGACACGTGACCAACTAACACACCCTGACATCCAAACACACACACATGCATGCAGAGTCCCTCCCTGCATGTGCACATCACAGTTACAACTTCAGTGATGCCATTCTATATAGTCATTCTAAGCCATAAAGGCCTCTGCTTTCACATTCTGCCTGTGCACTCGTCAGGTTTCATATGTAGCAAAATACATTTCATACAACTGAAATCACAACCAGCTATCATATCATGATTTTAAAATGTGTTGTTATAATATTTTTATATTTTTTATTAAAATAAAGAACTATATATTCACAGATGGGTAGATACATATGTACATGAAGTGTCGTAGTATGGAGTCAGGCCACCATGAGCCTCCAGAACAGCTTCAGTGCTCATTGTCTATGGAACTTTTTTTGGAGGGATAAACACAACTCCTCCACAAGATATTCCCTCATTTATATAAAACGTTTTTATTTAATCAGGTCATCTCATTGAGATCATGCTCTTTTGCAAGAGAGACCTGAGTATGGCAGGTAGAAAGAAACACAAACACAGGCATAACAAGGACATACAGCATCAGAGACAGTCACATACATCACCAAATAGATTTGAAGAAGAAAGTTTATAATGCTTAATATGTGGTGAGAGTCTCTGTTGGTAGTAAGATCTGTGAATTGAAGAGAAACCCGGTTGGGACCCTGCTTGAAAAAAAGTCATTGCAAATACCACTCTCCTCCGTTGTATTGTGATGGCAGCAGAATCTGATCACAACCTCAGATCATACACTGAAACTATCTGCATGGTTAAATAGGGATTAGATAGGGGTTAGTTAGGGGTAAATTAGCTTCAAAGAATGACTTGTTTACATGGCAATTTTTCAGCATGCAAATGTTAGTGCTAGTGTTTTTAAAAAATTTAATTACCCACAAATTCAGTTGTATGGCTCCTGTTAAATGATGAAGCTCGCTGAAGCTTCTCTAAAAAAATAAACAAGAAAGCTACCAAAGCTCTTCCATCTTGTAGAAAACGTGGCCCCTCCTTTCCTCCTCTTATATTTGAATGTGAGAAATGTGTCCAGAAATGGGTATCCGTGTTTAAGTGTGTGTAAAGCACGATAAGGGAGAATGGGATCTGATAGGGCATGATAAAATACGTGGGTAATGTCTAGGTGGATTTTTATGTTTCTCCCGAGGAGCTTGCATGAGGATGTTATCTCCAGACTGGGAAGCCATGTTTCCCCCTCCAGGGAATCCCCCCCACCAATACCACCACCCTCAAGCGCTGGTTATACTGGGCATATGTCCACTCCCTCTCTCCCCCCAACACCCCCTTCTCATTTATACTATCTTTTTTCTTTTGCTCTGTATTGGCCGAAACGCTCCCAAACCATTTTTCAACCAGCTGCTTTTGTCAGTAAACAACTTTATCTCTTGGGATGCGGGTTATTCTCTCTAGCATTATCTATATTATGTTATCACCTTTCTTTATCTTTTGGCTCAAAACCATATGGCACATGATAGTGGATCCTGTGCAAGTATTAGAAACCAGAATTCTCTGTCTTGGGAAGAATTTAGATCAAAGAAGGAGTTATTCTCTTATTTCTCACAAAATGATAAAGAAATCAAAGTAGTAAGAGAAAACACATGCAGTGGATTAAATTGCTGGAGATATTTGAGGTAGATTCACCAACTAATATAATTAATGTTTGCCTGTAGTTCAAGTGTAACCCCTATAACTTCCATTTATACTTTGCTTATCAGTAGTGGTGGTGTTTGCCATCTTACCCAGAGTCATATGAAAAAATTTATAGCAATTTCATCTCTGTGTCTAGAACGGGAAAGTGTCAGACATGCATAACATACGTTAGCACAGCTTAGCATAACAAGACTGGAAGCAGAAGGAAACTGTTAACTTGCCTCCATCAAAAGCGAACGGATATATGCATTTCAATAGCCCCAAGACTTCCTGGCTTTGGCTAAAGGTTGTTAACAGGCAAGCTAATGTTCAATGCATAAAATTGTCACTTTATTAATCATATACTTATGATGCCAGAACTTTTGAGATGAGGCATGCAGTCACTGGAACCAGGGGTTAAAAGTTCCCCAATATAGTGCTTCCAAAATCAATCAGAGTGCAGTGCTTCCAGTCATGGTGATAAGCAAGGCTAAAGAGGCCTCCTGGTGAGGCCATTGCCACATCTCTGTACACACAAATGAAAAAGTGAAAAGGCAGTTAGGAGCAGATTATGGATAGTTTCTTTAAATCTTCGCTGTTGATCTTGCATACTTCCCTTATGCCATCACTTCTCTAACTTCTGGTGCTGACTCTACTGCAGATCTCGTTACGTAGCATCACTTCAATCTTGTGGCAAAACTACACTCGCCATCCAGAGGGGAGAAGTAGTCAAGGTTTGGTAGCTGGGATGTGCTGATCCGCGGAGCAAATGTCATCAAAGTGTCATTGCATTCAATGCTGTCATCTACAGTGGGGACGCCGGGGACATGTCCCCACCACATTTTCAGATGATTGATTTTGTCCCCATAATATTGTGTTATATTTTTATATTTATGAATCTTTTTGTTTCTCTTTATATAAATAAAGACATTTCCACCATAAATTGGAGAAGAAAATGTCTCCAGAATGCAGGAAATTAAGTTTAATGGTCTTGTGATACACTTGTATCATCACACCCTCTAATCTGAGCCTTTATGTCCCCACCACTTTTCAACACAAAGTGACACTCTTGAATGCTGTATCCTGATTTGTCAAACCACAAAGGTGCGTGTCAGTTGCCTGCAGCAAACACGAGGCATGGGTGTTGTGATGTGACAAATATGGATTAAATGAAGGATTAAATTAATAATAACCATCTATTACTATTACTAACTATTGCTTTCTGTACTTGTACATGCACTCTTACAATTTCACTATGGGTGAGTTCATGTAACATATCATTATCACAGATTCAAATGTGCTTGTAAACCCACTATAATACATTTTAAACACACATACAGTGCTTCATGATTTCTTTGCTGATTTTATTCAGATCAGATTATTCAGTATCTGGTTTCACATTGTAAACCACGCTGGCATCTAATTGTGTCCAGGTCTGAGGTTGCATCTTTGCTGTGTGGTCTAGTCATGACCTGAGGTGTTTCAGCCTCCACCCCCAGCTCTCTGCTCAATGCTCATTGCTAGACTCCGTGTCTCATTTGAATATATTGATTGGGCCATCTGTAAGCCATTTATCTCCTTCAAAAGACCGTTAAAGTAGGCCTCCCTACCTCTCAGCCCGCCCACCACTGTTTCCCTGACAGAGAGAATATACACACATATTAAGCAGGACACACACACACACACACACACACTCAGACACACAGACACTCTCTCTGGCTGAAGAAATGGACCAAATATCTTCAAAATATTGCATTCTTTGAAACACCACCTTTAAATAAATAAAAGCAGCAGCAGAAGCGGCCGTGCACGCTGCGATTTGAGATAAGGGCCAGAAAACACATCATGTAAACACAGGCCCACGGTGGGCTAGCTGAACTCACAACTCCAGCCTGCTCTAGGGAACCAAAACTATCTAATGCTTCATTTAGTGTTGCTGAAATTCCCACCAAATAATGAAACCAATTATTGCATTCATACGGTGAATAATGCCTCCTTCAAATAATCTGCTTATCTGGCCTCCATGGCTTCACGTGTGTATATGCCGATGTGTGTGTATCTGCCTATCATCAAACTCTGCACCCTGATGTTGCCGAAGCAGGGTTCTGGCACATCTGCAAGCCCCAGATATTCTTTGAACATGCGGACGTGTCGTCAGCAGAGTGCATGCATCATCATGATTGACTTATTCCTGACATTCCCAGTGGTAAAGCCCGGTAAAGGATTACCCTCTAGTCTTGGACTGCTGCTCACTGTACAGTAAAGACACATGAACACACACACACACACACACAAGAGAAAAGCAAACTCACACACATTTCCAACAGGCATAAGTCTCTTTGTGTGTAGCGCCTTTTACTGCCTCTTTGTTCCTTCTTTTGTCTCCACTCTTCATTCAAATCTGTTCTCTCCTCAGACGAACCGTTGGCGGGCAGCCATTTGCAAGACCGAGCAAGGGGGAAGAACAGGAGCTAGAGAGAAGGCTAGATGAAGAGGGGGAGACATGGGAAGGCAGAGGAAGAAAAAAAAAAACAGGAGTGGAAGCAGGAAAGCATGGAAGAGAGGAAACGGAGAGGCAAAGACCAGGGAGGAAAAAAAAAAGAGAAACACAATTAAATGGTAGAGATGAATTTATGCTCCACCCCTCAATATGAGCACATTCGGCTGTTTCCTCAGCGTGGGGGTCGCGGATCACTCTCTACTCCTGCGGGATGCAAGTTAACATTTGAAATTTCTCTGCTCCGACAAGGTGAAGGGTGGCGGTCGCTATCCAGCGGAGACCTTGCCTCTGTGTGTAAGTACAGGGCAGGGGCAGATGGTGGAAAATTGGCGTAGGGGCTTAAACCATACGGAGCATATGCACATGAGGGAGTTTGCAAAGACCCGGGGCATGGGGTGCGAGCTGAGGACGGGCTCCTGCTGAGACTGGCAAAAAACACAAGGCACTAACATTGGCACTGGTGCGGTGTAACAGAGTGCCTGAACTTGTCTTGGAAGGCCCTAGAAGCACCGAGCTGGAGTTTGTAACCAGACAACAGAATCCTGTCTTACATTTATGACTGTAAGCAAATTTTATATGTAAAAGTCACATGTGTTTTCATGCTAAATAACAAATTTGGCCTGAAACAGTGACAAATGTCCTATCCACTGCTTATTGTACGCTTCAAACAAATGCTTACCATGTTGTCCAACACTGTCTACAACTCCTGGCGGACCTGGGACGGGGGGGTCTATTTCTGACAACTTTTTCAACTTTCTGTAAAAGACAATCCAATAATCACTCCCACTTTGTGCAGGTGTGTGGAGGTGTGAGTGTAGGCAGGATCATGATTTCTGTCTCAAGCTCTCTTTTCTCATTCTTTACAACTACTCCTTCACTTTTCGTACAAAGTGCATATCATGAATGCCTTGAGAGGAGATTGCCCGAAGGTGTGAGCTGTTTTCACACCTTTTTTCTTTTTTGCAGTTTGTGGCATCTCACCCCTCTTTGCCCAACCCATTCTCAATACCAAGTCGTCACATATGGACACTTGGTCAAGACCCCTTGGCGTTATTATAGAACACACTGGATACCCCTTTGGTGTCTTACAATTAAGGCTAATATAAATGACACAAAAGTTAGTCAGGGTGTTTGGACTGGCCAGACACTTACACTTACTTACACTTTGTTTCCCATGTGAAACAAATAGTAAATGTTGATTCTTTTTTAACTTATGCTATGTAACTTACGTAAGTAACGTACTTATTTGAACCCAAACCATGATCTTTTCCTGAACCCAACCAACCAGTTTTGGTGGCCAAACCTAGCCAAACTGTGTCCATTTCAGAACGGTTTCACAACATTAACCATGTGTTTCATAAGTCTAACCAGACGTTGCACAATTACCTTTGCTATCTTGACCACCGATATTTGTGACCATATGTGACAACTTCAGAGTGAGTGAATGCGTTGCTGTGCCAGAAGGCTTTTCGGTGTGGACATATAGAACCGGTATATACACTGTTGACTTAACATATGGTCAGACAGCACATCATGCAAACTAGTTTGTTATTCAAGGTCAAGGTGGCTGATTCCTATCCAACCATAGTTGGTAGTTTGCCGGTCTATCACTGGACTACCATACATTAGCATTCAACCACATTCACCAGTCCCCAATAAATGAGATAAAATATAATAAGAAAAACAGTTTAACCTTCTTTACACCACACAATATGTGTTGAACAGACTGTATTACAGTCTTAGGGCTTACAATGTTTGTGCTGAAAGAAAAGCCATTGAAATTAAAAATGGTTCATTATTTCTTGACAATAGATTGTGCTGAAATCTGCCTATTTTGATGTTTGTTGTGTACAAGTGAAAATTGTGGCATGATGCTGGCACTAGAAGAAAAGGAAATGGAACAAAACACTTTGGAACCATGAAAACCCACAACAAATGGAATTAAAATCTGACAATTTGTTGTTCACTTTGAACATTTAACCCCAACTGTGGTGCTAGAAGAAGGTAAAGGGGTCACTAAAAAGACGAGGAGTCATGAATGAATAGACTGACTAGACTGATTTAGCATTGTAAAAGAACAGAATCCACAGGAAGGTGAAAGCAAAGGCTGGACCTCTTAACCACCCTAAAACATTACATTTACTGATGTCTTACAAGATTTCTTAGTGTGTACCAACAGTTATCTCTCAGCAAAATGGTCCGTCATGGTGTAACACATTTTATGTGCAGCTTTAAATCATTAAGTTGGTGCACTTGGAAGGACATACATGCCAGCAGACAGTTGAATTCACTATGTTAGCCATTGGATTATTTTTTTGTTACCAGCTTTTAATTTCTTTTGGATATTCTTATTTAAATACCTGCTTTAACATATAAATAAAAAATGTATTTGACCAAAACAGCCATTTATATTTTAACCCCCTAAATTGGCCTCTGTGTTTTACTTAACAAAATCCAGCTTTTGTCCAAGCTTCAACGATAATTCAACCTCTATTACAGCTCCTCCCTGAAAATCAGGACAATGATGTACAAGTGTATCTCAGGCAAGTGTGTATGTTTACCAATCAATTTACTCCACCCTGACATGTTCAGAGTCCTAGTGTCATTATGGCCACTGTTTGGTGCTATAAAACAGAGTTGGACAGTGCTGATAGCAGTGAGGGATATGGATGGGCCTGTGCAGAGTTAGACAACAGCATCGCCATACATCTTCCAGGGTAGAGGCCTGTCATCGCTGCGCTGCTACAGACGGGTTTGTCATAGAAGTATGCACACGAGCATGTCCAGTACCCATGCATAACACTGATGCGTACTGGCCAGCTAACTGTAAGCACACATTCAGATACACTGACACATTTTTGTAGTGAAAACCATATTTCTGCCTTGTCCCATCTTCCTATCACCAGTCCATCACACCTTCCCAAAACACACACAACTTCCCCCCTCACACACACATACACACGCATACATACAGTACTTTCTTTCTTAGATGTGTCTGTACACGACTCCCTGGCCGCAAATCCTTCAGTGGGATAGATGAGTGTCTCCAGCCCATTCATCATCCGCCTTATCCGCCACCCTCGCCACTGTTTTTATATAAGCCAGCAGTCACACTGACAACTGATGGCCCTCTCTCTCCCTCTCCCTCGCTCCCTTCCTTTCTTTTCTCCCCCACAATTCTTTCTCGTGCCATTTCTCTTTTTTCTCACTCCCCAGTGCCCTGCTTGCTTTGCTTGTACGCCTGACAGTGTGCATGTTTGTGGGCGTTCATGCACACTTTTTCACCTCCTCCTCCTCCTTCCCCCACTCGTACAGATCTCTTTCCTCCTCCACCCGCTTTTCCTCTCCCGCCCTCCCCTCTCGTCTTCCCTTCTCCACGTCCCTCTCCATCTATCTATCTCTCTCCTGTGCACCATTGGGACCGGAGTGGCACCTTCAGAGCGGGCCGTAAAAAGGCCCTATAAAAAGCCCCAACACGGGGGAAGAAAGGGTAATGATGAAATTTAACTGCTTCTCCTGGTGCACCTGGGGTCTGGCCCTGTGTGCGTGTGTGTGTGTGTGTGTGTGGATATATGAGCATGTGTGTGTCGTGTATGTGTTTGTGTGTGTTCAGCGAGCGTGAGGCCTGGGCACTGAACCGGAACTGCCCTGCTAGGGGGGTCAATGTCACGGCACTGCCATGAGAGTTATCGCTTTTTAAAGACGCACTATAGATTTTGTGGGGGAACTCATTTACACCGGCATAAAATGGAAGGTGGCAGGGGAAGTTTAAAATCTAAAAAGGACAGGGGACTGGGAGACCAAGAGGAAAATAGGTTCGATGGCTTGAGTGGCCTCACCGGTGTGATACCGATTTAACCCTTTGTGTAGGATGGACATCTTTATCCTTTTTTTATCAGATGGACTGAAACAAATACAAATCTAGACTCAAATTCACAGTGTTATGAGTTCAAGTTATGTGCTTTTGTCTGTTCAGATGTAGCTCGAACTTTATTGCAGAATACTGTGTACAGTATATGTCTATAAAATCCATACAGAGTTATGTCCACTGCAGATGCCGAAATAGCATGTTGTTAAACAGATTTATGAAGTGTGGCGCCTCAACATTTTTTAATGTTTTATTGATGCAGGAGTGCCATAACGTCAATGAATAGATCCCATTAAAATCTAATGGCCTTATGGTGTATGTGTTTGTTGGTGCAAGGTAAATTCTCCACCTGTGTGTGTGAGTGTATGCGATTGGAGCCACATGCACCTCCAGGCCTGTATGTCAGGGCAGGACTATTTTCAGTTCAGTTACTGGCTGGAGCCCAGCACCCTCCCTGGGCTCAGATGCTGGCTCACCGGCCTCCCCAGCCTTACTCTGCCTCCATTGCCTCCCACCTGTCCCTGGCTGTGAGCCTCTACGGCTGGCCCGCCGGCGTGGAAAATCAGCCTTTGGTGGGCCTGTGGGGACTGGAGGAGGGAACGGCCGGGGTTGTGTAGAGGATGAAAGCCCCAGGAGGAGCAGCATGCACTGACTGACAGGGCTTGACACTGGAAGGGCCCACAGCCCAGGCCTGGCGCCTTTCCTCTAGCAAACTCCAGGCCCCATTGACAGGCCTGCAGAGTCACATACCCCAGTGTCTTCCAGGCCTTCAAGTATGGAACCATTTTTCATGAGCAATGTCCCAATCCAGCTAAAACTACACTAAGCAACATTATATATAACACTGCAGCCTTCTTATCTACCAAAAAAACAAGTTCAAGTTGCAGCCTGCTATTCTAATTGTACACTGGCAAGACAACATCATTTGTTGTAGGCTTTACAATAGATAATTGACACTTATCTCCTTTAGTAATCAACATAAAACCTTCCTACACCTGACTTGGCAAATTCTTCTTACTTGACAGTATTTTCTGCTTCTGATTCCGATTCTCAAACCAAAAGAGAATGGCTGATCTAGAAACAATGTCCACTTTCTCCAAAACTGTCCTTCAGAATCAGTTTTCAAATAAATCTGTTGGGACAATGGCATCAATAGTTAAATTACATAATATAATACTTGTTGTTATTACTATTATTCAACAGTTAATAGTAGAATTTAACTTGCGTTCAATTCCCTTCAGGAAACCACTCTTAAAGAAGAGAAAATTAATAATCAGTTCATTAATATAGTATCATAAAATATACTAAACTATCAATTTGGAACTGATGAATAATTCCATTAATAACTATAACCACAATTACCATCAATAGCTAGTAGGTTGAAAGATTTGGAATTCGACAAGAAGAGGCTGGAGATGTAGTCACTCATGCAACATTAAAGAACCCAGCATGTATATCCACAAGGATTTAAAAAAAATGAAAACAAAACACACAAGATGAAATCTAGCTACAATGCTCAAAATTAGAGGACAAAGAGATGTGTGTATGTGTGTGTGCCTGCTCCGGGCAGGCCACGCTGGGAGACAGCTGCATCTGTCGGCAGCTTCAGAGGTCGAGTCTAGAGAAAAGAGAGAGCAGAAGTTGCACTGGAGTTTTGTGGTCATTGGTCATAGGTCACTGACCAATCAATTGTAGTGGAAAGTTGGGTCTATGGGTAGTTCACACCTAGGTGTGACTTCCTGGAGGATTGTGGGGAAACTGAGTTCAATGGCTCACATGATGACAGATCACAAATGAATGGCTTCATCTGTGGCCCCAACAAATCTGAAGCATTTAGTACGCAGTATTCCGGTATCTTCATTTGATGTATCTGTAACTGTTTACATAATGATGTAAATACCCTACATAGTTCAGTGGTGTGACTTTCAGCTGCTGCACTGAATCTCCAGCTCGGCTAAATTGTAGTCTAGATTATACGACTTGGCTCAGACAGACCTTTGAGGCCCGACAGTCAGCACAGAGTTGCATGATGTGACTTGATCTAAGCTAGCAGCTTTCCCAGATGCTATGACAGTTTTGACGTGTTTGATTTTAAGATATGGCAAAAATAAGTTGCATTCCTTATTGGAGCACCTTGGAGATTAGTGCTGTCAGTGCTACAGGAAACTATGACTTCACGTGTGTTGTTGTTGTATACTGTAATCATTCCTACCAGTTATCAGGGATGTAACACAAAGCTGCAATCTGTATCTGTTTATGTCACAAAAATATCTGGATCTGCATTATACTGGAAGATTATACTGGAAGAACATCTTCCGCTACAGAACTGTAAATTCTATAGCAGAAGATGTTAGTTATTGTCTAATTCTCTAAGTTTTATTCAACAACTTGTTTTCTAGAGCCATTTATACCATCATACATATAACTTAAGCTAAACAACAAAATTATATAATATGTTAACTACGTAGCTGAATTAATCTAATAATAAAATAGATATTTCAGATATTTATTAAAGCCTGTGTAACTGTTAATGGTCCAGGAGGAAATAAACACTGGGACACACAGTATAAAAACTAGAGGTTCTGTATATGATGAGTGGAATTCCAGAAAAATGTTGGCCGGGTGCCAATGATGAAAAATGACCATAAATGTCATAATATAAGGAGATTGTGAATGCAGTGGGAGGAGGACCAGATAAATATAGATGTTATGAAATGTCTATTATAAAGAAAGAGACGGCTATTGATAAAGATTTTGACTCCTCTGTTTCCCTTCTTCTGTCAAGTTGCACACAGTGTCATGCTCCAATATCTGAACATGAGGTAAAAATAAGTCAAGCTTTATCGCACATTGCACAACGAATCTGGCGAAAAGTAATGAAAAGTTAATGAACCTAAATGAATAAACCTAAACACACCTCTGTGTTTGTAGTCTACAGCCTATTTGTTTACATTTTGGCACATCTGCATCATCTTCCTTCCTCCTATATCATGTCTCTATGTAGGTTGCTAACCATCCCTGTTCACACTGTACAGACAACAACCATCTAGATTAATCTGATACTGAAACATAAGTCTGAGTTTGATGATTATGGGACAAGATCTGAATCACCTTTTTAATATGAATGGATGCTAAGGATGTTTATCCTCGATGGACATCAGAGATCCTGGCACCACAAGGAAAGAGTGAATTCTGCTGATTGTGACAAAATAGGTAGGATGTCTGTGTGTTTGTTATGACTTGATAGAACCGATGTTAGATGTTTCGTAAAATTGTGTAAATGGGGAGACAGATCTGGCGAGAGCTGCAAAATATTACTGCAAAAATTCAGATGCTCATATCAGCTCAAAGCACATCATCCAAATAATGAATTTTTATTTGGTTACACCCTTCCAGTTAAGGATCTCTAACATGAATAATCGTGTAATCAGCATCCTTGCCCGAGACAGTGTATAGTTTGTGCATCCCTACATCACCATGACACCAGTCTGTGACAAAAATTATTTTCAAATTGATTTTCAAATAATCAATTACGTGTTTGTTTGTTTGTTTTTTTATCAAAACAGCATCACTTACATATAAACTTGCTCCTTCCCTGGTTGTTTACCTTTTTTTTCCTTTTTGCGTAATTCCCTCAGGCAAAGTCTGCACAGATGTGGACTTACGGAAAGTGTGCATAAAGAGTTCAAAAGTCTGCCAGTGAGCTCTCATGCACCTGACAATTTGACAGTGGGACAGCCGTAACCCCTCACTGACTCAGGGGGAAAGCACGTGAAAGTTTGTGTGGAGTGTGGAGATGGTCTGTCCAGTCTCTCAAGCCATGTTCTTTCCCTCAACTTCCCAGACCTGCCATTGCCAAGCTATCCACCAGATGCACACAGATTTTCCATCCTTTCCCCATCCCATGACTACACCCATCTACACGTCTGCTCCCACTTCTCTCATCAGCCTGCTGGTTTGTTGCCTGCCAGCCTGTGTACCTGCCTACAAGTCTGCCTGAACTGTACTGAGTATTGGTGAACTTGAGCAAAGCACTAAACCCCTAACTGCTTGGGGCACCTGACTATGTGGCAGCTGCACCTCTCTAACATCTCTCTCCAAACAACCGTGTGTATGTTTCTGTATTTTAGGCAGTGTGTGTAAAATAACAATAACAATAAAAATGTAATTTCTCAAGGGGATTAATAAAGAGATTCTTCTTCTTTTAGATAATTTCGATAAACTGTTTACCCGTACAGTCATCTAACTGCTTGAGCTTGTGCCCGGTTGGTTAATTTGGAGTGATGTTGCCTTGGTTTTGATATTTCAGCAGTTATTAGTTTAAATTAGTACTGTGTTATCACTCACACAATGAGGGCCAGAGCTAAAAAAATAAATAAATAAATAAAACCAAAAGTGTGGGAACCGTCTCCACTCGACAAAAGTGCACAACAAAGAGATGGTATGAGCAGCAAGACCAGAGAAGAGCATCAGGTTCTTTAAGACATTTTGTGCCAAGCCTTCACCTCTGTGGTTCCACACCTCCAGAGACCACTTGTGGTATTAATTAGTGGTAGATATTGGATTTGGATTTGTATGGTGTGGGATATTAACTGATGGGATCTTGAATTGCCAAACAACATACTTGCACCAGTCTGAGTGGACTGTCCATCCTGCCAATGTACAATCCAATGAAACATGTGCCATGCATAAATTACTTCTACTTCCTGCAAAACAGCTTATTGCTAAAAGGATTAGGGTGACACACATATAAACAACACAAACATGCTAATCCTCATTAGCACTGCTGAAAGCCCCTCTGATGCAGTGGTTGAGAGATGGGGGGCATGTAGCCAGGCAGGATGGTGGGAGGCAAAAAGTCAGTTAGCTGCTAATGCAAATGGAGCAGGAATCTGGAGTGTATACACACTCATACACACAGTGTACACACAGACAGACAGGCTGTGTGGTTTCCTCGCATCAGATAGAAGTTGATCGATAGAGGGAGTGAGTGTGAATGAAAGGAGGGGTCGAAGAGGAGAAGAGCAGCAGCAGACATGGACATTCAGCCAACAGTGCTGGCACACACCACAGACTCCCTCTTGGTTTTTGGATCTGACAATTCCAATGTAATAACAGATAAATAGAGAGGGCTCGTCAGGCCACAAAAGCAAACAGCTTGGGCTTGCCAAAGGGAACAGAGGGTGTCAATGTTGGAGGGCGTGCGTATGTATTTGTGCATGTAGAGAGACAGAGAGAAAGAGCTAATGGCTGACATCTGGCATTGGTCGCCCCCATCTGAGTCCTGCGCTCCAGCACCATACTGTCATGCTGAATGATAAAGCAGAGAGCTTGCCTCTGAATCGGCACACTTGCCGATCCCCCGGCCAGCCCTGGAGGTATGGGCAGGAGAGCCTCTTTCAGCCATTCACCAGTTAATGTGCCAATTTGTTTTCCAGAGTGCTGGAAGGAAGAATTTATCGCCATGTTCTGTGGCTGTGGGCAAATACTGATAAAATGCTCTTTTGCTGAAATTCACTTAATTGGCCACAGTAGGGACAGCGCGCTCAAGGAGGAAGAGGAGTGTTTTCAGATATTCACAGAGACCCCCCCACCCCCGCCATGTTATATACTGGCCCCCCAACCAACCAAACACACTCCCATTTACATTTATTCATGTCATTCATTTTATTCAAATTGCTAAATATGTCAGAGGTCGCACGCCTCTGGAGCAGCTAGGGGTTAAGTGTCTTGCTCAGGGACACAACGGTGTCTCACAGTGGTGTCGAACCAGGGTCTCTCACACCAAAGGCATGTGTCTTATTCACTGCGCCATCACCATCCCATCATCTACCTCCATCTAATCTACCATTGCAACGGAACAAGTCATTATAAAGGATAATTCGGTCTTCTTGGTGTCTTTTTAGCTCATTTAGCTCTAACTCTGGTAACTCCTGAGAAAAATATCTGGCACTTTAGCTGCTAAATGCTCCACTGTGTTCACCAGCTCGTTGCTAACTTTGTCTGAAGAAATCTCAGAGACAAATGCGGTAAAACTCATTACTCTAAAACTATGAGATAATTGAGTAAAATTTGTTTAGTTATTTTTCAGAATTTCGGTGAACCAGCCCTTTCCAGGTCTGGTTTCAGGGTATGCTTATGACTCTTTCTTCATTCTTTCTTTCCATGCTGTTTCACTGTCAGAATAGTCTATCTAGCCCCATCTTCGCTACATAATGATTTCATGGCAGAGAAACAGTGCTGCCAGCCTTCAGGCTTGGAGCATATTATTTGCAAATTAAATACTGCATCCGGCTCACAAATTTTTTAACAGCAAGTTGGCAGACATCACTCTCTGTGACTGGAAAGAGATGAGACAAAAGGAAATGACAAAGAGAAGGAGGGGGGAGGATGATACGGACGTAAAGCAGGATCTTAAGGAGAGAAGGACGGGATAAAAGTAGTTAGTGCCTGGGCTTCTGTTTCTGTGCCATCCCGGAGCCAAAGCCAGTGGAGTTCTACCAGGGGATGCTCCCCAGAATCTGGCCACACACTAATTACCGGCGGTTTTGTTCAGGAAATTATCTCCATGTCCATTGCTGCATTTCACAGCAAATTAGCCATGGAAATCCCACAAACCAATAAATAAGACTGAAATTGTTCATTGGGGTCTCCGCTGATTGTCTCGCTCACTTTCTTTGTCCGCCTCCCTAATGCTGAAGAAACTAAGAGCCCATTTCCTTTATTTGGGAATTCTTTCTGCCCTCAAAAAAGAGACAAATAAAGGCTTTGTTTAGGTTACGCTGTGAGGTAGCGATAAGCTGTCAGTATTGATGCCAGAGTGTGTAAAAAGCATTCTTAGTGCTGTCATACACACATAGTTAGCGGGCTATTCTTGCCATGTATGAACACATTGCAATAAGTAGGTTGTATAGGAGTTGTTTCAGTGTATATCCAAATATCTCATATTAGTCAGAAGAGGAAAAAAGAGAGGATGATAGAAAAAAATATCAACAAAAGTCATAAAAAGCACAATATAAAAAAATAAACCAGGCACCTAAAATGCAGAAGAGAACCAGAACACACTGACATGGGTATTTCTGTTGAAAATGAGTTTTATCTAATACTTTTTTAATCTACAACTCAGATTTATCCAATACACTTAATGGTGGCCAAAAATGTATCCTAAAATTTGTTAGGTTCTAATTAGTTAGGATAAAATGCATAATATGTATGAGGCAAAGCAGAGAAAACAACTGATTTATCAGGCCAATATTTACATCGTAAATAATTACATAAATTACGGCCCAGTATCCTCTGAATTTTCCCATATTTGGAAGATTAATCATCTCATTATTTTACATCCATTACTAAAGTTCAGTGCCAATGTGTAGTGAACTGGTGGTGTATGGTTTACATGTTTGCATCCCAAACTTTTTTGTCCTATGTACCCCCACAGCCCTGTCAGATGGGCCTAAAGTCTTAGCCTCTGCGTGGCCCCGTAGCCTACGCTGTAGCCTGACGTGCACCTGACTGTAAGAACTGTGATTGGTCTGCTGGGTGGCCTTACAATGCCTCCGAGCCGACAGGAAGTGCCCTGTGCATTGAAGTAAATTTTCCCAGCAGCCAAACCAGCGGCTGTAACCCGGTGGATCACTATATTTGACCATCACAACCTGAGTGAAATGAATGTGATCCATTCGGTCAGTCTGTAATAGTCGCACGTAGCTCATTTTGCCCACATTCGCATTAGCGGAGGGCTAAACCGGAAGTTAGCCTGCTCGAGCCTGCAAAAGTCAACACAGTAGACGCTGTAGCACTGGCGGTGTAATCATAGAATGATGGCTACACCGACGTACAAGTATAAATGCATGTCTACGTGCGTAGCTATGGCTATAGGCATAGGCATGTCTTGTGCAGACAACAACAGCAGGTAAGCTATTGCGACAATAACTATAATGATCAGCAACATGACACATTTGTAATGTGGCTTGTGTGTTGATTTTTCACCTAAACACATATGTTTATACTATCAACTCGTATTTTTTTTTAAAGTAGCTTAGCTTCACAAATTTTCCATCAACCCCCTGGTAACTGCAGAAGTACCCCTTGGAATACAAATACCCCTGGTTGGGAATCCCTGCTATAAACAACTTGCAATAAATATAACATTAATTGTACATTTGTTTTCCCGACAATATCTCATTTTTCAATGCAATAAAGCATAATTATCCTTTAGCACAGACACAAATTTATTAAGTTTAGGATGTTTTGGTTAAATACTGAAAAAGTCAACAGTGACTTGAATCAAGAGACAGGCACAATACAAGTTTACTTTATTAATATCTAACTGAAACCATCTTTCCCTAATTTTAACCGAAGTGCTTTTGTTGCCTAAACCTAACCGCACGCAGGACTCAGGTTATAAATAGTCTGCGGTGGGAAAGTCCTGCACTTTGAATGCCAATCATCCAGACCACTTGCAAGCGCTACGAAAATCTTGCACCTTGTGACTGGAAAAAAATAGATAATGCAGGCAGCAATCTCCCATCAAAACATAACTAAGAGACAAAATCGCAGCATATGCATACAATTCATAGGAGACAGAAGTGAAAATTTATATAGTATATGAAATTCTGACCAGATTGAACAAAAGGATACTTTAGCAGGCTGATGGGGAGAAAGTTTGTGATGTACTGTACTGCATTATATTGTAAGTTGTTTTCACTGTGTGGAGATAATTTCTAAGAGGCACAAGGACATCCGTGAATACTTGTTACGTGCACTGAAAGACAAAAATACCAGCCCAAAGACCATTTGTGGGGAATGAAATAGTAAGTACGTCTTTCAGATTCCACTGCATAGCTCATATCATTGGCTATTCCACTCATTTTTTTCAGCTGTGCCAAAGAAAGAAAAAAAAAGACCTTGGCATTTACACAACTTGCCATAGTAGATCTTACAGCTCAAAGCCAACATTTACTCATTTTAATAAATAAGCTAAGTTATTACAAGTTAGTGATAGATCCTGTATTGTGTATCGATACCCTAGTGAGTCAAACTGTTGTATTCTGTTGTAGTGGAAATGGTCAGTCCTGGCATAAATCTTACTTTATGATAAAAAAGGCAAAAGACAAACAAACAATTGATGGACTGGAATTCCTGTTTGAATTATGGGTGTGGTGAACTGGCATCACTATTGTGCCCAATCACTTTAGGAAAGGGAGCCAGAATGGACGCTGATTTATGTAAACCATATATCCCCAAACACGTATAAACCCACCACCAAGTAAATGACACCAAAGACTGAATCCATACAGTCAAATACGAGTCCTCAGCAAGTTGGATAAAGATGACATATTTTTCTGTCTTCTCCATGAACATGTCAGCTACCATGAATGTCTAAACCCTGGAGGAGGGGTCATCAGTTAGTGACAGTAAGTGGGTCAGTCCATTCTGCAGGGTGCATGTTTGGACGTCCAGCCCACCCAGGCCCTGACACACCCAGAGGATGAGCAGGGAGAAGTGTTTGTGTGTGCGCAAGTCGGGTGGGGTTTAGGAGATGTATAGAGGTGCTATACCCAAATGACAAGCCCACTGGTCTCATGGCAAGGCTAAATTAATGACCCGTGCTAACATTACAGGATGAAAAATCCCCACTGTCCGAGCATTGCCCGCCCCAACTGGCAACTGGAATTCTTTATTAGGTCTGGCAAGAGAAGAGAGGGTGTGAGAGACTTTGTGTGTATCATATTTAGGCCAAGACATGGGAAAAACATAATGTAAATGATACCTAAACCCAAATAGTCACATATGGTATTTGGGCCTATAGCAATATGTTATGGAATAGTGGTTTGTGGCAAAGTTGTCTCATCAATACGTTTTTTGTTAGGACCCCTGTGGAAAGAGATAGTGGACATACATTTTTATGTTTGTCCTCGATGGGGATGATATTAAAAACATCAATGTCAAAAGGATGTTAAAAAGGCAATGGACCTGACTACGTTCTAGAGCAGGCTAATAGGACAAAACACACAGAGCAAGCAAATGAAATGATAAAAATTAAGATAAAACGACCACATTAAAAAACATCAGTTAAAAGGATGTTCAAAGGTGCTGGACGCGACCGACTTCTAGGGGAGGCTGTAGTGGAGTGAATACACAGGTAGGTTTTCAATCTTGATTTAAAAATATCATGAAGGTTTAAATGTCTTCGGCACTGAGACATTGAGAAAGGGCTGAAAGCGACACACACACACACACACACATGGCAGAAATTGTATACTAGCCATTACTTTTTGGTACATCACATTCCTTTTATGATAGTCTGATGATTATCAGTTAAATAATTATGACGTTATACTCCATTGTTCTGTCATACAGTATATCCAAAACACCAAAATGTCCTCCCAGCTCACTGCTTATGTTCTGAGTTTTTACATAGGCAGTATGAGCATCCGGTGCACAGTGTATTTGATGGGGGTGGGGGTATAAGGGGATTTGCTTGGTTGCGACCAGTTTCAGACTCATCACAGCTTCCTATACCACAGTCAGATTCCCTTTACCATCAATCCAGACTCAACCAGCCAAGCACTGTGTGTCATCCAAATTCTCACCTCATCATTTTACAATCCACAGAGCCAGGATAAACAAATGGAACCAATCTCATGCGTGGAAATCGTTCTCAAAATAACAACTGCGAATGTAGAAATGTATTATCTTCACCCTCCAAATCCAATTTATTTCATGCATATCTTACCATCTAAATTGAATACAGCACGTAGCTTGTGCGGGAAATCACTTTGAAAAGACTTGCCTTATCTTATCGCCGGGCCCTATCTTATCCTGGGCATCTTGCTTTCTAACCATGCAGAGGCGTCAAAGTGTGCAGGTCTTTGCAGAGGGTTGTCTCACTGTGTTTTAATTGGTCTTCTCCCGCAGCATGTTTTGCCAGATCCACCCAAACCACGTAAACTTTTAAAGGAACCTCCCCTTAGTGTTAATTGACATTTTAGAAGTTAACATAATTTTAATTAAGGGCAATTATCAGATTTTAGAGGGCTTTTAATTATGGCCTGATATACTTAGTGAAAATATTAAGCAAATATCTAGAAAGTGACTGTTTGAAAGCCATCATTTAGGATCTGGGAAAAAAGATAATTATTTAAAGAGTAAATTATCTCACTGTGGATAGTACTTAATAAAAATTAACAAGTCCTCTCTGACAAAAATGAAAACCTTAATTAAATAAGGACATTTGTTGTTGAATTTAATTGACAAGCAGAGTCTGTTCCTGGTTCTCTGAAGGTTCCATTCAGAAAACACTGAAAACACTGATGTGGTTCATCCAGTGATCTGAAATCTGCCGGACTGAGCTGTTCCTGAAATGCAAGAATGAAGATGTGCTGTAATCACTTGTGCACAAGGTTTATGAAAAATATACTAAATACTTTCTCCTTCCTCTAGTTGGTCCAGGCAGATGGTCCAGATTGTGCAAATATCTAATATTGGGCCATGTTTAGGGTTGGTTATTAATGTTGGCTAATAGGCTTCTAAGCAAAATAAATAAATTAAAAATTAAATTAAATTAAAATAAATTAAAGTTCTAAATAATCAAATGTGTGCTGTGCAGGTACTGCACAACTCTGCATGAAATTCTGCTAAACTCTGAATTGGTGCTAGGGTCACACATGGATTGTTAAGCGACAGGGAACAATGGGTCCCCTCTTGCAGCTTCAAACTCGTGGTGTTCTTAAACCTGTCTTCACATCTAAACGACAAAATAGGTTGATTGCCAATTACAAAACATCATATGTTGCCTTTTAAAGTACCAGCGACAGGCGTACTGGACCTCGCATACATGTTGTGATGTTAACGTCACAGTTTGGTTAGGCAACAAGATGTATTGGTTGATTAAGTTGACTTGTCGTTACTTATGGGACAAAAATCCCGGACTCCTGGGTGAAAGTCCTGTGTTTGTTTGACCCATGCCACCCTTGCCTCCCCCCTACATGGACTTTCTCACTCTATGAACTGCTGCCATCATAATTACTACAGCCACTACAGGCTGACACCAAACAATAAATGTAAATATGTGTCACAATAAGCTGCTTGCACAGATTACCAATATGGCTGTTAATCTGGTGAGGGCGGGCTACAACTGCAGTGTGGTTAAGGTTAGGGAAATGTCATGTTAATGGTTAATAACTCCCGTCTCCTGCATGAAAGTCAGACATGCTACCCGCCCATCCACCACCCACACCTTAACACGCTTACTTTCTGCCTCGCTACCTAAAGGAAACAGGAGACAAAGGAAGTACCCTTTCATGTGATGGTGTGTTTCTGATCATTCCCACACTGAACGCTTCATAGCCCTGTCAGTCAGGTTGCTTAATGATCTACCAAAACACTTCCTCTCTCACACTCCCGTCCGACCTTTCCTCTTGCTCCCACACTTCTCAACCACATCAGCACACTCAGAGAGAGCCCATGTGAACGAAATGCCCATCATATACAAACAAAATCCTTGTGTGGGGAGTAATGTGTTTTTATTCAGAACATAAATTAGTGCACATAGCTTATTGTATACCCTGTTGACTGTTACTCAGGAAAGCTAGAGCCTTCACATGGCGCTCTTTTTGTCAGTTTGATACAGTAAATGTAGCTCTTCTATACTGTATGTGTGTAATGTATACGGCATTGTCCAGCAGTCCATGGAAAAAGTCAGATCACTTTAAAACAAAGCTATCAGATGTTATAGTAATACTATCAGAACTACAAACTTTTTCACAGCAGACATTTTGACTGAAGCACAGGTGATCTTAAGGAACTAGATCTAATAACAGCTAAATGGAACTCAGCCAATATTACCACTATTGATTACACTAATGCTTTTCCAACTGTGACATGTCTGAATGTCTTCTGTGAAGAAATCCTATGTCTGCAAAAATATTGCATTATCACTGGACTAAAGTGTAGGTTACACCATGTTGTGCTAGAGTTGGATGTTGGCATTGGCGTTTGAAGGAACGGGTAGATATATATTTAAAATTTTGTATCTTATTTCTACTTTTTTGTCTGTTTTAATCTCTAATAAACATAGGCACTGAGTCCTGCTGCCAATGACGACATGTTGCCAATGGTTAGGTTTAACAAAGAGATGTCACAGCTGTTCCGGCTTTTCAACTTCAACAACTGCCTTTACATTTGCTTGCTGTTGATATACTATATAGCCAAAAGTTGTGGGTCGCCTGCCTTTACATGGACATGAAGGGTAATAACATCCCATTCTTAATCCGGGTTTAATATGGAGTTGGCCCACCCTTTGCAGCTGTAACAGCTTCAGCTCATCTGGGAAGGATGTCTACAAGGTTTAGGAGTGTGTTCATGGGAATTTTTAACCATTCTTCTAGAAGCAAATTTGTAAAGTCAGGTACAGATGTTGGACGAGAAGGCCTGGCTCACAGTCTCTGCTCTAATTCATCCCAAAGGTGTTCTATCGGCTTAGGGTCAGGACTCTGTGCAGGTCAGTCAGGTTCTCCACACCGAACTCGCTCTTTATGGACCTTTCACTGGAACTAAGGGACCAAGCCCAACCCCTGAAAAACAACCCCACACCATAATCCCCTCTCCACGCAACCGCCAATCCCAGACTTGTCCACCGGATTACCAGACAGATAAGCGTGATTCGTCACTCATGAAGACACGTCTCCACTGTTCCAGTGTCCAATGGCGGCGTGTTTTACACATCTGCATCCGACGCTTTGCATTGCACTTGGTGATCTAAGGCTTGGATTCGGCTGCTCGGCCGTGGAAACCCATTCCATGAAACTCTCTACACACTGTTCTTGAGCTAATCCGAAGGCCACACGACGTTTGGAGGTGCAGGAAGTTTGGTGCCTTCTGCGCATTGTGCGCCTCAGCATGCGCTGACCCCACTCTGTGATTTTATGTGGCCTACCACTTCATGGCTGAGTTTCTGTTGTTCCCAATCACTTTCACTTTGTTATAATACCACTAACAGTTCGACGAACAGTACGATTCTGGAATATTTAGAAGTGAGGAAATTTCACGAATGGATATTGCACAGGCAACATCACGGTACCACACTTCAATTCACTGAGCTCCTGAGAGCGCTCCTGAGAGCGACCCATTCTTTCACAAATGTTTGTAGAAGCAGTCTGCACGCTTAGGTGCTTGATTTTATACACCTGTGGCCATGGATGTGATTAGAACACCTGAATTCAGTGATTCGGAGGGGTGTCCTAAAACTTTTGGCAATATAGTGGATGTCCACAGCTCCCACTACAGTGTCAGAGAACAATGCCAACACCTGCAAGGATGAGAGCAAGACTTGAGTATTCACACAATAGTTGTTGTGGACATTGTGTACACAACCACAGAGGAGGTGGTGGGGGACAAATGGGGCCACCTTAAGTCATGATCTCTCTTGTAGTGATGTAATATGGTGCCAGTTATTTCTTTAACAGGAATGTGCTGGTTTTCTTTGTCAAAAAATGTTTAGTTTAGAACAAGTAGGAGAATGCTTATATTTTGTTATGATTTATTTTTACAAATGTAACAACACATGGACCAAAGAGTATACCAGAACAAGAGTAATGCACTGACACTTGTCTTACACACTCTGACATGTCTGGAAGGGATGTTAACAGTTTCTCCTAAAAACACCAATGTCAAACCACAGGAACATCTTTTTAAGAGTAAAGTCTGGCATTGATTTGGTGCTACTTTTTTATACTTTTAAATGTATTAAATAAAATGATCTTGTTCAAATTTAATTAGAGTAATTAACTGTGTTCAAAAACACAAAATGAAATGCATGCAACAAAGACACCATACAGCAAAAAACAAAAACAAAACACAAAATTAAAATTAAACCTTTCTTTTAAATAAATCTCCTGTTACCATTGACCTTTTAGATACCTTACATGAAACAATTTCGCTGTCCTAATTCACAATATATTACCACCATATTCTTGCTCTCTCTTTTACTCTCCTGCTTTATTCACAGCCATGACATCAGCTGCATCTGAAGTCATCTGCAAACAAATATTTCACAGTAAGAACATTTCAAATTATAAAAAAGATGAAAAAGAATTGGTCAATTTGATGTAAACACAGCATAAATTGAATTGTTTTGCTCAGGCGTACAGTACCTCTAAAATGAAATGCATGCTAACAGACACCAGACTCCATCAACATCTGTCCGCTTTCACACAAATTCAATAAAACAATCTTTGTGTTGTCTATTTCACACACCATGTTATGGTCCCTTGTGGGGACGGATTGTCGCTAGTTTTTCCAATATTTAAACACAAAGTTTCTACTGAAATGTTGACTGAAATTGTGCTGTGAGGGGACTTTGTGAATGCATTGTCAGCATTGTGATATTTTACCAAAATCCTTCTGACGGTTTTAATCTGCAGTCACACTAGAGAAAAAACACAGTGTGGAAATTCCAATGTGTACTGTTAACAAATACATGATGAAAACAATTAATAATAAAAAAAAAAATCTATTTCATACTGTTTCAGTCAAAATGTCTGTTGTAGTAGACATGAAAAAACATGAAAAAAGACTTGAAGACTTGACTCTGAAGGGGTCAAAAAGGTAATAACTGCTAGGGCTGAAATGATCATAGAAAAGACGCAAAATTATGCAATGGACTTATTTAACCCAAACCACAATTTTTATAAATTACCAAATTTTACCAAATTCCTTGTTACCTAAACCTAACAAAACTATGACCCTTTGTTTAACGTCATGTGACTTACATCAAGTGACGTACGTAGTGTACTGTCCGGTATGCCTGTTGCGGGACTTCCAGCCCGTTCTCATTGCTAGAGCGTCAAATAGCTACATTTTGTTTGTCTTTTGGTGTCTGGTAATATTTCGCCTCATAGTTTAATGCACGGTGGGAAGCCCTTTATTGTTCAATGCGATAATGTACTACAATAAATGTCAGAGTGAGGAGGTGGTTGAGGTGGACAGGTGGGTCAAAAAACGGACTTTCACCCAGGAGACTGTCATGGTTTTGGGTTTGATGTTCTAGTTTATGCCCTTCCCCTTGTGTTTCAGTAGTGTTTTCATTCTGTGTTCTCGCTCCCTCATCTTGATCAGGTTGTTTTCAGTTATGCAGTCATTCCATGTTTCTGTTTTATTTTTGTATAAATCTGTCTTCATGCGTTCATGTGTAGTTCTGTCTCTTGTGTCTTGTCTGGCTTTGCTTCCTTTCTGTGTTCGTTTTCCTGTTTATGCCCACCTGTGCCTCGTTTTGTCGCCTCTTCCTTGGCTATTTAGGTTAGCTTTTACCCTTTGTCTTTGTTGGATCATTGTAGCTTGTTGCTGCTCTGTTGCCCATAGATTTGTTTTCTTTTGTAAATGGACATTGCATATTTATTCTTGCTAACTATTAATTAACCTATTTCGTCATTTAGGTATGAAGACAAGTTGAATAAAACAATACTGTTATCTTCATCCTTTCTGGCTTGTGACACTTATGCAAAGAAATGTCTACTTTTGACTCACAGAGTGTATGTCCATGAGTGGCAACCAATTCAACCAAAGACAAGACTTGATTACTCTTGTGTTATGTTAGAAGACGCGGACACGGAGATTTTACAAGCATGGACCAGGTGTAGCAACACTAAACACACCTATTGGTGTTGATGTCATTTGGTACCACGTTGGCCTAGATCATTTTGCTAGGCTCCATCATCAAAAAAGCCTCCTCCACATGCTGCCGCTGTGAAAACACAATCACAGGTGGAAAAAGTCCAAATTGAGAGTTGTGTTTTTTGGGCGACTTTATAAAACTGCTGAGGAAGAAAGTAAACAAAGCAGACAGACACACAAAGCTAGAGACAGAGAGAGACTGGTGTAGGTGCGTGTGTCTGAAGGGAAAGTCTGAAGTAAACATGGAAAATAAGGTGAAGAATTAAGTAGAACTAAAATGGTGAGATAAGAAATAACCTACTAGAAATAAGGTAATGTGTGCTTTCAAATATTTTTTATTAAAATATACAAATATAACCACCATGTACCAATCAGAATCTGCCAAGATTAGTCAGTGCATCTCTACTATTTAATTTATGTTAAGTTGGCATAGCCCGAATGAAGTTACGTTAAGCTGACCTTGACAATTGGCCCAGAACTTTGTTATATATTTTAAAAATTTGTATTTTTGGGTAGCTAAATTAAAGAAAAGTCCTTTTGAAAATTCACCTGTGACTCCTCCTGCCTTCCACCTCGGTTCCTCACAAGACTTTGGCCTGACATTCAACACCACTAAGTCCGACACTCCATACTCACCCAGCTCAGCGTGCCAGGCCCACCTCAAAGTGGATCACAAGCTTTGTGAAAGAGGGGACAGACGGTGAGGCTGGGGAAAATCACATCCAGCACCCAGACAATCAGCGCTGGCACCCACCAGGGATGTGTGCTCTCCCTACTCCTCTTCTTCTACACCGACTGCACTGCAGTAGACCAGTCTGTTAAACTCCTGAATTTTGCCAGGAATGTTTGGAAGAAAATATCTAACAGAGTAGAAGTCAATTTTTATTATGTTGTGACTAAACTGTTATTCAACACAGTGACCATGCAAAAGCAGCTGAATAACCCTGTCTAACAGCCGATCTGAGCAGTCTGGCATTATAATCAAGTATCAGGCATTAAAGAGCTCCTTTCTCCCCTCACCCATGTGTTTCAGAGTCCACAAATCATCAGAAATCTTTGACATTATCTCTGCCATTGTCTTCCATCACACACACACACACACACACACACGCTCTGTATGTGATTCGGCTGAGTTGAGAGCAGACATTTGCTCGGTGTGAGGGCCATCGCTGTCATATTCCTTTGTTTGCTGCACATGACACACTCCCTCTCCCACTGTGTGGTAATATGGCTATTTTCTCAGTCAATTTGCCACTCTCAGCATCCAAGCACATGCAAATATGGAAGATGATACCGATTGGGGAATAGTGCTCGGCTGTAAAATGTGTACCAACTGTTTAAGTCTGGGTTATTGTTGGGCAGGGACGCTGATAGTTTGTTGAATTTGCCCAGCTTTGAGGAAAAACAGAGATTTATATGGAACTGTGCCGACAAAGGATGATGTCGTTTGTTCAAATTTTAACCTCGCACATTTCTTTTCTGTTTCAACATTGGCAAGAAACTGTATTAAGTAAGTAATAAATAGCTAAAACTCATACCTGTAATCAAGTTTTGTTGAGGAAGCAGTGATAAACTAGTTAATGTAAACAATCTGTAGAAACAATCTGAAAATTAGATGAGCAGCTGACTGGAGACTGGATCAAATAGGAAATCAGAAGGGCATCTGAACCTGATCCTCCTGATAACATTACTACTGACCTATGGAGGGCTGTAGCCAAACATTCGCTACCTAAATGACACATAGAGTCACTAGACACTTATTTTTACCTGCCAACAATAAGGTCAAAATTAGGGATGTCCGGATCAAGTTTCTCTGGCTCAAATGCTGGGAGTAAGTCAACAAATAAATGGCAGAAAAGCACCTGATAATCCAAATCTAAATTATCTTTTTTCCCCACATCAGATTCTGACTTAGAATCTAGAGAGAAATATCTGCTGGGGTAAATGTATGGTAGATTTAAAATTGTGAAATTGAGGTGCATATGCATATGGGAGTTCCAATGTTTTACTGAATACTTAAGCCAATACAATTTCTCAGATGTTTTAGGAGCAGCCACCAAAGTAATTAAAGGAATGTGTGAGAAAATAAACAAAAAAACATATTGTGTTGGGTTTCCTTTATACTCTTAGGATAATTATATCCTGAGTTACAGGATTTCATGCCTTGTTCTGCTCTTGTGCTTTTAAAGGGGCTATATGTAAGTTTTTGATTTTAATAAATCAAAGTTTCATTGCCTTATTGTCAATGGGCTCAAAACTCACTTAGAAATGAACCACACGCCTGTTTTCTCCGTTGCTTGCATCAGCCACTATTTTGCTTTTAATGTGAGGTCTGCTCGGATTCAGCCCTGTGCGCGCTCCCGAGCCTCTCTCAGACTACAGCGATAACACGGCAGCTCAATACATGCAGTCCACTAACACCATAAAACAACCGGCTCACAGCAAAACACAGACTCCACGTTAGGATACAAAACTACAATAAAGGTTTATCTGCTGAAGCCCATCAGACCAAACAGGTTCAGATGATGTCGAGTAAGAACAAAGTGAGCATTAGTAAAGCTGGAGAAACACAGAGAAAGTCATACTACTACTACTACTAATAATAATAATAATAATCTGCGATGGACTGGCGACCTGTCCAGGGTGTACCCCGCCTTTCGCCCGATGTAAGCTGGGATTGGCTCCATACAGCCCCCTGCATACAGCCCCCTGTACGCAGGATAAGTGGTTGACGATGGATGGATGGATGGATTGATAATAATAATAATACTATTGTTATCTACAAATCCTTTCTCATCCAATGCTCTCTTTATCTAAATATTGTTTGTGAAGTTTCCCTTTTTTAACTATTCTGGTTATCCTTTACCGTTGACAATGAATTAGTCAACCTCTTAGGATGTATTGTGCAGAACAAAAAGCAAGTTGGTTTCCTCATGAAATGGGTCAAATGGGCTCTGCAACATTGGGTACCTTTTCAAGGTGAAAACTCTTCAGCTGATAATTCAATGTAGATATTTATCGCTTTACAACACACGGTTGCATTACAAGATCTACTTCGAGTTCCCTTTTTGCTACTCACAAAAAAACAAAAGCTATTCACAAAAATTATATACACAGTAGATGGGTGGATAAATAACATGTCATAGAAAAAAAACTATTTTACATGGTGCAGTGCTGAGGATGAATTTAAGAGTCACACAGCCTCAGGGAAGAAGCTGCTCTGTAGTCTGGTCGTACGACAGCAGATACTTCTGTATCTCTTCCCAGACAGCAGCAGGGTGAACAGGCAGTGGTTGGTTGGGTACTGTCTTTTAGTATCCTTTGGGCTCTGCAGACACCTTACCTCACTGATGGTCTTCCGAGCAGTTTTAATTACCCGCTGCAGAGCCCTCCTGTCCTGGGCCATGCACAACCCATGCCAGTCAAGATGCTTTCTTTTGCTGTTTATAAAAGTTAACAACTTCTTGAATATTCTTAAGAAATAGAGCTGTTCCTGAGCTTTCTTCACCAGCATGGAGATGTAAGACGACGATTCATGTCTGAATTAGGACAGATTTTTACGCGCTCCCTTTTTGGATATGTTTGCCTGATTATGGACCTTTACCTGCCTCACCTCGCATTGGACTATGTAAAATATATAGTGACACAAAGATGAAAGAAGGACTGTTCCTAATGTAGACAGGAAGGCCTAAACATTTTATTATGTAACCTTTAAAACTGTATTCAGATCCTTGTGGGCCACATAAGGTCTCTACTGAAACAATTTGAGGTGGCTCAGATTTATTTACTTGTTTTGTAGAGAATAAACTGTTAATCATGTAAAGAAATCACAAACACAACACTGGATTACTTCTGATGAGACATCTGAGACAAAATTCTGACAATGAAAACATATTGACAACCTGTGCTAAGGAAAACCGTCCATGGCAGTGGGATGGACTCGTAGACCGTTTGATGCCCAATTATTAATAAATGTCCATTATCAGCAAACACGTAATATGTCCAACTCTGACACACACAGACATACACACACTCCTTTCCCACACCGCCCCCTACCGCTCAGGTACACCCCCCTGACTACGTCCCCCCCAGTTGCTAGGCAACATGGTCTGCGGTCCATGTGGACACCCACCTGCCTTCAGGCTTCAGCGCTCTAAATTTGGTCTTAATTGCAAATTGAGTGGTAGCGCAGGCCGACGCTGGCTGAATGAGAAGCAGACAGCCGAGGCTCGGGCTGCGGCCACGGAAGCAACTCAGCCACCATCAAGTGACAGAGACAGTCAGAAGAGACACAGTAGGGATTAGATGTGCATGCAAACCTGCACACATGCAAGCTGATGCTTGGATGGAAATGAGTCAAAGTTCGGTTTCTTAAAGGTAGTAGAAGATGTTACAAAGAGTATTATTATTGGAGTATTATGTGGATGTAGTAGTACTGGCAATTGAGATCAAAACAACAGAACCAGTGTTAAAAATGCCAAAATGGTGGTGTGAAGAGCTCAGGAAACGTATTTACACACCTTGTGGCTGATCAGTTTCTTTAGTGGGTATTGGAAACTTCAATGGGGATCCATGAAATGAAAGAAAAGTTTATAAAGATTAGACTTACAAAACTTACAAAAATATGACTTACTATACAATGATTTCAGGGACAATTTGCAAACTATGTAACTGAAGATTCTTTAAAAATCATTGGTCTGTTATTTGTTTTTCTTTTTTAAATATGATGCCCACAGTGAAGTGTTTCAATGCTAAAGGCAGTAACTAGTAGTAAATCATATTATTTTCCCCGTTTTCCTATTTCATAAATATTCAGATGTAAGAATATGCAAATCAAATAATAAGAAAATAAGATCAGACTGACATGCACCTGCTGCACATCAGTTAAAGGTCCTGTTTCACAGTACATAGGAAATTCCATAGTGGAAATGGCTGTTATAGCTGCAGTCAATGCAGCCAATATAATTAACAGATCCCATTGCATGTTGCATTTGCCCTGGTATTCTGTCATTTTGCTGCAAGTCACTTAACTGAGTCTACACAGTACTTTGACTTCTGATACCCTGGATAAAAAAAAATCTCACTCCAAAATACTATGTAAAGTTGTAGAAAAGCAACAACAAACAGAAAAAATGTATTCCAGGCCAACACTCATGGTTGGCAATTTGTGCTAACAGCTAATTTCTCAGCTTGAATGTGATTTCTTTGCTTCTACTTTTGTCAGCACAAAACCTAACCTTTGATTTTCGCAATCCTGTCTTTTAATCGACATATCACCCATACGTATGCTTCTCATAATAGACTGAATGAAATAAAGCTAAATACGTTCATGATATAACAAAGTAAAAAAGTATCCAACTAATTTATAGCAGCAATCAAGCAAACATTTTCCATAATGACAGTTTGCCTGATCATGAGCTGAACGCCTTTGAAATGTTTCTTACAAAACTTTCCTGGCCTTTTGAAGTCTCCTCCAGCTGAAATATTACAGATACATTGACAGGCCAAAAACTCTTAAGAGAGCACATATCGGAGAAGGGCCCTGTTCGCTCAATTCAATTACCACAGCCCTATACACAATCCACAGGAGACAACGGTGCACCGGATGCTCATTTCAACTCCTCTTTCCCCAAATCCCCATAGAAATCTCCTTTGGCCGGACAATGCACTTTTTCCCATTTGAAAAAAAAGAAAGAAAATCAATATCTGGTTTCAATACATGTGGAAGCCAATCGATACAAGCCCTGGCTCCCTTTTTCTCTGCCAGGCTCTTCCTCCACTTCTTCCTCCATCTCTGGCAAATGGTAAATAGAAACAATGCTGTATGGTTATTGGGAGGTCATGGTGCAGCCAGAGGAGAGAATAAGGCTGCTGATGAGAGTGCTTGAGCTGGAATCACACGCCGTTAACCTCTCTGTGGAGCGGCATGGACAAAAGAGCAGGAAGTACTGACACGCTCACACACACACACACACACACACACACACACACACACGAAAACATACACGTTTAGCCTGCAAGAGATCACATGTTTAGGCCTCTGCAATGATTGCGTGTTTTGTGGTTGATAAAGACTTAATTTGATTGTTAGGACAAAAGAACCACTGCGGGATGTGATAGGTGAGAGAGAGGAAGCTCTGGAATCAGTCAGAATTATGGTAAAAAATGTCCAAAATGGGAAAACATTGAGTTATGTTTTAAGGACAAATACGTAGAATAAAATATTATTATTATTGGCTATGGCTCAGAAGGTAGAATGGGCCGCCCAATAATTGGAAGGTCGGTGGTTCCCCAGCTAGAACCAGTGTATGAATGTGTGGTAATGATTAGTTCCTTTCCTTTGTGCAGTTGGCACCTTGTATAACATCCACCACCATCAGTGGTGACATGTAGTGTAAAGTGTGTGAGTGGTCAGAACCATTTACGATATACGTCGTTCTTACATTTCCAATCGTTACATATGGATGCTTGGTCAGGACCCCTTGCGGTCACTTTTCAACACACTGGGTAAACCATTAGCATAATGTTTCACCACTGAATGCCAGGTAGGGTGACATAGTAGAAAGAGTGACGAACACCAGACTTCAGCAGATCAGTGTTCATTTTCCGTGTGAAAACAATAGTCAACGCTCTTTTTAACTGAAGATAATTTACATAACTAACTTAATTTACGTAACAAACGGACTTATTTTAACCTAAACCACGATCTTTTCCTTAATTAACCTAATCAAGCGTTTAACAATGTTAACAACGTGCAGTTTCACAACATTAACCACATGTGTTATTTTGAAAGTCTAACCGGACGTGGCATTTTTATTATTGCTAAATTGACTGGACGTTGCATATTTATTGTTGTTAACTTGACCGCGGAGCTCTGGGCAACCAGAAATTACGCTGAAGGGGTACTCAGTGCAACACAAGAATCCAGGCTTGAGTTGAACTCCATATGTACATCTGCAAGAAACCATGGTACCATGGTACCTTTTTTAATCATGTTTTTGCAAAAAAAGAGTTTAACAAAAGAATAAAATTGTGTCATGACTTTATGAAACTAAAACTGTGGCAATTTTTACAGTGCATTGATACATGAACTGGCATTTTCACTGGTGGTATAATAAACAGTTTGACTGACTTCTAGGGCCTCTAGGGTGCCCTGCCTCATATTAAAAGTGAACATGGTTTGATGCTGATGCCGGGGACTCTTTTTCATCTCAATTGATGTATTGAGAAGGGACGGGAGCCCAGTGAGACTGCATATGCTCAGATGTGCTACGCTGCTGTCTCTACATTGGCTCACAGTAACTGACTGTCTTGAAGTTTTCCAGAGAGACAATTCATCTCGTTTCCCCGTTCACACTGCAAGACCACAAACAAATATTATATCAAGCTTGACTGATGACGATCAGGACATCCTAGAGGAAGCTGAGAGCACTGGAGGGCAATGGACCTGGGAAGGGCTGACCCTCTCGCTGCATCATAGCAGGGAAATATCAAGGCTCCTTAGTGACCCCCGACCTGCCAAATCTGAAAACTTAGAGTGACTTTTTTTACCTTAGCTGTAGCCTATCACCACTAATAACTCATATTTTTGAATATATTATTTAGCATATATGAACCTTATAAGTATGCCAGTAGCGCTTTTGTCTTTTAAAGAATGATGTAAAACCTGAAAGGTATGCAATAAACAGACAACAGTCTTCGTCAGGCTGTTCTAAGTACACTTTTGAGAGCAGCAGGATGGGTGCCAGCCAGCCTGGGCATTTTGTGGTTCCCTTCTCAGTCCAACAAGGACCCCTCTTATCCTGCCTGTCGTGGCTACATGGGTTGTGGGCACAGTGGGGGCCCTAGGAAGATCTATGGGACCCTGTGGTGCTGTTGTCTTATGCAAAAAGGAATTACAAACAAATTGCTGAGGGCCAGCACATAATTTCAAGACTCGTGGCAAGTTTATGACTTGCTAATGTTCCTAATTACATGGCCGTGAAAGACTTAATTAATTGAGGGGTGCATGGGGGACGCAGTGAGGGTGGGGGGAGTTAAGAAGAAGGGTGCAGAGGAAAGTAAGAAGGAAAGAAAAAAAAATAGGCCCTAAAGTAAGAGAAATAAAATAAGAGAGTGATGAGAAAGAAAGTGGTTGCCTGTGTTTGTTATCATGGTTCCAGTGCATTGGTTTTTACTGCCTGAGGAGAATTTAGTGGCTCTCACTATTGCGTGCAAAAGAAAATGTGAGTCTCCGGGAAACGCGACCATTACGATCAACCCCTTGCTGATACCTAATATGCCCTGTGTTCCCCCCATGACTTTGCCAAAGTGTCTGTAATCATATTATTGTAAATGTTGGTGCAGTTAATTGCATGGAGAGGAAAATGGGCTATGCTTGGCGGGTTATGGGGAATTTTTTGAAAGTTTGTTTGCCCTCTGGAGTATTGGAGGCACTAATAATGGTGGATTGGAGGCGAGAGTGCGAGTGAGAGGAAGATGGAGAGAGGAAAGGAAGCAGGAGGAGGGCAACACTTAACCGGGAGTGTTTCTTCTTTCACCGCTGAGTCTGATATGATTCCAACAAATAAAGTAAAATGAATACAGTGCTGTTGATGTGCATGACTACTCTTGAGTGTTTTGGATTCAGCAGCAACTTCAAGCAATTGAAGGATGGTGATGTGCAGAAAATGGATAAAGTTCTATGTAAACCTAAAGCATTACAACATTTTCACAATGTTTAAAATGGAAAATTAACTGATATTGAAATACAGTAATTAGGTCCTAATTTGACAAAATGATTCAAATAGCACCTGACAACATGCATGAAACATCTAAATATTGGCTGATTAAATCCATTCCAACTTTTTACACTTTATTTGTTAGTTAATTTTATTTATTGCTTTGGTGTTAAATTGATTCAATCCCATCAGTTGAAATAAAAAGAAATATGTTACACACAAAGTTTAACAAAGAGGTCCACAGTGTGAGCTCCAATTATCAGAGTATTACACTGCTGAAACTCTCCAGGAATGTTGGAAAGAAGGTTGCAACTGACTGAATCTTAGACTCAAGAGAAGCAATGCGGATTCCATCCTTGTTGTGGAACAGTGAACCAAAGCTTTATTTTTGAAAGGATTCATTGTAGACTTGGAGAAGGCACAAATTACTGTTCACGTCCGCACAGACACAAGGGTCCGCATAATGCATGTTCCATGATCTGCCCATGTGAATGAGGGGCTGTGTGGACCATCCAGGTGACGCCCAAAATGTACCATTTGAGCTGCAATCTGCTCTCCTAGGACTTACTTTCATTTCTGATGATTCTACCTCTCAAAATCTGCTTACAATTGGAATGTTCAGTGCCGATGCTGAAAGTAGAGTCTTTTATGTAGTAAGGAAGAATGTAAGGGTGAGCAGGCCAGGGTGGGGGATTTTATCAACTGCAACCACAATTGTTCCCACTCAATCAAGTGATTTTTAGCCTAAACCCTAAGACTAGACTTTGGTCTGCCAAAATGGTTGATGTGCCTGCAAACATGTGAACACGTCCACCTATGCATAACTCCCAATGTAGTATAAACAAAACTGCTGCACATCTTCACGTCACGAAGTGTATCTGACCCTTAGTGATTACCGTTGGACAATCTTTACATTTGATCAATTCTTATTATGCATGATTAATTCTTGTAGATTATTGAGAAAGAAAAGAAACCAAAACTTGTTGACAACATGTCGTTTGTTGAATTAAATTCTTTCATTTAATTTTCTGTCACTGTTTGCGTATATGAACGTATCAGTCAGTTAGTATGTCAATATTTTAGATGCACATTAGGTAAAGGACATATTAGATAGTCAATAGTGCACATGCATGCACATTTCCACACATGGTACAAGTTCTCTCCCCCTCTCAGTCATGAAAAAGCGGGCAGGCCAGGCAGTACAGAGGCAGGCCCAACCACTCTGGGCTCACCCAGGGAACATTAGTCATTTTCCAGCTCATTGCTGGGGCTCATTTAGCAAAGCCTCCTTCCAACCATCATCAATATCTCTCCTAAAGAGGCCTATGAGCTGGAAAGGACCAGGCTGCCCTAACCTGCTGTGGGACACGCTTCACCATGCCTGCGCTGGATAAGGCTGGGAACTAATGAGAAATGACAAGAGACTTCATTTTTTAGAACCTGTTGCATCATTTTTCTTTACATGCATGTTATTGTCCTGGATCATAGAGGCATCACAGAGATTTTTTTTTGTAGTCGACAGATGCAGTCTGGTTCTGCGAGGATAGGAGGAGTCACAGGGAATTAAATCAGAACCAAACTTTCTGATTGTGGGGAAAAAAGCTCCTGGCTTCTGTGCCTGGCACGTGTAACTCACCTGAGAAGAGTGAAGAGGGTTGTCTCTGGGAGGTGATGTTATGATAACCTTAACTGGCTTAAATGACAATATAATATAATGTCAATCTTTGGACTATACTTGATAAGATTGTTGAGTTGTTTTGATTTAGCGAACGCTACCCGTCACAATTTGGATGTAATGTTTTTACATAAAGTGTTAACATTACTGACATGGAGTCTAACGTTAACTAGGAGAGCAAGAGGGTTGTAAATATAGTGTTTTTGTTTTTGTGGATGCAATGTGCTTTAATAATATTTTGGAGCACAGCACTCTGAGACTGTGCCATGAACATAGACTGTACGTATGTAGTCTCTATGACATCACCCCACTCAATGTTTGCCGCTCCGATTGTCGCCATCTTGGCAGAGCCTGAATTGTAGGGTGAGTTTTTACCTATATCCTCATGCTTAAACTGACTTAAAGCTGATTTTTCAAAAAATGTTCTTCCTGGGGAGTCATGCCCCCTATCACCTGACTTTTTTCATATTTAAAAAAATGCTGGAATTTGTCAATTTGTTATTTTGAAGCCTGAAAACAGGTGAAAGATGGTTATAAAAAAATCAATAATGAAAAACTAAAGGTGAAAATCAGATTTTCTATGAAACTACTCTGTAGAGTAACCATTTATTGTCCTTTATTCTGTTTGCTTAAAGGGATGAGGTGCAGTGCATTAGCAGCTCTACCATTTCCCCTCCATTTTTCTATAGTTTCTTCTGGTAAAAAATATACTCTGATCTGCCCTTGCTGCATAACTGTAAACTGCATCAAACAGTGTCGTCTGAAAGCAGCCAAAACAACTAATTGCTGCCTGCTTCTGGACAGAATTTGGATGATAACCAGTTAAAACCAATATGCTTTGGCATATTTTCTTTTTTGTTTGTTTTTTAGAAGCTTTTTGTATGATATGCAGTATTTATTCAGATGAAGGTACCCGTGTCTTGTAAAATTCAACCTTTTTTATTATTCCACAATATCTAAGCTAATCAAGAAAAGTAGCCCTACATGTTGTAGATACCTCACTGCAAGACTGATGCTAATCCTTTGACTTAACTTTGACTTTGTTGAAGGGAAATTTGTCTTGTAGCCAGGTTAAAACACAGACCACACAGACTCAGGTACAAAAAACATGATAAACTACATGAAAAAATCAGACAGAAATATTTAGCCATCGTTAAAACCATCATCATCAGCCATGGGTAGCTACAGTACATGTGAAACTAATTATCACTTGGGTCATCGTGAGCATTTAACAGTTTGATGGCGTTATTCAGCCTGTTAGGTCTGGCCTTTGTAGTGGTCTAAACCCCAGCTTGGAGGGGACAAGCTAAAACTACTGAGGATGGATACACTATAAAATATCTTAGCCTTAGAATTTGCTCTCTTATGGAATATGTGAGACCAGTGATCTTAGTGGCCACTTTAACTATCTGTTGAAACCTTTTCTGGTCACCTGCTGAGAAATTACCGAAACAATAATGTGTGATGACTGACATAGAGCTGTACAAGAGCATTATACACCAAACCAGCAGAGCTTCCAGGGTTGGTGCAGTTATTGCTGGGCTTTGTTTCCCCCCCCCCAAATTGCCACTGTGTTGTCATTAAATGTCAGCTTGTTATCAATTAAGTACCCAGATATTTGTAACGCTGGCCCTGTTCATTGCAAACTGCAGAGGATCCTGTGAATCCTCCACAGCCCCAACTAACCCCCTCTTACTTCTTGTGAATATTCACTGGAGAGGGTGAGAAAAGAGAGAGAAGAGATAGGCAGAGCAAATGAGAAGGAAAAGGAAGGAAGAGTGAATAGACAGCTGCCAAAGCTAAAAGTAAAAAGAAATAAAATGCTGGTAAAATTGGTCCATTGTGACTAAAGATTTGAAAATTATGAGGAACTTATGTTTGTTTCATTCTCAGTACATGTTTCTTGATGAACCTGGCTTTGTCCATCAGGGCACTGTCATGGTGAACCAGGAAAGGGTCTTAGAAGTTTTATATAAAGCCATATAGGGAAGCTGAGTGACTATCACAGAAATGTGGAAGACCATAGGTTGGATGACAGGAGGGTAAAAGGCATCATCCTGCTGTGATAAAATGCTGACTAGTGGTGGTTTGGTTTGATTGGCAGCTCTGTATGACCGGTCCTCTGTGGTGTGTTTTTACTTCATTTGTCCTCAAACAATCTGATCCAACCATGATAGTTTTTACCACGTCAGCATTTCCACAGTACTGTCAAAGCCTTGATGTGGGTTTATAAAGGTTAATAAGGGTATTTTAAGGATGAAGCTGCAGATTGCTGATACTTTTGCCAGTATTCAGTGTATGCACTTTTCATGCAAAATAAATTTTGATTAGTTGAGCTTTTCTCTAGACCTTCATCACTATCAAGGTTGAAGAGCATAAGATGCAGCATTTTGACCACACTAAAACATTACCACAGCAAGTCCAGAAAGCAAATCTACTTCAACTATTACAACTTACATAAAAGTAATACTACCCGTACTACAAAAAATGCTGCTTCTGCTACAAGTACAAGTACATAAGTACTACTAGCTCTAAATAATTGTTGCTACTACTTCAACTACTACTACTGTTACTACTTTAGAATAAAACCAATACTACTTGTGCTGCAACTGTGACTACGGATGATTCTACTACAGCTACATTTATTGCAACTACTACTACAACAGCAAATAGATAAAGTTTATTATAATTTTCTGATACATATCATTTATTAAAATACTTTTAAGTCTTTGCCAACTTAGTCTATTACACATGCTCATCAACTTTAATATATAGATTTGCGTTTCACGTTTTAAGTTTTTGGTGCTTTTGGTTGTGTGCTTTATGATGATCACTGACTGAAGGTTAAAGGTCACTACGTCACTGTTGCTAGTGAGAGCACGACACATCTTGTGTAAAAGTTCCCATAATGTGGTTAGTGTAGCAGATCTCAGCGTGATCGTTGTACTGTGTAGTAACATAAATGTGGAGATTGTTGTGTTTCAGACGACTGCAGAGTGCCTCTAGCTGAAAAGGCATGGAAATGAAGTGGAAAATGCATATGATTAGGCAAATACAATCTCCTTAGAACCTGTGTGTGTGTGTGTGTGTGTGTGTGTGTGTGAGAAACAGATAGAGATAGAGAGAACGACTCACTCTAAACACACGATTACATCTGCATTTCCTCATCCAACATTTGTTTTCATTAAATTGCCATTCCAACGTATTTGCTTTCTCATTCCTACATTTCACAGTATTTGCATAAAATTATGTGTTAAATGATGCACAAACATTTTACTAGACTTAACTTATATAGAGATGCAGCATATTCCCTACTTACTACTACTTTAGGCTTTTAACATATGATTACACTCGGTCCCAGAATCTGATTCCAAGGATGAATAATCTCATTTTTCTTGATGCTTTTATCATTTCATGTTTAAACTATCCTTAAGCTACAGTATATGTTCTGTGCTTGCTTAAATGGAACTTAGTAATAGGAAGTAGTGTTGTGTTCTAGTCTGACTCTAACATACATTTACTTTCCATCTTGCCCTATTGGGCAGCAGTGAGCATATAAAGCACTATTCATGTTCTTATTTAGTTGCTTTTCTGAAAAACAAGTTAAAATCCCTCTAATTTAAAAAAAAACAAAACACAATCTACTTGGACTCAAAAACATGATTGGACTCGTACAACTAACAAACAAAATTTCTCATCCTAAAGGCAATTTTGCACACATGCAATTTTCTGTGCTTGAGGGTGACCTGCACACATCTGTTTGTCTATTATGGTGGTGAATGGGGATGGCTGGGGGGAGGGGGGGGGGTGGCCCTGATATTTTTTTGATCATATAAACAACAACAAGGACATGGGGCATCCATCATGACCCGACCACCTCTCCTGCTTGCATGTACTTGAACAGGCCCCACAAGTGGTAGCAATTTTCCATTCTCATTTGCTGACCACTTGACCATGTGCTTTCCCTGGCTCCGCGGATAAGCTCTCATTCATGGTCGACTTCTGGTCTGTACACACCTGCAAGCTCTGCTCCGATGGACCGGCTGCTGACAGAGAGCAGGCTATTCTACACTGCCTCAGAAATGAACATATACAGCACTCCAGAGATGCACAGAGAGGAGGAGAAAAGCAATGAACCAGGGCATCCAAACATAAAATCATGTACTGTATATTCTTGGTGTTTGTTTAGACTTAGACACTAGTCAAAATTCTAATTACCAAAAAGAAGAAATGTAAATTTTATTTATTTTTCTGTTCCACCCCTGATCAACCATTATTTTATCACAATAATTTAGATTGCAAAAGTTTAACAACACATTATAATAAGTTACTGAAAGCATACATCAACATTAAATAAACCACAAAGCACAAATCCCAAGCAAAATAAACCACAAACAACCAACTGTTAAGGTAATGATAATGTATTTTTTTGGCGACAGTGAAAGAAACACACTTTCAGTTCAGGTAAAGCAACAACAAAAACATTCAATGAGGAAATTGTATTAACTGAGGTCTATAGTCTGTGCATCCGTAAGTGAGTCAGTGGTCCAGTCTGGGTTTTCCAAGGGTTTTCCAAGAGCTGTGCTGTGACAGAAGCGGAGAACTAATGAATTGTGGAGAACAGTGATCCAAGGGATTGACAGCTTCTTGTGTGGTGGATGGTGTTGGCAGCAGGTGAGCGTGAGGCCGTATTCACACAAAATCAGGCGTTGCAGTGATTAGTTGTTTATTTGTGCTTTAGAACATAACCACTGTGAAACAATCAGAAAATAACATTTCATTTACCTGATTCAACCCCTCCCCCCCTCTTCATTCACTCTCTAGCTCTCTCTCTCTAACAAATGGACAGAAACCAAAGGAAGCTTCTTGGTATTATTATTATTAGTTCCCATTATTTTGCTGCAAACCAGACAAGATGTTGAAGCTGGGTAGATGAAATAAACAAAGTGAGGACACAGCTGGGAGAACATCATCAGCTGATCCATGAACTCTGCCTGGAAAGAGTCCTGTTTCAACAATATGTCAGGCTGACTGTGGGGCAGTTTGACCGGTCTGATCGACGGCAGCGTGACATCGAGCAGAATTTGATTCTATTACAACTTTTTGCTGCAGGGCTGCTGTATATTTTGTTCAGGATCCCCACCACCGCAGCCTAAAAGCAAATGAATGGGAGGACTGGCATTTTTCCCGCAAGACCTGTTCCGAGTGTGTTGCGCACCCCTATCGCTCTCCTCTGCACTGCTGTGGTGACGTACTGAGCAGACAGAAAAAGACAAGGAAAATGGTTTGAACAGAGGCCGGAATAAGAAATGCATCATTAATATGGTCTGGACTTGTATGGCACTACATTCACATTTACACACTGATGGCAGAAGCTAAGGTGCCTCTGCCATTACACATTCATAAACCAATGGCACAGCCATCGGAGCAATTTGGCGTTCAGTGTCTTGCTCAAGGAGGAGCCAGGGATCAAACCACCAACCTTCGGATAAGTGAACAATCACTCTGTCCCCTGAGCCACAGCTGCCCTAATAGCTTGCTTATATTTAAAATAGCATTTTTCAAAAACATTAACATTTTATCACTCAAACGTGAATCAAACGTGAAGAGTGTACGAGTTAAATTGTTAGTGCAAATGAAAAACTAAATGTTTAATTAAACCGGTAGCTTCATCATCCTATGTTCCCAGTGTCCTATGTTACCCAGAATTATATGGCACATAATGGGTACATGCCAAAGGGTCCTAGGTTCCCAGGGTCCTATGTTCCTCAGTTCTAGGGTTAGAGGGTTAGGACCCTGGGAACATAGATATGCTCACATCAATACTGACTTACGTGAACAATTTGGTCATTATTATTAAGTTAAACTTATGATATAGGAAGTCATAGTTTGACTTTGTATGTCAAAATGATAAGATAGTAAGTCAAATGTTTAAATGTTTCGTAAATGTAACTCGCAAACTCGTAATCTTATTTTGACTTATTGTGAGTATTTCTGTTTTTATCATTCTGAACTTTCTTTCTGGCAGATTTTATGTAAAACAAAATACAGTAGTCAAGAAGCACTGAGAGGGATATTGGCTTGCCTCAAACTAACTGCATTGGTCTTAGGGTGCAGCAAACATATCGATATGTAAGTTCCAGGAGCATTTAGTTTTATTTGTGGTCATAAACTGCACTAATATGGAGGTGAGACGCCAGGAGCAGCTTTTTTACATTAGTGGGTGAGTTGGAGGATCCCTCAGTGTATGACAGCATCCTGCTCACTCCTCCTTCTCTACATGTTGGCCCTGCTCCCTGGAACCACTTGCTGCTCTCCCTCTGGCCTCCTCCTCCTCTCTGTCTTCCTCTTGTTTCCCTTCCATTCATCCAGCGTTTCCCCCTCTCCAGCGGCCCAGACAATGGGAACCCGGCTGCAGCCAGCCGCGGGGCCCCTCAAGCCAACTGAGTCTTTTCATAGTGAAGCCCAAGGGCTCCAGGGTAAATCCTACAACTTGGCATGCTAGCATGCCAACTAAGGGGATGCCAATGTCCGCCAGCATTGCTGCACTCTTCATTTGCAGCCTCCTCTCTTGTTCTACAGTGTCTCTCTCTAAGACTGTATGTTTCTATCTCCTGTTGTCTCTCAGAATTCTTGGCTTTTCCAGCTTCTTTAGTTTCTCTTTGTCTCTGTCTTGGCACACAATGCTGTGCTGAATGTCTCATCTTTACCAGGTGTCCCACATCCAGTTTTTAAAAGGCCAAAAATATTCCAGTTAAAAAGCTTACATTTAAAAGTGCTGCCAATAAAACTCTAACAGTTGCTCTTACTAATATTACCACATGTGGATGTGCATGGAATTTAAATTTACTTTATGTTTTTCTTTCTAATGAAACTTCTATTTTTTTTATGATTGTGATGCCTAGACTGCAGCTGAACTGGCACCTGATCATCCAGTGGTGTACAGTCCCCTCCAAAAGTATTGGAACGGTAAGGCAAATTCCTTAGTTATAATAGGATAAAGAGCAGAGGGCTGTTTCACAAAATCAAGACAGCGGATTAAGCCGGGATTTTCCAGATATCCTGGCTGAATTAAGCCGTGACTCGATTTCATGAAAGCAGTAGCACATAAATTCCCATGGCGATTTATTCTGTGCAGCTAGCCTGCTCCGGACCAGGCTAACAGCCAGGCTTAGTTAACCCTGGTGTCTTATCTGTTCAGTCAGCGGTCACACCGATCAAACACCAAAGTGTTTTTCAGTTTTTTCAGTCATTCCATGTTCTTATGTATGTATTTTGCATGTTTTTCAGTAGCCTGCATTAAAATAGCAGTTTGTGGTTATTAGATTTCATAATTAGAGAAGACACGTGCTTCATACTTTGCACACAATGAGCATCAGCGAGTAGGTTTACGTGGAATGAAAGCACATATAAAGAAAAATGATAAATAAAAGAAAATGTAACATGGGCATAGTAATAAAACAGTGAAAGAAAGTGTGGCAGCCAATAGTGGACCGACTGAATGTGTGAGTAGCTAAAAATATCACTGCTCTTAACTGAATCTGTCATAATTATAATGTCATATTGTGCCTTAAAAGTGGACATTATATGTCACTCAAGAAATGTATGGCACACACACTATATAGGAGATATAGGAATGTATATATAGTACATCGGCCTATATAATTTTCATTAGGTTTCATAATTGTATAATACTTTCAAATTATAGTCCCACTTCAATAAGGATATATTGTGGACTGTTTATTCATGAAACAACAGGGAGAGGACACCACAATGTTTTTTGACCTTTTTTTCACTCCCTGGGAAAACAATGATTAATACATTGTGCTACACTCATGCTTAGGGATGGGGATCGTAAATTTTTTTGATATTGATACCCTTATTGAGACTGCTTAACGATCCGATTCTTTATCAATACCACTATCGATATTTTACTATTATTTAGTGATGGTTATATGGTAAGACCAGACCCAACAGGCATGAGGTAGGCCTGCACGGTATGAGGAACATATTCAATGTGCTATCGTTATATATTGAGATGACATATCACTTGCGATAAATAAACATATATATATAACATATTAATATATATAAGTGTACATATTAACTGCCTTGTTGCTTTTAATTTAATATTTTAAATACAGCTAAACTTGTTTCTAGAGCAGCAACATCAATGTTTACAACAGCAAAGTAACTCTATCTGACATCATGTAGTGAGTGACGTTTAGAAAGAATACCATCAGTCTGTATCAGTCCCTCCTCCTCTCTCGCTGGCTGCAGGTAACGTTACCAGGTAGGAGGAGGAGCGGCTGGTTTGTCTCAGCCAGCAGCTAAGTTTTTAAGACTACAGACCAGTCTGTGCTCCAGACAGACAGCTTTCTATTTAGCTTGTTTCTAACATTTGGCTAATGCCAAGCTGATGATTAAATTAACCATTTCTACATGTTTAACGTTACCTTACAGACAGGTGTATTGATAAAGTATTGTCTTTTTACTTGCGAAGGTTTTATTGCACGTAAAACACAGCAGGAAGTGTTCACCAGTGGATGCTCCTTCAGGTAATACTTACTATATTGCCAGACTGGCTGTCAGACTGTAGGACTACAGCCTCAGGGTCAAGTTACAAATATGATACAGTATTATCTATGATCACCACATCACTGACTTAATATCTATTATCCATACTGACTAAACAAGTACACCATTTTCACACAAAATTGACCTCCAGCCTCTCTGTCAAGCCTACTATATATATACACTGTTAAAAATGTTGCTTGCAATAAAAAATGGTTAATAGCGGCAAATGCTTTAAGAAAGGTTGATTTGCACAATGCATTGCAATGTAAACATAGATGAAACATATGTGCATTGTCAAAAAAATGTAACTTAAGCTAAAAGAACAAGCTGCTGATTAACTGCCACCTGCCAGATTAATTTTGTGTTTCCTTTTTATATAAATAAAGCCATTTCCACCATAAATTGATGCAGAATATTCCTCCAGAAGTCAGAAAATTAAGTGTTTAATGCTCAAAAACGTCTGAGGGAGGACTCCCAGACTGCAGCCTTCTTCTGCTGTTTGTCGATCAACTCGATGTCTGGTTGGTTAGCCATCACCAGTTTGTCAGTCTGGATCTTGAAGTCCCACTCAACTACCTTAGGAGGTGTCTTCCATTTTGACCTTGGGACTTCCATCTTGGCCATCTTCCTGATGAACTCTTGGATCTTTGTCGTTTCATCCTGGACAGTGGTCTTGACACTCACTAGCCCTCGGCCTACCTCACTACGCTTGGTGTACAGTCTCAGGGTGCTGGATTTGTGGTGAAACCCTCCGCATTGTGAGGAGCTTTCTTGTCTTGATGTCAGTGGCCTCTATCTCCTCCTTTGGCCAGTTTATTATGCCAACGGGGTATCTGATGACTGGCAGGGCGTATGTGTTGATGGCTCGGATCTTGTTCTTCCCATTCAGCTGACTTTTCAGGACCTGCCTTACTCTCTGTAGTTATTTGGCTGTGGCGGACTTCCTTGCTGCCTCCTCATGTTTTCCGTTAGACTGCGGCACCCCAAGGTATTTGTAGCTGTCCTGAACATCTGCAATGTGGCCTTCTGGTAGTTAAAGCCCCTCGGTTCTGATCATTTTCCCTCTTTTTGATACCATGCGGCCACACTCCGAACGACATTCCAATGTCATTGCTGTAAATCCTGGTAGTGTGGATCAGTGAGTCAATGGCTCGCTCATTTCTGGCATACAGCTTGATGTCATCCATCTTGAGGAGATGACTGATGGTTGTTCCTCTTCAGAACCAGTATCCATAGCCAGTCTTTGTGATGATCTGGCTGAGGGGGTTCAGGCCTATGCAGAACAGCAGCAGGGATAGTGCATCACCTTGGTATATGCCGCACTTCATGGTGACTTGTGCACTTGTGCACTTGGCTTTGAGTTGGCTTCCAGACTTGTTTTCCACAGCCCCATTGAATTCTTGATGAAGGCTATTAGTGTCCTTTTGATCTTGTACATTTCCAAGAATTCCAGTATCCATGTATGTGGCATTGAGTCGTAGGCTTTCTTGTAGTCATTCCAGGCAGTACACAGATTGGTCTGCCTGGTCAACCAGTAACTGGTGCTTGGCTCTCCTGGCATTACTGCCCATTCCCTTCTGGGCCCTGTCCATGTATTGAGCCATGTGCCTACTCATCTTAGCTACTTTGATGCCTGACAGGAGCTTCCATGTTATTGGCCTGTAGTTGGATGGGATTGTTCCCTTCTGGGGGTACTTCATGATCAGGACTGTCTGTCCTTGGGTTAACCATTCTGGGTGGGTCCCATCCATCAGCAGTTGGTTCATTTGTGCACCCAGGCATTCATGGAGTGCAGTTAGTTTCTTCAGCCAGTAGGTATGGATCATGTCAGGGCCTGGTGCTGTCCAGCTCTTCATACCTGCCTCTCTTTCTTGGATGCCTGCCATTGTAATGGTTACTGGATCTTGTTCTGGGAGATTGCTGTGATCTATTCTTAGATCCACTAGCCTCTGAGCATTGGTGTTGTGGGTTCCCTTTTTCTCCCATATGTTCTTCCAGTACTGTTCAGTCTCAGCCCTGGGTAGCTCTGATCTTGTGTTATTACCCTGCCACTGAGAGTACACTTTGGATGGTTGGAGAACATCCGGTTTATTCTCCTGGGAGGGAAAAAAAATTACTTTTGTTGTTACTTGAATAGATAGTATGTTGATTTGAGGTTGTAATTAATACATTTACTGAGTGACATATTAACGTCCACTGCTCTTTTTTAAGGTCTGACATAACGTTACCATTCATGGTAACATTATAATTATGACAGTTTCAGTTTGGAGCAGTGATATTTTTAGCTACTTACTAATTAAGTCAGTCCTCTATTTTCTGACATGCTTTTTTTCGCTGTTTTAATACTGTGGCCGTGTTTCTTTCTTTCTTTTTTTTAATATTATGTTCATTTTTTCATCATAAACCTTCTTTACACACAGTGAGTAACAGCGAATAAAGTATGCTGCACACATCTTTTCCATTTCAGCATCAATAAATCTGTGATCGACCGTGTGGTCTCTTGAAGAAAGCTGTTGACGCCCATTTATCTGAATTACTTACACCTGGCTTGACATAGTCGCTCCTCCTGAGCCTGGTTTGGCCTTTGTGAAACTGATAAAGCCAGGATGCACTGGTCACACTAGGTCAAGCCTAGCTTTATCTCTTATCCTGGATTTCTAAATTCTGCTTTTGTGAAACAGCCCTCAGTGTGCATCAAGATGGCTAGAGTTAGAGGAATCATTGGAGAGATTCAGTCACAGCCTACATGTTTGAGCCTCAGTCAGACGCAGACTTATGAGGAGGCTGTTGTCACCAAAATCGGAGATTGTTGTCTTTCACTCACTTCCAAAACAAATGCAAATCTTTAGAGATCAACATCTTTATGACACAAGGCAGTGGAAACACCAAGCAGGGAGCTTCCGGTCTGAGACGCAAAGCCAATGCGGAAGTCAAACCAACGGATGTCACAATGACTATATCCACTTCTTCTATACAGTCTATGGGAAACGCTAACGCTTTAGTCCACTAAGGCTGTCTGCAAAATGAAAGTTAATTTCTACTACTACTGTAGTAGTAGCAGCATGACTAGTTCATTACTACTACTGTAGTAATAGTAGTAATGAACTAGTCACGATGCTTAAAGGTACTACCCCTCTCACAATCACAACTCACCAAATCATGTACAGCCAAAAGAGACAAGCACACTGACACAGACAGTGTATTGTATGTGTATTAACACACACACATACACACCCATGGCAAAGAGGGACGGTGAAGGAGATGAGGGGGCACAGACACGAACTACTGGACAGCTATATAAAAGGCAGCTGGCATGAAGAGTGATGGGCTGGGCCGCCGTATCCGCTATTCGGCCTTCATATGCTTCATCTGACCCCCACTGCCCCCACCCTCACCCACCCTGCTGATCACCCTCCTCCCATTTCATTTACGCCTTTATGGAATCATTTGCATATGGCATTGGCAGTGCTGTTTTTTATTGAGGTCATTTTTATCACCGCTGTGTGGCAGCCATGACAACAATAAATCCAGTTTACTCCTAGACAAGGATGACCTTTTTTCCCTCTCTAATCAAGCCATTACAGGTTGAGTCCATACTCAGAGAGCAGCCTTTCTCTTCGTCTGTTTATTTGTGGTTATCAGCTGGATGAATGAGTGATTACTGGGTGCAGACAGCCCTGGCACTGCGAAAGAATACCAATATATATATATATATATATATATATATATATATATATATATATATATATATATAATATGTCCACATGTAGAGTGCAGGAAAGTTACACACGCGTGCACACAAATCTCAGAAGTCCTCTTAATAGCTTTATTTATTTATTTATTTTTTCAACCACATCTCCTGGTTCCATGTGGTTGAAAGCTCCAGATGGAGCTAGTAAGTTAGGTTTGAGTTAAGATTAAATTTGTTTAATTTAATACTATTTCAGTCAGAAGATTAGGTGTTGTGAAGAGCCAAGGCTTAAGATGTGGATGGATGAGCTGTGCAGTGGGAGTTCTAGATGAGCAACTGGATGAGCAACTGGGAAAACTTGTTGTGATGAAAACCGAAGGTGAACAGGGTGGAGGAGGGTTGCATCGATCTGACACTGAACTAACAGCTGACAGCAGCAGAGAAAGGAGCAGTTTTAAACTTTGACCACAACAAGATGATTGGCCCACGGAGGTCGTGGCAGTATCTGATTGGTTGAACTGAAAAAGTGAATGCCCTCAGTCAACTGAGTTGGCAGCACAGAGAGTAAATAATAAATACACTGAACAAAATTATAAATGCAACAATTAGATGATTAATGATTAGTCAGTTAGTAGAAAATGAATCACTAACAAAATTGATAATTCAATTAATCATTGAAGTTTTTTTTATCAGCCATGTGATTGGCAAAGGGCAAAAAAGCATGAAAATATACTGAGACCCCCCACACCAACGGCGTCGCCAGGTCATTTTTTGTTTCATTGGATGTTTTGACTGTAGCCCCGAATGTAACTGAACAACAGCAACAAAAATATTTTCCTAGTTAATATGCAATAATCTTCATGACAAAGCCTGTCTCGCAGGTCTTCAAAGAGCGAAGGCTACTCGCAATAAATGATACATTTTGTTTGAAGTTCACGTAATGTGACCCCCACCATTACTCAGACTGCCTGCATTTAGAGAGCACGAGAGAGAGAGAGACAGAGCGAGAGCGCATTGCTCACAGCTTCAGGGCTTCTCCGCGACTTATAATATATTTAAATATAAATGTTGTCAGTCAGTGTCTAGTCAATGTATTAACACAAACGGTTAAAAGTCCCCGCACAGTAGTGAGAGAATATCATGACACCTGACACTCTGTGTCCTGCTGTCATTTTCCGCCTCGCTGTGAGACTGTTTTACTGTCTCCAGGATGCTTTATTCCTTCTAAAGTGGCTGTGAGCTGCACTTTATCAGAAGTGAACATTTGTGTGGAATTGTGGTGATATTGCTGTCTGATCACAAATGTTTTCAGTTTCGGTTTTCTTCCTCTGATGAAGATCAGTGCGCTCGTCTCACTGAGTAGACTACAGTCCCAGACGGGCTCTGTGTCTGTCAGATGGTCTAAAGGGGGTAGGCCTCTGGGTTGGACTGGTAATCTGGCATAGGCTACCGGCCGACGAACCTTTAGGGCTGTTTGGTACTAGAGCAGCAGTAGCTTCAACATCAGCTGCATAGTTCAACATCAGCTGCATAGCCTACCCTTCATAGAGCAGGCACTTGAAGGAGTAAAGGAGAGCCATGGCCAAAGTAATTTAAGGTAAAAAAATTACATTCTATTATATTTTTATATTCTGAATTGTCACCTGCCACCTAACTTTTGTCCTTCCCTTTATAAAAATAATGACATTTCTACCATAAATTGGGTGGTGGTGGTGCATAGATAAGATGCTTGCCTTTGGTGTGGGAGACCTGGGTTTGATTCCCACTGTGAGACATCCACCATTGTGTCCCTGAGCAAGATACTTAACCCCTAGTTGTTCCAGAGACGTGCGACCTCTGACATGTATAGCAATTGTAAGTTGCTTTGGATAAAAGCGTCAGCTAAATGAATAAATGTAAATTGGTGCAGAAAATGTCTCCAGAATGCAGGAAGTGTTTATTGCTCAAAATCTTCTGGGGGGAGATTGAACATTTTCATCAATATTTCTTTTTAAACTAAATTCAAATTAATTAAGCTAATTTATCATTATGGTGAAAAGGTGCCACATGCACAAAGACTTTAGGCTACTTCAGGCATACCTGTATGTATGTAGACTCAGCTGGGATTAAATTAAATGAGAAAAGTTGATCTACAGGAGAAACATATCTGACATCAATACAGAATGCCTGACAGCCTTACTGCATTATATTACACTAAATTATTTTATTTTGAATTGTCACCTCAGACATTTCCTCAATAAATTAGTGCAAAAAAAATCACCAGAATGTAGGAAATTAAGTGTTTGAAGCCCAAATTTTTCAGGGGGAGGACCCCCAGACCCCCCTAGTTAATATTATCAGTGTTAATTATTATCAGAAAATGAGACAGATGTTAGAGTTACTGTGTAGAGGTCAGTTACTGTTGCTTTACAGACGTACTTTGGGTAGGCGGCAACAGGGGGTGGGGGGTGAAAACATGAAAGATCTGGGCTGGGCTAAGCCCCCAATGTTTCAAGAGCCTGGAAACGCCCCTGCCCCACACCCCGATAAAACTTGCGGCGGCTCTATTATAGCATATGGATGGTAAAGCAGGACCCATAATAATAACTTATTTGGTGGATGTGTTGCAGTGGGAATCAAAGACAAGTGTCTAATCCACTGCACCTTCGCCACCTCTCATTTTGTATTCATTTTTTACCAAGCTTCAACAGCTAAATGTGCAACATGCAGCATGAAATAATTGATTCGATAACTAAATAATAAAACTTCTAACTTTCAAATTAGTTTAGTAGAAGTTAATAGGTTATTTTTAATAAATAAAAGACAGCAGCAAAGGTTGTTGCCTGTTTAAGACCTGGTGGCCTAACTTATATTATTGTTATATTATTCGGGAAACTCAGATCAGTCTCTGTCTATTGATAAACTGTAGGAAAAAGTTTCAACTCTGTCAGCCGGCGGACGTGTGCGTGAGACGAGAGTGACCCCAACAGTTTCACGGGATCGCGGCAGTTACACAGAACCATTGCCATGGTTACCTAACGGAGTGCTTGTTTGCCTGTCTGTTGATGAGGAGCGCAGAGTGACCCCGCGGATCAAAGCCGTCTGAAAAGGCCTTATATAAACCCCGTCACAACCATTCACAAGAATTTTTTTTTATAACTTGCCAAAACCTTTAACATAAGGACATAAAGACTTAAAAAGCAACCATTCATATAGCAAAGTGTATATAGGCTATATGACTGATCAATCGACAACAAAGTCGGAGTGAACATTAGACATAGCCTATAACAAGCAATAATCAAATCATACCCAATTTATCTGATGCTTATTGTCATTATCCTGAATTTCACGTTGCAGTTTTGCTTTAGATGCTTCAATTAGCCTAAGTCAATGTAGAATTGTTCGCAGTTAAAAGCTTTTTGCTGGTCGCACAAAGTTTACAACGGACGACAATGTTCTTTGCATCTTAGACTGTGACACAATAATGGGAACAACATTACTTACAGCTGTTGAAAATACCTCTCCTCCCTGTTCTCCTGTCTTCCCTTTTGGGCTAATAGTTGATAAGGTCCGGTGCCGCTCAGCTGCAGCGCAGTCGCGCATTCATGTCAGGGATGGTGCGTTCAGTAGGGCAGCTTTAATATGATTAGTAACTGTAATAACAGTACTGTTTTGGAAATAGTAATCCGTCACACTAATCTTTAGTGGGAAAAGTAATATTACAGTATTACTGCCCAACACGTTTGGTACACACTGCGCATGTGTGGAATGGGCAGCTGAACGCAAACGAACATCCTTGTTGATACTTGGAAAGGAAGAAAACTTTACACACGTCAGCCTGTAGATGTCCTCAAATCCTTTCCATTTCACTCGGCCAGCTCCAGATCTGCATGATTCACGTGGGTCCAATTTCAGGTTGGAAAATCCAGAATTCAGGATTAATCCAGAAAAATCACATCCCTGTTTTATCAATCACATGTCTTCAGGCATCCTTCCACAGGATTCCTTTTAATACTGACTATTGATGATTATAAAAAGCTGGGGTAGGTAGATAAGTTTTTTGTTCTATTTGTTGAATTTATGGTTACATCCCAGCAGCAATCAATAAATCAAATCCTCTGACAAAAACATGAAAAAAGCTGGTACCTGTGTTGCAGGACTGTTATAAGCCCCCTTGCATTTGGCAATGTGTATATAATGTGTATATGTGCATATATTTATAAGGTTAATGAAAACACATTTTTATTATCATCAAACAATTAGAATAGAAAAACTGGCTGATTGCAGCAGTATGTGTAACGTCTGTGCTCTGGTTCTAAGGCTTAAATCAGCAATAAATGAAACTGACCATTGTACACCGTATTGTCTCTCTTCTGAATCTACAGTATCATCTTTGCCAGTTTGGCTACTCCACACCTGACTTTCTCACTTTGAGCGTCTCCATACTTTCAGCGATCGCAACATCTGCTCTGCAGTCTGCACCTGCAGCCCTCTATGCCCCCCCCCCCCCACCACCACTGAACTGCGACCTGATCTGAGACAGCTGCTGCTGAGGATTAAGTCTGGTTTTTAAACAAACACAGCTCCGCAGCGCTTTGCAGGGGCCAGGGTCAGGGGTCCAGCTCCGGGGCCCGCTGAGAGTGAGCCATCCCTGGGGAGAGGTAGAGGGAAGGGCCCCTGTGTAATCTGATGAGCCCCTGAAGCTCTTCATCAGGGAAACAAAAGAGTTGTTTTGACTTCACATGCATATGAATTTCCCATAAAGAGGACAGTACAATTTATCAGTTCCAAATGCAAAGCTGGAGTGAGGCAGTCATTTTGGCTGCTGATGGCCTTTCAGCCCTTGACAAGGAAAGGACTGATCACAGCTCCATTTCAGATAAAGGCAAAGTGTCTTCTTTCTCTACCTTTTGCTACCTTTGTCATCCTCTTTCTCTCTGCATTTGGCCCAGCATCACTTCAGACAGGGGTCATCTCAGCAGATTAACTCCAAAAACCAGATCCAAATGAAACACGCTGCAGGGAACATCTATCACTTGCAGATGTGCTATCATGCTAAATGTGTCTATTTGCATCCCCCTTTTTCCAAAAGAAGGAGGGTGGGCATCCATCTCTCTTGTAGTTGACAGTCCCCATTAAAACGCTGAGCGTGCTGAGGACCAGAGAGATGGCCACTTGTTTCTCACACTGTTGTGACAGCAAATGCAAATAACCTGACTTTCCCCCCCCGAGAGGGACGAAGACTGGCAGGATGGAAAAATGCAGAAAAAGAGGAGTGTAAAAGAAAAAAGGAGATGAGTAGGGCCAGCTAGTGGCAAAGCAAAGTGAAGGAAAAAAAAAATTCACTCCTCCCTCCTTTGGTCTCTTTTAATGACTTCTCCTTCCTCGGCTCGCCATCAAAATATTATATCAATAATTGCTGGCAAAAAATTAAACAAGTAAAACAATGAGACGGCCCCGGGGGCTGCCTTCCCCCTCTAAATTAGTCTGTGCATTTTAGAAGAAGGTCACTTCCTCCTCCTATCCCTCCCTTTCCACCCCCCCGTGGCACCCTCCTCCCGCTTCCATCGGATCAGTGACACATTCTCCGGCGTGATGGCGCTGACCTGAGTTTGAATTTAGAGTGTTCATTAATAGGATATTATGCCATATGCTCACTGCACTGTCTTATTGTAATGTCTGGCACTGGTTTAAGAATTTGTAATTAGTGCGGATATAATGAAGGGACTGTAGGGGCTAATGCTAACTGTGGTGCAGAAAAGAGATTTGCACTTTGTATTGTAAACTGGTAGGATTGGTCATCTGCTGACCCACTGGCTGACCAAGTGCACACTGGGAAAAGACCTTGGTCAGGGCCCTTGTTAAATAAGCATCTCAGACGAAGAAATCAGTCAAGCTTTCAAGGAGAGACTTTGAGTGAGTATCGTTATCCACATTCGTACAGATCAACATCCCAAGACTACAAAGTCATGCAAAAGATACCAAATTCTTGGAGAGATCAGTGGATCTTCGAATCTCAGTCAGTAAAATTAACTAATCTTTGTTTGTCATTTTAACTAGTTAGTGCTGCACAGTGCTGTGGCTGAGCTGAACGTGACAATTGAACAACTCAAACCCAAAGACCCATAGTTATGAGTCGTGAACTAATAATTTCTGCCATGTGACGAGTGAACATAATAGTTCAAGTCTATTTACACATACATGAAAATGTATGTGTCACTCACTAGCTGCTTTCACACTGCATTATTTTATTAGTGTTGTGCCAATATGCCAGCTCGCTGCATTGTATGAAAGATACAGAACCCGCAAGGGGGGTCTGATTTGATCCGCCGGGAACGTTGGTAGTAACAGCAATGCAACGATGTCTGTGTGAAAAGGCACAGACGTTACGGTCTATTTCTACACAGCTGGTTCTGAAAAGGCGGATATCTATGTGCTTGCAAACAAAGTTGCAGGGATTATGCCGCAAGCAGGGCGCAAAATTAGCAAGCCATCAGCCAAATGCTGGTAAAAATTGCAAATGGCTGTTAGATTTACTTACTTTACTTTAAAACAACAATGGTAATCTAGTGAGTGGCTGATACACTTGGAGCATTCACTAGCCATTTGGATGGTGGACAAAAACATTAATTTTGATTTTATTTTTTTCACTTTTGGCAAGAATAAACTGACTTTGATAGCTCATAAAAAATATTGACTGCAGCTCTGCAGCTTCTCCCGGCTCGCAATCGCTGCGCACAAAAACACACACATGATTCGACTAGCAGTCAACTATAGGCAGGACTTGACGATTCTGATTTGACTATGTAAATCCATAGTCGGGGACAGCCCTAAATTTAATATAGTACCATCTGAGGCCAACATCGGTGAGACTTATGTGTGCTATCTGGGACATAGCTATATTTTGTTATATTTTATGACACGAGTTATGCTAGCAAGCATCGTGGAAATAAAACAAAGAAGAAAATGTTTAGCTTACTACAGCTTGAACCAATAACACAGTTTTATGAAGTCTACTCACATCTTTCAGGAGTACCAAGTAGCGAGATGATGGAGTGTAACGAATGTAGCCCAGAATCCCCAGAGACTTCAAGACCTGTGTGACCACTTCTTTTGACTGATTAGCAATGCCATGTTCAAAGTCACTGTTCTATGTTATGGCCAGGATAGACACTACTCTGGTATATTACTGCTGCTCAGGTTTAAGACTGAATTGCACCTGTTAACAAAAGATCCAGTTCCAGTGTTGGGCAGTAACCCGTTACTCAGTTACTCAGTTACTTTTCCCAGTAACTAGTAGTGTAACGGATTACTTTTCCAAAACAGTAATATTATTAAAGTTACTAATCCAAGTAACGCTGCGTTACTGAACGCACCATCCTCGGCGATTGGCAACTGCGCAGCAGGTCAGCGTCACCGTACCTTATGTTGTTAAAGTCAGCTGTTAGCCAAAAAGCTAAAGCAATAATGGAGAACAAGGGAGATAGGTGTTCTTTCCACAGGTGTAAGTAACTACTACTACTACTAAGTTTCTTCCAAAACGTAATACATTATAGATTACTATTTACTGTCATTTGAATGAAATTTGTTATATTACAATATTACTGTCTCTTAATTGTAATGCTATACACTACTTTTGCTTTACTCTTGAGTTACTTTCACTGCTATTTAATGGTCGCATTATTCTGATAGTAGTGTGCCTGCATAGGTGTGTTGTAACGGGTATAATATTACAGATTTTGTTTTTTTTTTAGTAATGTGTTTTATTACGGTGTTACAGCAAAAAGCAATACACATATTGTAATTGCATTACTCCCAACATTGATTGTGTCACAGTCTAAGATACAAAGAACATTATCGTCCACTGTAAATAAAAAGCTTTCCGCCGCAAACAATTCTACATTTAATTTATTGAAGCATCTGCTAAAGCAGTACAGCAACATGAAACTTACAGAAAGAAAGTCCAGTTGCTACTACCAGTGATGCTAGGACTCCATTTAACCATACAGCACAGTGTTTCACACGGACATTTATTACATCGCACTTACGCTGTGAACACGAAGTGATTATAATGGAGCTGTTTGCAAAGTGGAGGAAGAGAGAGAAAATAGCGAGGGACATAGAAGAAAGTGTCCAAAGTATGGGATTATTTCAAGCTAAAGAAAACAACAATTCTGTAATGTTACCGTCCATCCACCGTAAAACGGAACTTATGTCTCCTCCGCAAGAGCACGACACCACTATCAGAAAGCCCCGGTGTTCTGCCAGCGGATCACAGACAAGGTAACAGTAACAACAACTTTAGAATTTAACTGAAATTGTGATTGATTGCTGAGTTGAAGGCTAGCCAAAGTAAGCGCAGACCTCAACTGAAAATGTGAGTTGTAACCTCACAGTCTGGGTGTCGGGGAGCTGCACCTTTTAACTCACTAACAGCTGTCTCTGTAGACTTCAAGACTGCCGTCATATGACGGCAAGTTGTGTGAACGGCACGGCCATCAGCTGACGCTGAAAGTCGTGTAGTCTGCACGAGCCTTTATTATATATATATTGTATAGCACTTGGGTGATGTTTGTGTTTGGAAAGCAGCTGTCTAGTTGTTGGTCTGATCTATAAACGTGCACAGCTGATGGGGGGGAAGGGTGCTAGACTAGCCAAGCAAAAGTACTTCTTCAACGACGCATCAATGTATCGTTGAAATAATCTATCGAAGTTTCAAATACTAAAATCATCGTTACATGCAGCCCTAATAGTAATATAGCCAAGTAAAGTTAAGTAATATTATTACTTTTTTACGGACTAATAAATAACTATTAACTCTAATTTTTGTTTGTAGTTCCAAATAAAGTGCTGTTGTTTAAGAAAATTGGTTGGCTAGTCAGATTCCAAAGGTGTGGTCTAATGTCAACCCTCCAGACCCCTGCTAGATGAAATTGCATTTAATTTTGGCAAAAACTGAATCAGGTTCAGTTGCTATTGAAATGAATGATGAGTCTATATTTTTTTATGCAGTGCATCAGTCTGCGCCCCAGTCACAGAAAAACAAGGCTATACAGCAGATTGTAGACACAGTAAAACATTTATATTATTGTTTTATTGTCTTTTTAGCTACATGATCAGTTTACTTACAGCCTACTTTTTATTATGTCATCACATTTTCTCATAAAAAACAGGCAATTGGGTTAAGGTATTTGCAACATGTCCTCATACCTAAACAACAAAAAGGGTCGATTGTCAATGTGACATATATGTATATAACTGTTGGAAAGTACCAGTCCAGTGACAGGTGTACCAGACCTTAAGTATGTGACATAAGTCATGATGTTAAACATGTGGTAAGCATTATTTAACGGTCGCAGTTTGGTGAGATTAAGGCAACAAGACGACTTGGTTAGGTAGGTTAGAAAAAGATAGAGTAAAAAAAGTACATTACATAGCTTTACTAACTTGTAAGTTAAGTCACGTGATTTACGTCCGTAAGTCACACATAAGTCACATAAATCACGTGACTTACATCATGTGATATTTGGGTGGCTCTATTGTCACAAATGCAATATAACATACATAACTATGTTTTCAGTGGTGTATTAAGACCTTACATAATGAACCGTTATGTTTTTATTACCTTAGAATGAGCCCTTTCTATCTAGGTGAGCAGTATATAAAGGTTAAAGTTAAAGCTAAAGTTATCCTGGCTGCTAGGCATCCGCTGGATACCTTTTCTTATTTAAACAAATACAATTGTGACTTTGTTTATAATCTAAAATAATGTGTTAATAGCTTACCTCAAAACAGTGTGCATGAGTGAACCTTAAAACCTGTGTCATCCTCATAACGCAAACAATGTCTATAAACAATGTCTATAAATAAATGTAGATATAGCAATAGATCTATTTAAAGATAAAACCGTTTTATTGTCAGGATTCCTATATGTGTTTATTTATGTATATTTTGAGGGCCATCATGATGAATAGACTTGCAAAACACTGCATAAACAACAGTTAAAGAAAAGGTGTAGGGATTATCGATACTGTGCTAAAGCACATTTCTTTACTCAAGTTTTTCAAGACTTTGACCTCCAAGTTACATAGATATCCCTCAGAAAGAGATGGCATACTCAGGCTGCTTTTAAATGTTTCTACAATTAGAATCCATTGTGTTAATAAAAGGAGATTAAGAAACTGCCCAAGTGGCGCCGCCAATGTAAGGGAGGATCTTGGGGGAGTGTGGGACTGCGTTGGTGGGACAGAATAGGATGGGATTACAGCCAGAAAGCAGTCGGGTTGACATGAAAGCGTAATTATGGACCTAGAACTGCTGATGTTTTATCTTTGTCATTTTTATCATTGAAATATACTAAGTCTATATGATGCAATACTGTTATCAAGTATGGTATGAGCAAACGCCAGAGTTGGTGAATCGGGACGGGTTTGTGTGTGAAAAAAACAAAAAACAGATGGCGAACACAGAGAGGTAGTATTCCTAAAGTCGCCCCCCCATAATACAGGGTCGGAGGACTGATTTTCAGACAAAAAAAGAGCTTCATTTGGTTAAGCTATAGACTACCTCCTATATTTTAAGATAGAATTCATTAGTAAAATAACATCTTAAGTAGCCTATTTAAAATATTTAGATAGCAATACTGAATGTGCATATAATATCCTCTTAACATTTAACAGTAGCTACACAACGTCTAGCAATATATTTTATAACTAGCCCACATCGTGGTTTTATTTTCTCTTCATTTATAATCTAAACTAAATGTAATAGCATGCATTAAAACAGTGTGCGGGGGCGTATCGTTAAAACCCCTGAGCCACCCTCATAGCGCAAACAATGTCTATAAACATTGCACATATTAAGATACGACCCCGTTTTATCAGTGGGCTACTATTATCTATAGGAAGTTTTGCGTGTCTCCCCTTAACTGCGAGGAGAGGGTATGTCGGACCTGCAGGCTATGATAGCGGGTGGGGAGAGGAGGAGGTGGAGAACATGGAGGGCCTTTCCGAAACTGCTTGCTACTCCCTCTCCCTACATACTTGTCCGTGTTCATGCGGAGGGTCGGCCACATTGAGTGCCATCCGAAACCAGTGAGGGTGGAGTGGTAGTGGGTTATTAAACCCTCAAATGCCGAGTCAGCGCCGATGCTGGCTTGTTAAAGGTGTGTAACACCCTTTGCTGCACGATGGGGGACCTTTCTTTCAATTTGCGTTCTGTGTGACTTCGCCGGTTAACGTGTTAACTACACTGACATTGTCACGTCACCATTCACAGGTTAACAACGTAGTCCATATGATTTATATTGAAATGTTGTATTTGTGAATGTAACATTGTTCATATAGGCAAAGTTAAAGAGGTTCAAATAGGCTTTTCTTTACAATGAATATCAATTTCATAAAAGAATATAATGTGTATTTTTTGGTAAATATCTAAAGTCATGTTCTTAAAGAATATTTGACACGAACACACACACAAAATGAATGACAAATGCTTTCAGTTTCATTATTGCAAAAAACACACTTTTCCTCAACATCTATCCTAAATCTTAATACCACTGTTGTTTATTTGATACACGTATTATAGCAGGGAGTGCAGCGGTAACGTCAGATTCTATTTACTCTGGGGGGAGAGGGTAGTTTGTCTGAAAGTTGTCCGCTGTATTCAGGGAGCTTGATTTGTCCTGGAGGGTGACTTTGACCAGAGTTCTCTCCGTGTCGGAGTGGAAGTGGAGAGGGTGTAGTTTCGGAAAGGCCCGGGGACTGACAGAGACCCTGACAAAAGACAGTTTCAGAGAGGTCATTTACCACCCCCTACTGCCATGCAGGTGTAAAAGCATGCTGCTGTTCAGCTGCTAAAACACTTTGGCTTCCAGTGGAAGTTGAACTTAAAGGTGGTCCCTCAGTATTCCCATGATGCAATGCGATGAAGAGAGTTTTGTAAAAATGTGCTAAGTCTCCTATTTGTTTGAAATACGAAAGTTACAGAAACGTGCGTAACTACCTGTAAATGCCTCATGATCTACAAATCCTACTACAGTAAATTTAGGTATTTGTCCCAAGAATATGTTTTAAAGAATTTTTAAGGGATATTTAACATTGCCATGCGTTAATGCCTTAACATGCGCTAGCTTAACAGTCGTAGATACGGTGACTTTCTTTACAAACAGGCTTGCTGACATAATGTTAAAGTCGTCTACAGTGTTGCGCATTAAGCAAAATTCGTTAGCTCTTATGAATTTTATCTTGAGGTCTATTCCATTTATCATTAACTTATCTTGAAAGAACAAGTTAGAATGTAAAGGGGATATTAGCTCCACTACACGGCCACCTTGTGTGCACTCCATTCTTTTAACTAGTCCCTCATTGCGTCCTCCAGCCGTTGTGTCGTCCATATGACCTGCTGTATCCAAGCAAAATTGTCCGGATCCAAACTGTGTCTGCAGAGCGTCCTTTCCGTAGTTCAAAAGGCACTCTATTATACCCCTGTAAGGATATGTGATTGATGATCGCGTTATGAGTCAGTCCCCCAACGATATGTTGACCTGTGAAATTGTACATCCAGGGTAGTTGATAAAGCCCACTTTGTCTGCTTGATCCAGGTTTCCGCCGTTAGCTTTGGTGATTTTTACGCGTGTGTACAAAAACGTATTGTTTAGATCCAGGTAGTCCTCTGTACTAGCTGGAATGAAAAATTCAAGGGGTGCAGAGTTTGATACGGCTGCTAGAGGAGCGAATTCGAAGATGCATTTCTCAATACTTTTGTGTTACGTTTGTGTTAACGGCACCATAAACAGGTCTAGCTCAACGCACTCTTGTGACAGGCTATGTACCAACGACATTCTTGTTAGAAAATGTCTCTTGTCTTCTGACGTTTTGTCGACTTGCTTCTCCTTGCTTGTTTATTTTTTCTAGTCTTAGTATGGGTCTTCTTATTTGTTGTTCGGCTACGCCTCTTTGGTGGGGAACTCCCTCTTTTCCCAGGAGGTCGTTTTATTGGTCGGGGAGCCACGGCTACTATACGTGTATGTCCAATACTGGTATTTCATAGGCCAAAAGTGTAGCATTATTATCACTTTCCCGTACATAAAAGGGATATGGTGATTCTGATCTGTCTTGAGAGAAATCGCGATACTGTCAATGTGTGTTTTGCAGAGCCTCAGGTAGTGTGGTCTGTCATATGTATTTGTGATCATATGGCGTTTTGACCCTGATATATATACTATTCTTAAAAGAGGGATGTAACTATCCCTACATTAACATCGGCAGGATGTGGTGCTATATATGGCATCTGTGTCAACACTGTTAGTTCATGGTTGAGATCTAAATGTCACAATTCCCTCGTGAGTTTTATAAGCCGTTCAGGGGATAAATCCCAACATTTGTGCAAGTTTTCCATGAAACGTTAACTCTACGTCTCTCGTTGGTAAAATGCTAACTCTGTTGGTAATATTGTTGTAATCAAGCTCAATGTAACCCATGTCGTTTTAAGATAAACAACTGTTTAGTTCAGCTATTATCTGTGACATTGTTGCATAGAATCCCTGTGTCGCTAATAGAACTACTCTCTTGTTGGATTTTTTATCAAACACAACAACTTTTGAGTCTTCTGATGAAAAAGATTTACATGTTTTTGGATATTGTTTGACTATCAAACTGACTTCGTATGCTGATTTAAAGTGTAAAGGATTGGATAGTTTGTTCTAAAGATTGCTATTGTATTGCTCATGTCAGGTGGGTCCCTTGACCCGCATTCCTTTACAGTAAAATATTCATCAGTATAATTTTGCTCATAACCTTTTTTAAAAGGGCCGCATAGTTTTGAAATTCTTACAGTATCGGCCACCTTATATTTAAAACCAATTACTCTTTTTGGTCTTTTGTATTATACAAGTTGTTAAATACGATATCTTCATCGTCTTTTGTTACATCAGTCGGTGTCATTTTAATACTACGATGATGACTATGATTTGGATTTCAGAGTCCTGTTAAAGCGCTCTACTACAGATGCCTTACTCTCATTTGATGTGGTAAAGTGTACGATTTTCATTAACGCATCGAAATCTTTGTTTAAGAACTCTTTACCCCGTTTGTTTGAATTTTATGCGGTATTCTACCTTCAGCTAAGATATCTTTAAAGGATGCTGTGACGCATTTACCACTCTTATTTCTTAAACAACGCACCCATGCGTGTTTTGAAAACAAATCTGTACACGTTAATAAATAGCGTACCCTATAATTTTCAGCAGAATAAGCAGACATGTCATCTAAATCTAGCTGGAATTGCCAATCTATTGAATTCACTAAAACCTGGTTTCTCTTAAAATGCAATGGAGCTGTCTTGTGTAGAGTATAGGCTTCATGAGCCAGTTTTCTAAATCTGAATCTGCGCACCGAACTCCAGTAGTGTCAAATGTGGCCTTTTTAAGTTTTTGCTTGCCTCCGTAACCCCCTGCATTTTCTGTTGCATAGTATATATTCCTCATCACCTCCTCCATGATCTTTGTTACATAGACTGACGCTTCAACGTCTGTGTTCAAGTATTTTATTTCCAACGACATACGCAACATATCCGTCAGCAATGATTACAAGTATACACTTTTCAGAAAATTAGTACAAGCACCTATGTTTTTACAAACCAAAGATTCAGTTAAGCAATACATTACATCAGCAACATCGACACGTTGTTTTCTGGTTAGCATTAAAACACAAACCAATGCTAAAAGTACAAAAACAAAACACATACCCCATATGAAAATCATTATAGTTCACAGGAAAAACATTTGCTATATCGAGCAGAATAGATTTCACATCTGCATATTTATCCACTGTCATTTGCACCATGGTACTCCAACCCGAGGTCATTTGTCTGACACAATCTGTCTTTCGTGTAAATCTAGAACAACATAGTATCCTATCTGTGTCACATATCGCATTGTTAACAGCTTCACACAACAGTGCTCTCATCTTATACAAGATGTATCTGTTTTTGACATAGTTTAGTAGACTAGACACATGCCCCATTGTTTTTAGTGTTTTTTCCCCTTCCAGATATCCAGAGATTCCTTAACTACTGTGCTCACACTGTCCTCCACTCTAACTACCCGTTTAAGCGAGGCAATGAGAAAAGGGTTCCTCAGACAAATCTGTAGAGCACCTGCTGCAATGTCTCGAATACTGCACTCACACGTTGGCACCAAGCCAAGACCACGTAGTACGTACTTTTTGAGCATCAGCAAAATTTTTGTTAAAAAGCTTCGGCGTAATTTCTCTCTTATGTCCTTTGATATAAAAAAAGGGTAGCGTGTCAGTGCAGGTGTGAGGTTGTAGCGCAATACACACGTTTGTTTAGCTTTTTGCTGCAGTATGTTGTGTAAATAATAATCTATGGTTACCTGTATAATACTGCTAACAGTAGCAGTAGCTAGCAGAATGACCCCGGGATGGAATAGCTCGGACGCGGGAGGACGCTGGCGTGTCTGTCGCCGCTTCTCATGCTCTCTTATGTCGCCCCTGCCATGTGCACAGGGCTGCGCGACTTAAGTTTGTTTACCTGGAGACATCCCTGGCTACTCCTGCTATTTGATGTATCACTACTTAGCAACGTCGCCATCAGTGTGAGCCGCGTCTACATTCATTTAACCTACGGCCCTTGGAACGGGCTGTTGATGTCATCCCCTATGCCAATACCTGCTCCACAGGTACAACCCCCACCCATCTACAATCTGTTGACCTGGCTATTTCTGATCACCTTGCCGTCATGTTTTCTGTTTCTGTGCACACAGGAAGTGTGTGAGAAGGACCATTATATATCGCAACATCAAACAAGTGTGCATACCGAAACTATCCTGTACCCTTGCAGGACATCATATCAGCTATCCCCCAAACTGTACAGATGATGACTTGGTTAATCACTACAACCTGGCCCTGTCACGTAGTCTGGACTCTGTTGCCCCCTCAACACTCGATCTGTCTCCTTCTCCTGTCCCGCTCCCTGGTTCACTGCTGAACTCCGCCTCATGAAGGCCACAGGGCAGAGGCTGGAGAGGTACTACAAAAAATCTGGCCTCACTGTCCACCAGGAAGCCTACAACGACCATGTTAAGAGCTACAAAGATGCTCTGTCCAGTGCGAAAACTAACTATTACTCAACACTCATTGGCAACCAACAACATCAACCTAAACAGCTTTTTTCCACTATCAACCGCCTACTCTGCCCACCTCACCCTCCTCAACCGTCTGACGCTGCTGGCCTATGCTCCAAGTTCCTGGAATACTTCCAGGAAAAGGTAGACACCATCCACCAGCAACTGCAGCTGTCCAGCTCCTCCCACCCAACCACACTACACATAAACACTGGATATAAACTCTCCCCACTTAATACAGCTCAAATTCATGGCTGACGGTTCAAGGCCACGACCAGCAAACAGAATCCAATGCAGACTGCCTTTGTCAAGGCATGTCTTCCAACTCTGGGTCCCACACTGGTCAGCATCATCAACACCTCGCTGTCTTCTGGGGTGGTCCCCACCAGCTTTAAAACTGTGGCGGTGATCCCTACACTCAAAAAACCTGGCCTGGGCCCGGATGATCCAAACCACTACCACCCAATCTCCAACCTACATTTTATATGCAAGTTATTGGAAAGAGCTGTGGCTGCCCAACTCAACCATCATATGCTACATCACAACCTCTACAAGCCATTTCAATCTGGCTTCAGGACACATCATAGTACAGAAACTGCCCTCACCAAAATCACAAATGACCTTCTCATGGCAGCTGACTCTGGCCATGTCAGCATCTTAATTCTTCTCGACCTCTCTGCAGCCTTCGATACAGTCTCCCACTCCATTCTTCTCACTCGCCTCTCCGAACTCATTGGCCTCACTGATACTGTGTATTCCTGGTTTCAGTCCTATCTCACCAACAGGCAACAATACATCACCCTTAAGGGAATCTGCTCTGAATTGGCACCAGTCTCACACGGCGTGCCTCAAGGATCGGTGCTTGGCCCGCTACCATTCAATATCTGCATGCTACCTCTTGGGATGATCATCCGGAAACATGTACTCCTCTTCCACTGCTACGCTGATGACACCCAGCTCTACATCAGCACTAGGTCATCTACTCCCCTTCCACCAGTGCCACTTATTAACTGCCTGAAGGACATCAAGAACTGGATGGACAGTAACCTCCTCAAAGTCAATAAAGACAAAACAGAACTCCTGGTGTTTGCCCCACAGTCACTTCTCACAAAGGTTGGTGACATCATACTGGACGTGGATGGCTGCTCAATCTCTGCATCCCCTCAATTACACAACCTGGGCGTCATCATAGTCTCCACTCTCTCCTTCCAACAACACAGTTAAGTCCCCGATCAAATATAAAATCCTCCTACTGACGTACAAATCTCTCCATGGACTTGCACCTCAGTACCTCACAGATCTACTCCATCCCTACACTCAGTCACAGTCCCTGTGGTCCTCTGACAAGAACCTGCTTGCTGTCCCTAATTCCAGGCTCCGGACATTTGGTGACAGAGCTTTCTGTGTCAGTGCACCATCACTCTGGAACAAGCTTCCTCTTGCCATCCGCTCTGCCTCCTCTATAATAACCTTTAAAACCCAGCTTAAAACATACCTCCTCACTGAGGGCTATGGGCTTTAATCTCCCCTGGCCTCACACCTCTCACCTCTTAAAAAATGTTTTCTTTTGATTCTTACATAGATAACATAAGGTTTATACCATCTGAATAATTTATCAATGTGTGAGAAGACTTCAAGGGTTCTATCCCATTCTCCCCACTGGACCACAAAGCCGGTGCTGAACCACGTCTCCCACTCTTTAGACATGATGGGATAGCCTTTATGTTGCTCTGGGGTTCCCATCCTTGCATTTTGAATGATAGAATCGTCCTCGCATGATCTAAAAAAGATGTAGGATTCTGGGTCGTAGACTTCAAGGTCTGTCTCTACGCGGTAGAGCTATCCATGCACAGAGATGCACCATTGTGTGGTGTAGTCTCCTTTTGAAGCACTCATCTTTACAGGCTTTGTTTTAGAAGTAATTCCAGTCTTTGGCTGAAAAACTAATGTGCGGTGTGCTTTCACAAAGCAAAATTTCATCAAGCAATGCGGCTTCACCCAAAATTGTTCAGTCACCCTGTTCCACGCTCGAGGTCAGATGTAAGTCAAAAACTAGCCTGCTATATATACACAACTGACTGCTAAAGCCACTCCCAAACCTCAACATCCGCTTTTAGAGGATAAAACCGGACATCCCCCCACATACACAAACCCCCTTTTCACACCTGTCTTCACCTTTTGATCAACCCCCCACCACCTCTATTAGAGGATAAGACCAGACATGCCCAAATACAAACCCCCAATTTCACACCCCTCTTACGAACCCACCCAACTTTCTTATTTTAAATTTTTTATAATTTTTTTTATTAACTAAAGAGCACACATTGCTAACCTTTATATACTACTTTACATGCAGTAGATGGCGAGTCCTCTTACATAGACGTCGCCATGTTTCTACAGAGCGCATTTCGTCACTACATTTAATATTTATGAAGAACAAGTAGCGTTAGTAGTACCAGTAGTAGTTGTTGTCTGGTTTATTAGAAGTAAGAAAAGAAGAGGAATTTGGACAAATAGAGGACCACACGTATTATTTAGCACAAGAGCAGACAGAGCAAGTCCTACACCATAGCTTCTCCTGCTCACTTGGAAAGAGAGGGGCGAGCGGTGCATTTAAGCATTAAAATAACTTTTGTTAAGATTCGGGAAAGATCAAGGTTTGGAGTGACGTCACACTCTCTCTCAGCAGCAGTCATTTTCCTTGTTACAATTCAAGTGTAAGAAGCATAATACAGTATATAACTTGTATGCATTCAGAGATACTTCAGATTGCTATGGCGGTAATGTCCTAGCGTACAGGGAAGCCGTGCTCCCAACACTCTGCCATGGTGTTTTTCTACAGCGCCACCGCGTCCCACCAGCACTAATTTTCATTCATAATGATCTTCATGGGCGACATTGAAGGATGAGGGTTTGAGCGGCTTTTGCCTTGGCGCTGTCCCAGCACTTTCAGCCCCAGTGTGCTGTCATAATTATGCTGTCCGTGCTAAATGCCTATTGTGTAAATGTGCAGTGCTGCTGCCAACAAAAGCAGAAAATGGAGGGATTTTACCATCACAAGTCAGTAAATAATTGCCTACAATGCGGGTTATGCTAAAAATTTATCCCCACAGAAGGCATCATTCTGTGAGCAATGTATGGAATAAGACAATGACACAGAAGGTCCTGCAAACACAGTCATAAACACAGATTAGGAGGGGCTTTAAGACGATTCACATTTATTGAAGGAGAATAGCTGCCACTTCTGTTTAGGCACTTAGATACATCATGTTCAACTGTCTAGAATAAGGAGGTTCTATATATGAACCATAAACATGGAACAGTTCATTTCCAACATGTATTATATTAATAATACACAGCCCCTGGTCTTGGAATGAACTCCAAGTTAAACTTAAGCTTGGCACACTCATCTCCTTGGCTGCCTACAAAAAAGATATCAGAAATCTCAACTGATGCATGCATCTGTTTTAATACTTAGCCCATTAAGTTATGCTGGTTACATGTATGCATCTGTCACTCTGTTTGGATATGTATTCTCTATGTATGACTCCAAATGCTTGTGTCTTTTGAACTGTATTGTATTTTATTTTAATTGCGCTGTTTCTTCTTGTAATGTATTTTGATTGTGGTGCCTTCTTGGCCAGGTCTCACTTGTAAAAGAGATTGTCTCAATGGGACTTTCCTGGTAAAATACAGGTAAAAAGAAAAAAAGCACCTAACAAAGGGAAAAGGGTGAACTAATAAAGAGCTGAATCATACAAAATGATTAAGTTGACTGAGATTCTAGAGGTCAGCACCTGAACAACACATCAACTATGTCCTGAAGGAGCAGTTCCACACTCATCATGTATGATAAAAGTGACACCCGTACACCAACTGAAAGTCTGCAAATTGTATTTTTCACACCCATACACACTACATTACAGTAGAGCGTCGTAGCTGATACACACTTAAAGTGCTAACAAAACTTTAAATATGCTGGGTGAATTGATATGGCCGTGGTCAGAATTTAATTGGTGCAAAACAAGCAACTCAAATGGTGACTTAAAATATATAACAGAAGTAAAAACACAAAAATAAGGCAAGCGATGAAAGATTAGAGGCAAAGAAGGTGGTTAATTTGTACATATTAGGAACAGGAACAAAACATGGGCATAGAAAAGTAAACAGAAGTGGTCTGCACACCTTATATTGCAGGGTCCCAAAACGTTAACCATGTGAATGTCCATTTTAAGGAATACACAGGCTATACAGTATACAGACATAAAAGTGACACCTCCTCTTACAATAAGGAGACAACCCTTACTATCCACAAACAGACCCTTAATGTACAAAAATGACACAATAATTGTCCTAAAATAGACTTAATGGATGAAAGATTTATATACAAAATTTCCCAACAAAGCAAAAAGTCTGAATCCACTATATCTATACTGCAACATTACAAATGCATAAGTGCATAAAACAAGAAGAGAGAAGTTTGACAAAAAAACTCCACTTATAATGAAAATTATGAAATAACTTACTAACTTACAAAAATTGCAATTTAAGATTTTTCTTTTTATGTGCGCTTTCAGTCTGCTGCACACTTGAGATGATGAATTCTGGAAATAAGAACATTTAAATGCAAACAGAGTGGTGCAGTTCAGAAATTTTTTTTAAATACACTGGGTAAAACATGACTAATATTCTCCTCCCATCAGTCTGTGTCATTGTCCAACTCACCTCATACCTGTTCATTTCTAATTGGCTAGAAAAGTCAAGGGACTTACTCTAATGTAAACAAAGCTTGGCATATTTGTGTGCAGCATTACATGTTGTATAGCAACATTTCTCACATTCTCTGTAAGGTTAAAATAAAAATAAAAAATGAAGCCAGTCTGCCAAGTCTGTGACTATCTGAGTGAGTGAGTGATGAAGTTACACCACTGGTTGGTCGAGTGTTTCGAGGAGTTTCCTCTTTGGGCATTGTTATTTTAAAATAGGCACGAACAAAATTGAATGTTAGTTACGTACTGTGACTCCAGATTGAATGACTATAGGCGCAGCCCTCTATGGCTATTGCTAGTAGGTTCACTGCTCTCGCAGCACTGAAAACTTTTAGTGCACGCCCACTGGCCCCACCTTGGTCTCGCCTTTGTGTATAAGTTTAGTTGAGAACGAAAATCAAGATAAGGTCCGTACCCCACTGCGCCATCCGGTACGCTCAAGCACACACCCACTTAACGAGAAACTAAGAACCAGTCGGTACCTCGCCAGTGCAATAGTGCATCACAGTATATCATACAGTATGTGCACAGAGGGCACAGAGACAGTATCTGATATTCACCATGAGGGAATGAAACTGGAAAACAACATTACACCTACTGCTGTGAGAAGCGGAGACGAAGGTTACACACTGTAACAGTCCAGCACAGAGCAGAGCAGGAGAGAAAACAGCTCTCCATGAGGGAGCGTGCACAGTTAAAGCATCCCAAATAACAATCACTCTGACAAAACAGTGAGTCTTAGAAAAACGAGGGACATCCTGCAGATTGAAACCAATTAAAAACCAAGGGAAGTTAAAATATAATTAAAATAGATATAATTATAAAAGAATGTTCTTTTTCACACAAAACATCTTAAGAGTGAAGTTATGAGTGAAAAGGTTTGTTCTTGCAACTGTGATGTTCTACTTCAGTGCACCTTAAGAACAAATACACTACAGAAAATTGCAAATTGATATTTGATTTCCAGGAATTCACATTATAGATACAACCACTGACTATCATATATACCACACTGACCTTACAATGTCCAGCCATATACTAGTTTTGACCTGATCTTGTTAGAAAAGTTCTTGGGCGTAAGAGCACAGAAAGGCGGAATAAATTCAGCTGCTCTCCTGCACATGACTTTACACATAAATATTAAATAAATTAGCTGCGGCCATTTTATAGATTGATCAGTCATCTCTGGCATGCTGTGACAGGCAATGCTGGGGCTGAAATATTAATGCTGACAAATTAGGGATTTCTGAGTAAATGATGTCACATTGCACGGCTTCACTCAAATTGACTCCCTGGCATGAGGGCACATTTGCCAGCTCCGTAATATACTCGCCTCCTCAACGTCCCCCCTTTCCCCTTTTCCTTCCCTCCCTTGTCTCTAACCCACTATGTCCTCACTTCCTCTCGCGTCTGCCTCAAAATGACATTCATTATTTTTTTGTTAAGCAGGCGTCATTCTTTTCCTGCAGCCCAGGACCTAAGAGAAAAGGCAGAGGGAAGAAAATGAGGCACCGAAAGGCCAAATCACGGCTTCATGGTGGCAATTGGAGCTCTTCTCTTTGTGACCCGGGGCCCCTGTTGAAAATGGCGTTGTGTTGCTCTGTGGAGGCAGGAATGTGACAGACTCTCTGGGGAAATACAGCTGCATGTATAAGGCAGACCCTGCTTGTCAGTGTCTGTCAGAGTCTGCAAGGATTTTGACCAGCTCCAATCACATATGGCCAGAATAATGTCTCAGCTCACTCACAGATGTGTCGGCGTGCTGCACAGCTATTGTAAATTCTTCTGAATGCAAAAGATTGCACTCAAAGATATATGAGAAACAATTTGTGCTGTGGGAATTATTTGGGGTCTTTGAGGTCTTAGGACAACCAAGTCAGAAAGTAATTATACTTTTACATCTCCGTATTTCTGTTTCATACAACATTCTTTATATAACATCGCTCTGCATTTCTTAGATTGTGTGAGCAAGTGAGAGTAAGTCTTGACACACCACATGCAGCTAACTCTGGTTTCCCTTCCAGTTTGTAGCAGTATAGATCTGAGGGTGGGAGAGTTTTAACGCTAAGAAAACCAAGGTTCAGGATTCCATGAATTACATCTATAAAATCTATACTAAAGATGAAAACAGAACTTAAAAAATTAGAAAATAAAACCATAGATAAAAACAGCAAAGAAAATGGGGGTAAGAACCATTAACATAACAGCATAAAAGTGTCAAATTTTAATTTAATAAATTGTCAAGACAATTTCTGCTACACAATGATTTTTTAATCACTTTTTTTTGTTGTGTTTTGTTTATTGAAACATCAATCAGCATCAGTAAATCATAATGTCTACATAGAAGTGTCTACATGTGTCTAAATGTCTACATAGAAGTTGTAGACATTTGCAACACGTGAAAAGAGGTCACAAGTAAGCATTGCTTTGCTGACAGGCTGACAGGCAGGGTGCAGGTAGGCAGGCGGGCAGCGTCTCAGGTGGATACTGAGGTGGACAAAAACAGGACATTAGGCAAGGTTCACAAACAACATTCAAAAATGCAGAGATGCAAAGAATTTGCAAGCCATTGTACCACGGGAGGTAAACTGACGAACTAAGAGTGGGAGCTGAACCAGAGTATTTGACTGCACAGGTTGATTACTGGATGAGCCGCAGGTGGGAGACGCTGCAGGTGGACAGGAGCCAGGATTGGACACGCCCATGAACACACACAGAGCACATGACAAACAAGACAGACAGAGACAGCAGGGGAGGGAATCACAGGGAGAACACTAGGAAGAAGAAGGAGGCAAGGCCTAATCATAACACAAATAGCAGGCAGATACAGTTAGAGACTAGCTGGTGAACATAGTGGAGTGTTAAGCAGCTAAAGGGCCAGAGTATTTCCGTAAGGAGCTGGTAGACCAAAAACAGAGCTAAAAGAGAGTGAATGTTGAAATGATATTCTTCAGGGGGTCATAAACACAACTCCAAATTGATGATAATGTTGCTCGTAACTGCTTGATGTGTAAATAGGAAACTGTTAAAGTTACAAGTTCATGTCAAACGTGTAATTTCCTGCTTATTCTGCCACCAGCTGGCCAAAAAAAGGATTTAATGCAGTTTGAATCACCAGTCATCATTGTTTAATTAATTGCAACATCTTAATAAAGATAGAATAACAGTGTTAGCCACTGTTTAGAAGTCATTATTAACTTGTTGATGTTGATTGTGTAGTTTTGGTAATAGCAGATTGTGGAAGGAACAAAAGTCTGACAGATACTTATTGCAGAAGCATTTGATCAAGAAAACTAAAGAACATTTTTGTAACAGTATGCAAACAAGGTTTATATGGAAATCTGGCTAGCTTTTCAGAAACTCAGCAATTCTGGTAGAGTTACATAAAGGTTTTATGATCATAGTCCATCCATCCATCCATCCATCGTCAACCGCTTATCCTGCGTACAGGGTCGCGGGGGGCTGGAGCCAATCCCAGCTTACATTGGGCGAAAGGCGGGGTACACCCTGGACAGGTCGCCAGTCCATCGCAGGCCAATCACAGTCAGACTAATTAAATATCTTATCGTGAATTACTGATCTCCAACACACAGCCTAACTAGCTAACGTCACCATTAAGTGAACAAGGTTTACTAATCAGAATGAACACCAGTATCGATGCCAAGGGGAAACCAGGGAAGAAGACAAGACAGCGTAGACAACTCCTATAATCCTCTGATTTATACAATCTTTAAAACTTTTAACTTTTTAACAAAGATTTTTGCTTTGGAACTATATAAAATAAAAGCAAATTCAAAGCAAGTACTATAACCACAACTGTACACTAACAATGTCTATTTAGAACAATAAAGCAACAGTCCCCTTTCATAAAAATAAGTGAACGTATAGGAAACACTTTCCTCCATCCTTTCCTCTGTCTCTGCAGCTCTGTTGTTGCTGCTGGGACCACGCTCTGTGGGCGTGGGCAATGAAATTTCACCTCTACAAATTTTTATAGTCGATGTCATCAACTAATTGTTGCAGCTCTACAGCAAAATACCACCAGCTACATCATTGTGTATTATCACGTAATTATTTTTGGGTGTCCCGACCTTAGTGAGAGAATGTTGCGTGTTATGTAACACTGCTGAGTGAGACATACAGCCCACCTTCACATTTACTTCCTAGTAACGCGTTACTGTAATAATATTACTTTTCCCAGTTACTAATGCAAGTAACGCTGCGTTACTCATTACTGAACGCAGCAACCTTGACGTGAATCCACGACTGTGCGGCAGCTCAGCGGCTTTGTTGTTCATGTCCACTGGTAGCCAAAACTAAAGGAAGAAAGTAGAAGAAGGGAGAAAGGTGTTCTGTCCACAGCTGGAAGTAGCTACTGCCATTATTGTGTCACAGTCGGATGTAAAGAACATTGTCGGCTCGTGTAAACCAACAAAAAGCTTTCAACCGCGAACATTTCTATATCTGATTTATTGAAGCATCTGCAGAAGCAGCACAGCGACGTGAAACTCACAGAAAGAAACTCCGGCAGCTGCTGCCACTAATGCTTGGACTCGTCGGGAGAGAGTGGCGTTACTGCTCTTATAAACAGGCTACAACGTGGCTTTAACGTAGCGTTTTGTAACTACTTAATACTGCTCTTATAAATAGACTACATGTGCTGTAAAACAGCTGTTAAAAGTAAAAGTCGGGATTTACTTGCTGCAGCTGTTGAATATGATATTACCCAAAAATTCAGAATTCAGCTTTGTTTGGTGGTGAAGGGGGTGGTAGTGATTGAGAAGCATGTATTCGTGCAGCACCTCCTCGCTCGCTCGTAATATAGTAACGTAATAAGTTACGTAACTAGTTACTTTTATCACCCAGTAATAAGTAAAGTAATAATATTACTTTTTTAAGGAGTAATAACTAACTAAATAATATATCACAGTTTCTGAGTAACTTGCACAACACTGCTTATGCATGGCTTCTACAATATACTCTTGTGGTTTTCTAGATGACACAGAGAAAGGCCCTGCTCAGCAATAAGCCTCAGCTCATCTGCTGCTAGTCAGCATGTAATGAATGAGGTCTGCGTCCCAGATCAATACTATCTGTGAGGAATCACCAGCAGGCTGGACAGCCACACATGACCACAGGAGTTACTCATTTATGATGTCTCTCATGAATGGGATGGCTGTTCTTTGTTTGTGGGTTTTGTCATGCAAGTACGCCTGAATGGGGTGGTCCCACGTTACATGGGTGTTGACTAATCGGAAAAATGTAGTGATTGTTCGACAGTCGGATGAGTCTCCTCTAAGTCAGTTTGGAATGGGAAAATGACGAGCAGAGCAGAAAACAGAGCAGACAGTACGCAGAAAACACTGATGCTAAGAAGGCTCATGGCACTGCAAACTTGTTACTGGAAGCCAAATATGGAAAATATTTGAATATGCTAGAGTTAGTTCAAAATGATGTCAGGGGATTTCTTTATTTTCTCTTTGCTCTAGTTATGCTGTGATTAGTTGATTTGATTTTATAAGCAGGAGCGTAGGAGTCCCCACAGACGTCAAAGCCACTGGTACACTGACCTGTCTATAAAGAAATGCTGGGTTGAAATATATCTCTGTCAAAACTAAATTTAAAAAAAAACAAGAAAAAACATAATCTGTCCTGCTGTAGGCAAAGGTGAAAACAGTTTTTTCAATTGTTTCATGAACATGAGCCGTGTGGCTAAAATTGCTCTGTTATTTACGTTTGAAGATTTCAACCATTTTTCTCCAGAAGCACCAGTTTATACTGAATGCATCTAAAGACTTTTCCACACAGTACAAATTATTTTCCTGAACTTAATTCACTTGTATTCAACGATAAAATGGCTTGGGATGAGAAAATATTTCTCATGTTGTTTTGCACATATAGTTAGAAGTTATGGTACACGTTATCATAATACTAGACCCTCAGGGCTGCCTAGACAAGTAATTCAAATGAGATATACCTGCTCAGGCTCCAGTCCATGAAAACCGGCTTAATTGGAAAGATTCCAGGTAGAATTAAATGCAATCTAAATGTGACTTTTAAAATGCAAGGATTTTGCAAACATTTTAAGTGCAAAAGTCAGACATGACTTTTTACAACAGTTACATTTTAATTATGTACTATTGCTAATAATTGTTTAAACATCGTTGCAATAAAACACATCTCAATGGGTGAGTGTTGTCTTTGACCGTATTAAGCCATTCACTTAAGATAATACTGGTTGACACTGGGATAAAGAGAGGTGATGTGGCTCAAATGGTCAACAAAATCGCTAACACTGTAAAGGTTAGGGGTTTAACTCCCACTTGGGTCAGGACTCCAAAAAGCTCTACATTCACAGTACACAGTAGAGTAGAATAATGTGTGAAGATTTTCTGTGGTATTTATATCTGGAGTGTGTCCTCTGACCCGGCTCTGGCTTCTACAGATGACTTCTACCTCAAAAATGTCAGAGGAAGGAAAAGAGAAAAGGGAAACTGTCTGTGGTCCATCTATCAGCCGTGGAGATGAATAGAAATGGAATACCCTCCTCTTTCGCCTCGATCCCTCAACACACAGTTCCCTCTCTCTCCTCCCTTTTCTTAATGCAATCACTTGGCCTCACTGCCATCTGTCCTTTATTTTTTTTTACGCCAGCCCGTTTTTGCCATCAAATTACTCCGTCAGAACCCGGCGGCACCTGTCCATCACATTGAAAGAGGAGGTAGAATGTCGCTCAGACAGCTGACTGACAAGGAGGCACACATGGAGAAAAACAAGATGAGGTGGAGAGTGGTCAGAGCAAGGGATGGAGACAGAACAGAGGAAGGAGGAGGAGAGGATAAGAAATAGAAGGACACAGGATGTAAAGGGCAAGAGCACTAGAGATAGGAAACAGGTTGAAGTGAAAGAGCGGAAAGGAGGAGAAAAAGTGGGTCTCCTTTTTTTGTCTTGTAGCGTCCCCTGGGTGTGGCAGTATCAAGTCAATCTGGGGGGCTAATTCGTGTCAGGGTTTGAATCCTATCTCCTTGAGAGGCGAGCAGAAGGTTGATAAAAATTGAAGTGGAATTGAAGTTGGATGCACAAGAGGATAGGGGGCACAACAATGAGGTGGGGGAGGAAAGGGTGAGCAGTCTGCTCCATGCTCTATCCATTCCCAATACCTCTGACCTTGCCCAGTGTCCCTGCTACTCATATTGTAACTTCCTCACTATTATTTATGGAAAATGCCAGTATATTCTTCTTTGTGGAGTTGAATTCTATTCGTTTTGCCAAAATTGTACTCACTGTAGTAATTGCTTAGATCTAGCAATGATGATGACATTCATGCAACAAAGTCTGACAGGGCAAGAAACAAGCTATTTTGGATAGTCAAAAAACGCAAAAGAAGTAATAGTCTGACTGCGTTTATGGTATTGTTTTTCCTCCTCCCTGACCACATGGATAATGCCCCTTAAATGATGGACACTAAGAGATCACTAGATGTTTGAAGATAAAAGGGTTTTCCCATTTTGGTGGCTCTCAAAGACATAACTCCTCTCCTCCACTGGCCAGTCACAGTCTTATTATGATAAAATGCTGGACATAGCAATGGGTGAGCTCTGATATGAACAACACCTCAGTATGACGTTCTCATAACCTGAATGGAATGCATACTATCAATGACATCTCATTGGGTGGAGGATTTGGCAAGACCACTTTGTCTCAGAATCTGACATATGATATCCTTGCAAGAGACTTATTTGCCATGCCCACCCATAAAGATATGTTATCCATGTCCCCATGATAAGTAACAGAGTTACTGTACATTCATGAGCTGTGAAAGAGCAAAAATGTCAAACCTCATATCAGCACCACCGTACAGAAGATTATACAGCTTACCACTACACTCAAAGTTGAATTAGTTTTGCCTTTGACCTTGTTTGTCATGACCTTTTAATGAGCAACCAATTAGATGACAGCTGTTTCTGACATTACCTGAAAACTACCTAGAAGGTTTCCTTCTATTCCAGAAGGGCAGGATATTATTCTCAGTGCTTTCTTTCTGTTAAACTCAGGTACATGATTCACATGTTGCCAGCTTTGTGGAGTTATGAAAGTAGGGAAGGCTTAAACTCTCACTCAATTTCCCTTTTTTCATACTTCACATAGCTACTTAATCTCTTTGCATGGGTACAGTGCATGACCATAAATGCCTTTAAGGAAGGACTGTACAAAACAGGGGCAGCTGGTCAATCCAAGTAACAAAGCTGAATCCAACGTCAACAAGCTTAAAAAATTATTATTACATATTTTAAGTTATATAATTAATTCGATGTTTCAAGTTGTACAGTATGAAGATGTTTTGCATTCTCTTTGGGCGCCATCCCAGCCACACAATACATGCTAATTCAGTATTAGCTTCCTCCTGATTCAAAAAAATGGGTGATAAAACCCATAAAAAAACATAAAATAATGGGATTCATGAGTAACTGACTGAGAAGCCAATCAAGACCTCATACAGAGAGGCTGTATGGGGTCAAACAAGGCTGTCCTTGTTTGTATTTTTTTCAACTATTGCAGCTTAGAGAAGAAGATGCTTTTAGGCACGCTGTTCCACTTTTTTATTACAAAAACAATTTCATTATCGATGCATTGTTACATAGATGCCGTTTAAGGGAGAGATAGCAATCTTCACATTAGGAACATTTCTGGTTGTTTATTTCTAACTGCAATGCACTACAGGAAGTGCTGGGGGCAGTATCACTTCCACTGTCTGCCATGACTGCTTGACTGTAAGACAACTCACGAAGAAGAAGCATTCATCCGAGAAGCAGAAAGTAAAGTAGAAAGAGGCGAACATTTTTTGTACGCTACTTTATCACTAAATACACTTTTGAGCGGTTTTGAGGCAAGAAATCAACTGTGGAGTGAAAATTTAGAGCACCAATCTAGACACAACATTGCTCATGTGCAGTGTTGGGCAGTAAAGCGTTAAATGTAAATGCTCCGTATTTGTAAAGCGCCTTTCTAGTCTTTTCGACCACTCAAAGCCCTGTTACACTACATCTGCATTCACCATTCACACACATTCATTCACTGAGCCTAAGTGCTCAAACAGAAACTAACATTCACACACTGGCAGAACAGCCACAAGAGGATATGCCCAAGGATACTTCGACATGCAACCTGGAGGAGCCGGGGATTGAACCGCCGACCTTCCGATTAACGGGCAACCCGCTCTACCTCCAGCCGCTCCCGCTGTAATAATATTACTTTTCCCAGTAACTAAGTAGTGTAACTAATTACTTGTCTAAAACTAATAATATTATTATTAGTTACTAAGGCAGGTAACGCTGCGTTACTCGTTACTGAACGCACCATCCTTGACGTAAATCCATGACTGTGCGGCAGCTCAGCGGTACCGGACCTTCTCTTGTTCATGTCCGCTGATAGCCAAAAACTAAAGGAAGAATACAGAACAAGGGAGAGAGCCGTTCTGTCCACAGCTGTAAGTAGCTACTGCCATTATTGTGTCACAGTCTAAGATGCAAAGAACATTGTCGTCTATTGTAAACTTTGTGCGACCAGCAAAAACCCTAAACATTTTTACATCTGATTTATTGAAGCATCTGCAGAAGCAGAACAGCGACGTGAAACTTACAGAAAGAAACTCCGGCAGCTGCTGCCACTAATGCTTGGACTCGTTGGTAGAGAGTGGCGTTACTGCTCTTATAAACAGGCTACATGTGCCGTAAAACAGCTGTTTAAAAGTCGCAATTTACTTGCTTTATTTTTTTTATTTCACCCGGTGGCGTTAAGAGATAAGATCATAATAATAATTAATTATGAGATCAGGATCTCGTAATTATGAGATCCAGATCTCGTAATTATGTCAGCTTATCTCGTTATTACGACATCTTTTCTCGTAATTACGACATCCTGATCTCGTAATTATGAGATAAGGCTTCCAATTTTTTTTTTCTTTGGTGAATGCAATGCGCTTCCATAAGTAACTAGTAATATATTACAATTTGCCCAACACTGCTCATGTGTAAGCAGGAACCTTCAGTACCTGTAGCTCCACCCAGGTAAATAATCACCAGCTGCCACTGCTACGAAAGTGTGCGCTATTATCCCATTTGTGATTAATAGCATCAAGAAAACAAAGTTCATGGAGAGAGATCAAGGAAGCAGTGGGATGGATATGATGACAGAGTATGATGACAAGCTTGGTCAAGTGAGGCCTTTTTTGAACAGGTGTAAACACTTTTGCCTTTAGACCTAGACAGATCTACACACATCATATGATGTAGTTAGTTCAAATCAACATAAAACTATGCTAAAATGTTGCCTTTGTGTTGCACTGTACAGAGGTGAGCACAGCTCCTACAGTTGACCTTGGGTAGTGTGGCTTATTATGAACCAGTATCTGCCCACAGGTACATGCTTCCCAAAGATCTGTAGGTGATGGCTTTGTTCCAGATCATATTCCACAAGCTTTCTTTTCAAGCTTCCCTCCCTCCTTCCACTTCCTACCCCTCATCCCTAAACAAATCCCTCACCCTGATGCTCCTCTCTCCTCTGAGCTGTATTAGTACCAGATTCCGCCTCCAAATTGCCAAAAAATAGCAGAAGATTAGGCACTTGAATCTGAAATCAGACACGCACAAGATCCATGAATGGAAATGATGGGAGGAGCGGATAGGACCTGTTTTTTTTGTATGTTTCCTCAGGCTTTGAAGAAAGCATAGCAAACATCGGGGCGTCCCCCTCATAGCACTATGATGCCTGACCTGGATTTTTCAAAAAGCTCTGGAGACGCTGTAGTGTTTAAATTGGGGCTGGTGATACAAGAGAAAGCCAAAAAATATAAATAAATAGATGAAAAGATGAAGGTCGGTAGGGCATTGTCCAGACAGACCTTTCAAACCTACATTTTTGACCTTTCGCAGCTCTCAAACATGAATCCAACTAATTGAGTTAGTCTGCCACTTTGATACACCCAAATAGAACCCAGCCACAGATGCTGTGATTAGCACTGTCTCATTCCTGTTCCCAATGCAGAAAGCCCAGACACACACTTTCCAAGCCTAACACCAAAGCTCACACCAATTTTGATCCAAGTGTCACCGGAGTAGCATTGTATTGTCACAATCCTTTTTTTGAAATTGCGTAATGCTAATACCTCTGTTGTATTTTGATATTTCGTTTTCCATTCGTTTCGGTGAAGATGGGAATGTGTGTAGAAATATCAGACAGTCTCATGTTTTCCTTATTAATAAGGGAAGATTAAGAGATTTGCCATTCGACGCTCAAGCCCACAACTGTCAAAACAGCAGGCAGGAAAAGCAAGTTCTTTTCTCCCCTCTGGAACAGCCCCCACTAAGAATACATGAATACAGATCTGTGTGAGTGGGCATATTTATGAGAGATAAATGTGTTTTTGGGGTGTGTGTTAGTGCATATCTGTATGTATTTTAGGATTAAAATGGATATCAGTCGTGTTGATGTCATTTTTTCTGGTTTGCCTCAAGCTTTTGTTGATTTTCAGATGTTGTGATCAGTGTCACAGTGTTAACAGATCCACAAGGAAGTCTCTTGAAAGAATACTGATCTGCATCTTTCTACTGGAAGTTCATCTGTGAAGAGCAGCAGCTGTCTGGCCTCTGTCAACACTAAGAATTGCTAAGAAAGCACAAGCTGTTTGTCTCGCAGTGACCTTTGAACTTCTCTGCGGTACAAATGCCTTCAGCTGCCAATGTCACGGCTGAGGCTGGCAGCACCGGCTTTCTCCCGGACGTCATCCTCTCTCCGCTGCCCACAGCAACACCACCGCCACTCCTCAACAAAGCCAGACAAATGATTTCGATTTGTCCTCTGCTATCCGGGGAAGAAGTTATCGATACAATCCGCCAAATGATGTCAAGGATTTGTCAGCAAAGCTTATGAATGACAAAACAGCCCACCTCCTTCCACCCCCCCAACCTAAAAACACCTCTACTGCAGGCCAAGAAGATTGAGAGCCAGGAAACTTTATTGATTTCTTCTCCCTGCATCCTCACCCTCACCTTCTTAAATAGAAGCTCAAGCTACAAAGGCCAGAGCAGCAGCTTTTGTGTGCTAAAATGTGGCTAAAAGCTTTCTGGAAGGTTGAGGGAAAGGATTGAATTGGATATTGCATCTAATGCTGCCTCCAGCAGATGGGCTTTACAGCTGACTGAAGGAAAGGAGCTGTGTTTGGCTGGCAAGCTGGCTGGTTGGTTGTTTGACAGGCTGGCTGACATCTCCGCATCCCCTCCTTCCTTTAGCTTGAGTTGTTTGTGAAAAAGATCAGTGGGATGGTGGGTAAATAGATCAACTTTGTGCTGCTGACAAAAGAAGGTGTTGGAAGGGTAGTGGGCTGAGCTGATGCCATTGAGAGGGGGCCCGGCAGAAGGGTGTGATGCCAAACACGGTATGTCTGGCTGGGAGTGGACATGCTAAATGAGGGCTGGCGAATGTTGCAGAAATGAAGAACAAATAAGAAGAGGGAGAAGAGGCATGGAGCATGTGAATGCCAAAAGCGGCCATCTAATGAGAGCCATCAAAAAGAAGGTGCAAAAAATACCTTCATATAAAGATAAAAAAAAGATTATTAAAGGAGAATTTTTGTGAGAGTTTTTTTCTGTTAAATATTTAACAGCATCTGAAACCCCTTCTTCGACAGCAGATTTGGGGTGGGGCCTGTCGCCAACGATTCATGTAACTGGACTTAATTCATTTATTAATTTATTTTTATTTTAAAACTTGCTAACATTTTCTGTAATGCTTATGCAACAGTCCTCATACGTGCATTAAAGGGGACTCCACTGGCTTTACACATGAAGTTCTGTCGACTTGTCATGAGGAGTACTGTCTCTTTTGAGTCCTCCAACGTTATCGTGCGATACCAAATTGCTCAAGTAACTTATACTGTATGAGGGAACTGCTTCTTTTGTATATATTTATGGGATGGGCACGTTGACACGTTATTATCACGTTGGCACATTAATTAATTAACGCTGACAGTTATTTTATCTCATGTTAACACAGGTTTTTATTATTATTATTATTTGTTTTTATTTTACCACCAGATATTTTGAAAGTCCGTTGCTCACTGGCTCTGAATACACATACAGTCAAACCATGGGTCACAGGAGGGGTGGGATGAGCGGAGGGAGGCTTTGTTGGATGCAGCGTGTTGGAGAAGTACCCTAGATGAACAAAAGCAAGACTAGCGAACAAATGCCATAGCGACGTGGGTAGCCACACACTGCATGCTGATTGGTAAAACTCACAAGCAGCGAGGATCAGTCTCTCTTTCAGTGATTTGTGCCGCGCGTTGCGAACAAAAACTTCTAGAGAGTTCAACTTCGGCAGCGGGCCGCGTTTGCGTGAGGCGAGCACAACCGCGATTGCGCCTGCTTGTGTTCGAGCACCTCACCTCACACTAACAGGGGAACTCGCTACTGAACACGACTGTTTATGCTGCTCCCTGATAAAATAAAAATGTTTCTGCTGATACCTGTTCAGAAAAAACAACAAGAAAACAGATTTATATATGTTAACCTGTTCCTCAGAAGGTGCCTGTTATGATGTTATGATGTGGCTCTGGACTCTGGTGGTAACTTGTTTTAACAAGCTAGATAAAAGGTAACGCCCTGGCAGTGGCAAATAGCTTTGGTTTAATATTTGATTTGATTACATTAATGTTTAAGTTGAGATTTACAAGAAATATTTTATTGTTACTTTGTAAAGGGAATACTGCTGGTAAAAAGTTTAGTATTTGCAAACCACATGTTATTGCACTTTTGTGCACATAGCAGTACATTTAAATTCATTATCAAATTTTGCGCATAACAATTAATCACGATTTAATTTTTTAATCGTTGCTCAGCACAAATATAGACACATCCTTTGACCACACAACAGTCCCAATAGAAAATATAGCTTTCTTTGGTCTTTTTTCTCTCCATTGTTGCTCCACCTATAGTACCATCCGCCCTCACTGAGCTGTACACAGTACCTTGGATAAGGTTTGTTCCTAAATAGAGTACCGAGTTGAAAAGCCACAAAAGTTCAGTACCTGGCAAAGCAATTGTTGATTTATTGCTACTTATCAAACCCCCCTGAAAAAAAAAAAAACTTTAACCTTAAAGTAAAGTTGATACAAAATCTTGAAAATAAGGGAGAAAATATGTATTTAAGGCATACAGTTGTGCCCTCACTCACCAGCCCCCCACTTGGCCTCGTCTTCTCTGTATCAGAGGAGAACACACAAGGACTCCTATCTCCTGAGGTAAGCTCTTTGGCAAACATAGTGCTGATTAAAACAAACAGGCCAGCGAGCCCCACTGCTGGAGAGGACAGGGCAAACAGGATTGGTGCAGCAGGAGGCCCAGAGATGGCATGAACCAGACTGCAGTGCAAAGAGCTGAGCAAAGACAAAGCTGTCTGTCAGAGATGTCAGCTCCAAGGTGGCAAATACAACATTACAACACATTTCTTCAGCAGCAAGACGAATTATAAGCTGATTTTTGAGTTGGTTTTATTAAGGTTATTAAGCTGACCAGGCCTTTGCTGTCCAGGCCCTTGGCTGTGGAACTCCCTGCTGGGGATCTCAGGCAGGCAACCTCAGTATCCTCTTTTAAATCTCTTCTTAAAGCAAAATTTTGCTGTAATTTCATCCTAAAATTACAGCTTAAAAATTATTTTGATGGTATACTGTAATAGGGAGAATGGCATCTCTAGCATTGGAATCCCGGGCAGGAAATCTATCACGAGAACAGCGTAATACTTTATGGCACCACATCACACAACAACAAGACTGCAGCAAGCAAGCTATAAGAAGAAGCTGATTCCATGGCAAGAAAAAAATGGCAAGACAAGACCCAGTGAAATGTTGCTAGACAGTGTGGCTCCTCAACTGGTCAATTGAAGGCTCATGGACAGGCCTGATGAGACTTGGCTGCCTGGCTCCTCATTTACAAAAACTTCCCTCATCTCAAACACCTGCTAAGAAAATGTCAGGCAGGGCAGGTAAGTGTCTGCTCACTCCGTTTTTGGTCTGATCATGGCTCAAAAAAATAGGTTTGGACCCAAAAGCAAGACTGAAAGAGCAAGCAGATAAATATAAAAGTTTATCTTTACCTGGTGTCCAAAAAACAGACCGGACAGGCCAACAAAGAAATGGGTTGGCAAAAAGGCAGCAGTCCAGGGTATAGGCAGAAAATAAATCTGTCAGGTAACAGGCAGGCAGATGAAACGGCTGGAACACCTAGGAAAGAACACATATGACGATTTGACAGGGAACAGGAGGAAATGGGTCAGTATATATACTGCATGGGTAATGAGGGTTTACTCCCTTCACTCTGGGCCAGTTCACTGCTGATTTAGTGTTTTTCTCGAAATATTCTCCAGTGTCTCTTGTGCCTCCCTTCATGTGGATTTATATTCTCTTTTGGATTTTTGGATTTAATGAAACCAATGTGAAATGATTTTGAACAAGTACTGCACTGCACTGTCTTAACCCCTTGACGCCGATTGTCACAAATTCGCATCACACCTGTTCATTTCAGACTGCAGTCAAGGTAGCACATGTATTCCCCCGATGCCTGTTGGTGCATATTCGATACGTACCTAGGAACCATTTGCAAGCACTGGTTCCTCGTTTATACCTGTTGTCTCATCATACCTACATCATACCTGAATTTAGATCTTTTCTCTGTTTTATAGACAAATTAACAATCTTCACTTAATTTAATTTTTTATTGTAAAAGTGCAGTGAGCATCACATCGGCCCCTGTGAACAAGCACTGCAGTAGTTGACCGACCAAAACCACGGCCAAATACACAGCTGGCCAATCACAGCGCTCTATAGGACTCACTCTTACTGAGGTCCGACACTTTCATGTATGCCCTTCATTGACTAATGCAAAAGGAGTCATTTTGTAGCTTTTTGTGCTGTATTTTTCTGAGAAATGGTCAAATGCTGTTCCTGGGGCACTTGTAATAGTTACAGTCACTACCCAGAGAGGTTTAAAGGAGAAGTATGATTTATTCTCTTTCCAAAACCTAAAACAAATCAAGAAAAATGTCGTCTGTGGTTTGTTCCTAATGTAATGTTAGTTAACGCTAACTAACTTACAACTGAATGTAACGTTATATAACCCTACTGTTTTTGCTATTTAATGATTGTAATAGTGAACAGAGCCCTACCCAGCTGTACAGGAACAGTGTTAATCCTTAATATCATTGTCGTCTTTCTCAATAGTCAGGTGATGCGGTGGTTCACTTTATAGTTTTTTCACGTCAGTTTGACAGCCTGAATACAATATTCAAATGCTTATACAATGTCTGTTTCTTTCTGAGATCGCTCTTTCCAAAGATTTTACAATATTTCTATGTGGCTAACTTGAGAAACTTCATCAGGTTTTAAAATAAGTGTGCCTTTCTTGATTTCTCTAGTGTGATTAAATTATAATGTCTAACATACTTAACTTGTTTGGACATTTTCTAAACTTGTCTTGTTATAAAGCATCAAAGATTAGTCTTGACCTTGAAAATACTAGTTTGACAAAACATTCGCAACTCAAGGTCACTTACTAGCTTTTTTTCCTGCCATATCAGTAGGTCTTCATCAACAAAAGTTAAGCAAGACGAGTTAAGAAACCATCTGCATGACAACTGAGCAAACTTTATACGCTGATGAAGATTGTATGATGTGTTTGGGATTATGTCTTTTCAAACTTGAATTTTTATGTTTTGTTTGTTCCTACTTAATGTTTTGTAGGATAAAATCAAACGTTAATAGATAAACATGAAATATAACACAATTTAGTTAGTCCAATACATGTGTGCATTTACAGGGTGTAAACATAATCTACAAACAAAAAAATGTAAAAACGTTTTACTAAACAAAATTGCAAAAAAGAATATGCATATAAATGAATTCATTGAGAACAGACTTTGAAGCATAAAAGAACAAAAATGAAATGTACAGAAAACTATACATTTTAATTATTGAGCTCTTTTCTAGACAGCTGCACATGCTGTTTGCGTGCCAGAGAGATGAACCTGGACTCCGTGGTGGGGAAAGAGAATGACTGTCATTTCTCAGTGTACTCAATGGTTTTAGTGTCAGCTTAAAAGAGCCCAGAATCCTGCCAAGACTAAGTAATAGATCTCCAGGCATTTAGAAGGCATGTGAAATCTTCTTCCATGTTCTCATTCTGCCCTAATTCAATTAGGCTCCTTTCCAAATGAGCCTGGGACAGCAGATTCTTTTCTCTTTTTTTCTAAAGAGAGGAGCTGCTGTGGTGTCGGAACTACACTTTCACCTCATCACTTCGGCCTCTTCATATCCTCTCCGCACGCTAACACCCTGATAAGCATCAGATGCTGCAGCGGTCAGCCAGGATCCCATGACATCAGCCAGGCCAAAGAGTCGACTGAGAAGCTCTCAGGAGAAAACGCTGTTATTGGTTATTCCTTATCCATGGTGATGATGTCATTCAAATGTTGCTAAAAAAATACTGTTGAGCATGTCACAGATGTATGGAGGACCTGTCTGACTCAATCGAAAATAATTAAAGAAACAAAGAAATGCTCAATGAATAAATAAACATCTTATTAAATGCAAAAAAATATATAAAACAATAAATTTAAGCATTTCTTAAATTATACAGGGAAACATAAATTGATATATCTCTTTTAAGTTGTTTCTTTATATATTCACATTTGTATTAATTACCTTAGTTTTTTTTTTTTCCTTTTTATTTAAATTTTTTTTGTTATTATTATTCATTATTATTATTATTATTTTAATGTATTTATGTGTTTGTTTTAATATTTGTCTCCAAAGGTATTTATTTCTCTCTCTCCTTTTTTTATTTCTCTATGCATTTCTGCCTCATTATGCAAATGAGGTTGGGGGGAGGGGGTCTTAAGGGGTCAACTTCGTGCTTATTGGCAGACTAGTCAAATGGCACAGGCCGACATACAAGCCTACTTGCCTTCCTCTCCACAGTCAAAAGAAGACATAGCTTCCTTTGGTGAGGTGATCAGTGAACTAAGGCCTTTAGCAGCTCTATTTGAAGACAACACCACCAGCCATGTCTTCCTTCTTTTCGTGTGGACACTGATAGATTGATTGTTTTCAGAAAGCAACATGCACAAACACAGGACTGCAGTACAGTGAGTGTCTTTGTGAGAACCACATGGTCAGCTAGTCACAGCTAAATTTTGAGTGCTCACATGTTCTAGCCTTAACTTAAACTTTATAACTTAGGGCAATTGGTTCTGGCCTTTATGGAAATGCACAGACATGCACAGACACACAGCAGAGCGAGTTGACAGGCAGGATTAACCACTTTATTCTGACATTCACACGCAAGGATACACATGTCACAAAGGTCCCTTTTAAAAATAAGGATTAACACAATGTATAAACAAAATGGAATCATGGTTTATTCACAGGAAGTATAAAACATGTTACATGTATCCATTAAAATTAAAACACTAACATGTTAGGGAAATTGCTTTATTCTTTAATCTTGGTTTGCTGCAAAGAGATTTAATAAATAATTCCTGACAATGACTTAATACATTTAAGTTCAGTATAACTCTGACTACATACAGATTTGCAATTTTTGCGATGATGGCTACGGTGATCCGTTCCATGGTCTAAGTCAGCTATAAGACAAGGTAATGCTGTAATGTAATAATGTCACATACTGCATATGAAGATCGATCAAACATAGCTAATCCTAAATTTTGAAAGGGGTACAGAGTACTAGTATTTATTTTCATTCTTTACACACATTACATAAGACAAATAAGATATGTAGGCAGTTGTAAAAAAAATCTTGAATGTTCTCCACTTGTTATCCTGTACTTACACAGTAAAATTAGGGGTGTGGGCTATAATAAAAGTATCCACTGTTCTCCTATGTTCCATAATCACACAATAACAATGAGATATGTGCTGTTCTTCCTCTGTATTTACACATAATATAAAAGGTATTTATTCTATTGTTGTTGGGTTAATTTCTTTGTTACTCTTCTTCTCCTTCTCCTTCTTCTTCTTCTTCTTCTTCTTTTTGTCCTCAGACAAAGATGCAAGTGATGAACACAAAATGCTACCTTCATTTTCTTCTTCTTTCTTGCTTCAGGCCATAATTGAAAAAAACAACAACAACACAAAAATAATTGTTACTGTTTAAGTGCAGTAAAGTAAATTTTAAATTTACTCCACTAACACACATAAAACATCAAAACACATAACAATCACATTTAACAAAAAAACCCATAAAAGTCAGTTCAGTAATAACTTTTTTGATGTCGTTGTGCAAAATTAGCCTAGTGGCTAGCAGACTGTCTGTCAGAGCGTCCACACGAAAAAGAAGGAATACATGGCTGGTGGTGTTGTCTTTAATAATATGCTTGTAGGTCAACCTGTGCCGTTTGACAGGTCTACCAATGGATGAGAAGACCCCTTTATTTTCGATCGGGTAAGACATGGTCTACCATACAAGTGGACAAAACTGCCAAAAACAAAACACATACAATGGCACAAGAACAGTACAAATACCAAAAGTTAAACAGCAAGAGAAATGAGTACATAACTAGCTATGTTTGTATTTATATAAAAACAAACATTTCATACCAGAGGAGATAGATGTGCTTAACAGAAAAGAAAGTGCTTAATAGAAAACAAAAGGTCATAATTTTTCTGTTAGTATATCTATACAGACAAACTATTAAAACAGTCAAATGCAGTTTTAAACACAAAATACATAACTAATCAAATGGAAAAAATAATATGTTTGAAGTTGGCCTTTAAACCATGTTAATCTTGGAGCACATTTAATGTGGTCTGGTAAAGTATTCCAGCAGGTAGGACAATAAACCATGGATCTAGGTTAGAGCCATGTTATAGTTCAAAAAAGTATTAGTACAGTTATAGTGAGAAGTGTTTTAAAGGCCACACTGCACACTTGCATGAATATGATCAGATGTTACTAGCCAGCTGGTAGACAAACAGCTGGTGTGTAGCATGAATGAAAAAGCTGATGAAAATAAGCTACCAAACACTATGCTCCATTCCCAAATAACTGAAGCAATGACAAAACGGAAATAAAATTGAGTGATTTATATGCGATTAGTTGTGGTAATTAGGTGTTAACAATTTACTTTTATTTCATTACACAGTATTTGAAGTAATTTTATCATTTAGAAAAATTAACAAGTCGAAGTGAAGTCATTGTTTTTTGCAACATTTTCCTGATGAGACACCTCCTTTTAAGACTGGGTCAGAGCTGTCTATACTGTCAATACAGTTTGTCTTTCATCAGGAGCAGTACGAAGTCTTGGCTCCAAAAGGATCAACGACCTAATTTAGAATCCTCACCTGCCACGTGTAATGACCAGTGGACGTAAGAGAATGGAATAATGCACCTCCTAATTGCCTAGATGTGTGATGTGTCTTCCTTGCCTTGGGATGTTGTCTTCACCTGAAAGTGACTGACAGGAAGTATGTTCCTATCTGAAAGACTTATTTTGAAAAAGATTTATTTTGAGTAAGAAAAATGGGGAAATCATACAGGTAATGACTCGTGTCATCATTTTTGTTTACCAGCTGATAATAAAAGTAAGATGATGCATCTCTCTGCTTACAGTGTACTTGAATGTAAATATTAAAATGAAAAAACATCGGAACCAATGCTTTTAGTGACATAGATATTTTAAAGTATTGGTAATCATGCTGCAAGCGTGTAAAAACAGTCTGAGCTAATATGGGTGGAAAACTTAAAGAATTAGCACATGAGTCCAATCACGCTCTCCTTCCGAGAGATTTGATGAGTCGGATGTAATGGCTATTACATGGCTCTTTGTCAAGTCGAGGACTGTAGGCTGTGTGATACTGAGTCTCAACAGTAATCCCCACTGGGAGTGACATCCAGAGGAATAGCTACAAAATGCTAGAAGTCCCTCTGACCTTAGCTGACACCTTCTGTGGACCTTGGTTTGACTTTAGAGTGAAGTCCCTGTGCTTTCTAGCAGAAAGCACAGCTCCATAACACACATTCTCGCATCCATTTTTTCTCTTTTTCATCTTACTCTGCTCCCCCCCGCCACCCCCCCTCTTCGTATTTACAGAGGCTTACAAACAGGGCTAGGGCACATGGCTGCTGCTCCTTAGGTACCCAATCTGTCCTGTCTGCCACTTATCTGAGGGATTACTGTGGTGAGGGCCAGCTACCGCAGATTAGAGACAAAGGCCAAATTAAAACAGGGCCTATCAACAAACACCGGGACAAGATGACAGGGAGGTGATCCAATTACACTGATAACCCACCGATCCCCACGTGCTGCAGGAGACACTGGAACAAACAGAGGTAAACAGATAGAGACTCACAGACAGCAGCGCACATCGATACAGATGCATACACATGAGCGTCTTTCACACGTGCACTGCAACCCTGAACTTATCTAGGCATTACCCAGAGGAGCTGTATACGAGAATGCCCGAATCACCCTGCCAGCATGTTAGTTCAAAGTCCATGTAATGTCCGAGTGAGCCCAAGTGTGAATAGAACAGGTCATTGTTCGGAGCAAGTGGGTGTGTTGATGACTTTTCTGTCATGCAACTTCGGCGAAACCGGTAAAATGCAACCATCTCGGGCTGAAGATGAGGGGTCAGTTACACAAAGACTCCAATGAAAATGTGCGCTAACTGGAGAGATGACAGATTATGACGAGACTACCCACCCAGCCGATGCCTGGTCGACAAGCCCCTGGCTGCAGTGTGTGGCTGTCATGTTGAGCAAGGACAACTGCATTCGCCTTGTCTCTGCATATGGTAGGCTGTAGGCTACAGTCTGTCTCCATTCTCATGAGAAAAATCAACAGCATTATAACTCAGAATGGGTAGTAACTGTAATATAACATTTATAAAAATGTATAATGTTAATGAACTTACAATGCACTGGAATACATCGTAAGCAAAAATACACATTTAAAGGCTGCAGATGAAACTGCCAAAGTGTCGGGAAGGTTAGCAAGTATGAGCTAACCCCTGGGTTCTATATTAACTTCTGTACGACGGCATGCTGCGTGTGACGTATTATTCTTCTGCCCATGCAGGTCTCTTGTATGCTGCGTGGGTCAACGTGGGTGGGGTCAAACGCACACTGCAGTCAGGAAGAGGTACTTGGCCTGTTAAACCTGTGGCTGTCTGGCAAGAAATACAGAAGTATCTGCTGTCAGCCACCAGATTTCAGAGCAGCTTCTTCCCTCAGGCTGTGAGACTCACCCATCCACTGTATATACTGTAAAACTTTAATTAATAGCCTAGTCCCAAATAGACACCTGTCCCATCCACTTGCCAGTTGTGGCTACACATTTTGACAAACAAACTCAATTAGAAGCCTGGTCTGGGTTTTTTAGATGTCTAAAATTCTTAAAGCCCACCTGTGCCCTCTTGAGCTAGTTCTAAGCTGCTTAGATCAGACAAATATAAATTTTTAAACTTTTGTCAATGTGGACATGCTATACATAGTTAGATTTCAGACTTTCAGGTGTGAAAGACCCCTTAATCTTGTTATACAACCCTGTATTGTAAAATGAAATTCAACCATGTACCTTGTATCTCGATATATTGCAAAATTAGACATTTTTCAATTCAAAAACACAGCAGATAACATAGACTAAATTGCTACATATAAAATCATGATTTAAAAGAGAGAGAAAAAACATTTAAAGTCTCAACAGACAGCTGTACCACTATCTCCACTTGGTAGCATGTAGTACTAAATGTTTTGTTTGACACATCCAGAATGCTCATACACCCCAATGAAACATGTGTACTAATACAATGGTCCAGCCATGACCTAGACATGTAAACTATGACAGTGTTTCTCAGTTCTGGTCCTGGGTACCCCCTGCCCTGCATGTTTTAGATGTTTCCCTGCTCCAACACACCTGATTCAAATGAACATGCAGACCACGATTGACATTCACTAGATTGAGATAAGACACCATTCAAGAAAGGGTCAACTACAGCAAATAGAACACATCGAAGAAACTTTATTGAAAATTCAAAGTTAGCTTTTTAGAAGAATGCTCAACATTGCCTCTCATGTATGTTTTGTGCTACCTGTCTAAGGTGCATGAATGACCTCTGTCTCAGGCTGCTGTGGGAAGTCAGTAGTAGCATCAATGTTCTGCTCAGTCAAAAAGGTATCTTTGTTTATCTAGCAAACATTGTGCACCATACCGCAAGCAGCAAAAGTGTCCAGCATTATTATGTCCACATCATTGCACTTGGCAAGCACCTCCATTAAAGCAGAGCTTACACATAGTTGAAGTTGTTCTGTTCAAGAGTCAGGCGATGGTGATGGGTGAACCCTTTCATGAGCCACTTCTTTAGAAGGTTAGTTGTGTCTCAGATGAGATTGATGGTTACCAGACAGTAGACAAAGACAGTGGACAGTAAAGGTAGTAGTGGTACAGACATAAAATGAATAATGGGACTCATAAATATAGTTATTATAGTTAATGGTAATAATCACAATTGGACGCAAAATAACAACCGTACCAAATGGTGTCGAGCAGGAACATGCAGCACTCCACAGTGCCAGCTTATTGTTCTATACTCCTCACTGCTTGCCTCTGTATTGTTTACCACTCTGCGGACATGTCCAAATGCATGTAGAATTGATATCAACTCAAACTGTCATGAACGAGTAAGTAGGAACTTCGGTCGCACACAGGTTTCTGAGAGGATGTTTTTTGGATTTGGTTGGGTTTCTAGACCCAAGACGTCTTGGTGGAGCTGAGGTAAGAGAAGCAACTACCATGGTTGACAATGAGAGGCTGAGACACATATCAAACAAATGCTGCAAGATATTGTTCTCTTATAGACAAATCATCTTAAAGGGACAACAATTCTTGGAATTAGTACCAGGACTTCTACATGATCTGAATCTACATGATGTTCTCACATGTGTAGTATGTAGCTATTCTCAGAACGTACACGTAAACGTCTTCCGGCGTCTCTCCCTATATCAAGTAACTTTGTCTTCTCAACTTTTTATTTCTCAACTGCATTTTGGGAATATTTGCCATGAAGCAGTTTTTTTTCATGGCTACCAACAATTCCAAAGTGAATTGAAAACACACACCAAGGACCTTTTTATTTGACTGTAGAAGTTATCATCTCAGGAATGTTGTTGCTTGTAATAGCACCTCTGCTATTTCTTCTGAAAATGACTTGCACCCTCAAGCCCTGACCATTGAAATAACATCATCAAGAAAGAAAAGAGAGGCTTGAGTTCTGCAATGATGGAATTCCAGCATTTCTCTGGAGGATGCACTTTGAGTCACTGGAGGTATGTTAACAAGATACTGAAGCACGGACACACAAGGTATCTACATCAGGACACAAAGAGTCCATGAAGGCTAAAAGGCAAATGTGACGGGGTAGGGGGGAGAATCTCCTTTAAATATGACAAGATCAGCAATGATGACAGATAGGAGCAAAACCAAAAATAGCATAAAGTGAGATAATAGATAATACAGTGTCAAATAATCAAATGACAGTAATTTATAACCAGGAGCTTCTTAAAATGAAATAAATTGTCTTTGCAGTTTTTTTCATCACTGCACTGTAATGACAGTGTCATATCTTTGACTCCAGCTCTAATGGAAAAACCACAATCCAAGAACTAACTAGGAAGTGAGTGACAAGGAAGTATGAGCTCACCATGGCCCCGACACTGCCCTTAGCACCGACAGCAGACAGCCGCCAACCTCCAACTCTCCTCTCGGCCAATCGTAGGCTAGCTCATTACCGCCGCAGCCCCATTGTGTTAATTGAAGCCACACTAACTACACCGTTCCTCCCGCTCTATAAAAGCAGAAGACTTGTCACCCTCTCTGGCCGCTTCTCCCTCCAGCTACACAGGTAATTGAATTGTGGCAGGTCTCTCAGTAAGCTGGCTTGTTTTAATAACTTCACTAGATTATGTTTAATAAGTGTGCTTTAAACGCTCTTTTCGTCAGGCCAGGGAGGATGAGGAAGGTCAAATGTGATAATAGAAATGAGGAAAGAGGCCATTTTCTTTGCCCTGCTCTAGGGACAGATGTAATCACTGCAGCCTATCACCTTGTCTGTACAATGTGAGGTTCAAATATGGGCCACAATGCTGCTGCCTGTGGAGTTAAGGTAGATCAGCTCCAATACAGAAATTATGTTACAGGGAAAAAGAAGCAGCTCATGATGATTCCACAACGTTTCCTTGTCTGTACGTCTAGTATCATACCAGCTGTCATACCTGCCGTCTGCTGAGTAAATATCAGCTTTGACACTCTCTAAACAAGCTGTCACAGGGAACATCCAACAGGAAAAGGCTCTGAAATTAAAGTTACAATGAAATGAAATATCACTTTTTCACCTGGTTTCTGATTTGTCCAAAATACCAAAATAAAATAAGAAAAAAATCACACTAAAGTCTCATTATTGGAATTCAGTGCATTTTTAGGTATATAGGGCTTTATAGGGTTGGTGCTATCTGTTGGCCAGTCCTCTGGTCAGTTTGTCAGTCCAACACTGGGCAAAATGTGACCTGATTATGATGCTAGAGGAAAAGTAGGAAAAGGTAAAGTTATTTCAATTCATCTAGAGGGGATCACAAAGCCATCCAATTGTTTTCAAGACATTTCATTTAAAATCAAAAATTGTCAACTTCAGAAGACTTTGCCCTTTTAAACAGTTTCTTGCTAATGTTGCACCAGGACTCTTATTTTGATGTAAAAATATTATTTTGATATTAAGGAATAGTTTGTCTGTAAGTAACCAAAGCACAGAGCATATGGGACAATTTTGAACTCTTAAGGACCTCCTCCTTCTAAATACCACCTGACACTGTTAAGATTTCACATGGTGCCTGATTCTATACACAGGTTTTCTTTCTCTCCAGCTGTGATTGTTTTGACTGGCTTTGTGCATTTTAAGGTCATCCAAAAGTTCACAGGTTCAAAGTTCAGACTGAGGTCGAGTCTTATCAGTCTGGGCTGATGGTTTGGTTTCACTGATAGCTACATGTCAGCTTGGCCAGACTCAGCCATAATGGAAGGCGGGACCAGAGGAGGGAGCAGCAATAGGTCAAAGGTCACTCTGCTGAACTAATAAAAGATAACAGAGCAAAATAAAAAAAAGCTGCCCTCTTTAAAGTTGGCTCTAACTTTGAGGTGTCGAAAATGAGAGATACGCTGAGAGATTAAAAAAACTAAATGGGTTTTGAAAGAGAAAGCAGTATAGTGTGATGTCCTGAGCAGAGGGGGACAAAGGAAGACTATTCAGACAGGGAAATAGAGCGGGGCAGACAAATCTGCAGTGGGGGAGCCAGATGTTGGGAAAGAGGGGGAGACAGGCTGCAGACAGAGATGAATAGGGAATGTAAGTAGGCTGATCAGCAGTCAGAAGGACCATGTGGGCAACACCAACAGCAGCACCACTGTCACACAGACGCCTATTTGCATAATATTGTGTGTTGTCAGAGGAGTGACGGCTAGTGCACGTAGTTATCTGTAGGAGCAGGATGTACAAGTAACCCTGTGTGTGTGTTTGTGCGCCTGTGTGTGTGTGTCTGTCTGTTCCGGCCGTCTCTTCCCGTCACCTCACTGGACAGGTGGCATCCCCTAGCCCTGTGATTAGCATGTCAACGTCTTAACATGTCGATAGGAGCACCGCTGCAGGCATCTACATTCATATATAAATGTAAATTCAAACACTCACCCGTCCTCCCATCTTCACACACCTGCACTGTGTTGCCTCTGACAGTTCAGGATTGATTTGGCAGCTTCCCATCGGCAGAGACAGCGGCAGAACGGGCGCTGGGATCGCCTTGGACACTGGCAAACAATCACGAGACACTTCAAATCGTCACCAGGGACGGGGGAGCTGGAGGAAGAAATGACAGTCACAAAATGTCCCAATCAAGAAAACTTTGTATGAAAGCCATCCAGGAAACTTTTGACCCCTTATTTCTTCTTTCATATTCTAATGACACGTCTCTGCAGATGAGTCCTCATCAGGGCTCAGAGGGAAATGACAGGCCTCATCAAATTCTAGGAGTGCCCACGTTGTCAATCCACACACTGATTTGGGATTGGGTTTGGATTGTGGGGCAGCACTTCAAATTGACGAAGCCATTGCTGATTCTTTTCCTAAGGGGTAAATATGTTTAAATTTCTCTTTAAAGTGAGAATACGTTCTCAACTTTCAGGCCTTCAGTTTGGAATTTGTATTGCCACAGAATGAGGTTGTTTGGGTCAACCCATTTTGTTTTGTTATGTACTGTAACTTTAAGGTGGATTTCAAGAACAAAAAAGTAGTCACTGTTTGGTGGACGCAAATGCAACAATCGGTGGTATTAGATTGAAGGACTTTTGTAATCAATGTCCAAATGTTTTATCAATGTTTTGAGCATGAAAGTGCTGAGCGAAGTGTGTGGAAGATTTTTTGTGTAATAAGCAGAAAGATTATAGTCATTTTGTGAGATTTTAGTATATGACCAGAGTTATACAATCTGTGGTCTGTTCCAAGATTCAGTTACACTATCACTACTATTGACAGCTATCAATGAGCAGAATGGACAATCAACCACTCAAAGTTTCTTGGCGGGATTAAGGTGTGTCATTTTCCTATATACCTAGGTAGCTAACTAAGTTACGTCAATGAAAAATAGCAAAAAAAAAGTGGGTGTTTCATAAAAGCCATTAGGATACATTGTCTTGGGACTATGACTGTCTATTACATAATTTTGTGTCAATCCATCCATTAGATATTGAGGTACTTTATTACAGTAAATAAGTGAACAGTTGGACCTCACAGCGGCAGATGGAAACCTAGAGGATCACCAAAACCATTGCTGTTCATCCTTGGGGAACTATGTAAATAATGTAAAGAATGTAAAGAATGTAAAGAAAGACAAATATATATATATATATATATATATATATATATATATATATATATTATATATATATTATATATTATATATTTTAAGTCTGGACCAAAGCCTTTATATGAATGGACATTCCTAGAAGCCCACCACTAGTGTGGCTAAAAACAAAACAAGAGCGAGTTCTGAGCCATTTTGAATCGATTGCAGGAGTGTGAGTGTGTTTGTATGTGCACTTTCACTGGAACAGTCAGCAGAGATAGATGATGGGTCTGAGTGGTGGGAGGTAGTCAGAGGGTCAGTGCAGAGTGATTATGGATGACCTCATGGTGGTGGAGGGGGAGTTGTTGGCAGTTTCAGGGAGGGGGTTAAGGTTGCTCCAGGTGTCAGGGAGGTGTCAGACAGGAGATGAACCCGGCTTGGCCTCTACCTGCCACCGACCTGGACCCACGTGTTAGTTTAGATGTGATTGCCTCTGGAATTGCAGGCACTTACCAGGTGAATCCTCCACTGCCATGGTAAGCCCAGGGTGTATTCTGCACCTTATGAAGATAAAAGATCGAAATCCGCTGAATGCTGATCTCTTGGGTTGTGTGTGTGTGTGTGTGTGTGTGTGTGTGTGTGTGTGCATGGTGGAGGGAGGGGAAGTTTGACATTCACTGCAAAAAGCCAGATGCATGGATACATTCACCCTGTTGATTGCTATTGAATGTAACTTTTTTGGAAAGGATGCTACAGTACAAAATGCACAGTTCAACAGTTGAGATTTGAAAGATTTAAAAAACTGAACTGACCTGGACAGACTGGTTAACATTTTATGTTAACTCTGACTTGTGGCCCTTAGAGGCAATAATGTTTATGGTTACCATGGGGTGCCCAAAATGAATCAAGTCTAAAAGTCTGTGGTGGAAAGGAAAGGTCACCTTTTTATGGAATACTGAGTCAACAGACACTATCTATCTATCTATCTATCTATCTATGAGTGGTTAATGCCACTGACTTTGGTACAGGTGATCGTGGGTTCGATTCCCGGTCAGGGCGGGGGTATCCAGGTGGACCCTTAGGCAAGGTCCTTAATGCTACCAACCTACCTCAGGCATGAGTGAAACCGCAACTACAAGCGCCACACCGGCTCGGACGTGGCCCGGGTCAACAAGGACCACGTCAGGTGCTAGGGAACCAGGGCAACCTGATGACAAATGGGCTACTGTACTTGCTCAGTGTTCTAACATCTGCAAACGGCAGCTCCTATCACAACTACAGATTGAGGAGGTACAACAAATATGCTACGGCAAGGGGGAGCCAGGACGACAGGTCAGCGGGGAGATGTCATCGTCATTCAGATTGGGTCCCAAGCCCCAATAACAAAGTCTGTTATTGTTGTGCATAGGCCTGAAACCCCTCAACCGGTTCCGGAGTATTTATTGTGTACATGGGGAAGTAACAGTGATTTAATTAAATGTTATTGTTGGTATTTTTAAACCTGGACATTGGAAACGTGAGAGGATTGTAGTGTTGGAGTAATGTTGGGAAAATAAAGTCTTGCTAGTATCTCTTCTATGAACACAACCAACCGGTGGCAAAAAGAAGCTCTTTCTGTGGAAGTAACTTTGACAGCTACAATTGCCAAGAAGGAATACGTTGCAGCCACGGCTGAACTAATCTATCGCATGGATTACAAAATTATTGTTCCCACATACTGTACGTATGTAAAAATAGGGGCCATGTTTAAAAATACCGAATTTATCCTTTAAGGCTCCTCTGACTTACTAATATTGCGAAAATACTGCTTTCATTCTACCTGCTTTGCTCCACAAACCAGCATTGATTTCCATTTTAGCTGGCTCATTGAGTCCACTCTTAAAGAGGTGGTATTATGCTTTTTAGCTTTTCCCCCCTTCTTTATTGAGTTATATACCTTTTTTTTGTGCATGTAATAGGTTTGCAAAGTGAAAAAGCCCAAAGTCCAGCCCAAAGTGAGTTCCCATCTCCCACAGAAAGCTCTGCTCTGAACTGCCTGAAAACAGCTTGTTTATAGTCCAGCTGCTTCCCTTTCATCCCTGTGACGTCAATGTGCGTCATATAACACTCACCAAGTGGCTACTCCTCAAAAACACAGATGGAAAAACAGTGAGCTGCAGCACACACCTCCTCTCCCTTCCAAACACTAGCTACCCTCCAGGCAGTCAGTGGACATGAAGTTGTTACTGTGATGTAGAGACAGAGCTCAGTTAAACCTTTATGGATGAAAGATACTTTTGTTACAGATTAATCCTCACCACTCTGGATCTCTTGCTCCAGTCCATGTTGCTAAACTGGTGAGGGGAAATACAGCGTGTTTACCGGCTTCTCACTGACCCGCCCTTCTCTGCTTCTGATTGGCTAGTAGTCCTTAACTAGGAACTGCGCATGTGCAACTCCCAACAAAGATCATTTAGAGACAAGATGTATCACTCCATAGCTAAAACGAAGCCTTCAACACAGGGTGAAAAGAGGAGCTGCAGCAATGTGCTGAAAATGAGCATAATACCACCTCTTTAACCATTGCTTTTCTCCTTGCCAAGAGTAGTCTTTGGGCAGATGCACTAAACACCATACATTTCAGGTATGGGGCTGACCTTCAAAAGCACCAGTTAGGTGTGTCTTACATGTGTTGTACATACATACACAAGCAAGGATGTTGTCAGCAAGATACGAGCTCACTTTAACAAAAACAGAGGCAACATACAGTATATACCTGGATACACCTGGGTTACACTGATAGACTGCATGAGATTGAAATTGTATTTCTACAAAAAATTGGATCTTGTCCCAAAATTTAGTTGTTTTTAGAGAAACCATTAATCTGAAATTATCCTAGAATTTTAGATGAAATACCATCTTCCTTTTTTGTTTATAACTATGCATTCAGTGAAAAGAGACTTAATGAAGTTACATAGAGAGTTATTTTCATTTTATTAAGTCAACTAACTAGCATTTTTCGAAGGGTTTCAGCCATATCACACTGGACGTCAGTGCATTGCTTTCAGTGCATTGCTTATTTTGGATATTAAGGAGATTTTTTTAAAGACCATCACACAATCTTTTTATCAACATGAAAACACTAACTCTCAACTATTGCTTAATATTTTCTGTAACAGAATGTTTTACGTGATGAATCTCCTACAAACTCACGATTTATTGGTTTTCATAAATGCAATTTAGTTTAATTATACGCGGAATGGAACAACTCAAAATACCCATTACCCATATTATTGGCATGCATTTCTTGTATTTTCTAGCTATTGACAGTTTGTCTGACAATATCTTTAAATAACAAATGATGGAAGCTTTTTGTTACTCAGGATTTTGAGATTTCATGTAAGATATCTCTGTTATCTCGGTTAGAGTATCGTGTGTTTATTGCTCAAATTTGTACATTCTTTGTCAATATCCTGTATATTTTTCTCCAGTTTTTTTGAATATCTTGAATTGTTGTAATTTTTTGATCTCTACTGATCTCTCTTTAGCCCCAATGGTGAAATTCATGTGACATTGGTGTGTGTTTCATAGTTCCTACAAAGCTGATTTTTGGGATATATAGAACATGTTTCTCCCTAGCCAGCAACAATGTGGGGGCATAATGGTTGTTTTATTAAAATATTTCTTGTTTTGGATTTTTCCTCCTTGAATCATGTCTTGTATCTATAGGAGATAATACTATAATAATACCAGATAATAATATTTTATTTATAATTAACCAATTTTAAAGGTTACCACTGACAATTAAATATATAAAAAAGAAACCTCTACTCACAAACTTACACATAAACACTTGGGGGTGTATGTTTGTGTGTGGCTGCATGAGCATCAGTGCAGTGAGCTCGTTGCCTGCATCAGCGTGTCATTCAGTGTTTGTATTGACTCTGGTCTCTAAGGAAAAACCTGCACATTCCTCTTCCCTGCCCATGTTTTTTAATTGGAGTGGCTGTAGTGGCTCACACACACGCACACACACACACACACACACACACACACGAATGAACACACGCCGCTCAAACAAACCAGTCAGCAAAACAAGTTAAAAAAAACACACAGACAGAATCTCTCAGACGAGATAAAAAAAAAAGCTCATCAAGCGTGTTTTAATTTTTTTTCCTGTTTTTTTATCTTTTTTTTCCTGCATCTTGTGATCGGCCTAATTGAGTTGTAAATCATCAAAATAACAAGTTGATTTCATACTGAGATGTCAGAACATTTCTTGACAAAGTCGGGGAATGGCATAATTACAGAGGAAATTAAAAAATGTGTCCAAATGTGCTGTTCCAAACAGAAACAACAAACATATTACAATCCCCCTGCAGGCTACATCAACACAAACTGTACAGTACACTGCATTCAATAATAATGCATTTAATTAGCTTTTCCATTCTTCAGTAGCTTCTTTGAATTGGTTATGAAATTGTTTAATTAGAAATACACAATAAAAAAAATACTTTTGAATTGTTATTTTTTCTCCAGAGTGTTTGTGCTTTCCAGAGTCAGTATTGATGGGAGCAGATGGCATCGGCAAGCTGCATCAGCGGCAGGCGGTGTGTGTGTGCAAGTGCATTTGACAGGGCTAGTTTCAATTCATACTCTCCCTGCACCTTTGATAGTCAAGTGGATTACACCTTGTGTTCAAACAGAAAGAAAAGCATCAGAACACAAAATGGAATTAGGAGGCTGCTTATAGGCCCTGATTCATTTATTGTTAACTCCTTCCAGTTCATTAAGCCTAATCCATGTTAGGATGGTGAGTAACAGAGGACCTGAATGGGCCCAGGCTGGCTGAGGGGGGACATGTGCGCCTATTGTGGTCCTCTCGGGTTAATCCTAGTCCCTGTGGTGTGTTTGTGTGTTTGTGTGTGTGAGATGGGGGAGAAAGAGGGAGTCAGCTGGACAAGGGGGTGAGTGCTTTTCTCCTGCTGGGTGCCCGTTCTCTGGGTGGGTGTTGAGTCCCACCCTTCAACCTTGGGGGTGGGTTTAGCCTCCCGAGTCCCTGTGACAAGCGTGAAGCAGCCCTTTCCTTTTGTGAATCAATCTGGTGGGACTCTTCGCGCCTCGCCAGACACACACACACACACACACACACACACACACACACACACGGAGGGTCACCAATGGCCGTGTTAATACAGATGTACATGCCAATAAGGCCTCTTAATCAGTACACAAGAGGGAGAGATTGACTTTTAAAGAAGACATACGGCCCCACTTTCTTTCAGCCCCAGTGGAGCCGTTTGCTCTGCGCCGCGCTGACTCCTTTAATTTTCCCTGTATGGCTGACTCTGGCCACACTCTGGCTGATCAGAAACAGAAAGCAAAAACCCCACAGAGAAGACAGGATTTGTAAGCACGCAATTTTATTTTTCTTGCAAATTTCATTAAAGGTGGCAGTTTAAAGTGCTTTACAAATTACATTATAGACTTAGAACAGGCGGAGACAAAACAGTAGATAAGGTAGAAGTAAATCTAGTTAAAATTAGGGCAATAAGTAGCTTTTTATGTCTACATAAAAAACATGTGGGAGGTTATTCCAGTGGAGTGTAGCAGAAAATGCAGCTTCCCAGAATTTTGTGTAACCCTAGGAATAGGCAGCAGAAACCAAAATGCCAAAAATGTCATAGCCTATCAAAAGTATTCTACTGGGTGTTCAATTTAAGGATAGCCTCCAGACATGTTTTATGACTTATAAATCTACTCTGCTTTGAATAAAAATGTCCCTGAAATGGTAAAAGTTCAGTTTCCTGGTTTAAAATGAATAAAAATAATAAAATCTACTTCTTCTCCCTCAATTAAAGATCCAGAATCTCTGAATACTTAAATGTTGACTTCAAACATTCAACAGCTGGACACGACATGTGTCCATTCTCCCCCCTAAAATCCACTGACTCTGGCTATGGCGCTAATCGCGGCCATTATAGTCAGTGCTCGTGAGTCCACCAGAAGCGGCTCTCCGCTCCTCTCCCCAGAGAATAGGTAGCAGGTCTATTTTTGCCGCTAGCTGCGTCATGCAGCAAAGAGCAGATCGAACCAGGCAGGAAGTCAGGCACAGAAATGGCATAGAGAATCCGGTCAGTTTTCAAAATAAAACACAGTTTTCAAAACAAAACACCCTGTGGAGACTCCCGATCGTAAAACAACAATAAACAGACACAAAAAATCAGGCAGGCAAAATGCTCTGATTCTGAAATGCTGCTTGTGGGAAATGAAACGGGGTCACATAGAGCTGTGAAGAAGGTGCTAGAAGCACAAAAAGGACAAATTAATAACAAGTATATAATGTGGGGCAGGCTGCACGCTCCAATGCTGAAACACTTCTGAGACGCTTCCAGTGGACTTTAACGACGGGCTATGGACCCATCAAACGGTGGCACAGCCGTAACGTGCTGTACCCAGAGTCAGTGGATTCTTGGTGTTGAACAGAGACTTAAGTTGAGCTCAGAAACTTCCCTCCGTCAGCAGATGAATGTGAAAACAGTCTTCGAATGTGAAGCTCAGACACCACAGTGAAGGAACAAGACGCAAAACACAGTTTGGACTGCAGGGAGACTTTTTCACTGGTCATTTCAATCAAGTTGACTTTGTGGACTTGTAAGCATTTATTTTTAAGAGCATGAGTCCTCATTTGACTGCTAAATGGGTTTCAAGTACTGATACCAGAGTGTGTTTTTATGGCCTATGTTGAATTTGAGAATAGACGTGTGTTCATATTTCCTCGTCGTTTTTCCTCAACCTCTGGCCTGACACACAGTTTTTTGAGATTTTTTCTTTCACCATGGGCGCAACTCAGTTTTGCCTTTATTTAGCAGAAAATGATTCTGACACATTTGGTCATTAAATTATTCAATGCACTGACTAGAAATAGAATAGAATAGAAATTTAGTCAATTAGAGTGAGTAGAACGTGTGTATACGATGTATTTTAAAAACATACCTTGTTAGTTGTAATTCTATGTTTTTCAGAAGTAACAAAACAAACAAGCACCAACAAAACATTATTTCTCAGTAGTAATTTATTGGCCAAACATTGATTTACCCAGTCAGTGTAAATATAATTAAATATGAGTCTAAGTGAGAATATCAACCCTACATATACAGTACATTTTATTTAAAAACAAGAAGGTTACATTTAAGGTTCAAGGTTCATTTAGTTCTCAGTTTACAACACAAGGTTGCACAATATGTGAAAGTCGCAGGCGCCTGCAAACTACACACAGAACATAGAGTATGTACAAATATTTAAATACTTACATACATATATTATACAGAGGGTAGGTTGTAATCTTGCAGAGTCCTCCAGTCCTGGGCCATGTACATCCTATTTTGTGTTTGATGTTTCCAGTCAGGATGCTTCTATTGCTCCTCTGTAAAAGTTGACAAAGGATTTTGCCTTTTGAAGTTTCCCTGAGAAATACAGACATTTCTGAGCTTTCTTCAGATGTGAGATGACCATGTCAGGTTCTCTGTGAGGCTGATTCCCAGGAACTTGAAACTGTTCACCTGCTCCACCTCAGCTTCCCTCATGTAGACAGGAGTGTGTGTCTTCACCTCCTTCTTCCTAAAATCAACGATCAGCTCCTTGGTTTTCTAATTTTGTAATGGTTAGGCCTTTTAATGAGAGTTTAATGCTGATGGTATTAAAATAGGTCAGTAAATGAATTTATGTTTCTTAACTATTCCAGTATAATTGGCTTATAATTATGCTGCCTGTACTGTTAAAAGGCACTTCATAAACAAAGCTGTGATTATTGGAAACTGTCACACAAAGCTCAGAGGAGTGAGGTTTGGGACCAAAATGATGCCCATTTAAACTGCTTCCTCAACGGCTACACATATGCCCCTGAGCAGGAACTGAACCTGGGTATCCACTGCTAAATGGCCAACACAAGAAAATTATGTGTGAGAATTCAGTGTGATTGTGTGTTGCTGGAAAACAGTACAGTGCTCAGTCTGGCCAAATTTAGATTATTAGAATGTCAAATAAAATATGATGGTAGGTGGACAAATTAAAATCCTAAGTGCTGATTTGTCATGTTAGCCAAATTTGGCAGCCCATCACGTCATATTGTCAAAATGGTATTTCTCTTTAGATTTTATTTACCTCCAAACCTCGGGGCTTTATATTTGTTTACACATTGACACTATTATTTATAAGACATGGAGTTATTCACAAGTTTTTAGGTCTATAATAAATTTGAACCAAATAGAATTACAACACTGACCAAGAGTGCCAAAAACTCTGTGATGGACTGGAACAAATGAGGGCAGTGATCAAGATATTTGTTAAAATTTTAAAATAATGCAGTTTCAAGTATTTTTACAAGGCCAGTAAGCTTTACTTTAATGTAGGTTAGAGTTAGGTGCATTGCAGCTAATAATCTTCATCATAAAGCTTTAGTCCTACCCTACGAGTGTGCACTATAGACTGTATAAAACAACAACAAACATGTTTTATTCTGCTGTAAAGTTGGGCTTTTTAACATGAAGGTCAATGGAGAGTGACTCCCTTTTGGAGCCAGCCTCAAGTGGCCACTCGATAAATTGCAGTTTCAGCTACTTCCTGACTGGTATCGGAAGTGAGAGCCGGAGGTTGCCGCTTGGTGTGCACACGTTATCTGTTGCAGTATTCTCTGAAACACCAGGGGGCGTCCAAACAAAGGAGTGTTAAGAACCCCATAGACCTGGACAACACAGTCTCACTTCCTACTCGTCAAATGTCTGACGCATGGTCAAGGCCCTTTGTCGTCGCTTTTTAAAGACTTGGGTAGCCCTTTTGCATCAATTATTGACGTTTAGGGACCCACAGTCAAGTTAGCAACGCTTAGCAACAATAAATATGCAATATCCGGTTACACTTTCAAGATAAAACGTAACGTTTCGATACATTGCCATGTTGAAACGCGCATAATTAAAGTCGTGAAACGTTGCAGTTTCGTTAGGTTTAGGCACAGAAAGTACTTGGTTGGGTTTAGGCAACAAAACTACTTGGTTAAGGTTAGGAAAAGATCATGGTTTGGGTTAAAATAGCTATGTATGTCAATTAAGACTTAAGTTAACTAACGTTAATGTCAATGTACCTCACTCGCCGAAATAAAAACATTTAATGTTTTGTTTCGCACGGGACACAAACCCTGTTCTCCTGCTTCAAGGTCCAGGTTCTGGCCCTCTATCCACCCCAATCACCTCCTTACTTCGTCTTTTCTCTTAAATATCATACTTGCCTTTACCATCAAAAACTGACACAACAGGGCTTCCCTCAATACGTCGAACTATGACGTCAAAGGGATCCCTAGTGCGTCACAAACTGACGATTATGGCTCTTGACCAAGCGTCCATATGTGACGACTTGGGAGTGAGACCGGGTTGACCTGGAGCAATATGGCTTCAGGCTATGCTACAAATATACTTAATATAAGTATAAGCTTAATAGTCTCCTCTTACTCCATCAACCACAGATGAATGGTGGTAAGTGCATCTCTCTAATAAAGAGGGAAATCTGTGTGTGTGTTTATATTTCGATTATGTCAGTAACAGTTCATCCACTCGACTTCAAACGTGGCGGGTGTGTTGCTGTGGACCCAAGGGAGTGCAGTGCCGCGTTTGGTGCAATTTGAACATGCAACACGTTCAGAATGAATAAATACAGCAGAGAACAACGCTGAGCAAAGCTCTGCAGCAGCGACGGCGGGGGAACACTTGTGGGGCACAGCAGAGTTGCTCGTTCGGGCGGGGATTATGCTGCTCAGCTCTGCAACAAGATCGTTGTCACGCAGGTTTGGTATATGTTAGAAACTAATGTGTTCAAACGAGTTGTAAGAGTTTTATGTTTTATGTGTGCTGAATATCTATATATCATGTTGTTTCAGTGTTAGTAATGCTGTAGGTCAGGGGTCGGCTAACAAGTTTGATAATTTACAAGTAATTGTTAGGTTCCTGGTTAACTCATTCAGTAGTGCACAGGCCTTTCAAGTGAAGGGTTGTGTGTTTGATTCCCCTTAGGCAAAATTATATTTTTCCCTCTTCAACAAATTAACTATTAAGAGACTGTTTCACATGTTTATAATAAAGCATGTGCTGGAGTGTGTGCTTCCCAGCGATTAATCCACATCCATCAACCTACGGACGCTTATTTTCATTTCCCCAGCGTCTCCAGGCATTCAGAGAAATGACGTTTATTGAAGCTTTTTTAAGAGGTGTGTCAGGCACACTACAGAGTCTTTTAAATGTCTTTCAGAACATTCAAAGTAAAAGCATTGCTGCAAAAAACTTCCCCAGGTTTTTATTTTGTAGGCACAATCACTTAAGAGGAAGTGATTATGTGAGTATGTGAGTAATTGTTGCTCAGGACTGAGATCTATTTCAGCACCAGCCGATATTAACGTATTTATTTATTTATTTATTTGGCCACCTCTTGCCGACCACTGCTGTAGGTGAAACCAATGCGAGAAGCACATTTTGAACAAAAAGTCGGCCCCTGTGAATCAACTGGAATCGGGTGAATGGGGAAAAAAAGCCTTTCACAATATGGGAAGCAAGTATTTACCTAAGTGTTGTTGATTCAGATAAAAATATTGAACCGTATGAGTTATTGGGCTTTTCTAATTTGTCTATTTTCTGCCCCATCATCTCCTCTCTCCTCCGTCCTCCTGCCTGTAATTCCCTAGAGGAGTGAAATATACAAACTATTGAGGCAGCAGTAATCTGTAAGTGTAAAAATTGTTCCTTTTGTATTCATGATTTGTATTAGTATTTAAGATAAATTATTTGGCGTGTGATCAAACAGATATGTGTCAGAAACGTCTGTAAGCAAAAAGTGGCAGCTACGTTATAAAATAAAAATGTTTTTACTGATAGTTTCTCCTGTTCTTATTGAGCAAATAATTACAAAACAATGCAAGAATGTTTTTCTTTTCCAACCTTATATACAGTTTGTCTTCTGAAATGTCCCTAGGGAAGGCTAGCCATCGCGATCAGCTTAAATGGTTTCCACCTGTAAGTAGCTGTAGTATTGAATCCAGCTCTACTCTGTCTGCCATTGTAGTTCTTCCAAAGCGATAGCTCCACAGAAACATTTAATCATGACTGCAATCCCAGTTTGTATGATACCTAGTTCACTCAGTACGACTGAGAAGAAGACAATATTGACCACATGTCCTGCTGAATGGAACAGAGTGTAGTGTAGAGTTGTGTATGTATTTTAGCAGCCTGCTAAAGAAAATAACTGTTGACCTTAAATGCTTTTAATCTTCATGGTACACTGTAAAAAATAAATGTATGAGCAAGTAGAGCAGAGGCATCACCGGAAATCTTGTCTTGTTTGACACAGTTCACTAAATCTGATAAATTGAAGCAGTTGTCTGCAGATGGATAGAACCAGATAGGACTACTGCATTGGGCAGGTTCTCATCACTGATTTACTAGCATACATCCAGTTTCTTTAAGATAGCACCTTCTCATATATATCTATATATCTATATCTATATATCTATCTATCTATCTATATCTATATATAGATATAGATATAGATATAGATATATATATATATATATATAGAGAGAGAGAGAGAGAGAGAACATTAGGAAAGAACAACAAGTGATTTTTAGCTTCAGACAAACATCATATGACACAGTGTCCTGGAGCAGTTTACAAAAGGGCCAGAGAGCTGAGGAAAAGGGAACACAGGTTCTGTAATCAAAAGTCTTAGTTCATTACTTTGCTGGAAAGAATGCAATTGGTACGGACACTGAGAAAAAAAAACTCTCCTGAGGCAAACCAATCAAGGCAGAACTATGCTACCACGTTGATACAAATGCCTCTGAATCACAATGAATCAAGTTGGACAATAGGGCCACAATGGCCTCTAGATTAGTGTCTATTACTTGGATGCATTAGTGCCTCGCACCCGTATTAAAAGTCCTCGTTTAACACCGTTCAAGGGGCGGACCAGAAATCCCCAAGTTTCTAAATTGGAATTTCATTCCCCCAGGTACTTCTGCTCATATGAGAAAAGTTGGAATGCATTTGATCTGTCCTAATTTCAATTAATTAGCGACAATGGTTACTCGGGGAGTCCCACAGGGCAGAGGGAAAAATGGGCTGAAGGGAAGCGAGCGTCAGAAAAGTGATGGGAGAAGTGGCATCAATAAACTGTTAGAGACTCATTAGCAGGCTAAATGGCTCTCCCAAAGTCACGACACTTTAACACGGGACCTGGCGCCTAATTACTGGCCTCAGTATCCATTACAGGCCCCTCCTCTGCTCCCCTCCCTACATTCCTCTTTCTTTTTATTCCACCCATCTCAGCCACAGTGGAATCGGCCTGTTAATGATTGCTCTACAGAGCGAGATTAGAGGGCCATTGTAAGGGGGTGAGTGTGAGTGTGTGCAGCCAACATGAGAAGCGAATGTGTAAATTGGTGTATGTGTTGATTAAAGCTTTCACAGATGCAGAAGTACCAAAATCGCCTGCTTGAGATAACCTCTTCAACTCTGCCAGACCCACCTGTGGTCCATCATTACAAACACATGCATACCTAGCCATTGTCCAAACTCACAAAAGGTAATTTTACGTTTGCAACCTAATTATGTGGATGCTTGTCGAAAATGATGCTCAAGCCTCTAGAACGCTCCCATTTCATATAACAGTGCATCCCATAAATTATGGCATCTTTTACGGCACTGTTTTCCTTTACATAATCAACATAGACAAAATGCTAGAACATGTGAATAAAGAAGACAGGACATAGGCATAAATAATGGAAAATGTTTTGCTTAAGCTGAAACCACTGAGAGAAAAAAAAAAGTGTTTTATTATCTTAAGTGTGAAAAGTTGAATTAGTAGCCTATGCAAACGGTGCCATAGAACTCAGAATGAGGATGAAACACTTAGCAAAGCAACTCAAATTGCAATGGCTAAGCACTAAAGGCTACCGTGTAGTAGTGCGACCTGCAACTAAGGCACGGTTTTCCGACTCTGGCTGTATGTTTCACTTCAAAATCATATTGTTTATACATGAACAACCAAGATGGCTGCTGCTGACGTGGAACTGTTTTTGCTGAATCCGCTACCACAGCAGTGAGAAGCACTTAAAGGGATACTATACTATTCTGCAGACAGTTTGTTGATATTTGAGTCCAACTGCCGAACAAACATTCCCCTCCCCTCGCTGCTCCGTCAGAACATATAAGTCCAGCATGTTCGAATGTACCGCTGTTTGTTTACATTCTCTCTCTGACTGCTCTGAGCGCGCCACCGCCACCTGCTGCTCGCTCTGAGCAACTTTGTTTGTGCTCAATTTACAGACCCAAGGCTGTGTAGGGAAACCGGATTTTTTTTCAGAGCACACGAAAAACCAAGAGCTACCGACCCATGAGGAAATATTAGCTGAATTTAACAAAAAGTGTATTGGATAAGAATCGCAAAGTATCCCTTTAAAGCTTTTGCTTAAGATCTATTTGCCATACTTCCGACAGGATTTGGTATGTTTAATTAACCAACTACGCTACATCACACGTTTGCTCTGATTGGTTGTAGGTGTTTCCATTTTGGTTGCCAACTGATAATGTCCATTGGAAATCAAAATGGAGGCAGAGAAAACCCCCAAAACATCACTAAGCGTCCTCCATGTTTCACAGTAGGCATGGTGTTCTTTTCTTTTGAGGCTTCATTGTTTTCTTCTGTGAACATGGGGTTGGTGTGATTTACCAAAAACCTTTAATTTTGTCCAATCTGGCTTTATGGCATCTCCCTCTTAGAAGTGGTGCCTTCTTGAATCTTCCACCATGGAGCCCATTTCATTCAGACAGCAACGGATAATTGTACCTTGAACTTTAAGATCAGTTATGATCTGTTTTGAAGTTTTCCTTGGTCTATCTCAACCATTTGAGCATACCTTTTGTTAAATCAGGGCCTAATTTTCCTCTTGCGACAATGTACAGAGATGTTGGCTGACATCGCATAGCCTTAATAATATTGGCCAATATTGTCCACAGTGGTCACAGGAACATCAAGTGCTATGGAGATGGCCTTTGGTTAACCTTTACATTGACCATGGCTGGCTATTACCTTTTTTCTAATCTCTTCAGACCACTCTCAACAGAACAGCAGAGTGAATCATTTTCTCCTTTTAAACATGGCTCTATACAACTGACAACACATGTGATACTAATCAAAACACCATAGTCTGATTAAATTGCTACAAATCAATTATCTAAAACTTTGAAGGGGTGCCAATCATTTTTTCCAAGCAATTTTAGAATGTCTCTGTAGAAAAAGCATGAATTCAGTTATTTTTACAGCCTTTTTGTTTTCTTCCACTTAAAACCCAACATACATGTATTGGTAATATTATACATTTGAATTTCATCACTTTTCTGGCCAAATGGTGCATTATTTTTTCATCAGCTATGCTGTAAATTGATGCAGGGCCGGCTCAAGATTCTGTGGGGTCCAAAGCAAAACTTTCCTTCCTCTCTTCACTCTCTCACCTATCTGAAATGGACACATCAAAGTAAAACAATAGTGGCGTATGGAATGTAAAATACACTGTAATAAAAGGAAACAACATGAATTAGCATGCAAGGCATACAATCTATAACCATTTTCATGTTCCCCCTCACAAAATAGCTGGTTGACAGTTTTATAAATATGTTTGAAATGTGCAAACACAACCACATTTAAAACCACTGTGTAAAACGTCGGGTCCTAAGTTAACTTATACCTTGGGCTGACTTAAGTTGATGACAGCTTGATGACTACCATCGTCTTAACTCCTGCTGTGGATAAATTGAATTTAGTATTTACAGTTACCGCACACATTTAATGCCGATGCTGAAATGCCATTTCCAGTTATACCAGTCTCTTTTGAAATGCTTACTTTTTATCATGATTTTACGTTGGTGTATTCTGTACATGTGTCTGTCCATCATAAGAGGGATTCCTCCTCTGTTGCGCTTTATGACATTTCTTCTATTTTTTGCCTGTTAAAGAGTTTTTCCTTATCTGAATCGAGTGTCCAAGGACAGAGAGTGTGGTATGCTGTACAGACTGGAAAGCCACTTGAGGCAAATTTATGATATTGTCAACAAAATTTACTTGACTGGACAAACATGACACACAAATTGTCACCTCAGTAATGAATGTGGTTTCGGATGAACCAGTGTAGTCAGTTAAGTCAGTCAGTCAAGTAAAATAACACAAAGCAACAATGATTCTCACTGACAGTAGATGTAGAGCATGAAAGTTCAATCTCAACTAAATAGAAGTAGGAATAGTAGTGTAAAAAAAAAATCTGCGATTAAGATTATTTTAGGTCAGCTGAAGAAGTAACAAAATTTTACATCCAACCATTGTAATGATTTTTAAAAGCTAGTTTGAGGTATTTTAATTAATTACTGATTTGTTTGTAAGGAGTGTATGCACCACTGGAACACTTAATTCCCTGGAATGATAGGGGCCTTAAAGCAACATCTGCATTATTACCTCATTTTGAGGCCCTGTTTTGTGGTCAATCAAGTCACAAACAAATTACTTAATATCTAATAAATACATAATGTACATTTAGAGGGAGAAGCAAGGGTCAATATTTGCATCAGGGGCCCCCTTATGGGTTAACCCAGCCCTGGTTATGAGATTCTACCAATGTATCAATGAGGTTTTCAATTGAGCTGTTCTAATGTCCAATTATGATTAGACATAGACAAAAATGTGAGTCCATTTCTAGTATGAAAATGGTCAGATTGAACATATCTTTGATATTGGCATAGACAAATCAATCCAGAAATTCCAATTAAAAAACATTTATATATATAATATAAATATCAGCAGCAGGTCACAAAAACCATTATCAATAAAAAAGAGGAGGAAGACTAAAGGAAGATGCTTTAAAATCAGACCATATATATAGTAAGGGGGGGCTTCATGGTGGTGGTGGTGTGGGGGGGTAACTGATCTCATCTCATGTCCTCTCTCATGCTCTCTGAATGGGGTCCTAATTGGCAGGGCTGTGTGAATAGGCAGCTGGCCAAGGAGTGCCTGTACAAAAGAACACACAGTGAGACGGTGCTGGAGATGAGGCCTTCTCTATTCACAACCTCTACCCCCAAACTAAAAAAAAAAAAGGGCTGAAGAGAGAATGAGAGAAAGAAAGCCAGGGGATGGGTGGGGTTGGGGGTGGGGGGGGTGTAGGTCATGTAACAACAGAGCGGAGTGGAGTGGAAATCGACAAAACAGAGAGAGGGAGGAAAAAAGAGCGAGAGAAGAGAGCGAGCAGATGAGAAATAGAAGGTAATCACAGGAGATTATCTTCTTGTGATGGAGGCAGAGCTGCAAGGATAAGTAGGCTATCCTAAGGAGGACGATCCCAAACCAGTCAATAAAGCCCCATGTCTGGAGCGCTGATATGGGCGGGTGAGGCGCTGTGCGGTGGTGCTTGAGGGGCAGTTAGGGCAGTAAGGGTCCAAAAGTGGTGCTCATGATGTAGGGGCAGTAACACTTTGGGGGGGACTGTGGTCTCTGATTTCACTGCATGTGTTCCAGTTCCCACAGAAATACACAACAAGAAGGCGCCAGACAGGACACATGTGGCAAGTGTTTATTGTGTACCTGTCTCTAAAGGTACAAGACTGTTCACAAAAAAATGGCAGCACTGTTTCGTTAAAACCTATTGTGCTGTGATATATATACATATTTGCCTCCTTGAAAGACGCCCACAAATAAAATTTATTATTATTATTATTATTACTATTATAGTTACTGGGCATTCAGACTGAAAATGGTAGTGCTTTGAAAAAAACACAAGGCTGCATTGGGTCGGGTATGTGCAGCAGTCTATGACACCAGTGCAATCCTGGAAAGTTACTAATCTACTGCAATGACCTGCTGGATGACGCGCTACATTGCAGCTAAAGTTGTGCCAGGTGAAGCTCTTTTTTTTTTGCTGGACAACCCTGCTTTTTCTTTAGTTTGTTTTTTTTGTTTTCCTGGCACCCTGCAGCATTACTTGTAAAGAAATTTGAAAGAAACGAACTCATCATTCCCAGTGCACCTCAGGATTTCACCCAGAAAACTCCTCCCAGATGCCATAATGTAAAGTTTCCGTAAACTAGTCACAGGGTGTAGGGATATTGTAATAAAAAATGTTAATTTCAAAGAAAATGTTGTGACTTTCTTTAAATAATTGCCTTTTTTAAAACAGCGCAGTTCTCTGAAATGTTGAATTTGAACACTGGGTTTTAAATTTTCCTCACCACAGACCCCAGCTGTGGCTTGTGAGTGTGTTTTAGTGGTTCAGCAGAATAATACTGCAGTTACTGTAGGTGAACTCTCTGGTTTGAATCCAAATGAAAATTCTATTATATCTAATTTAGCTAAGTAAAATGATGCAATCGCATTTTAAACTATGCAGAAGCAGTGATGCTGTATTTCAGCAGGGCGTTTTCGGCCGCTGAAACATCATGCGTGTGTCATTTGTGGTAAAATGATGCATTTTGGATGAGCTAGGTTGGAGGAAATGGCACCTGATATGACCTCCATTTTATAGAATGGTCACAGGCATAATGGAAACTCCAGGAGGTAAGGAGGTTGATGGATACAAACTTGACACACAAATGTATGTGTGCGCACACACACACAGATTTACAAGCACTTGGAGATGTACACACCCTCTGACACGTTTGTGTTTGAGCCCATGTTTAGAAGCCAGATGATAGGGATGGAAGGAAATGCAACACATAGACGCTGAGATCAGACTGTGCTGTTTATACCCAGATACCCTTTGAGAGTCTGACACATTCACACGTTCATTTCAACAAGTCTTTATACTTGAAACATATGAATGAAGGGTTGTTTGTTATGCATTCCAGAATGATCATAAGCTTGTCTCAAACAATACTCAAATTCTTATCAGCCACCTCTGTGGTTAAGATTAGAGAAAGATTGTGGATTCCCAATTTAACAAAGAAAATTGTTTCATTTTGTTTCAAGCTGTTAAATAAGCAGTAAAATCGGTTATCTCTTACTGTCCATGGAAATACCCACCCAAAACATTCAATAACCTGTCTCTACAGTCCACATCTGAGGCTTACCTGAGCTTTACAGTATAAACTAGGAAACTTGTAAAACGCTCAGAGAGGGTCTCTCCTTTCTTTGTGATGCTATCTTGTGTTGGTCATAAAGACGTGATAAATGCCAGCAAATAAACCATCTGTTTCCCCCACAAACTGTCAATTAGAAGAATCCCACCTTATCCATCACAGCGGTGCTATACTCTCACAGGGAACCATCGAGCAGCTGTAGGCCTCATCTGTGCACTTGATGCTACTACAGGCAGCATGGAGGGAAACCTTTGCGTACCGCACAACAGATGTTTATGACTGTGTGAGTCCGAGCTTGTGTGCACGCGTCAGCGGGTGTGATTTCTGCTTTTTAAATTTATGTATCTTTGTGTGTCTCTCTAAATGTATAAATATGTGTGTCAATGTGTGTGAGTGTGTGTTTGTGGACAGTGCCAGCCGCCCCGCCACATCCTTTGCCATCTGGATAATTGATCGTTTGCTATCATAAAAAAATAAAAGGAGAGGGAATGTGTCATAATGGGCCACTTCCTAAACGCCCCTGTTTTTTTATCTGTTTTCCACGTCTGTTTTATTTGTGTGGGGAGCTGCCAGTTGTCATGATGATTATGAAGAGGGTATTATGGAGAGGGATTATGCATCATCGTGCAATGTTTGAAGATGATCAATGACCTGAGGCTTTTAGCTGACGTTAAAGGGCTCAGCACACAGCTGCCTTCTTCTCTACTTCAGGACAGTATGTCCCCACGCCGTGTGTCATGTATTACAGTACAACAGCAAAACACCTGGCCAGTTTTACCATAGACAGACCTGATGGAAAAGAAACTACATGTTCTTTGCAAATTCACTACAATGTTGTTGTTGTTTTATTGTGCAGAGCTCCATAAATACAAATGTCACATGTTGTTTAAGCAGTAGCACATGCTGTCATGTTATTCAATATAACACACAAGAGAAGCAATTGCAATTGTGGGCCTTTAGCTTGGCGTTGATTTGTAAAGTAAAGTTTCTGTTAATAACTCAAACAGCTTATTCAAACAAGGCAGATTAGCAGTCATGAACTACAACACTATCACAAAAAATATTTTACATTTCTTAAGTCCCCTAACTAATGAGTTTTTTTTCCATCACTAACATTAAAGGATAGGTCTTTATTTTATCATGGGCATAAAACAACATGCATTATGTTCTGTGCACAGGTTGCAATAATTATACGAAAGTGATCCCATCATAGATCAACAACACTAAGAAACCGAGGACAAAATTCACAGTCCGGATTTCCTTCAAAAATGCGTTCTGAAGTTCAGATGGAGTTAATATGAGGCTTCAGCAGACTGATTTACGGGTATCAAGTAAGTATCTTTGCCCTGATAGTCTTCTGCTGAAGTAATGCTTGGTGACATGTGACTACCCGCAGGGTTAAATGCCAAACTAATGTTGCCGGTGAGCAAATCGCTGCCTGTTAGCCGGCCAGGGACATGCTGGAGCTAGTCAGCTTGCTGGCGAGCCAACTTGCTTGATCGTTAACCAGACAGTGAGTTAAAACACTTTGAGATGTGTTTGTACATATTGACACTTGTAGGGGACGGCGTTAGCTCAGTCCATGGGAGGGTCACCGGTTCGAGTTAAGCACAGACCACTGCCAAAGTTGCCAATGAGCAAGTCCCCGAACCCCTAACTGCTCTCAGGGTGCTGCACTATGTCTGCCCACTGCTCCTAATTAGGATGGGTTAAATGCAGAGGACTAACACATTTCCAACAAAAAAAGCTTTTATAACTGTCTTGTATAATAAACTTAGAGAATATGATGCACTGCAATTGTTTGAATTACCCAGCAGTACATCAAATTGTTAGACACTGGGGCCAGCTACATCAAAGTAATGCTATATGCTTTAAGTTATTGAGTTAGTTGATCAAAGTCAGACCGAAAACTGCTTTCTATAGTATGAATGTAGGTCATGAACAGATTTATGTCAGGCTCTCTATTCTTATTCTGCCAATCTGTCACCACCTGCACTCCATTCCCACACCAACAGCGGCAGCAGACAGACTGGCTCTGCCAACACTCGGGCTGAAACTTTGGATTGAAAGGAACTTATTTTTGCATTACTCCTGACTGCCGTGACTGTGCATGTGCTTCCCAATGGGGAGTATTTATTGTGAATGTGCAGGCTGTCAGTAGCAGACCGGCTCATTCACACTAGCCAAACAGTGTCTGGCTAAACACAGGCTGCTGACACTGTATGTGTGTGTGTCTGCCTTTTTCTGTGTGTGTGTGTATGTTTATTGGTAGTAACTTTATATTAGAATGAGGTATGGGCCTGCGTGTTTCCAAGTTAAATAAAGAAATAGATTATATGATACCATGCTTAGGCTGCTCCACAACTACATTTATCATTAAATGATTATAATAAAAACTACATAATATTATATGATATGATATTTTAAATAGCATATTACAGTGTCACATCACACTTTAACAGATATGCATATCATAGTGTTCCAGGGGACCAGCCCCATCTTTCTGGGGCTCGATGCAGCTCTTAAATGGCCTATATTGTAAAAAAGCTAATCAGATAGAAATGGAATAAATTTACCTTGTAATACATAAGTAATTGTTTTTTATGATGGAGTCAACAAATTATGAGAAAAAATTTTAGGGAAATTAAAAAATGTTTTAATATACTGTATATACATTTTAATAATTAAAAATAAACCTAACGAATCAGAAAAAACAAAAAATAATAGTATAGGCCCAGAAACCAGTATTCCTGATAAAATAAAAAAGTAAGTAAATACCACAGACAGCGTATTACATGACCGAAGACGAGGTATGGTTTGGTAATCTAGTAAAGTAGTGTTGTATTTGCAATATCACTAAAAAGTGTCTGCCCTGTCTTTGATTTATGTTCACTTTTTGCTTATTGAAGATTAACAACTGTAAATGGAACAACAGCAACCCATTATGTTCTTCCTTGGGCTGGCTAAGTTATTGCACCCTTCTGGGAGGGTGAGAGTTCAATAAGCTAAAAGGAAAACACCAAGTGCAGATGTCAAAAGTCAACACTCATGAATCCATGCACATACACTAAAGATATATTTTCATGCAATTACCACTATAGTTTAGATATAATGGAAACATTCTGTCTTTGAAACTCCATAGAAAACAAGTCTGCTATCACTCACACACACACACACACACACACACACACACACACGCACACACGCACGGACACGTCAAGCTAGCCTTTCCCTGGCTTCCAATAAACAGCAACATTTGCCCCAGTCATTTAGCCAGCATTATTATATCTAATCCAACTCTGTTCCCAGCAATATCTTTTCAACCAGCCCCCCCCCCCCCACACACACACACACCCCACTCTCACCCCTCCCCACTCTCCTCTCTTGTTCTCAGATGGCTTCCTCCACCTCTCTCCCTGTGCATTATGTAGATAACCCGGGGACGCCATATATCCCCAGCAGGTCAAACGGAGGTTGCAATCACACACTGTGACGGTGGGAGCCAATCCTAGTCCATCATGGAGGAGGGGAGGGGACTGTGGCTCTTTGACTAAATGTGAACGTGTGTGTGTGTGTGTGTGTGTGTGTGTGTGTGTGCGTGTGCGCGTGTGTGTGTGAGCAGCGGGGTTTAGATGAGGTCCCTGTAGCAAGCCTGTAAGACAATAAGTTGAGTTGGGGAGTCGGAAATGGGAGGATGAGGGTGAAAAAAAGGAAGGGGTGAGAAACTTTGATCATTGTTGGAGGGAAAGAGAGAGCTAATGAGGGTGGACAGAGTGTGAGCTGGAGGAGTGATGGGAAAAGTGATAGTGAGGACAGAGAGGAGAGGAGATGTGTTTTTCTTAGACGGCGAAACATGCACACACAGTCTCTGCATCATAACAAAGTCAATTCAACAAATCTAGATCACCTTTTACGTTTTGAAACTCTAACCATATAACCCTGATCACTCTGTCGAGAAGTCCTAAAAGTTTGAGTTCCACGACAACTGAACAATCTCCATCTGCTGATGAAGTCAGTACATCTTGAGATCTACTGGTTTGAGGTGGTTTCTGGTTAAAAGTGGGGTTGAAACAGTTAATGTGTATGGCTTATTGAGAAATTTAAGCTACAATTTAACTTGTAAGTTATCATGCAATTTGGTGTGAGCAGATATACATTTATGAGGAGTCGAAATAGCATTAGAAAACAATTTAAAGGATAGATTTACAACTTTGGCTTGCTAAATTCCTGTCAAGCAAAACTTCAGAAATCAGAAATCACTGTGGATGTTGTTGTAATATCCACTGCCCTTCTCTTCATTTGTGTATCCCACCTTACATTTTAGAGTCTTCAGAAGGCTGATATCAAGGCTGTGTAATCACACAGTTAGTCACTATGCGGGGGGGGGGTTAATAGACATCTCTTTCTTTTCCTTTAGCTGTCTGTCTTCTCGTCACATAAAGGATACCCAACACAACGTGTTTGGGTGATACAGCTCAATACTGCACTCATGGCAAATCCTATCAGGCACTTTGGACACCATTTGATAAAATATTCCCAGAACCCTCTTGCGCGGCTGCGCAGCTGCACATGTATGGAGAGGTTGTACACCAGACCCAAAACACTCAGCGAGCCTCATAGTTGCATGAACACGCACACTTATTAATTATTAATTTTGACTCCATCCCACATACACTGTCCAGCTGCCTAAATGTATATTAATCCACTGCTGAAAATAGTTGAGTAATGCGATAAACTACCAGCTGGTTTAAGAAATGATTGAGTTTTCTTTTTTAATTAAATGTTGTTTTAGTAGGAACCAGTGTCAACCACACAGCATGACGCTGCTTAGCGAGTCTTAAGTGGTGAGGAAAGGCCGTGCACTCTTGTGATCATTGATTTTTGATTGTTTGTGATATCGTTGTGGAGCACTATGCAGGCTGTGGAGCGCGGTTTGATGTCTTTTCTTCCAGTTGTGTGTGTTTGACAGTTGCCACAGACACAAAATGATTTCCTAAAGGGTAAGTCAAAATTAAGTTACTAATGGGCTTGGGGCTGAATGTCACAGTCAGGCTAGGGAAGTCCGAAAGATTTAAGAGGCGGACTAACACATTGGTAGTTTTGGTTTTGGTAGAATAAAATCAAGCAGATAACTGATTCTAAACAACAAGGAATTATTTAAAAATAAATGAACATCTTTAAGGTTGGGGCAATATTTCAGAGATGGCAAATTCACATTTTACTGAGAACACAAGTTACCTATCAATTGCCTTGCAGTTATTATGACTTACAGGAGGAGTCCTGTGCATGCAGGACTTGTGATACAAGACTTAATTTTAATTAGATTTGGCACACATATCTAACTGACCTCCAGAAATAGTAGTGCAGTATAGTTTATAGTCACCAATAGATACACTGTCATCGTAGTAAAAATACAGTGTACTAACACTGCAGACAGTCCTATTAAATATATATTTGCATAGAGATTTGACAATGTGACCTTTTTCTCACTGAGTCATTCCTGATTGGCTTAGAGGACGACTGCACAACACATTTACTCTCCAGGAGCGTCCACTCTGCCACGGGCATTAACGCTATATTGTGACTAAGCAAACACACACACTAAGTCTGTGTCTTGCTAATGGCCGAGGGTTTTTCACATGTGTGAGCTGTGCTGATCCGTGCTCCTCTGCTGCTGCGATCAGGCTCAAAGTGGGTGTGACAGGCGGGCACAGTCTGTTTACCTGCATGTGTTTCATGTGTGCACACAGTGAGGAATGTTCACGGGTGGCAACCAGAACTGATAAGACAGGTATCACTTATAGGGTTTCCACGTGTGCTGACATCTAAGAGTGTGTGTATGAATATTGGAGGAAGTGTGTGTGTGAGCAGGTTATAAAGCTGCTGATTTAAAAAAAAATAACAACAAAACAACATTTATTTTAATCTCTTTTTAAAATAGTTTCTCCATAGTTATTCTTTCTGACAGTTTATTTTCTTTGCATTTTTGTTGTCCTGTGTTTGTCCTTCTACCATATTTATTTTGCTTTTGGCTTGCTTCATGCTTTGTCTTTTTATTTTATTCTGATCTTGTCTGCTTTTTTTTTTGGCTCTTTCTTGCATTGCCTTCTTTTTGTTCTTTTTTGTTGTTGATTTGTTGTTTGTATTAAGTCTTTCTGTCATGCTTAGACTTTTTCTCTCTTTATCTTTGCTCGCAATTTCTGTTTTAATTACCGTTCTTTTTTATTCGTCTGGTATTTTAGACAAAGGAAGGCTGGTCCACCTGTTTAAAGAGACCCAAGAAGCTGCAGGTTGGCATGTACTTCTGCTGCCCCTTGTGGAATCTCTCATACACCCATGTGTTGAGAAGAGGAGGAGCAGAAGGAGAGAGTGAGGAAAAGAAAAGGAGCAGGAAAAGTAGAAGATGCTCTTCGACAGGAAATGTTCCAGGTTTTCAGCAGGTGCAGTGTGTGTGTTGGACATTTATATGTGTGGTAGAAGTGCACTCTGTGTGTGTGTGTGTGTGTGTGTACAGGTATTGCTATCTTCAATGTTATATCGTTTGCTGGTTTTGGAACAGACCAGCACCATAGCTGTGAGCTTAGAAACATGATTTTGGATGCTGACGTAGCAGTTTGGGGGTATTTATGTCTTCCTTGAAATATGATGGGTAGGGTTAGGAAATTATTAAAAGTAACAAATGTTGCAGTAAAATTATTTCTGAAGCTCAGCAGATGAAAACACTCAAACAGCTCTGTTGTAGAAATCAAAGCTGAGCTCAGAGATGGACTCCTGAGATGTTGTGGTTGAGAGATCTGAGTTAAGAGAGCGTCATGGGTAAATGATGCTGTAGAACTAAATGGTGCACTATACACTGCACTTATTATTGCTTTTAAGTCCTTGTTATTGAGACAAATTTGTTCAATAGCCAGTAAATAGAAAATTAGTGCTTTCACATTATTCAGAAAATAATTCAAAGCAGAAGCTGTTAACAAGCTGTTAAGTTTAAACTTTTTCTACATTTTTTTTGAGACGATTAAGCTTTCTAGTTTCACTGTTAGAAAATCATATGCATTTGATACATTACATTTCATTATACATACATTAAAAGCACAGAACAATACAGCTCCTTTATTCTAGCAGGAAGCAGGATGTAACTATGATTTCCTATAATGGGAGCAAAAAAATATTGACAAAAATAATTTTAAAATTAAAATTAGCCAAAATCCCTTAATTCTAAAATATAAATACATTTTTGACTCTTGTGGTAAAAAGTGCAAACAATAACAGAGAAAAATACGTTGCTGTGTGTGAGGATTAAGCTCTGTGCTTGTGTGTGTGATCATTTTAGGTTTATATTGTCTAACAGTCCAACATTTTAGGCAATATGATTGTTTGCTATCTTGCAAAAAAAAAATTCTCATTATTTTTTTAAATTTTAATTAAAATTACATTAATTTCACTGCATTTAATATATCGACCATCACATCTGAAACAAAGTACACCCACCAACTGTCTTACTTATACGTTAGCTAGTCATTCAGGTAGAAATGACATTGACTTTTCATACCTGACCAAAATGTTGTACTATCATGTACTGTTTCTTTAAAATCAGATGTGATCCATGTCTTTTGATGGATATCATGCAGTGTGTTTAGTCACAAATTGTGGAATCTATCAGTACCACACTGGTTTAGTCTGTGAAATAATTCAAATTACGCTTTTTTGAACTGATTCCACACATGTCTGCATGAACATGTTTTATTCCCAGTTTCCATGGAGTGTGACTTTTTTAATTAGGAGGTGAATTTGTCATGAGAGAGAGAGATACAGGTGGGGATGGTCCTCCTGGTGGTGGTGTTAGGTGGTGTGTGCGGATGTGTGGGGAGGTATCAATCTCCTTACTGTTTACCTAGAGGAGCAGCAGTCGTCTCACTATATGTCGACTCTCCTCTGATTGGAGTAATCCCAGTCACGTATGGATTAATATTTAATGTTGGGGAAAGAGAGAGAGCGTGAAAGAGAGAGAAGTGAGAGAAGGATGTTTGAAGCCAGGCTGCTGTTTATTTAGGATATTGTGAAAATATGAAGGGAAATTTGCAATTTTATTGGTTTTCCGCAACCGTAAAAGCTGAGCATGAGCTCTGTGTATTGTGTGTGTGTGTATGTGTGTGTGAGCGAACAGCTTTAGGAGTGTGTGTGTGTGTGTGTGTTTTGTGCCATGTGTGTAGTTTGCTCAGCAGCTCTGGTGACCTTCAGCCCTCAGCCCCTGTAAGAACCCTACTCGCAAACCATCCTCCCTCAATCAAGCATCACTCACACATACACACACGCACACACACACACACACGCACACACACGCACACTCACACCTTCACAAGTCCATTTGGTTTATGCTACAGGCCTTTTAAAATTATTGTTTTTCTTATCCTACATGTTTTGAGACAGGAGTAATGTAAACATTTACAGTAAATAACTATTAAATCACTACTATTATTCTTTAGAAATATTACATACATTCAGGGCTTGACATTAACACCCGTCAACCCGGGTGGATTGCAGCCATGCCGGGTAACACAATCACTGCCACTAGCCACTTTGGCGTGTTGAAAAATTGTAGTCTTGTGCAAAATGCAAAATAAAAACAAAACAAGTAACAAACTTACAAGTTCACGCTGTGGAGATTAAACTAGTGGGCTGGCCGTCGGAGTGAGGGCTGTTTTAGCCTGCTGTTAATTATCAACTTGACCAGTGATAGCAAGCTTTTTAACAGCAGGAGAATCCACACAGCCGGCGCATCTCACTCTCTCCTGCAGTGCCGCCGCTCGAGGTGCACAAAATAGGCCTATAAAAGTAGAATCTGTCACAGGGCAGCCACAGTCCCTCAGACCTGTAGACCGTCAGCCTCCTTTCTCGTTTTAACCTGATGGCGTGATCTCTGTTGTCACATGCGACTGGTCACATGCACATACACATCAACACAGCAGTCAGTCAGTGTGTGAGTGTGCGTAGTAAAACTGCACAAGAGAACAACAGAAAGAGAAAATTACAAATAACAGATATCTTCATGATTAAGGGACATGGTGGTGTTTAAAAAAGAAAATAACATGAACTACCAGCAGGACTGCCCTTATGTCACATCATATGGTCATATCACAACTAGGTTACCTTTCCAGAGTTGATTCTATGTTTTATTATGGCATAAGTACTCATGCCATAGGAAAGCAGAAGATGAGTTTGTGTGGGAATAATCTGGAAAATAAAGACCCGTATACTTGTTTCAGGTGGAAGTATCTCCGGTTACTCAGAGCTACCAGAGCTTCATGATGATGAACATAAATCCAGTCAGAGCTCTGAGGAAATGCAAAACAAACAATCCAAAAGTGCACAAAAATGATATAGGCCTACATAAAGTTTTAATCCCGTTGCCTTAATTGTGGATTATTTCTCAGACAAAAATAATTTGTTATTCTTTGCTCTTGTTTCTGATGCAGATAATTTTCTACTCCGTATTAAAGTATTTACAGCTGTTATAAATAAACAGTGTTTCTGAAAAAAAAAATGTACACAGTGACTTGAAACAAAAGACACAACTTCTTTATTAAAGGGGCTATATGTAGTTTTTCAATGAAGTCACTTATTATTAAATCACTTTTTTACTGACTTTACTGACGGCCTGTAACTCACACGGCAGTTTTCTCTGTTGCTTGGAACAGCCACTATTCTGCTTCTCATGTGAAGGTATCGGCTCGGGATGTAGCTGCATGCACGCTCCCAAGCCTCTCTCTAACTATAGCGACAACACACATCTAACGAAATGCAGTCCACTAACACCATAAAACAAGCGGCTCCCAGTACAACACAGACTCCATGTAAGGATAAAAACCAACAAAAAGGTTTTACGTGCTGAAGTCTGTCAAAAACAGTAAACATCAGAAAGACTTGAGTTGAGAGACCTCACAAAACCGACACAGAGTTGGCTTTCATCCTGTTGGACAGGTAAACTAATATTGCTTCACAAAGCATTTGAAACCGGATGTTGTGCTTAAGTTAGATAACGTTAGCTCGCCAGCTAAAATGATAACATTATCTGGTGCAAAATACTATAGCTGTATGGCTTTCCACATTACTTCAGCAGCTAACGTGATCCAAATCACTATCCTGTGAACCACCAGTATTATGTCAAAGTGTTAGTTTTAGCCTACAAGAGATTATGTTTACAAAGCAAATGTGGAGCGACCCACACATGACCCACATAATATACAATAATGCAACATAACAGCGCAGCGCAACACCACAGCGCAACACCACAGTGGAAGACCAATCCACTACAGTAATGTTGAATGAAAACGGGGGTCAGATTTGATCTGCCTTTGAGCCATGTCTGTGTGAAGAGCCACACCCTGCATGCCGGTGTGGCCGCATTTATTGCGGGATCTGTGTATGAAAGCGGTTGTGTTTCGCATTATGCTCACTCATGAGTTTGAGCTCAGCACGCGTACAAGCACACATCTGGCTTCAATCTTAAAACTGCACCGCTCGTGGCTGCTGCTTTAACCAAAACTATCTTTCTCTAACCTTAACCTGCTTTTTTTTTTTTTTTTACTCAACCTAACCACAGACGGGCCTCTGGATGTGAACGCTGGACTCATATTATGCACTTTGTACAGCTGCCTTCCACCCCAGCCACTTCCTCTTGACTCCTGTGTTGTGGATAAATGTAGCAATTCGTTTGCACAAAAACATAATCCAAGCAGCGACTACATTTGTCATCACAACATCATTTGTAAAATGATTTAAACAAAATAAATGTAATCTTTAGGAAACTAGGTTGTATAAGGAGATAATAAAAAGACAGTAACTATAAAGCTAATGTTGAAAGCTAAGTGTTAAAGTCTGAGTCTGTGCTTGTTGTGTCTCAGGCTGATGTCTGGCTGGTACACGCTGTCTACACAGGAGGCGTATTGTGAGCAGCGTGTTAGTAGAGCAGCTCCAGTCCACAGTGTAAGAGTCTAAGTTCCCAAATTTTGCCCAACACACAATCACTTTAACGATGTGCGTAAAAATGGAAGAAAATGTACAGTGTCAAAAAAAGTGTAAAAATACATTGGGTGTCGCCTTTGTCCCGCATGAATGAGCAGCGAGCCATTAGCCACTATGTTAGACATATCTGTTCTGTCAGATGCACGTGAGACATTCCTCTCCTGTGTAGACAAGCTGTTAGTCAATGTCACTATTAGCCAATGATTCAACGGTGAGGTACAGGGTGTTCAAACTGAAAACAGCCATCAGCTTATTAGATGACAAAAACACAAAATTTATCATAGCGACAGTCATTTCATCTTTTGTAGCTAAGGTCACGCATGTATTTGACTGGCCAAATACACATCGCTTTGTTTTGTGGCAAAAGTTGAGCCAGGTTCACCTTTTTTTTCTGGACGACCCTATGTTTTTTCACCAGAGAGCCCTCAGTTTTGAGACCCTAGTACATCAGCTGCTCTCACTAAAACGATATGAAGGGTATGAAATGATTTAATTCATTATCTTGATCTAATACGGATATATCTGTCTACATTTACATTTGCTTTCTTTTGCATACTGATTATTTGCTCAAAAGAGACAATGAGACATGTCATTTACAGAGCAGATCTGTTTCTGCTGTTGTAGAAAAAAATATGCAAATTAATTTGTGTTGGACTTTTAAGTAGTGATAAAGGATTGATGATACTATAATCTACTTGGTGTCAGCCAGGCATACAAAGCAGGTTTTGGCTGCATTACTTTCCCATGATGTCCATTTCACTGTGGGATAACTTGACCTGTAACCCATGAGCTTGTAGCCTCAGCAGCTTGAGACAAAATCGCCCACTGAACCGAAGGCGCGTACAGGTCACTGGCGTTTTCTATCCACTCACCAGGATGAAAACAACCACCACGTGCCTCAGAAGCTGAATGAGAGGGGTAGAAAAAGCAGCGACTTGGAGATATAGAGCCAGCCTGTGAGACGAGGAGCGAGGATGGTAGGAATCAGGCACAGTAAGGGCAGAGGGAGGCAATTTCAACAACTCAAACTTCCTCTGCAAAATTACGGCTAAATGGAAAAATAATGGAAGTGGCATCATTGGCCTCCTAGCATGGCACTATTAGTATGCCGGTGACATGGAGCGGGGGAGACCGACAGCAGTTATGTATTTTTGCAAGTATGCATATAATTTATTGTGGGGAACACAATTTACATGGGTAGTCAATGCCTGTTTTATGGGCTCACAAATAGATGTATGAATTGAAGCATGTAATGGAGGGGAGCAGCAGGCACAAATACATTCTAAATCTTCCCAATGTGTTCCATGAAAAATGTAACCAAGGAATATAAAACAAATTAATTCTTGCATGTTATATGTATTGGTTTTTGATTTACAAATCTAATCGTGGAAATTTGCCCTCACTGTGTGGCCAGGGTGCGTGGGTGTGTTGGTTGACATTTGGTACTATTTCTACACACACATATGAATGTGTCGCATTCATAGATACAACCAGTATACTAATATATATAATCCCATAGAGAACTGCTACCAATTCTGCAGTTTCCCTCACCTCTACAGAGCATTTTAATCTGTTTCTGTGCTTCTGAGCTACATGCGCAACGCTCAACAACACTGTTTCCAGCAGTAACAATACATAATATCAGAAAGAATTATTGCATTAATTATTTTTGATTCATGTGAATTGTAACTCTACTTGTGTGTCACTTATGATTCATAATCAATTCGCAAACATCTAAACTCACCTAGTAATGCAGGGCCAGATTATCCTGCTAGTGGGCCAAGGGGCCCCTACTGTCACTGTGTTTCCCCCACCCTCTGTGAATTGTGAATGCCTTAGTTGTAAAAACCTTTAAAATGGATTTTAACTCAGTATAAGATGGGGCCTCAAGTGTCACCTTAAAAAGTTACTTAACGCCCCGTGAACCTTGTTTTTGCTGCAGCGGTTACAGATGCATCAGAGCACACTGAGCTGAAACAGGCCTGAAACGTTTTAACCAGAGAGGGCAGCAGAAAACTGATTTTCTCCCTGGTATGAAGTTACACTTAATTTTAATGGTCATTATATCATGCTTTAGTGCACACTGTATAATCAAACAAGGGTTGCAATTTATTAAATTTCCACAAACTATTTGCCACACAGAGAACCTGGACCGTGTCTAGAAATGCAGATGTTTTTTGTTTGTTTGTTTCTAGAATAAGCCATCCAGTAAAATAGGTTGTATGCAAGCCAGTCAAGTTCTTTAGACTTGGAAATACTTTTCTTTATGGACTTGGATTTGTACGTGGTAGCACAAAGTTGGAACGTTGGAAAAGCCTATTGTCTAAAATATAATTTAAGATTTCACTTCAATGGAAGTATGTGAACAGGTGTCCACTTTCTTTTGGCCATATAGTGTAGATCTCCACACACAAACCTAGAAAGGGTGTACCGTATGGACAGTGTTTCTGACCAAAGAGACATCCAGCTGCTTTCTGATACCCTCCTATCTACCTTCCACAATGAAAGCCTCCTCTGAGGGCTATGGCTGTCTGTCAGTGACCCAGGAGCAGTTAAAGCCATGATGGATTTGAGATAAGATGCCTTTAAGCCCTTACCCTTAACTACCAAAGGAGGGGTGGGGGCATCAAAAGCATCTCAACACTACAAGAGAGGAAGGCGGGGGATAGTGATGGAGTAAGGGTCGCAATTACTTTCGCAAAATGATGTCAGGGGAAAGAGGTGACTAGCTGCTTAAACTGTTTGCAGGGTATGGAGGGAGGGGGTAGGTTAGGATTTAAAAAAGAGGATATTGTTAATGCATTAGCCTATTAAGGGTTTACACCACTCACATAAAAAACAGGGCATCAAACGAGCCCACAACATAAATCCTGCTCAACAGCAATGTTTGGAAGAAAGGGACAAAGAGGAGGAGATGAAGGGATTTGTTCTTGGGTAGGAGAGAGAGACGTTTTCAATGGTCAATAATAGATAGTGTGTTTATGAAATGACTATCTAGGTTAAAATAAACAGTCCTGGGTCATATTTTGAGGAAAAAATTTAAAGAATATTTTTTGAAACTGGCACATTATTTAAAGTGGTAACTCATGAGAAAAGCTACATTGGATAATTTAATTTAATAAAATTCAATCCCATCAAAATGAATATTTTGCTCCTTGCTGGCTGGTGTCCCATGTAAGCATTTAGCAAAAATGATGTTGGTTGACAGCAGGTTCCATGGCATATTCACATATAAGTGGTGAGTAAATATTCAGAACCATTCTTTGATTCAGCAGCAATCAATATTCGTCTGATATCAATGACTTTTTTTGATACTTTAATCTGACTATACTAGCATGAGAAAAATTATGGGATGAATGTTTCAACAGTTTACTAATTTTCCACAACAAACAACCATGTACAAAGGTTAACTATCTTCACAATGTTTTTAAATCAGCGATTTATCACTAATGCAGTGCTTTGCACACGGTTCACCATCTAATAACACAGCTAGTAATTGCTGAGGAGAGATTCAACATGGATGTGGTTTCATCCAAAACAGTAGCCTAAAGAGGCTGCATTTGATAAATAAGACAACAAATTATCACTTTTGAAAGTGTCCAAAGAAAACACAGTGTTCCCAGTATGGATAATGACAACAAGTGTCAGCTCGTTGGAACGGCTGTACGGTGCTCTACAGGACAGCTTTTAAAGTTAGTCACTACATACATCTGTTACAGAGACATTATGGAAAGTATGCAGAGCTGTTGTGACCACAGATGACAGATGTGACCCCAGAGGGTTTGTTAGCTAGCGTTAGCACTTCTTAACAGCAAACATTAGCTAACTGAAAAGTCAATCTGCTGTCAGTCAGTCAGAGACTTTGTAACAAAATCAAGAAGGAAAAAGGAAAACAAAATAGACACAACTAATTAAGACTTTTGATAAGTAAAAAATTCCTGAAAACTTTGTGGTGACAGCGTCTGACTCACCAACTCACATGTGTGACAGGCTTCCTGACCAGATGCCCAAGCCACTTCAACTTGCACATTTTAACAGGAAGAAACAGCAGTTCTACTTCTGTGCTCCTTTCGGGTGTCCTAACTAGCATAGTGAAGGACACTAATTTCAAATGCCATCTATGATTGCAAATATTAGTAAACCCCTTGGACTATATATTGTATTATCATCATTAATAAGATACAGCATCATTCCAACCGATGACATTGTTTTTGTGCTGAGTTATTCTTTTTCTTCTTCCATGCTGGCAAATCTGAAGAACAATGAGATGAGTTAGTCAATTCCTGAATGCTGAAATGTGAGAAACAGTACATATTAAAAGACACTGCATAAACTGCAGGTTAACGCGTTGAGTGTCATGGACTTAAAGGATAAGTCTGCTGATATAGTCAACAAATTGCACGTGCAGAACCAAACCAGCAATCAGTGTATCCTATTAACAAGGGTGTGTATCCAAAGCCTGATATGTCTTCTTCCCCTGTGCCACGGAACTCCTTTGTTTTCCAAAATCAAAACATTAGAAGCACATCACTAACTGGGTGATATGTTCTTTCATTACCATGAACACACACTGTATATATTATGATTAATTTCCACACACACTGCTGCCGGAAATACTCACTAGACTCACCAAGTAAGTTCCTCCAAAGCTGAAAATAGCCCCCAACCTGCACTACTTAACTCAGTTTTAAGTAGGTACTGGCTAGCATTTTGTCAAATCTGAATCAGATCAACTTAGTATTTCAAATAAAACAAACCCAAAACTCAAAAATTCGATTTAGATCTGTAACAACATTTTGTTGGCTTAAGAAGATGAGCAGCATAATATCAAATGTATCTGACAAATGAAAGCGGTAAACTACTAACTTAGCACACCTAATTTTTCACAACCTACTTGATTAGAATACTAAAGGTCCTGATATGGAAATATTATTTTGATATGCTTAAATAAATGCTATGATATTCATGAAAGCTTAACTTGGATATTTTAACTCCCGAATGTGTCATGACACTATCTGCTGTTGGTTTTGTTTGACTATAACCAGTGAAATTTATGGAAGCCTTAACCGGTCGTCCATTCAAATATATTTTTTACTTCGTTTTCCCGTGATAATGGGATAATTTTCTTGTGATCTTGAGATAACAAACCAAAGCTAAATAGCGCGTGGGCGGGTGCGTTTCTTTAGGATAATTTCAAAAAGCTTATTAGTGTCACTGGTTAGCTCAGGTGGTAGAACACAGGGCTCCAAATCCAAGTATTGTGTGTTCAACTCCTGCCCCCAATAACTTTTTTTTTCTTCTTTTGTATGTTTTTTATTATCCTCTTTAGAAAAGTTGTGATGAAGAGATTTAGGGGAATCCAATCACACATTGTAATTATCCCGTTATCACGTGGAAACATATTTCAATTGATGGCCGCTTAGGGCTTCCGTAGAAAGCAACGGTCAGTACCTTCCTCTTTCCTCTTTAGCTGCATACCTATTTCTATCTTTCCTGTAAATTGTACTTAGTACTGTGTAAATTGTGATCGACATAAAACCAAAGACACATACTTGGCAAATAGAGCTGATTCTGATTCTTATTATTAAATTAAACTATAATTTGGGGTTCACCATCACAGACAGCAATTAGACAGTACTGAGTATTCAGATAATTGCACACACAAGCAGTGGATGTTTTCACATGACCTGAAAGGCACACATATATATGCACACATTCACATAGAACGTATGAATGTGCACATACACACACTCATCCAGACAGGTGTGGAAGCACAATGAACTGCACGCACAAAGGCCCAGCTCTTATCAATCTTTAACCAGGCAATTTCTCTCAGTGCTATAGTGGGCTCAGCAAAACAAACTGGGACAAACAATTAATAAAGGTCTTTGAGATAAATAATACACTGGAGCGTAATGTCAGGCCAAGCATTGTTTTTATTTTTAGTTATTGCTTCAGTTAAGGTGACTTGAGGGTTTTCCTCATGCTGAGGCTGAAATCTGTTTATTGGTTCTTTCATATCAGGTCTTTCCCATTCCTTCTCCACAGCTCCTAATTCAATGAGAGTTAAATGAATTTGATTAACTGCTTCCCATTTGGGGTGTCATCACATATTATATTTATTTAAAGAACATTTTTCTGGGATCAGGTGGCAGTGAAAGGGTTTAACACTGTAAATATCTACCATATTTCTTCTACTGCTACCACTGCGACTACTGCTTTTAACCCTCTCAGTCCCGCACTAGATCCCTAGGTGTCTTTGCAAATTGCACCTTTAAACTCTCCACATTGCTTAAGTTAGATTTTTATATGTTGGAGCATTGGCTTGGAGTTGAACAGGATGTGACCATGTCATAGATTTTTCAGAGAGTTTTATTTTATTCTTTGCTATACAATCTACAATTACTTCATTTTGGAACACTATGGAGTGGAACCAGAATCAGTTGATCTAAGTTTAAAACTGACTATAAATAATAGTTTACTCACAGTTTACCCACTCAGAAGCACCTGACAATGACCTCTTGTGATTGTGTGAATTATTACTCTTGTTAATCTGGAGCAAAGGCACAGGACGCATAACATATAACCACAACATCCCCAGTTTTATATACGGGGGCCTTTGTTGTGTGTCATCCTTTCATTTCCTGTCTGTATCTCTACTCTCACTATCATATAAAAGCAAATGACAAACAATCATGTTAATAAATACTTTATAATTCCTTAGCGAAAGAAAATTGATCAGCTACTAATACAAATATATTCTCCAAGTTTAGTTTAAGCAACCTAGTCAACATCATCTTTTATCAATAATAATACACATGCTGTGTCAGGTGTCAGGTCTTTCCACATGCTCACATTTAATGGTTAAAACCTCTTTCTGTCCACAGTCCAGAAGTAGCAGAGCATCCTTTCTCTGGTAGGGTCTAGTTTATAATGTGCAGCAATGAGCTTCTATCAAGAGGTACACAGATAAATCAAACATGAATTCACCGTCTGATCCTTAGTAGGTCACTCCTTCATCCACCACCACCCTTCCCCTCCTGCTATTATGGTATAATAGGAATATATGGTGTTGGTGGGGGCCAGGTGGATGAGACATGCAGCCTGAGGGAGAGGGAGGTGGAGTGTATGATCTGAACGTGGGGTGGGGCATGGGGCAATGACCATCAGCAAAATGAAAACAAATGGGTTGTCATCCCCCAGGAAGAAATCTATCCCCATCTATATTTTCAATCTTTCATTTGTTCTTTGTCAGCTGCTGGAACTGGCTCACGTGTCATTGTGTGACCTAAGCAGTCATGTGATAACAGGTGGTTGTACTGTATATTGGACAACATGGTATCCCCTGTCTCTGTTCAAAGATGGTTTGTGGCGCTGGATGAGAATGTCCTCCTTGATCGTTTTCCAGCCATCCACTGACACCTGGTTTATGACCTTTGACCTCTTCACAGTGGGTGCTGTGAGGGGTTTTGGTCTGGTGTTCGCAGACAGCTGATGTTGTCTGTTTCTGCTGTTTATTCGTCCTCTTGTCCAGGGTTCTTGCTGTTTCACTGAGGTAGTTTGTGTTCTCCACAGCTATCACAGGTGATATCATGAAGAAGTCAAACACCAACTCCTGTCTTTAGGGCGTACCAGCAGAGACATTAAGTAAATTGTTAATTCCCCTGGTGAGAAATATCGTCATGCTTTGATCTTGTGGGATCTCGTGGGACCCCTATTATTTACAGAGACAAACCATAAGCAAGCACTTGGTGACAATGGCAAGGAAAAACTTCCTTTTAACAGGTAGAAACCTTGAGCAGGATGCAAAAACCGCATCATATTTTTATCATTAACCTCTCTTACTTTCTTCTCTGAGGATTGCTCGTAGCTTGTTGAGTGTAGCTGGGATGATGATGAGTGATGGAGTTGAATGCCGAGATGAAGTCCACAGACTGGATCCTTGCATATGTTCCTGGGGAATTGCAGTATGTAGTGCAGTCCTATGTTGACTGCATCATCCACTGACTTGTTTGCTCGGTAGGCAAACTGCAGGGAGTCCAGCAGCCTGTGATGTCCTTCAGGCGGGTCAACACTAGTCTCTTGAAGGATTCCATGACCACTGACGTCAGGTGACAGGCCTGTACTCGTTCAATCCTGTGACAGAGGTTTTCTTGGGGACTCGGATGATTGTTGAGCATTTATGAAGCAGGAGGGGAAGCTGTGTGAAGATATGGAACAGCTTGTCAGCAAAGGCTTTCAGACAGACTGGGATCGAACCACCAACCATCTGATTAGTGGATGAACCCACTCTACCTCGTGAACCACAGCACTGTTTTTTTCTCTTATTGTTTTTCTGGACATTTTTTGCTTTTTTATACATTTCCCTAGTAGAGAGATAGAGAAACAAGGGATATAGAGATTCAACCAAGGTCCCCAGTCAGACTAACCACTGGATATGGCTTAGATATATTATCACATGATAATATTAGTCCACTTAACATGTGATCACTCTTACTTTATGTACATGTTACAACTGGGTGAAAGCTAAAAAAAAGCTAGAGTAGACTTTGAGTTTACATTAATTTATTACAAAAAGTGGTTATTATTTTCTTGTTGAAGCAGCTGCAGGAATGGCTGATGTAGCCACCGGTCCAGAAAAGTGAGTAAGTAGACCTGGAGTTGAGAGAGTTTTCTCTCCCAAGGACAAGAATGAACTGTTAAGCTCAAGATAAAAGTGAGCTCTACAGGTGTTGGTATCTTTGGACTGCAAGCTAGCTGTTTCCCCCTGCATCAAGTCTTTATCTCAGCTAAGCTAGCCACAGCACATCTCCAGCTCTGTATTTGAGTAACAAATAATCCTACTTCCCACAGTGTTCCAACTATTCCTCCAAAAATTTTACTATGGTAAAAAGAGAAGCAGCCCCAGTGAGCTGGAAGATTAGGAGATCCAATCAACGTGAACTTTTACTTGCTTTCAGCACATCAGAAACACACAGTGGATTTGTTTATGCTCAAAATATCTAACCTGACACAATGACAGTTAAGACAAACTGTCCCAAATCCAAAATACTGACCATTCAGAGGACTGCAAAGCCTCATACTGAGACAGGAGAGAGACTGGAGGATGAGTGAGGCTGGAAAACCACATTCACATTAGCGATGGCTCCATAATTCTCAGAGAGCTTCAGCATAATGGCTACAGTCCCACAATAGGCCATAAAGTATCTAACAACCGCTCATTCAAAATGATGCAAGACAATAGGGAATGACACATATCCCCATTATTTATTTATTTTAGAGTGTGTGTGTCAGAGGGTATAAGCATCAGAGAAAGCTCATCAAGACAGCAAGATAATTAATGAATATTTTAAAAGTCATGAGGATGGGGACCACTTGACAAGAGGACCAAAGACTGACTGGGGAATGATTAAGGACTCTCTTCCATCTAACCCATCCCCCTTCACGCGCACACACACAGACACACAAACACTCCATAGAGGCTGACAACCCAGGGCTCAGACTTAATTCCAAAAGTGGGTCATTCAGTCATGCAGTCAATGTGGGAGACTCTTCCCACAACACAAAACCATGCCCCCCCCCCCCCCCCCCCCCCCAGTTTGGACAAGAGGACCAAAGACTGACTGGGGAATGATTAAGGACTCTCTTCCATCTAACCCATCCCCCCCCCCACACACACACACACACCTCTGACCTCCTCCTAAAATATGGGATGAAGATGCACAGCCACTGTATTCCAGTTAGGACCTGTGTGAGTGCATGGTAATTAGTCGCTTCCACCTGCTGGGAGGACTAGGACAGAGATAGGAGGGAAGGGGAGGAGAGGGAAAGCAGGTAACAGAAGGAATAGGGGGATTTAAATTAAGCTGCGGATGAGTGGATGGTGTTAATAATTGTAAGCAGAGCTGCATCCCAGAAGAGCAGAGCACTGTGGTTTGTTGTAGGTCTGGTCATTAAAAAAAAAATGCGCGTAAGGCAATGTGTTCACCATGATCATGATGAAGGTCGCTTCTGTGCTGCAGCAGATCTCTAAATACTCAGGACACAGCATAGGTCTCTTCGGTCATGTTTGTAAATCTGCTTTTGCGATTGTCATCGTTGATCGTTAGCTAGCCTTAGCGCTTCTTATCAGTTAGCTAACTGAACAGTGAGGCGGCTGTCAGTCAGTCAGAGACTCAAGAATCAAGAAGGCTACAAGCAACAGGCGATCAAAAATACGAACATCTGGTTAAATGCCAAGCTTTTGAAAAGTTGAAATGTCCTGAACATTTTGTGGTGACAGCATGTGACCAACTCAGCTACCTGGCATCTGGGCATCAATGACTCGCTAACATTAGTGGCGCGCTCGTGTGTATGTGTGTGTGTGGTATGTGAGAGTCTGCCTGGGGGCGGGGAAATAAAATCAATGAATCAATAAATAAAAAAAATGCTTGCCGGCTGCTGTCCTTTCAGCTCCTCAGGGGCTCTGCTGCTGACAGACAGCTGGATCTAACCCTTACCTCACATAAGATGTTTTCTGTATTTTAACAACTGCCTGATGCTAACGTTTTTCTCGCGAGGACAGTCTCATCTCAATACCATAATTCATACTGTATACTCTGGACAAAGATTTACATGTTGATGTAAAATTTGAACAAATCTTTAATTTTCTACCTACGTGAACACCAGAACCAGTATTTTGAGGGGACAACTGTATTGATGGCTGGCTTCGTGAAACTTAAATCTTACATCCCACTAACTACGTTATATTGTCACAGTTTGTTTTTGGTTCACAAACAAATGCAGGATTAAAACTTGGTATACTATGTTTATGCTAATACATTACATTTACATTACTGGCTCTTTGAACACACATTGCATTGTTCATTTAGGAGTTTTTGATGACATCTAGCTCTTGTTTGTATTGAGTTTGAAAAAACTTATTGTAAGTTGCTTTGGACAAAAGCAATGAATGTAATATGTATTGTAACGTTTGTAAAACCGTACAAAAACAAAACATGCCCAAGCTCAAATGTGTAAATGGATTTCTCAAAAAAGTAAATACCCATCAAAAGACAACCATCATTAGTACTTGTGGTAAACATGGGGTCTTATTTTTGTAGCTTGACAATCAGTTCTATTGGTTATGTTAAAGGAGTGGTATTGTGCTCATTTTCAGGTTCAAAATCTTATTTCGGGGTTGTACCAGAACAGGTTTACATGGTTTAATTTTCAAAAAATACCATTTTTTTTAATGTATAATTAAACTAATTTTCATTTATGATAACCAATAAATCATGAGTTTGTAGGAGATTCATCACGTAAAACATTCTGTTACGGAAAATATTAAGCAATAACTGAGAGTTAGTGTTTTCATGTTGATAAAAACATTTTTGTTGATGGTCTTTAAAAAAAATCTCCTTAATACCTTCAAAATCCAAAATAAGCAATGCACTGATGTCCAGTGTGATATGGCTGAAACCCTTCGAAAAAATGCTAGTTAGTTCACTTTGAGTTAGGAAGATTTTGTCAAAAACCATGAAATCTTGCAGACTCAAGCCCACTCCATCAGCCAAGAAACCAATGATTAAATGGAGAAACAGATCAGATTATAGAGTGCAGCACGTGCAACCTTTTATTTTATACGTACCAACTTAAGTTGTTACTAAAAAAAATAACTCTCTATGTAACTTCATTAAGTCTCTTTTCACTGAATGCATAGTTATAAACAAAAAAGAAAGATGTTATTTCATCTAAAATTCTAGGATAATTTCAGATTAATGGTTTCTCTAAAAACAACTAAATTTTGGGACAAGATCCAATTTTTTGTAGAAATACAATTTCAATCTCATGCAGTCTATCAGTGTAACCCAGGTGTATCCAGGTATATACTGTATGTTGCCTCTGTTTTTGTTAAAGTGAGCTCGTATCTTGCTGACAACATCCTTGCTTGTGTATGTATGTACAACACATGTAAGACACACCTAACTGGTGCTTTTGAAGGTCAGCTTTTCAGGTTCCAAATCTTATTTAGGGGTTGTACCAGAACAGGTTTACATGGTTTAATTTTCAAAAAACACCTTTTTTTTTTTCATACTGCACATTGCTGCAGCTCCTCTTTTCACCCTGTGTTGAAGGCTTCGTTTTAGCTATGGAGTGATACATCTTGTCTCTAAATGATTTTTGTTGGGAGTTGCACATGCGCAGTTCCTAGTTAAGGACTACTAGCCAATCAGAAGCAGAGAAGGGCGGGTCAGTGAGAAGCCGGTAAACACGCTGTATTTCCCCTCACCAGTTTAGCAACATGAACTGGAGCAAGAGATCCAGAGTGGTGAGTTATTAATCTGTAACAAAAGTATCTTTCATCCATAAAGTTTTAACTGAGCTCTGTCTCTACATCACAGTAACAACTTTATGTTCACTGACTACCTGGAGGGTAGCTAGTGTTTGGAAGGGAGAGGAGAGGTGTGTGCTGCAGCTCAGTGTTTTTCCATCTGTGTTTTTGAGGAGTAGCCACTTGGTGAGTGTTATATGACGCACATTGACGTCACAGGGATGAAAGGGAAGCAGCTGGACTACAAACGAGCTGTTTTCCGACAGTCAGACAACAGTTGTTCCAGATTATTTAAAACACTTTATTTCACACCTGACGGTCACTAATAATCCCTGTGTCCACTGTGTCCACTTTTTGCTGAATCTTGCGCATTTACATTACACTGTTGTTCACATTGATATGATTATTTATTTATGTGAATGGCACTGTGAGCTTTGAATCTTCTGTGCCATTGCATCTTGGATTGTTGGCAGGGGTGTTTTTCTTTGCCCACTATGGTATTTTTTTTGTTATGTAAAGTCCCAAGAAAGCTCCTCCTATGGGATTGATCAACACACACATGTGGATGTGATGGAAAAAAACAACAGCCTGAAAATGTTTGATGAATACATCCTTTTTTGTGTGTTCAAGGAATTGTACACGCACATATCTGAACACAGTGATGAATGAAGCATGAGACAGTACAATGGAGTTTTTTCAGGGCAAGCTTAATCACACCATGCTACCATAGAACCATCACCCACTACCTTCTCCCTCCACCCCCCACCCCCATCTGTGGAAATGTCACAGAACAAACTGCGGTCGTGTAGGGACATGACAGCAGCGCTCTTGACAGAGCTGGCCCTTTAAATACCCCCCACCTCTTTATTCAAAGCAGGGGCCTGATTTCTCGTGCCGGTGCCGATAAGAGGTTTGAAAAACAGGAACCCAATTCCCATTATCTGCCTCCCTTATTGTCTGTATTAACCTTCCCCCATGGTGACTTGTTCCCCCCGTAATGCTACACTTGTCTGGCCACAACACACCACCGCCGAGAGCCAATTGCACCATGCAAATGAAGGCGCAAACTCTATTGTGAGGGGAGGAGGCAAAGGGAAAGGGTAGAAAAGAGAGAGAGAGAGGTGGTTTGTCAGGAAGACGTGGGTCCTGCCAGCTGATGATTGTCTTGTCCATAAACGCATGCATACACAAACACTCTAAAAGTGCACCAAGTGTCAGTGTGTCGGTATATGTTTGGCCAGCTTGTACATGAATGTGTGTCAGCAGAAATGATGGAGGGGTGGAGGGGTCTGGAAAGAGAGGAAGAGAGTATGGGGGGTTTGCTTTTTTTGATGCTGGCTGCATTTTCCCTTCTCTTTCCCACGTCCTGAACAGGACAAAAGAGAGAGACAGAGTGTGAGGGGGACACAACCACTGTAGCCATAAAACGAGCACTGCAGTGGTATCAATATGCAGACAGCCCCCCCCCCAAGTACAGCACTTCAGGCCCGATTGAACTCTTAGCCTCTTAGCCTCTGACTCCACAACTGGCTTGGAGATGACCTGTTTGATATGTAAACCTCAGTGACCACAGACTGGGGCTGCAGCCCATCATAATCAGGAAAAACACATGTCACAGGAGATTCAGATGGACATTATGATGATGAAGGGAGACGGTCCCCTGGGCAAGTTTTGTTTTAAGCACATTAAAGCACCATTCATCACATCCCGTCTAGACTACTGTAAGTCACTCTACTCATGCTCAAGCAAAGACAACCTTTCCAGACTTCAGTTCATTCAAAATGAGTCCAAATAACTATATAATAGCTTTAGCTTTATTACACTGGCTCCCTGTGTGTTTAAGAATTGGTCACTATCTGATGATATGACGATCACTTTTAAGGCCTGGATGGGACTGGTTCCTGAGTATATTAATGAATGTTGAATCCCATACAGTGTAGTGCAAGTTCACACATTGCAAGAGCAAGCTGAAAGTTCAATTCACACAGGTTAAATCGAAATAGTTCAAGTTCTAAGTTTACAGTATAGAATTTTGAACTAAGGTTACAGTCCCAAAAAGTGAACCTCATTCATTTCTTCCGTTTTGTTTGTTTAAATGCTGCGAGTTTGACTTGGATGGAGGAAAGTTACGGCTGTTGGTCTTCACGTGAACACGTTCTCTTAGCATGTTTATGAATAACACTGATCCCATATAAGCCCAAGTATAGCTGGGGATCCTCTGATGAGTCCCTTTAAGAGATTCCACAATCTGGTTGTCAAATAAAGACAAAAAGGCAAAATTGCCCCCAAAAGATCTTTAAAACAAATTAATTTAAACTACGAAAGAGAGAAAAACCCAAATTACAATGAATTATGATGTTTAATTTTCATGGCAGCTGTAGTTTGTATGCCGACAAAATAATTGTTGTTTAACTTTGTTAAACTCATAAAGGTTTTACTTTCAAATAGCAATTGCAATGTAATGGATGCTACAGAGGAGGAAGATTTGTCCAAGAAGTAAGATGAAAGAAATGCTGAATGAGGGATTGCACTGAGTTACAGGAGCTGGTGGAACAGAGGCTGGACAGGAGGTGTTGTCATGACTTTGGTTCTCTATTTCTTTTAAAACTGTTGTTTTCTCTTAGGCTCTGTGGACTGTAGTACAGTGTGGACTGTCTCATAGAGCCTGATTCATTCCATTCCAAATTATCAACAAGCAGAAATAAAAATATATTGAATACTGGAAAGAAACGACCAAAACACAAAGTAAATTCCAAAGTTATCTAAAAAAAATGTTACCCTAAAAAGAGAATTCACGCTGGCAAATTACCTGAACACAATAAAATGTCCTAAACTAAGAAAAATGTTGACAACATACAGACTGAGTGAACGCAGCCTGGCCATAGAAAAGGTCGCCACAGACAGAGCTGGCTACCACAAGAGGAGAGACTCTGCTCCCAGTGTGACAGGGGTGCACTTTCTAACCTTATGCCCTAAATATAAAACACAAAGACAAAAACACTTTGCAAACATTTCCCAAATATACCCCGAATACGAATTCATATCAGACACACAGAAACTCCCCTATTTACTGGGAGAAATGCCCAAATGTGAAATAATTGCTGCAAAATATGTTTCCTCATGCCATGAAGTGAGGACAACCAGTAGAATTTTCAAATTATTATTATTTTGATTGTTTGATATTTTAGTAATTGTTTTGTTTTTACATTTGATAACGCTTTCTTTTTATTTATTTATTTATTGTTATTATTATTATTATAATTTTTTAATCAATTAATAAAAAAAGTCTATTATATACACACACACACGTTACTGTTTTATTTATTTATTTTATTTTTAATATTTTTTACTTTTTTAACACACACACACACACACACGTTGCTTATTTATTTATTTATTTTATTTTTTTAACACACATGCTTACTGTTTTATTATTTTATTTAAATTTTTTTCTATATATTTAAATCTTTCTAATACAAACACACATACGCTTTAATTACTTTAAGCTTTAATTACTTGTTTAATGAAATGTATGGGGTTGATTGTTCTTATGTAGTTTGTATGATGCTTTGGCAATATTGTTGTTGTACATTCATGCCAATAAAGCTAATTTGAATTGAACTGATTCATCATAGCCTAGTTTTGGTCAGGGCTTCTTGTGTTTCTAAGTCAAGATAAAGCACATACAAATACAGCAATAGAAACAGAAAACACGCAACAATGTAACGGTGAACATGTGACATTTCAGACAGCGGTAACAATGAGGAGAAACCTGAGGGAGATGACTGGATTGGTGGTGTGTCCTGGCTAGCTGATTCTTCATGGTATAATGTCATCTGCACTTGGGAGTGTCTGTTTAGACTCAGTTTTCATCCTCTGCATGTCACAGCTCTCCACCAGCAGCAGCCTCCACCTGTGGCTCTGTTTCTTCAAGGTTGGAAGGAACAGAGCCCCACATGGAAGTCTGCACTGATCTCTGCCTGTCTTTCATTGTTAAATTATGTTTCTCAGGTAGCGATATAAAAGAGTCAAAAACAAAATCTATACTAATTTGTACTATAAACTACTATGTTGGCAGTTCAGTGATGTTGTAACAGTACCAATCTGGAATACTGCCTTGAATCTAAACCTTCACCTGTATCAGTTATATAATAATTTGAAATGAGTGATCACAGAGAAGATTAGAGGAGACAAAAGTGAGGTTTACAGCAGCTATGCAGCCCCAACTAGACTTATATCATTATTCAAATTTCAAATGTATATTTTGGAGAGAGCATCGTTTAGCTTCGTTTTGGGGCAAGTAGAGGTAAAATTAAGTTTTTGAATCTGCACTAATCAATGTTTTTTAATTAATTATGGGTCAAATTACTAATTTGAAACGGGTTGCTTGAATTGACAAATTGACCACTGTAGATCCCCTCAGCTCTATGGCAGAGATGCTCTCAAGTCTTTGAGCTAGAGTCCAAGTCAAGTCTCAAGTCTTGGAGCAAGAGTCCAAGTTAAGTCTCAAGTCTTGGAGCAAGAGTCCAAGTCAAGTCTCAAGTCACTGAGCAAGAGTCCAAGTCAAGTCTCAAGTCACTGAGCAAGAGTCCAAGTCAAGTCTCAAGTCTTGGAGCAAGAGTCCAAGTCAAGTCTCAAGTCACTGAGCTAGAGTCCAAGTCAAGTCTCAAGTCACTGAGCTAGAGTCCAAGTCAAGTCTCAAGTCTTGGAGCAAGAGTCCAAGTCAAGTCTCAAGTCACTGAGCAAGAGTCCAAGTCAAGTCTCAAGTCACTGAGCAAGAGTCCAAGTCAAGTCTCAAGTCTTGGAGCAAGAGTCCAAGTCAAGTCTCAAGTCACTGAGCTAGAGTCCAAGTCAAGTCTCAAGTCACTGAGCTAGAGTCCAAGTCAAGTCTCAAGTCTTGGGCCAAGAGTCCAACTCAAGTCTCAAGTCTTGGAGCAAGAGTCCAATTCAAGTCTCAAGTCTTGGAGCAAGAGTCCAACTCAAGTGTCAAGTCACTGAGCTAGAGTCCAAGTCAAGTCTCAAGTCTTGGGCCAAGAGTCCAACTCAAGTCTCAAGTCTTGAAGCAAGAGTCCAATTCAAGTCTCAAGTCTTGGAGCAAGAGTCCAAGTCAAGTGTCAAGTCACTGAGCTAGAGTCCAAGTCAAGTCTCGGAGCAAGAGTCCAAGTCAAGTCTCAAGTCACTGAGCTAGAGTCCAAGTCAAGTCTCAAGTCACTGAGCAAGAGTCCAAGTCAAGTCTCAAGTCTTGGAGCAAGAGTCCAAGTCAAGTCTCAAGTCACTGAGCTAGAGTCCAAGTCAAGTCTCAAGTCACTGAGCTAGAGTCCAAGTCAAGTCTCAAGTCTTGGGCCAAGAGTCCAACTCAAGTCTCAAGTCTTGGAGCAAGAGTCCAATTCAAGTCTCAAGTCTTGGAGCAAGAGTCCAAGTCAAGTGTCAAGTCACTGAGCTAGAGTCCAAGTCAAGTCTCAAGTCTTGGGCCAAGAGTCCAACTCAAGTCTCAAGTCTTGAAGCAAGAGTCCAATTCAAGTCTCAAGTCTCGGAGCAAGAGTCCAAGTCAAGTGTCAAGTCACTGAGCTAGAGTCCAAGTCAAGTCTCGGAGCAAGAGTCCAAGTCAAGTCTCAAGTCACTGAGCTAGAGTCCAAGTCAAGTCTCGGAGCAAGAGTCCAAGTCAAGTCTCAAGTCACTCGTAGCTATAATGAATGTTGTATGACCTGCTGCGTTCAATCCAGGCAGCTGTAAGGAATTCTGTAACTGTAACCTGTTTTGCACTTACAGAGCACCACCATGTAATGTGCAATGCAATCAATGACAGCTTATTAACTACTTTAAGTCAAGACATCCCCCAGACTCTCAGACCAGTGAAACATTACTAAATAAAGCTGTAACGTTACATGATCAACTAATAACCTGTGACCTAATTTGCAGAGCACTACCATGTAGCCTAATGTACAATGATTCTCAACCAGTGTAACGTTATAACTAAATAAACGTTAGATGGCCAATGCTAAGCTAAACATATTTAGTAACCTCAGGTTTCTAACCTATTTGAAGTCACTGTGTGTGCGACTTAAGTCGTACTCAAGTCCGAGTCTCAAACTCGAGTCCCCATCCCTGCTCTATGGAGCATATTTGCATCTTTCAGCGCATTGTTTTGGTTCAGTTTAACCTCTCTCATCATCTCTGTTTCTAGTAAAGTTATCTTGAGCATAACGGAGCATTTCACAAATAAAGAATTCGAACCCTGGTCTACGGGATACCAAACATGCAACTTGACCGCAACGCCAAAGAGCCTCGCCCATTTGTATGGCAGTTACAGCGCAAACTCAACCGTAGTGACAGTGGTCCGTCACATGGTCATTAGTGAAACTGCAGCCAAAGGCACTCCAAGAGGAAAGACCAAGCAGTGGTTTTGAACCAGAAAGGACATTTATTCTCTACATGGCCAGCTGTGAAGTCATTTTCATTAAACCGCTGGTCCATTTGCTTGTTAGTGTACACACAAAATGTTTATCCCCCCCCACCCTTCTGTCTCACTGTCATTTACAACATTCCTCCTCTTCCTCACTACCTCCACCCCCACCACCTCCACATCTTCACTGTGGATGCATTTTAATTTATGCCCACCATAGGAACCACTCAATACAGCCCAGTGTCTGCAGTGCAGTAGATAGCTGTTAATGAGAAGAGGTCCCCCCCTCTTTATCTCTTTTCTTCTGCCCCCCATTATCTGGGTGCAGTCTATAAGCGTGCAGTTACCTTACTAGGTCCGATAATGCCCCAATAGGCAACCAGCACTGATGAGCTTTCTATACAGTGTGCCGTGCACAATGCCACTATCAGGAGAGCAGACCTCTGGTTTAAAAAAAAAAAGAGATGGATGCAGTCACACAAGCAGGGCTAGCTCGCTCTGAATATCCTGCAAATTTACAACGGCGGCCCCCATCGAAAAACGACTTCTCACACGCCTGATTCTCTCTCTCTCCTTCTCTCTCTCTCTGCCGGCTGCAGCAGTTTCTTATCTCCTCCCCCCCGCCCCCCCTTTCCCTCTTCTTCCTGGGAGATAACAGTAATTCTTCTCCATGCTGTATCCCGCCACCTCACTAGCCTTGCAGACACACACACACACACGCACACACAAACCGGCACATACACACGAACACACACATCCCATAGTCCCTCCGCCTCTCATCAAGCTTTCCAATTCCGGCACATACTAACACATAGCCTACACACACATATTACTAGCACATGGTCGCACACACATATGGACACACACACACACACATACACACACACACATACACACACACACACACACACTCTCTTGAAAGCTCTCTCTCTCTTTCACACACACACACACACACACACACACACACACACACACACACTCCCACTCCCCCCAAGCCTAACACAGAGAGAGATGCTGGCAATGTCTTTCTGCTCAGTCAAGATAAAGGGTTAAGACTGCACTCGGACGGCCCTTCTTTGTGAAGTTGGGGGGGGAGAGGAGTAAAAAAAATGAAATCAAGTATTTAAGTACAGATTATTTTATCAGTTGTACAGTGTAAAAAACTGTATTTTTCCCCATTCACTTCTTTTTTACTCCCCCTCCTCAATTCCCTCTTCTTCTTCTTGGTCTTCCTCTATATACATATATATATATATATATATATTATTTTTTTTTCTTTCCTTTTTTGAATGTGGCTGAAGCCCGGAGTGTTGCAGCCAGATAAAAGAATTAGTGGTTGCACACAGGGACCCGGGCGCTAAGTACAGCCGCGAATTAGAATGTCTATCTCTGTCGCTCTTGGCTCATCCGCTCGAGCTAGCCGCGCTTCGCACTCGTAAACAATTTAATCTTTTCACTACAGTTTGGAAAGGAGAGAAGAAGGAATAAATGTGAGAGAGAGAAGGGGAGAAAACGAGGAGGAGTCTTGGACATCACCCCCCACCCCCACCCCCCACCCCCCCTCGCTCGCCACACTTCTCCCTCTTTCTCTTCCTCCACATCCTCTCACCAACCTTTCCTTTTAAACAAGAAACCTGACGCAAACGCTTGTAAGGTGCTTGAAGATTGAATCAGCTCGCTTTCATTTTTCTCCCCTCGCTCGTTCTTTTGGGCCCTTCTCTCCATCTTTTTTTTCATGGCATCCTATTCACCCCCCCAACCCCCATACCCCCTCGCTCTTCCTCTTTTCTCCACCGTTTTGAAATTGAAGATGTGTAGAGGCTTGGGCTTTGGGGCCAGAGTCTATTTGAGAGCTGTAATAAAATTCATAGCCTGACACACACACACACACACACACACATCCACATCCACATCCACACACACCTGGTCAAGGGAATCACACTACTGTATATAGTGGTCTCTGCTGTATTACCTTTAAACCATCCTTCATATGTGCAGCGCTTCAGCAGCCACACCATATTTTGTAACTCTCCAACAGTGTACTGTCTTTATTCATAGTAAACTATCAATTCACTGCAACTATATACTTCACAGTCAGCTGTGGGGATATACTGTAGCTAAGGAGAGAAGAATTATGGGAGATGCCAGCATACACACTCAATAATGTTGATTAATTGGCTTTCATGTAGCATAGTGCCAACATCTCTGCAGCTTAAAAGGCATTTTATTGCCACGGTTGTGGTACAGTTTGTATTTTTCTACTCCTACCTGAAGCAGCATAAATAAACTCTACATTATTTGCCTATCTGTAAATTCTTTGGGCATCAAGAGTGGCACACAGGATGGATAAGTTTGCAACATGCATTAAAACAAATTGCAAAACAACAACATGCATGTTGGTAATATACAGTATATAACATACCCTTTATCCCAAACACACCCTTTATATACAAATTTGACACAGAGAAATCTACAAAATTACAATTATCCTTCAATAAAGTGAGGTGAATGATTGTTATTGTGGCCATTTCTACTTGTATTTACTTGCCTTCCTTAATCTGCAGGAGGGAATCTGCTTTTGTACACATGTGGGTGTATTAATTAGAGATCTAGAGATGCATGTGTGTGAGAGATGTATCTGTCTGAGTATTCGGGTGGGGATCCATTTCTTTCTCTCAGTGTGACTTCTGTCCAATTCACTTGCTCATTAGTAGTGAAAGAGACCTGCTGGATGTCTACGTCACACACACAAACCTACAGACACAAACAGGTTTTACACGAGAAATTAAGTAATTAGGGACCCGGCAGGACCAGATATGACACCATGAACCATATGGATCAAAACTGAGGGCGAGAGAGGTGAGGACAGAATAGGACACAGAGAGGGAGTGAGATGGTGAGCAGAGGAAACAGGAACTAAAATAAGGCAAAAATATACAGCCGTCCTGCAGGGAAATATATTTGTGTTAATGAATTGAAATACTAATTTATGTAAATGAAATCCTATTGTGCATACTGTATATAAATCATGCTCATGATTGCATAAAATATACATGTAGGTTAATAAATAGACCCCCTCTGCAGTGGCACTGGAGGTAGTCTGGTAAAATTAGGTAAAAGTAGAAATACTTTAATGGAATATTACAGTGGCGAAAGTGAAATAACTGCCTTAAGATTCAACTTATAGTAAATATCTTAGCATCAGGAAAGAGCAGATATAGAAAGTGAACGGATTATATATGGATTATTTGGTGAATGAATGTATAAATAGACAAAATAATGGATGAAATAAAGGATGGATGATGGATGGATGAACAAACAAAATGATTGGCGAATGAAAAGATGGGTAAAGCACTATTATCAATTGATTCCTATGCAGGTGTTGTTAATGTAAATAATCTTTGGTTGCTGGCCACACCCCAATCTGTGATGCTACAACAGGTATCTTGCTTTTGACAGCCAATGGAAAACCACAAAATAATTCTAGTTTAACAAGGTTGTAGGCTGTATTTAGACACAGCTGTACTTTGAGATAAATGTTAATGTCAGCATGCTTACATGCAGGTGTACCATGTCATCATATTTTAGCATGTTAGCATGCTAACATTTGCTTGTTAGCACTATACAGTAGTTTAGTTTATATTTATTTTCTCACAACGAGGAAGTACAACGAGGCTTAAGGAAATATCGTTAGCTTTGCAGGTATTTGGTAATGTATCAAGTATTGGACAAATTAAGATTTTTGACCTGATGACCTGTCACCAAATTTATAGCAATCTATTCAATAGTGAAGTTATTTCACAAAACAAGGTCAACCTCAGCGTGGTGCCAAGTTAGGGGATTTTTAAGTAAGTAGCATTCAACCTGTGGAGACCATGAATGTCTAAACAAAAGGAATGGTAATTTATCTTACAGCTGCTGAGAGATTTCAGTCTGTGGTGGACTGAAAGATTGACAATGACATCTACAGGGCCATGTCGGCCATGTAGCGTGGCTACAAACAGATCGACTGACACTTCATCAATCAGCTGTCAATCTTCCTTTATATAGCCCACCTGCAACTATTAAATCTGTTTCAAACAAATTGCCATTGTGCTTTTTCAGATCACAAGAAAAAATGAAAGAAACAAAATATAGAACAATTCTGAAGTGTACAGCAGCTGAAAAGCGTTGTATGTTTGATAATGTTACGGTACATTAACGACCAAATATTAAGGGCAAAGTATTTCCTGAATTCAAACACTTAAATAATTTGGTTGGGATGTAAAAATATTACAAAAGGGACCAAATATGGATTGATTTTGAAAAGCCTCCATGTCATTAACCATGTCCCCATTTAATTTCACATGAAAGAAAGGCTGACAATATATATCGTGCAAGTCCCTTTATGATGGATCCATGCCACAGGTGGTTTTCCATATGATACTGTTAAGCTTGATTTATACTCCTGCATAGGGTCTACATGCGTAGCTACGCCGTATGCTACGCACAAAGCCATGCATCGGTGTCTCTGTCATTCTGCAATTACACCCCCAAACGCTAGGCGGCAATAGCGCTACAGCGTCCACTATGTTGACTTTTGGCGGCAGCCTATTTAGCGCTCCGCTAACGTGAATGGGGGTAAAATTGTATACGTGCGGCTGGTGTAGCCTTTTCAAATGTTATCGACCGAATGGATCACATTCTGATAGCGAAACAAGTCATTTTGCTCGGGTTGTGACGGTCAAATATATTGATCCACTGTGTTACAGTCATTGTTTTAGCCGCTAGTAAAAGTTACTTCAAAGCACAGTGCACTTCCTGTCGGCTCGGAGGCATTGCGAGGCTACCCAGCCAACCAATCACAGAGCTTACGGTTCACATCGCCTCGACGTGTAGTTACATTTTTGAGGAGGTGCACGTCAGGCTACGGCGTAGATGACGGGGCTACGCAGAGGCTACGCCATCGATTCAACGCAGAAGTATAAATTGCACTTTACAGTAACAGTTACAGTAACAGTTACCTTGATGACATATTGGAGCTTCATCCAAATCTCCATAAGCCCCTGTCACCTCTTCATCTGGCTTCTTAAATTGGACTGAATAGCACTATGTCATTGACTGTTGAAACGGCCCAATGACATCCATTAGTATTTTTTTTTTTTTACATAAGAAGTTTAGAAATTTGATCTTCTTCACAGTTTTGTAACTTGGTACAGAGGGAGGAGTGAATCATGGGCAGCAGCATGTTTACGGTTGGACTTATATTTCCTTCTATTTTCACAATCTCTTCTCCAACTTCCTCCTCATAGCACTCAAGTGTTTGCAAGCACCACCACCACACCACACTTATATAGCTCAGCCCAACTTCCTCGCTCTCTCCATGTCTCACTTCATTCCTCCCCTCTCAGCCTCACTCTCTTCTCCTCTCAATTATTTTGTACACCCCTTCTCCCTTGTATCTCTCGCTCTCTCTCTCTCTCTGAGCTGTTAGTGTGGGCCCCAGTGAGATTCAGGTCAGAGACGGAGAGGCGATGAAAATTTGATTCCAGCCCCCCCGCTGTCCAGACATGTAGTGGGTGACAGATTTAAAGGGAGGACAGTGATGGGGGGCGGAGGAGCGATGGCAACAATGAAAAAAAGAAAAACGCCATCACTTCTCTGCCAGTCCCCACCTCCTCGCTGCTATGCCATTTTGGATCTGGTTCAGTCACAAACATGTGAGATGGAACTAGCTAGTTCAGGCGTCATAAATAGATATTGTACATTAATGAAAAATAAGTACATATTGAAGTGATACGTCAGTATGTATTTATTGATGATTCCTTATTTTCCATATATATTTATATATCTATATATATTTATATATACATATATATACACGGTATATATAATATATGGGAGTGTATAGGTGCTGATACAATGTTGTGCTATCTCAACTAATGTGTCTTCTGTAGGTTTTCTTCTCAAATAAGGAAAAATCACACACTTGCAAACTTGAGTTTTCAGCCAAAGACATTCTCTCATAACAAGTATGCAACTTTTCAGCATCAAAATTTTGTCTAATACAATAAATGCAAATGCCTTAACTATCACTATCACCTCTTCCCTGACTAATGTTGACACTTTATGTCCATTTACAAGGTTTTTGAAGATTTATTGTCAACATAAATTAAATCATGCAGTCTATAATGATTAATGTGGTACTGTGTGATTTTATTGTACTTCCATACAGTTGAGGAATCAGAATCAGAAGCTTTAAAGCAGCACACATCCTGACTTGTAGTCTGAATGAGTCAAGTTCCAAAAATGCCCGATCTTCCAAATCCACCCCCTCAGTTTGTAATGGAAAATTTATGTTGTAAATGTCTCTAAATCTGAAAACTAGTTTACAGAGTAGGTAGTACTAACCATGACTAATAAAGTGATTTTAACATGTAAAATCACTGTACTTTCCCTTACAGGTGGATATACTTGACATTTTTATAATATCAATGTTAAAATTACAATGCAAAAAACGTATAAAAATGTGAAAGGGGTATCTGGTAGTGATGAACCTACCGAGAATTGTTACCTTAATGTGGCTTTACTGTGCTTTATATTGACTATCAGTTCAGTGTCAAGCTGTCAAGCACACAACTTTACTGTTCTGGTTCACTCTCACCGCTTTCATAATGTCTTTTCTAGCAGCAGGCAGCTGTTTTCAATAAAAAAGCTCTGAAAGCCCCACTGTAAACTACCTGCTCAGCATCAAACAGCAGACAGACACAGTTAGTGGCTAGCTGGTGAACAAAGTGGTGCATTTGTCAGCTGAAAGAGCCAGATGTTTATATAGTCCTCTACACATGCTACTTCACCATGCTCACTGTCACCAGCAGGAACAAAAGCCTGAAAATCACGTACAGTGCCTCCAAAATCATTGGTCTCCCTACAGCTAACCTCCCAGCTCGGCCATCACACACAAAGCGCTTATCATAGCACACAGCCCCTGAACTCATGCTTCACTCTTCTCCCATCTACCAACAGATACAAATTTCTGATCTGTAAAAAAGCACGCTACAGTAAGAGCTCAATGCGAACACCCTAATGGACTCGTGTTCTCCTGTGTCCCATGTCTCTACGTGAATATATGTTATGTTTTATGTTCCTTAATTGTTCAAGAAACACGTACTCAAATGCACACACACACACACACACACACACACACAGGTGCTTAAGAGGCAATTTCTCAGCTCCATCTTACTGCTCCATCAGCTTGATTCTTCAACTACTAACAGATAGGTGCTATAGGTAGCACATACACCTCACAACTAACAGACAGGTCTGATTTGTGACTTAACCCCTCACATCAAAGCCGGCTCATCTAGGCCCCTTTAGCCCACCTTCAAATTAGCCTCAACTTCAGCAAAACACATTTAGTACGACCACACACAGCTGAGATCCCTCATGTAACCAGCCTAGGGACGTGAGGTTAAACACGTGCCATCATAGCTGCCATCCTAGCCTGGTAACAGCCGACCCCACAGGGCAGGTGCCATCACTTCGTCCCATCTCGCGGGTCAGCCCCCCGACTAATCCAGCTCAAACGCTGACGACAGCAGAGCTTAAGGAAAAGGGGCGCAGATGAGGAGAATATGGGAGGTGGCGGATAGATGGTGTGGGGTGTAAAGGTTGACGAGTCGGAAAGGAGAAAGAGGGAGAGAGAACTGTGATGGTGATGGTGGATAAGACTCAATTTGAAAAACCGTGTAGTGGGAAATAACAGTTTTTGCCCCATCATGTCATACAGCAAGGGCACCTACGTGTCAACCCACTGGCTATAGACTGGAAGGGAGGAGTGTGTGTTTGTGTGCATGGCCAACCCCTTCCTTTTTTTTTTTTTACATGTGGGATTTACTTGGTCTGCAGTTAATAGGTGATAAAGTTCAAGGGGGAGGGAAGGGTGGCGGGATTAAAGATGGAGTGTCGTTAGAGTGGGGAGGGGGTGTGGCGGTGAGGAGAGAGTGTTTATCCACCCACTGACAGACAGGCAGACAGATATCCAGACAGGCAAGAGTGCAGTGGTGTTGATGCTGGGCCCTCTGCTGGCCAGAGTTCAGCCATGGTAGATTAAGATAATGAAAGAAAGAAGTTCACAGTTTTGTTTCTTTTTGTGGTTTGTTTAGATGTCTCAGTTTCTCACAGTCAATTATTTTGGTCTTTTGGTGTCAGTTTCTTTTTAAAACAGACACTGGAATGGAAGTACGTAGTGTCTATAACCATCCCTTGGTTTAGAGATGGTTGTTAGGGACTTTAAGAAAACTTAATGTCATATTGGATATACTGTCAGTATTCATGAAAAGTGGCATGAAATATCCCATTAATATACAAAGGAGTCATTTGACATAGTTTCAAAAATCGTTGACAAACACAAGTAAGTCATATTTCATTTATATAGTATATTTTCAAGGTATTGTCTGAGAAATTGATGATCATAACTTTGTGTTACTACTTAGACGGCTGGTGTTTAGGGGCACAGATGTAAAGGTGGGTGAAATGACCATGGATACTGGACCTGCTGAGCCTGTTTGGTCATTAAAATCCACATTGCCGGTACTAATTTCCCAGCTCTGCCCACAAATTGTTGTATTTTCACTATCAAGACATTTGTTTTACGTGCTGAAAATTTATTTTGTCAATATTGGACTTCTTCATTCAGTTTAAAAATACTATGATTCCATTAGCAGAAAAAAATACTATTGCTATATACTGTAAATACTATAGGAATTACTGTTGTTAAAGCAACATTATGTAAGATGTGTTTCTTTGTGCGATTTTCAGTGTAATTCATCGCTGTTGTAAATAAGGACAGCTCAACACGTGCATTTCTTATGAATACATTACTTATGATCAATAACTTGCAAGTCTGACAACTTTGCTAACACAGCCAAACATAAAGCAAGTGCGACAACACAAGACACAGCAAAATTACTGACTAGTCCAACAGTAAGAAGGCCACAAGTGAAGAAGAAATGGTTTGTGCCGTTCCGAATTGTGGCAACAGAACGCAAAAATACAAGAACTTAAATTTTCATCGTCCTTCCTTCCCATGACCTTGAGATTCTGCAGTTGTGGCTAGTTGTACTTCAACTTGATGTGCAAACTCCCATACAAGTACCACATGCTAAAGATTACCGCATTTGCAGCTAACACTTTGACAAGGATGACTACACAGACACAAACACAGCGGGGCCGGTTGAACAAAAATGCCATTCCGTGGACGAAGAGGGGTGCAGCCACTGTGGAGGTAATGTAAACTTTATTTATCCCTCCATTTGGGCACACACGGCTTGAGGAGAGATGTGCAGTAATACCTTTACCTTACCTTTACCTTTTTCGGCAACAGCTGAGTTCCCACGGGACTCCGAGACTAGACAGCTAGCCGTCTAAAACTTTAAAATTTAAACAATGGCTAAGTTGCTAAAAGCATCTTGTTGTCATGTCAGGGCCCTGTTCGTGTTGGACAAACATTTTAATTGCATTTTGTGTTTGTTAAGAGGCACAAAGACACTCTTTATGTATATGCCCCCATAACTGCCATTTTAGCTGAGTGGGAGCTCTGGGCATTAGCTGTAGCAGCTCCGTGTTGCAAGCACTAATCCGGTTCAGTTTTTTTCTATAGACAGCACTCACAAAGGTATAACGATCAAGATTAACTTAAAAACTGCCAGGAGTTCTCCTTTAACTTTCTTCGACAACATCTTTGGCTTCTTTGAAGCCTCTGCCATGATATCCATACGGAGAATACCGAGCTAGCTTCTTCCAAAAAACTTACATTGTACATTCTTTACTTTTTGCTTCTTCTTATAGTTTCCTTGCTGAAGAGTGAGACTGATGTGTTGTGGTGCCATAAAGTATTACGCCATTCTCGCTATAGAAATCCGGCATGGGATTTTAATCTCACAGAATGCCAATACCAAGCACCCCGAGCCAGAGTGGCAAAGACAGACGCCATTCTCCACATTACAAATCAGTGTACCATCAAAATGATTTTGAAGCTGTGATTTAAAAAAAATCTACATAATGTTGCTGTAAGTTAAGTTCTTTATTGTCATATGACAGTTACAGTAAAGCGGTTGTTGGCAATGGAATTCATAGATCTCAGGCCCCCCGCAAAAATGCTCATACAAATATGTACAGTGAGTACGGAAAGTATTCAGACCCCTTTAAATTTTTCACTCTTTGTTTCATTGCAGCCATTTTCCAAAAGTCAAAAAAGTTCATTTTATTTCTCAGTAATGTACACTCAGCACCCCATCTTGACAGAAAAAAACAGAAATGTAGAAATTTTTGCAAATTTATTAAAAAAGAAAAACTGAAATATCACATGGTCATAAGTATTCAGACCCTTTGCTCAGTATTTAGTAGAAGCACCCTTTTGATCTAATACAGCCATGAGTCGTTTTGGGAAAGATGCAACAAGTTTTTCACATCTGGATTTGGGTATCCTCTGCCATTCCTCCTTGCAGATCCTCTCCAGTTCTGTCAGGTTGGATGGTAAACGTTGGTGGACAGCCATTTTCAGGTCTCTCCAGAGATGCTCAATTGGGTTTAAGTCAGGGCTCTGGCTGGGCCATTCAAGAACAGCCACGGAGTTGTTGTGAAGCCACTCATTCGTTATTTTAGCGGTGTGCTTAGGGTCATTGTCTTGTTGGAAGGTAAACCTTCGGCCCAGTCTGAGGTCCAGAGCACTCTGGAAAAGGTTTTCGTCCAGGATATCCCTGTACTTGGCCGCATTCATCTTTCCCTCGATTGCAACCAGTCGTCCTGTCCCTGCAGCTGAAAAACACCCCCACAGCATGATGCTGCCACCACCATGCTTCACTGTTGAGACTGTATTGGACAGGTGATGAGCAGTGCCTGGTTTTCTACACACATACCGCTTAGAATTAAGGCCAAAAAGTTCTATCTTGGTCTCATCAGACCAGAGGATCTTATTTATCACCATCTTGGAGTCCTTCAGGTGTTTTTTAGCAAACTCCATGCGGGCTTTCATGTGTCTTGCACTGAGGAGAGGCTTCCGTCGGGCCACTCTGCCATAAAGCCCCGACTGGTGGATTGCTGCAGTGATGGTTGACTTACTACAACTTTCTCCCATCTCCCGACTGCATCTCTGGAGCTCAGCCACAGTGACCTTTGGGTTCTTCTTTACCTCTCTCACCAAGGCTCTTCTCCCCCGATAGCTCAGTTTGGCCGGACGGCCAGCTCTAGGAAGGGTTCTGGTCGTCCCAAACGTCTTCCATTTGAGGATTATGGAGGCCACTGTGCTCTTAGGAACCTTAAGTGCAGCAGAATTTTTTTGTAACCTTGGCCAGATCTGTGCCTTGCCACAATTCTGTCTCTGAGCTCTTCAGGCAGTTCCTTTGACCTCATGATTCTCATTTGCTCTGACATGCACTGTGAGCTGTAAGGTCTTATATAGACAGGTGTGTGGCTTTCCTAATCAAGTCCAATCAGTATAATCAAACACAGATGGACTCAAATGAAGGTGTAGAACCATCTCCAGGATGATCAGAAGAAATAGACAGCACCTGAGTTAAATATGAGTGTCACGGCAAAGGGTCTGAATACTTATGACCATGTGATTTTCAGTTTTTCTTTTTTAATACATTTGCAAAAATTTCTACATTTCTGTTTTTTTCTGTCAAGATGGGGTGCTGAGTGTACATTACTGAGAAATAAAATGAACTTTTTTGATTTTTGGAAAATGGCTGCAATGAAACCAAGAGTGAAAAATTTAAAGGGGTCTGAATACTTTCCGTACCCACTGTATATTAAAAAGTCATGTCAAGTCAAGAAAAAAACTGATTAGAATCATCAAATACATAAAATGCTGCAGCATAAGAATAAAATATAATGCAAAATAAAATAGAAGAGACTACTGTTGTTGACAGCTGCACAGTAATAAATGTAAACTGAACCATACACCATAATTTAAACAGGTTGTGTAGCAACATAGTAAATGTATGTAAGTAATGAGAACAGGTTATAGAAAGGTATGCACATACTGTATGTAGTATTGTTCAAGAATTCAACAGTCTTAAAGACTGCGGCATGAAGCTGTCCCTTCAAAATGGTTCAAGCTGTTTGTGGCTGGGGTGATGAAGCCCATGACAGTCGTGTCATCAACAAACTTGATGATAGTGTTGCTGAGATGTAGGTGGCCACACAGACGTGTGTGAAAAGGAAGTAAGGAAGATGGCTGAGCACTCTGAGGAGTGCCAGTGGAATTTGGAGGATGGGGTTTGGCCTTTCCACACTGCCTCGGGTCAGGATCAGTCACATAGGGAGGTGTTCAGGTCCAGGTGGGAGAGGGCAGTGTGCAATTTATACTTTTTTATACTGCGTTGAATCGACGGTGTAGCCTCTGCGTAGCCTGTGCGTAGCCCCCTACCCTACGCCGTCACCTATGGCGAGCCTGACGTGCACCTCCTCAAAAATGTAACTACACGTCAAGTTGACGCGGACCGTAAGCACTGTGATTGGTTGGCTGAGTAGCCTCGCAATGCCTCCGAGCCGTCAGGAAGTGTCCCGTGCTTTTAAGTAACTTTTACTATCGGCCAAAACAGCGGCTGTAACACGGTGGATCAGCGAAATGAAACTCGTTTCACTATCAGAATGTGATCCATTCGGTCGATAACATTTGAAAAGGCTACACCAGCCGCACGTATACAGTTTTACCCACATTCACGTTAGCGGAGCGCTAAACTGGAAGTTAGCCGGCTTGGCCGGCAAAAGTCAACACAGTGGACGCTGTAGCATTACCGCTGACAAGCGTTTGGGGGTGTAATTGCAGAATGACGGGGACACCGACGCACAAGTATACTTGCATGGCTACGTGTGTAGCCTACGGCGTAGCTACGCACGTAGACCCTACGTAGACCTGTTTGGCTTGTATGCAAATTGTAGTGGGTCCAGTGAGTCAGGAAGAGAGTAGGTGAAGAAGGTTTTGACTAACCGCTTAAAGCACTTAGTGATGGTAGAGGAGGGTTTTACTGGGCAGTAGTCATTTAGGCAGTGTGCTTTAGTCTTTTTAGGGATATTGACAATGGTGGCCTTTCTGAAACATGTGGAGACTACAGACTGGAGAAGTGAGAAGTAGAAAATGTTTGTGAAGACATCCACCAGTTGAACTGTATACACCTTTAAAGCTCGGCCAGGGATGCCTTAAGGTCCAGGTGCCTTTGATTAGTCCTTTTAAAGAATCTGCACACATCTAGATATTAGGCAGGGGTCCTGGGCCTTTTGTACCTCCTCAGATGGGAAGTTGTCAAAGTGTGCATAGAAGTTGTTCGATTCATCTGGGAGAGATATAGACATTATCTCAGCACTTTTTTTCTTTTCTTGGTCCAGACCAGATGTTCCTGGGTTGTGGGAGGAAAGAGCACCACTCTTTAATATTTGCATCTAATGCATGTGTGAGAGTGAACAGCAGTTAGTTAAATTTGAAATGATCAGGAAAAAGAACACTGTTTTTGGTTCTCTGCATCACTTTTTAAAAACTTATTTTGCTGGTGAAGCCTTAATCACCATAGCGCGTGTTCACCCCTGCTTTTCACAGTGAATCCAGTGGTACATGTTCACATCAGTTTGATCATTTAATGTTATTGGAGAGCAAATTCTGCTGCCTGTTTTAAAAGGTCTGACATGTATAAGCATTGAATGAAGGACGTTGAGTTGGAACTCTCGTTTAATTCTTAATATGCTCACATACTAAATAAAGCCTTCATTAAAGCATTAATGAAGCATTTAATTAACAAAGCATTCATCCGTGCAGTTAGAATGAAAATTGATAATATATGAGAGAGTGCTGGTCAGATTATTACTGTGGTTGTACAAGATGTTTTTTTACCTCTCTTGCCCCAGTCACACCACAAGGGGAAATAGTTGAATGAACTGATGTGAAAAGGAACTCCTTAACAACTTCAAATAGGCTCTTTTACACTGTTTCATAGATTATTAAAGTGATCTGATTTTCTCTGTGCAGAAGAGATGAAGACTGAGATGATCTTAGAAGTTGCAACAGGACGCACATTGCTCTCTGTCTCTGCATGTTACCTTGTGCTGCTGAGGTTACTATTGTAACCATGATCATCCCGAAGTCCTAACCAAGTCGCTCTTGTCATCTAAACCAGTATCTTTTCCTAGCCCAAACCATGTCACTTTTGTGCCTCAACAAAACCTTAATCATAGCTGTGCAAGATCCCAAACCAATTTAATTTTTGTAGTAGTGATTTGCAAGGGTTTTGGAAGGCTTTGACAAATGACATAATCCTGCGAATTGTCGCATCACATCTAAAAACACTTCTATGCGCCATTCAAGAGGGCACTTAGAAACGACACATGCTATCATTTAATGTGGAGGACTTCTATAATTCCACTCAAATGGCGGTGTACGTTGATATATTGTGAACTTGATATATATCAGACATAGTAACATTTTATGGAATTCATAGTAACCATTTATATATTAAATTACCGGGACATACTGTCATTTAGCTAATCCATCGAATTAGATACTTGACATACAAAGGTATTTTATCACATACATCAATCTGTAAATCCAATCATACTATAAGGCAGACCTTGTTGTTGATTTGCAACACTGCCCACAATGTCTGATGGAATTGATATTAAAGGGATAACTACTTTTATATTGTACTGCCCAACCCTAATTACAGTTCATTACAAGCTAAATCCAAAACAAGGTGACAGGCTTCCCAACAGGTCTGAAGTAAGAGTTGAAAGGCAGCGTGAAATATTTATTTCTTATCTGACCCAAATGTACTGTTGTCAAGACACACTGTGCAATGCCCCTGGATTAGCTTCCTCTGCACAATGAAAGTCATCCATCTATCATCTTTTGTGTCTCTCACATCTTTCATTTCTGACTCTTTCATGGGGTCCTCCCATTGCCCTGAATTCCCCCTGTTCTTTTGCTCTCCCATCCCCACCACAACCCCTCTCACCCTGGTGTCTCTCAGTCCATCCCATCTCACTCCTGGAGGGGCATGCGCGGGGGTCGTGATGTCGGGGTGTCACAGTGGACTGCTGGGTGCTGTGATGTACTGCTGCAACCGATCCTCTCTGCTGGTGATGATACCTGCGTGTCATCACTCCTGGCACCCTCTGCAAACTTCACAGGGAGGCTGAAAATTAAACAGGGGCTCCCTTCCCTGCCTGTGGCCAAAGGAAACATGTGTGAGTGGTGTGTGTATGTGTGCTCAAGTACAGGAGTGCTTTTATATTGGGAGAGGAAGGTACATGCGGATGTGTACGTGTTGAAAGACAAATTTTTGGCCTTGTGCTTGCACGTTATACTTAAGCATGACTTTTTACTCATTTCTGTGGCATCATACAATAAATGCTAGTTGCATGTATTCATGTGGCCTTGTAAGTTGTGAACTGATGTTGTGAACGTGCTAAACAAGCAAAAGCCTGCCTGTATTCCTTATTTTCTACCTCGTTCTTTCTTACTCCCTCCACTTGGCTTCTCTGACCTCCAACACTTCTCTGCAGACAGCAAAATCATCACCAAGATGTCAAGGTACACTGGTGCTGAAAACACAAATACACATGCATGTCAGTGAGCATGCACACACAGCAGGCTTTTAGCTAGCCAGCACAACAAGCCAAAGCCAAACTTCACACCTGGGCTGGCTGGCATTTATTGGGTAAGCTCCCACCCGGTGGGAGGGGGGGACAACACCTTGCCACTGCTAAAACAATCTCACAGCTCTGTGACTGGGGGAAAACAAAGGCAGCAGTGCAAAAAGTCAAGAAATGGCACCCATTTGCTAAATTGCATTAACAGAAAATTGTGCTGAAAATGTAAACCCAGCGTTGGGAATTTAATCGCTTCGCTGGCTCATAATGGTCAAAGAATCGTGTAACTTCTCAAGAGGAAGTGTTTGTTCCATCTAGTGTCAAATTCAAATCCATACTTGCTGTTTATGAGAATACACCTACAACTAAAGCTGAACTAATACATATTTTATACCTGAACAATGGATCCAGTGACCATGTAGAATGTGACAGATGTCGCTCATAGTGACAAACCAACAGGGAATTATCAGCAGACTCTCTCTGTCCCTCAGCTCTACAAAGTATTTAGCATCTGTTTTCTGGTTTTCTGGCCTGAATCTTTACTGCTTCGGTTCACTCTCACCACGCTCATCACACTCATTTCCAGATGCAGCAGTCAGCTGTTTTCAGTGAGAAAGCTTTGATAAACCTGCTGTATTTCTCTGTATGCTACTGTACCTGCCCATCACCAAACAGCCGCCAGACAAGCTATAGAGCAGTTGGTGAACATAGTGGAGCATTTAGCTGCTAAAGAGCAGATATTGTTATTTGGAGTTGGTTTCTTGTGTGATCAGAAACATGACTGCAAAAATAAATGCTAACATTGCTAATGTGTAAATACATTAGCCATTACAACTTTTGTCAATGTTGTTATTATAGCTGTGTCTTCTATTGCCGTCAAGTACACACACACACACACACACACACACACAAAGATTTGGCAATCTTTTCTATCTGTAATGATAACCCCAAACTTACACAAGTAATTGCTGAGATCTTGGAAAATGGTGCCAGTCAGACACTCAGACAGGTTGTAAACAAATGGTTTATACAGATTATCTAAACTGCTACATAAAGCTGAAAGTGAGCCCAGCTAAAATGTCTGATTCCTCATAGCACAGAAAAACTGAGTGTTCACAACGATAAGATTTTCCAGAGCTTTCTTTGTTATCACATGACCAAATACTTGATAAAAACACATGATTACAACTGAGCCAACATCATGACAACTCATTTTACTCATGGATACTCAAAGACTCTGGAAAAAGCTATAAAGTGACCCTGAGTCAAATTTCCATGTTCTAATAAACTGGAATTCTTCTGCAATTTTTTTACAAATCTCTTTAAAACACTTCAGGTCACTTTGTTAAGGTCAAACTACCATCCCTGCAGCCACTATGAGTACAAAATGTGCACATTATTTCCAAGTGCCAAGACATCTCCATAGTTTTCAAAATGGATCCAATTTACACTTCCCGCTCAACACTTTATTTTTATGTCCAGCCCTTGAGAAGACAACGACAAGACTGTATTAGACCTTTTATGCAATGGTTTGAGGAGACTTAGTTGTCAAAAATCCTAATAAAACACTTGCTGTGATGGCGAATTCACCATAACCACGGCAAGTACTTTGAAGGTGACCTGTATTTTATCTGTGCTCATTCTTTTTTTCCTGCTGGTGTATTGAAAATGAGTTATGGCAGGGATGGGAGTGAGGGGCGTGTGAAGGGCAGGGTTTTAAAGGGCCGGCGGAGCGAGGACAGGAGGTCTAAACAAATGAAAGGTTGAAGGGCAAAAGGCACACGGAGGGAAGGGAATTGTTTGAAAATGTATGGAGAGGTTCACAATCAGGCAGGGAAACAGGGAAGGAGAGAGGAGAAGGTGGGAGAGCAAATAGAGCTTTGCACTACGCAGCGCAAGGTTTAAACAGCACAATAAACTAACATATTACTGACTCTTATTTGCACCTATAGCATCAAAACACAGCACCATTAAATACTGTTAAATTGGACTTTGTTCAAAAAGTTCTTAATTGATCAAAGACAACATGAAGTAACATGAAATAAGAAGTCTTACAGAGGTCTCAAAGATGATGAAAGCAGGTGTAAATAAAGTTGTGAAATGCACTTCCCATTCAACAGCAAGCCACCAGTAACCAGTAACTGTGATTCTGGCAACTTTTCAGGACAACAAAGAGAAATAGGCAAACTCCTCGGACAGGCCAGTCAACAAACAACCCAGTGCTACTCTCTGTGTTTAGGACTACCGTGTTCTTCAGCATCTTACATTGTGTCACTTTTGTTAAATTAACAAGTGACTAAGATATGTGCCATTGACATTTTCAGTATTTCTCAATAGCAGAGTATAGTCGCATCACACTTGGGCTAACAGCTGTTCCAAAAGCCACAAACTATCTGTTTTAAGATTTCTTTTAAACATGCTCCTGAGGTTTACTATCCATATTGAAAGATAAATCAGTATCTACAACATCAATTGTTAGAATTTGACATTAAAAAGTGAAAGAATTTATTCATAGTAGTTTGTTATTTTTTACAATCTTAGACAGCATTGTGTATATTATACTGTATGTCATGATAACTGATAACTCCAATGTCCAATATTTTTCAATTTTTATAAGCTGAATAATCTCAGCTATCTACACTAGGCTGGCCTCAGTCTGTCATGTGGGCGATGTTTAACCAGTGACTTGAGGTTGTGGGACTGAGTATGTTTAGGCTGCTTCAAACAGAAATGTTGAACTAACAAAGATTTTGGAAATTTGGAACAACTTTCCCTGTCTAGACAAATTAAGTGAACTGAACGAAGTATTATTGAATAAGATTATGTCAGTGACATAACATTATGACATACAACAGTGTGATCTTGAATGAATTTTTCTTCCAGCACATCAGAAGTTGAGGCAGATGATCCGCTGTGGCGACCCCTATGGGGGGCAGTCGTAGCAAGAAGGATTCTATGCATCTTAAAGAAAACTGAGTATTCAAAAACACTTTTTATATGTCTACATATATAAGAAAACTTACACTATACCATAAAACTGCTCTCATCTCATGCATACACGCTGGACACACAGCCTGCCCTGCACTCCCTGTTCTAGTTGCAAATATTATGGATTTTTTTCCTTGAGCCAAACTGGCTTTCCATTGCTGTTATTCTTTAATTATGAAGAACACACAAATATCAAACATCAGTGGAAGCTGTCTAAAAATGCTGCTTTAAAGATGGTGTTTTAAGAATACTGAGTTCCAGATTTCTGTGAAAGATGCAGGTAGCGGTCGGGGACGTCTACAGATGTCTGAGCTCTCATTTAGACGTTAAAGTTGAAGTAGTTGTCAATGTTGGTGCAGCTGTTCTGTCAACATCTTCTCACTGTCAACACACTGGGCTGTGGGGTAGAACAACCGAACTAACAGGATAACAGCAGTTTTATTAGCTTTTTTTTTTCACTTGTGAGAGTTTTCTTTTTATTATTAATCAGTTAATTAGTACCAGATAGAGACCTAGTGAAAATAAGTTTGAACACTGTATTTTAACTGGATATTTACCACAGGAAGATAAAGAAACCACCACAGAGAGAAAGGAGTAAATGTTCAGTGACAGGAGAGACACACATCTACAACTGCTCCTTTCCAGCGACCTTGACTCCAAATCCACAGCTGCAATTACAAACAAAATGAGGTGAGCTGTCGCTGAAAAACACTGAGATTGACCCACTTGCGTGCAGTCAACAATGAACTAGCTTTTCTTTACCTTTTGTTGTTGCCTCGCTCCCTGTCTCCTTTGCTGCTGGGAGGGGGAGGTGTTAGGGGAACAAGGTCTTTGAGTGCTAAAATGACTGTTGTTGTGCGATATTTACAGTGGCCTCAGAATCAGAGCGACAAATTACACTGTCAGGGACACATCCATGTGGGATGAAGAGGAGGAGAAGCTTCAAATGTTCACCATTGAACACCTTCAATAGCTGGTAATACAAGAGGCGTGGCTGCTCCTATTAAAATGTAGGCCTGAATCAATACGAGGCATAATTAGAGTTGTTAGAGCAAATTAAAACATGGCTATTATGTGTCCGTACAATGTTGTTCTGTAAACTGTTATTACAAGGGGAGAAGCTTTGTGTTTATGTGTGTGTGTGTGTGTGTGTGTGTGTGTGTAATAGAGTGAGGATTTGGGCAGTCGGTTAGAGATGGAGGATTAGATGTGATAGTTGCCTCTTTCTACTGTAATTACCACTCCCTTTATTGACAGAATGCTCACTTTTCTCTGGCTTTTGTCTAAACTACAATTTCCTCCATTGTACAGTAGTAATTTTGATGTGTATTTCTGCAGCGGTGGTGCCTCTTTTTCACTGTTTGAAATTGTTGTTATCCTCACCTTAGATGAACAGTAAGCTGCAACACCCACCCTCGTACGCACACACACACACACACACACACACATCACTCAGCCATTGTGTGTTGTCTTTAAACATTTAAAATCTAACAAACATATTTCCGATTAACAGCCGAAGACACCACTTCGAAGTACTGAGTCAGTCTTTCACATGTGTCATCCTCAAACATGATGTAGTATTTTTTTCTATTAAGTGTCGTTCTCTCCTTTTCCACCCTTTGGGAAAATTATACTTTCTGCCTAAATGTAGTTGTGAGAATCCAAGTAACATAAATTGTCAGCTGCTCATGACCTCTGCTGACCACACATAATAGAAACACATACAAATGTTCCTCCCACATGTGTGTTGAATGTCAATGTGGCATGTAGTATGTACAGAATAGTTACTTGCATAAGAAAACTGGAAGACAGGCACTACACACAGTCACACATATACCTGCGCTCTTGTGTGGTACAAATATATCAAACTATACTCTAACACTTCCAGTTAATGTACTACATTTTGTCTTTGGTCAGACAAACTTGCTTCAATATCTAACCACAAGCAGTAGCAAAGAAGCCCCCCCACATGAAGATAAAACAATACCAGAAAATAAAATAAGGCTGAGGTTGGGGTGAGCCAGTGATTGTGTAGCATGGATGAAACACCTGATGCCAATCAGCTAATGCAAAGGCAAATGATTTATTTTATTTTTCAAAATGGCAGAAATCGTTTTCTGCAATTTACACAAGTGACTCTCTGTGTGCAAGCAATGCAGTGACCATGTTTTCCCAGAGAAAAAGTCACGTTGTAATGGCCTTGCTGTTTGAAGTATATATCAATGTGTAGACTAATGTGTAGAACTAAACATATTAAATAGATGGAATTACATGTCAGCAGCAGAACATGTTTAGTTTTATGAAGATTATACGTTAAAATTCCTTTCAGTAATAGGATTAAAATTTATTTCACGGGTTTATTTTTACATTTTATATCATTTTATTGATTTCCAAATGATTGGTTTGCATGTAAATGTACCCAGTACAAATGGCAACATTGGGGTCAGTCCATCCTCAACAGAAAAAAGGGCGTTATAGCTTGATTGTGCAGCGGATGATTATGACCCATATTTAATTGTTTTGTTAGGCTATGGTCTCTAGTGGCAGAAGAAGTAGGGTAATGTAGGGTAAAGAGCGACAAAATAATGTCAGGAGGTTGTGAGGTGGATGGCTGTGTCAAGTAAACTCAGGACTTTCACTCAGGAGACTGCGGTTAGTAGTCCTGTGTGACAGAAAGTTTGACAGTTAAATAACATTTTGTAGATGACTTATGTCACATGAAATACGAAATGTACTTATTTTACCCCAAACCACAATCTTTTCCTAAACATAACCAAATTACCACCATTTCACAACATTTACCATGTGTTAAAAGTCATGTGACTTAGGGCACGTGACTTTCGAGTAACATACTGAAGGTCCACTGGACTTGTACTTGCCAACGCTCGTACACGTTGTTATGGAGAATGGTGAAATATGTTGTTGTGACTTCCAACAAACAGATATGTCATTTTGGAAAACTGTCTTATGTGTCGTTTTGGGACACTTGACAATCAACCTATTTTGTTGTTTAGGTATAAAGACGTGTTGTTACAGTAACCTGTGCTGGTGGGGAAATTAGGAGAAAGGTAGGGTAAGGGTAAGACTCCTCAGTCTTGTCCATCACCTTTTGGGTGTCAAAACCCAGGCGGTGTTTTTTTTAAATGTGTGCTCTACAAGTGAAAAGTTTAGATTTTTAGTGTGCACTTCTCAAACGAAAACACTTATTACAAATTCTCACAATTATCCAACTGTGTTTGACCAGTTATCAGGGACAACAAAGCCAAGCAAGAGGCATTCCCTACCTAAATATGATACAGGACAAGATGCAGCATAATTGTAGAGTGCTCACTGACAGAAATCAATATGAGGCGTGCTAATGGCCAGAGTCCTCCATTGGAGAGTGCTCTCATTGACTGGCACGGCGTTGTATCTGGTAAAGAGCAAAGTTGGAACAATTACAGTAATCTGCGTGCAGAGTGATGGTCCTCCATCTGGAGTGGAGCTGTGATGAGTGGTGCTCAGCTTTGATCAGCCTGCTATGGCAAAAAGCAGTAAAGCAAGGCACAGTTTGGAGAAGTGTATGATGGGACGCTGATGTTCCACAGGGACTGGAGGTATTGATTGAGAAGATTGGCAGTAACTGAAATGTTTGCTCTCATTAAAATAGTTTACAATGAAAATGTGGAGGAGAAGAGGCAGAGTTACAATGGATTCACATGTACTGTGCAGATTTATTCTAGGGCTGAACAATTTTCTGAAAATTTCAATTGCAATTTTTCTGAACAATATTGTGATTATTAAACCTAAACTGGCATTGATGATCTACATCAACAGGCTTGTATCATGCGTAATAAAACACTTGTCAACACCAACACAGGTTAGTAACATTATATTTATTGACATCAGTTAGTAATTCATTGATAACAGTCAGTCAGTTAGGTTAATAATAGCTATACTGTGCTTTGTGTATACCATTTTATCACAAAATGAAACTAAACTAAAGTAGGTTACATCTGACAATAGTTGACATCCGACTGACAATCCCTAATGATACTGTTACTGTCGCTACTGGCAGCTCTGTATTTTAGCTGCTTAATGTTAATGTTAGCTTTACACTGCAGGACAAGCTGCTTTGTAGCCTTGAATCTCAGGGATTCTGATGCAGAGCTTTCAAGTTTAGGATAAAGTGATGATATGAAGTTTAAAAATTTAAATGGAGACTCTGACAACTTCCTCTGTCTTCTGTCAACTTCCAAGCTACCTGCCAGCTACCTATCTAAAATAAATATGAGGTGATCACCTAAATCATTTATCTAGAGAGAAGACTAAGGCATTTAATTAGTCTCAAAACCCCCAAACATAAAAGCCAGGCGTGTGCATGTGATACCAGTGCACAGAGCAGAATGGAATGGAAAAACACTAGTGCAAGGGTGTATTTTCTAATTTGGGGGCATTGTGTTTTTAAAATGGAAACTTCATCAGCATTATGGCTATGAGGATGACTTAAGTAAGTGTAATTGTAATTATCTGAAAATGATGCAAAAATAAAGTTAGCTACTTAACTTGGATTTAACCTGGTCAACCCATCCTATCCTGTTTGTCTCAGTTTTCTTGATAACAGACTCAGACTTCGTGCTTAATCACACACTTGCATCAAAAGTGAGACTAATGCTACATTCAATTAAACCAAAGAATCAACGCATCATCTTTTCAAGCCACATTTTAATTCAGCAGTCAGACCGCAGCCAATGTTTCAGCCTCGTGGGCACCTCCACTCAAGCTACTCAGCCAGATCATTCTCAGGCTTCCTCTCCTCCGTCTGCGAGAATCGTGAAAAGCCAAGAATTGCAATCCACCACGGCGCGCCCTCCTTCTGCATTGGCTGTTTTCATATCTATTAGGGCTGTCCCCGACTAAGGATTTACATAGTCGAATCAGAATCGTCAAGTCCTGCCTATAGTCGACTGCTAGTCGAATCGTGTGTGTGTTTTTGTGCACGGCGACACACAGTAGCTCCGCTTTAATCTTGAGAAGCTGCAGAGCTGCAGTCTCTATTCATTCAACTTAAACAGTAAATCCTTGAATCCTTTTCTCTCTCTCTCTCTCTCTCTCTCTCTCTCTCATTCACCGGGCTTGTGCAGAGTTTTACGTGCATTACTGCTGCCATCAGCTACATGCAGGTCGTGGTTCCCCGCGGGGTTATTTCAAGTAGCCGGCTGTTTAAAAATGATAAAATATTCTTTATGTGGTTCATCTACGCTGATAAATAATCCGAAGGTCTCGCGAGGTGGGAACAACTCGGCACAACACCGTGAAGCTGGGGCTAGGTCTCTTCAGCAAGTGTTCCTCCACTGCCACTACACACACACTACGCTTACACATGCGCACTGACGACTCAGGGTTAGGGTTACAATTTTGGATTTATTCACGCACTTTAAAAACATTTATTGAAAGTTTTACTGTTTTTACATGTTTATTTACAGCATTAAACATTGAAATGTATATTGTATTAGGCTGAATATTAACTTCTTGGGAGAAAACTGGTAGTTCTTTGTAAAATCAGACGTTGAGCACCCCCATATCACCAAAATGGCATGATCCTTGTTTCCGCTGAGTTGAATCAGGCTCCGCCCATCGAAGCATCGAATCTTCGACTATTTGGGGTCAGCCCTAATATCTATCAATACTCATGTGTCAAGAAACACAGAGCCTCCCGCGCTTTCTGCAAGACACGGCTTTACATTTTATAGGGACAGGTTTTTATAGCTACCGTATTCTTTTTGCTACCCAGGCATCAGGGCCCCTACATCAGTTTAACCAGGGAACATATTGGGGTGTTCTAGATTACAAACTTTTATCACATCTTTGCAGATCGTGCGTCTCTCTTCTGCGAGCTGTGTGGCGCCGGGGTCCCACCCCACGACAGCATGCACAGTCTTCGCTCCCCGACCTTACTCACGATCCTCTTCCTCCCAGAATCCCCCAGTATTCAACATTTATTCCCCACTGCTCCCATCATTCCTAAACCCATCAACATATGCCTTTCAGTTAACAATCTCATCCCAAAAGGCGTAGACAAACGGGACGGCCAGTTCTCTACCAGTGATGCAGGATGCTGTGCAACAATTTGAACCATATATGATGCCTGTACCAGGAAAAGTTGCTCACACAACCCAACCACACTTGCAGACTGACTAGCAAGCACCTTGGATGACACATGCAAAATGGAAATGCGCCTCTGGCAACACTTCCTGTCTTCTGCATTCCTTTTGGCACATCCGACTATACACAGAGGCAACTCCTTCTGTTTTGCTTGTTGTTATGGATGGAGATGGTTCGCCACGCTCAGGTCACTCAACACCCGAGACGGATCCCCTAAACTGAGTTTCCTCCCTGGCCTTCAATATATCCATCCCATACCAGCCTAAATGGATAACTTCTTCCCCCATGTTCCTCCCTCACACCCATTTATCCATCTATTTTATTAAACCTTTAAAATCACATGGCTGTGGTGTGTTCCTTGCTAGTGAACTTCCAACCAATCACACTTGAGTGTTCTCTGTGACAATGGTGTAATACAATACATGGTAATTATTATTATAACATTTGGCTTGTAATAATGAAAAAAGTGTTTTTATCTACTGCCACTGAAAACTCACTTTCATTTGTGTCCAATCAAAAATATTACATCATCATGGCGTGCTGTTTAGCTGAGACGAGCATGCGCACCATGTACTAAGGCCAAGTACTCAGTCCAGGTTCGACCCGCGGCTCTTTGCTGCATGTCACTCCCTTTCTCTCTCCTACATTTCCCGTCCCTGTCCCCCTGTACTATCCAATTAAAGGCAAAAAGTCATAAAAAATATAAATATAATATATATTTGCTATTCATCATCCAGAATTTCAGCTGAAATGAAAAAGTATCTTCATTGCATCAAATTATTTTGAACCAGCTCACCTTTAATCAGATTGTTATTAATTCTCAACACCAAGAACCTAAATACATATATACATATTAAATAATCTGAGAAGGGCCAATACACACCCCTACATTCAAACATTTGACTTGCTTACTGTATGTGCACACTGTTCTCATTCTTTGTTTCTGCTCTCCTATCTCTGGCCCTGTTCTAACTGAACGGCTAGAGAGCTATATCATACTCAGCACATCAAGGCTCAGCACATATAGGATAAACAATGCCACAGTCAGAGCCATCACTTGGCTGCATCCCCAAATCAATTCCTCACACTCTTCTGGATTAGCCATGGATGACTTAATTGATTCAGCACAGTCAAGTGATCTTCAAACAAACAGGCTTTTCCAACTTGAAAAGGGAGTGACAGCCACCAAACCTGAACTCTCTGTAGATGACAAATCATTCCTGCAGGCGACAGACGTTATTCTTAACAATGGTGGCTGGCTGCTACTGGAAAGATATCTTCTGCCTGTCCTACATTTCTACATAAAATGGGCGAAGAGCGAACCAAAACCAGCGATGGGTCATTGCTGCCGTTTACTAATCAAGAAGTCTTGAAGATAAATTTCTGTGATAACAGAGACGCCTCGTGGTTGGCGCGTGCCTCTGCGCTGTCTGCGAGAGTGAGACGGAGACTTTTTTAGAGGTTTATCATGACTTTGCTTTTACACCACCGTTTAATCTTGCCTTGGAGTGGCAGGATGACAGACAGAGTGATTAACACTGGTTCTATCAGAGGGCAGTTAAGCGGCAGCCATTCTCAGTGGACTTCTTCTTGTGCCCAAGCCCTAAGGAAGAAGGGTTTTCATTGTAATGTACAGTAATTGCAACTTATTCCCAGGAATATTTCTAAGCTCATTGTCACTCCTCGTGTTCTACATTCAGCACCTGAAAATCATACCATCATATTTATGGGTATCTGTGTTGCCAAATCAAGCTACATTTCCAATTCCCGACAATATATAAAAAAACTTCCTTCAAATGGCATCTTCGACAGAGTCGGGGAGTGAGTGATATGTATCCACAGCTCTGTTGAACATCATCAGACAGGAAACAGGGAAGTGTTTACTGGTCTGCCAGGAGGATGTGCTAGGACAGGTTTCTCCCACAGCAGGCAGGCTGAGTGCGGAGATTGCAGAGGGAGGTGGGAGCAGGGTAGAAATGATGTGAGGCTTAGAATCAGCAGCAATGGAAATAGTGTCAAAATATCCTCAGACGCTAGTACTCTTACTTTATGTACAAGTAGGGGGAAGGTAGTTGGTAGGCAAAAAGATTGGTTCTTTTGCGTTCACATTTTCACTCCTTGAATAACCTTTTGAACTCAAAATGTGCCTACATTGCTTATTGTAATGTCATTTCTGGAGTATCTTTAAAGGCTTCATTTCCCTAACCTAAGGTTATGTTAGTAAATCATAATAATTGATAAAGGTATTGAAATTGTGCCATTTTTCATCATATTTTACTAAATAAATACACAAAACATATTGATCTAAAAGATTTCTAAATGTAGAAACATGAACAAAATATATCTTAACACTCCACAAGTATTTGAACTATGTCAGTTTTGGGGGGATATATGCTCTGAGTTCATCTGCTCATAGTTAGTCAGTGAACCTGGGTATCTTTTCTTTGCCATTAAGAATTGCCAATGCCAATTAATAATTTGTTCCAAAAGTAGCCATTTTGCATTGTCATGTGATTTTTCACCACGTGTAACATAACCTAACACCACGTGTAACATAACCTAACGACGCTCGGGTCAGTTTACAACGTGATGACCCAAATGACACTGGAATGAACACTCCGGTCTTTGCCCGTCTATTCTTGTGAGTCCCCCATCTTTATGGAGATGCAATACTAAAATGATGGGGTGCTCCTTTAAACTATGCTTATTTTCCACACTGCAACATAGTATGGGTTGGTACACTATCTGCAACTGCAACTGCAAGTGTGTTAGAAATATCTGACACATTGATTAAGATTTTCTTCTCAAATGTGTGTTGAATTATTTTGTCAATCTCCATTGCACCTGATCATTGTGTTACTTTATCATAGACACATTACATTAACTATCTGTAGTATACTATTCAACCAATCTAAAGCAGTCAGTCACTGATCACTGCGAATAAGATATTGAAAAACACTATGGAAATGCTTTAATTTTTCTATGCTTTAACTATAACTTTGCAGTCAAATAACATAAAAAACACACATACACACATTCAGCCATCTCTGGAGTTTAAGTGGGGTATAATGACTGTCTGTCAAACTCAATTTATGTAGATTGAATGTATTGAGAACACTGATGTATGATGACTTTTAAATTATTTACATAAATAGTACACGAGATGTTGCCATGCTGCTTTGTGTGATACACGTTTTCAGACCAATTCAAGACTATTATTAGGTACAGATTTATCACAGCACAAGTTATACAATTATTCAAACGTCTTCATTTTTTATCATCTCAGTTTGCTTAAGATATAAAAGTGGGGGTCACGAAGATGCCACTTTAGCAATGTTCTTTCAGAAACAAATTCATGCTGAAAAAGTTGCTAAATTAAGAAACAAGTGTGTGTGGATGGGGCTGACAGTGAGGAGAAAGACTTTACAGAAAATTGTGATTAAAAAGAAAAATCAGTTAAAAGATGGAGGTAGAGAGGTGAGAACATAAACATGTATAGAGAAATAGAGTGAGCTAAGGTGTGTGTGTGGGGGGGGGAGGGTGGTGGTGGTGGGGTTTAGTGTGAAAGGGGTTAATAGCAAAGTGGAGGCTCAGAGCTGATCGAAATGCAGAGCGCGTCCCCCCAGCCCTGTGCTCAGTGATGAGTTGGAGCTGAGATCTGGCGCCCGCTATAAAGGAGCTCATTGAAAATAATTCAGAGTGACGGCTGTGCAGGAAGGGAAACAGGGAAGGGGGTGGGGGGTGGAGGAAGGAGGGAGGGAGGGAGGGAGGGAGAAGGTGGTATGGCTACAAAGGGAGCTAGATGGAGAGCGAAAAGGGTAGAGTGGGAAGAAAGAGAGGTGAAGATTGAAATACGAGGGGAGACGGGCATGGACGACAGCTGATAAGTTGAGAGGGGTCAGAATTATGAAGGCGTCGGGAAAGTAAAAATAACAATCAGCATGAAGAGAAAATGCAGCTGTGTGTGTGGAGAGGTGTATGGTGTATAAATCATACAGGACTCAGCACTACACCTGCGCCAACACTCAAAGTTCTAAGCCTACTACTATTACACCACACAATACAAAAGTACTGGACAGAATGAACAATATGGCATCTTACAGTGTTCATATCATGTGGGATAGAGAAAGCAATGGGAAATATTCCCATGCTTGCATTGTCATCGGACAACTCGACACGGCGGCTGCCAGTCTGATTGTGCTTCTGCTTGTCACTATTACACTTAATAGAAAATCAGCTGTATAAGACAAGTCAAGTCACTGTTTACAAGGATAGGACCCTCTTGAAATTGAGATGATGCATCTCAAGAAGCTATCCTTTAATAAATTCAAATTCAAAATAGACCAAATTAAGGGACAATTTTCAAGGCAAGGTCAAAAAACTGTGGCGTAAGAACAAGCAACACAGATATAGAACAAAGGACTTTTAGAAGTGGGGGAATCAAGACGGGCCTGCCTGCTTATTCTGTTGTAGCAATAAATGGATCTGAATGTAACAGGCATGGCTATTAAACTAAATGTTGTATTTATGGATGATTTATCCAAGAGGAAAAATAAATAAAATGGCTACTGGAACAATTAATGTTATTCATGCAACACTGAGCAATGGTTTAAATGGATGCAGTTGGTCATGTGGAGGGTTAAAAATACTGTGCATGGTACATCACCATGTCCTTTCATTTTAACAGTTTATCTTGAACAACATGTGGCTAGATGTTAGCTTTTTAAGGGACTCACACATTATAATTGTAAATAAAAAGTCAGATGTACAGGAGCTGTCAGAAAAATTTAATTTTCTTAGTCATAGCACAGCTTGGATGTTGACATAAACATTATTTTACTACAACTGGTATTTTGGAAACTGGTAATACAGCATTGCCTGAATTGGGACAATTAATATCAAGCTTGTCATGAGGTCATCCTCTGGGGAGCACGAATGTGCTACATTTTATGGCAGTCTGCCCATTAGATTTGACACATATGTTTAAGTAAACATTTTGGCCTGCGGGTGTTGTTAGTGGAGAGGTCAGGAGGTCATTATAACAACTTTACATAAGAAGTTAGGATTCATTTTCTGGGCAACATCAATATGTAGAGCGAGTGGCATGGCAATCTGCCCAGTGATTGTTGAGACATCCTGCTCAGGACCAAAGTGCTACCAGGGTAGGAAGTTTGAGGATATATAAAATGCAGCATAGAAATTAGTCACAAGCTGCATTGCATCAGGACTGACCATACATGTGCGATGATCAAATGTAAAGCAATACCAAGGACTCTGAGCTGTTCAGCAAATCCCTTCCTCAACACTTTGGCTCATGTGCCAAAGGCTTTGCTCACCTAGAAGCCCCAACACATCAGCACAGTGCTAAAGGCAGCACAAGCCGTCACCTTACTGCGACTGTTTGACCACTGCTGTCAACACACAGAGATGAGAGAAAGAGGTTGTAACCCAGCTGTGGGGTTAAAGTTTACATTACAGCACGAGGATGGACATGTCATCACACCGCCAAATGACTCGTCTCAGAAAAAAAAGAAATAAAGATAGAAAAATTGGGGAAGGCAGGGTGTAGGGTGGGAGGAGTGGGAGGTGTAAGTCATGGCCTCCTCTCAGCGGCCTTACTATATTAATGTGGAGCCCTCCAAGACCTCTATTAAACTGTGCAAAGCTCATCTGGAGGAGCAGGCACATCTTTTACGCTAACGCCACTGTGTTAAGCACACAGGGAGCCTGCAGAGAGGCAGGCGGGGGGTTAATGGGGCTTGATGCACTGCAGGGGGCGAGATGAGGATGGGCTGGGTGAGGCAGGGAGATGGGGGGTACTGATGGTGCGTCAGACCACAGCAACACCCAGCTGGGACTCCCACCCCCTGTTCCAGAGCTGTTACCCTCTATAGTCATAAATGCTGTGTTGAGGTGGAAAGAGTAGGAGCAGGGGGTCGCTTGGATTTTATGCCCCACAATTAAAGGATAATTCCCGGTTAATACAAGTTGGGTCTTGGTTTTATATTTTCAAATTGTGATTATCACTTTTTAACTTGGGGGTACTGGAATTTCTACCCCCTACACAAGATATTAAGTAAATTATGCTAAAATTCTTAGTTTAAAATTCGAACACGTGCATGGATTTACATGTTTACATATTGTATACGTGTTGTCACAGACTTAAGATTTTTAAATATAGAATTTTGAAGGAAATTCATTCTGATTGAAAAAGATAATAGATTAAAATGTCTATCCGTATTCCTTCATGTCTTCCTAATAAAACCTTATTTAAAAACTATAACTGCGGAGTTGCATGTCCACACTCTGTGGGTTCATCACTATCTTTCTCAGGACATATTTGATATTACACATAGTCATTTGGGCCATTGTAAATATAGAAAATATTGATATGTGCAGCTTTAAATACATCTTTGCACACCTCAATGTGACAGGTGGGCTGGAGGGTTGCAGAAGTTACTAAAGTGAAAAAGGTGAACTGTGTTTGCAATTATTATACTCACAATTTTTGATGATATACTTATAGACAGCCTTCTATATCTATGCTCTTTTGTAAAAATTATATAATATGAGACTTCCCCTCTTGGCTGCCAGTGTAATACACTATAACACCAGTGAGTTCACAGGTATATCTCTGCTTATTCAGCTGCATGCACTTTAGCGCCTCTGACAAAAGAAACCATGTTTTCTCTCTAAACTGTGAATGCATAAAAGTATGCAGGATTCACCGGAGCACACATTAATAAATCAGCGTACAATAGTGCATTCACTGGTCAATATAAACACCATACACACACTGTCACAAAGCACGTACGCCTGCGAATAGATAGTTGAGCCTTTGCTCATTGCTTGGGCCACTTTCTGAACACTACCACGTGTATGATGAGATATCGAGCTGGGGCTTCACACCGCACTCTGATTTATAAAAGATCATCTTGGAGCATGCTGCCGTCCTCGCTCTGTATTTCACCACTGCAGCTTTTCAACTTTGAGAGGCGAGGGGAATTCAGAAGGGCAGGGTGAAAAAGTGAGAGGGGGTGTTCAGGGAGGAGAATAACAAAAAGTGCTTGGAAGTTAACTGAGAAATTTCAACTTGGAAGAAAACCAGATTAATTGCAGAATAAGTCTAACAAATCAAATCAAACATGTCGAATATGCCAAACAACTGGTAAGCAGCTTTTAGAAAGAGATGAAGAGAGGGAAGGGAGGTGGGGGTGGACAGGAGGGTGTGTTTGCATCTGAAACTCCTCACTATCTCCAAGTGGGATCAAATCACAGCCGCTCACTCTTTGCTTTTTTTTTTTTTTTTTCAATAGCCGATCAATTTAGCACAGCGCGGAACATTGCAGTAAACATCGACGGAGTCATTTTCTGGCATATTAATGTTTACATCCAATCAGCAGGATGTGGGGGCGGCCTAATTAACTCAATCAGCTGGAGGAATGTGCCAGCAAATGAGAGCCATACCTAGGGACCGCGCACAATTGATCACTTCAACAGACTCTGCACTCAATTGTTTCTTGACAGCACTTCAGAGCACCTGAATTAGTGAGGGTGCATGTGGTGATTAAAAAAGACATTTTTCCCTTCGTTTTTCCTTTCTCATAACTATGTTTGAAAGAGATACTGCCAGCATCATAATCTAAGTTTGTAGAGGGAAGAAATAGTTGGCATACAGCAGCAGCATAATAATCTTTTCAGTTTTTCCACCCAGCAGTTTAATTACTACTAGAGGAGCACAAATGATCAAACTGAATATGTTCTCCATTTTGGAGAAATTATTTCTTTCTCTGGCATGAAATTGATCAAGAATTGATTTGGGATGGGATGTGAAGGTGGGATATGGATGATTGCAGACAATCAGTGAGTTGCACCCAAGTAATGCCTTTTTACTGTGGGCTCACCTATCAGTTTCTCTCATGTAGCAGAGCCAGAAGCTACAGTATGTGAGCGAGTGTCTGGAAGTGTGTGCGTGTTTAGAGGGGAGGTGTGTGTGTGTGGGGGGGGCTGCAATATCAGACCAAGACAGAAAAAAAAGGCTCAACCCAAACACAATAATAAAAACCATGGCGTTATCTTCTACACTCCCAACACACACCACCCCTCTGCCTCTGTCCCTGCCCATCTCTCTCTGTCTTGCTCTCTCTCTTCTTCTTTTATTTTTTTTACGAAACTAGCCTAGCTTCCTTTCCGTACCCCCCTCCATGTGTATGAAAAATCAGCAAATAAAAAGTTACATTAACCCCACAATGACCTTTCCCACGTAATACACTGCAGCCTGATGGGCCAACCCGGGAGCTTCATCGAAAAGCTGTCATTCTCTGCTATGCCAAGCACTGCCTGGGGAACATTTACCGGATAATTAATATATTAAATGCATGAAAAATAGTTACACAGGGGCCCCTTTGTCAGCTCTTCCACCGCACGGGGGAAGAGGGATACAGCCTGTGAACCATCAATATACAAGCATCCTACTTCAATGGGCCATCATAAAAACTGCTCATAATTTTATGGCTTCATTCACGGCCCCCGCTGTAAAGGAAGGCCATATTTCCTCGTAATTCACTGGAGCTCGCGGTGGCTTTTTTATGATTTGGCGGTTTTAAGCCGCCGCCGCAATTATGGTGGTGCTCCTGGCCCCGGTGTGAAGGACGAGCAGGGGTCAGCGGTGAGCAGAGGCGTGATGGAGTGTGACTGAGGCCCACCAAACACATACACACACACAACCTCTGGCTTTGTGCACCTTGGTGCTGGTGGCGTGCGGCTGACACACTGTCAGTCAGCGCTGTTGCTGTCCCCTCAGTCATTAAGAGCTCAGATCAGATGCTATAGATCAGCAGGTTTAAGCTCTCTCTGTGACTGTTTCTGAGGTGGAGTTAAGATGTTGGCCATGCCAGTGCTTATAGGGCCAGTTGACTCATATTACATAAAAAACAAAAAAAACATTTTCTCACTTGACTCTAGTGGTATCCAGCCAGATAGCTTTGGTTATTTGCCCAGGTTATCCCACCCCAAGTTATTTCCACCTCCACCCCAATTAAAATATATATAGATATATAGATATATATCAACAGCAAGGTCTCTGTCCAGAAACAGTGCTTTTGTTACTCCAGACATCACTGTCTACAGTTTATTTCTTTGGAGGTGAAAGACAACTATTTAAGCGTGGAGCGTTTATTGAAAACAAAAGTTATGTTTACATTGCAGTGTGTTGTTTTCCTTAATGTTTGCAAGCTAGCAGTATTTTGTCTTCCCCTCATTTTGATAGTAGAGTGCTGCATTCTGTGGCAAATTACTGCCAACTGTCAGTCTCCCACAGGGTACATTTCAGTACTGTTGAAATTGTATAAGTGCAGAAATGTTTTTCTATGTTGTCATTTAAGGCATTTATTGTTGTTTTCACAAATGGACTTAAAGGATATGTAGAATCGATTTTCTTTGTCTGTACTTGACCCTGAATGTGGATTTTAAACTTTGTCTGTATAAAAGCCCCTTTACACTGTGCGATTTTGGGCAGTCTGAGAAAAAATGTTGCGGTGGTTGCGCTGTGGAACGTGAGACAAGGCCACCAATGGTGGGCATCTTGCAGTTTGTATGGTTTTGTAGTTTTATTTCCTAATTTGAATAATAAGTCACGTGCATTCTGTGGTTTTTACAATTACTGGTTGTTAAACATATGGACATGACATGTGGATTTTGGAGAATAATCTCTCTATGGACTCCAATTCTATGTTGATGTTGATTGCCCTTTTTTTTATTTGGTCTCCCTGAGAGCCCACACCTCACAAAAGAGTGTGCACTAAATCTTTATTGAGACAGTGCTCTGACACTTAAATACTAACCAGGTACAAAATTTAGGTGTGCTCAGTTATCTGAGTACAAAGATCTTGGATTGTCTGATTCCTGCAGCATGGATGCCCAGTCAGGTTTTAAAAACAGTGAAACATGGAGTTTATATCAGTTTGTAACTCGTGTCTCGGGTTCAGTAGGATGCCGATTGTACAGTACATATGTACTCACTTATCTTGTATAAAATTTTGTATCTAATTTAACAAAATCAGGAGGGATTTTCTTTTTTTGCAAAAAAAAAAGATATTGCATTTGACTTAGAAAACCTTGAGTTCATTACGTATGAACACTGCAGACATGCTCCATTTCACAGTCTGGTTTTTGGTGATTAAACAGCAGTGTGCTATTTACATGGGGAATTAACTTGAGACCGTGTGATGGCTATTATCCTCCTACAGACACATGAACAAATATCCAGATACTGTACGTGTACAGACCAGCAAGCGCACGTGCACATAGACAAATACAGGAGCATATGTTATGGTTGTTGTATGGAGTACAAACACACACAGTATGCTTGTGCACGGAATACATATTTGCACACTCTTATTGAGAATTCACAGACATATTCATCCAAATGTTATACAAACACTATATATGCATATTTCCTTGCATGAAATGTGCTCCCACATATATGAATGTATGCATGTTATCAAATTATCACAGCAATAATTATCTGCACACGTGCATGTGCAGTAACAAGGCCTTTAAGATAGTGTGACATTATAGAGAAGTCAACACAATCTAAAGTTAATATTGGAGTATGTTATTATTATTTTTACTGATGTGTGATTATCCAAAGAACACAGTAACACCTGACCCTGTTAATGCCTGAATTTCTCTGTGAATTCCACACTATGCACTCCCATAATCATGCCTGCACACCTATTTGTTACCAAGAAATATACCCTACGACCTAGACGTTGATAATAGTCCTATTCATTAAATATTACTCTTGTCAAAAGGGTGCTGCGGGTAGAAGGGCATTTCATTTCTGATGAAACACAAGCCTGAAGAAAGAGACAGAGATCCTGGAGGAAACCACATTAATTTTCTGAAGCAAATGGCCCCGATTCCTCCAAATGACATTATGTACCTCTAGCATTTTATTCTGTGACATAAATGGCATTGAGGTGTAATTTAATACCAAAATACTGAGATACTCAGGAGAGCTTTCCCAGGATTCAGTGAGGGAAAATCACCAGACTGGAAGGTCAAGCTAGGACTCAAGTAGTGCTTTGTTATTATAACATGTTAGCTCTGGAAGTAAGTTATAACCTTATTAACAAATGGGAGGTAGATTTAGCAGGAGTGATAGGCACAAATCCGATCTATACTGGATTGTTTAACATATTTTGATCTTTCTTCTCTCTAATGCAGGTATTGGCTGAGAGTGGAACTAGCATAATGTCCCTGTTTTGTACCTGTTGAGTTGGGTAAATCTAACACACAGACATCATATCATATTGGAAAGAGACCGACAGCCACAGTCTGGGTTTTAAAAATACTGTAAACATGAGTTAGATTTAATTTCATCCACCAAGTGTTAGTTTGTTTCCATAGACTGTAACTTCCCCCTAGGTTGTTCAAACCCCCTAAAATTCCCAGAAAGAACACATAGGACATGAAGTCCCATCAATGGCAGCTATGTCCTAGCCTGATTCCACAGCTCTGAATCACTGTCCATTTCATTGGTTCAGCGACTTATAGGGTTGGTGTTGTGGAGGCAGGATTAAGAATGGGGATGTCATTTTTCCATACAGTGAAAAACCCAGATGAGAGCGTATAGGTTGTTATAAATTCCCCTACAAAAATATCCTAAATAAACATATTTCATCAATCCATGTGATAAACTTTAACTGCTTCTAGTAACGGATTCCACAGTGTCGACCCCTGCTCGACCTTCACACTGAGAAACTGAATGAAGAAGATTTGGCAATTTAACATCACTTCATTTTTTCAGATAATAAGGCTAGCTATGTAGGTAATGTGTTTAATACGTGTTACCTTTTGTGACACATCAAGGGTCTTCATTCCAGTTAAGAATTCACCACAGTTTAATACTCATCACCTCGTCCTACATATCTCAGCCTCATTTCCTCTACAACAAAACACGTGTTAATCCAGACAAATCTCACTTTACAAAGTCTGCTTGTCTGCTTCATACACCACTCAGACAGTTTAATCAAGCAGTGTGGTATTTATGCAATCAAACAAAACAAATCAAAACTAATTTTGCTGCTCATGAGAATATTTAGTTAGACCAAATGAACAGTGTTACCAGTTTGATGTATTTTTGGGGGGGTCTGGTTTGCATGCTGGTTTACCTGTGCTTTTTTTTCTTTATGTATATAAAAATCTGTAAAAATCTGACTGCAACCTGTGTTTTTAGTCTATTCAAATTAATCCCAATTCATAAACTGCATGGCAAATTAACTCAGATCTCCCATTTAGGCCTGGATATGATTGGCCTCTGCCTCCTCTCAATCCTCTTCTCTCTGCTCGAGGGAACCACATTCGTATGCTCCTAATTCAAAGAAAAAGAGGAGGGGAGGGAAAAAACAGGCTGTTGTAGCCAAACTGGTGAGCCAGCATTGTGAGTGTACAATATGGAGTATAGGTGATCCCGGAGAGCTCACACTAAGCAAGCTTAATCCTGTTGACTAAGAATGGGGACAGGGAGCCATGCCAGCCAGCACTGAGCTGTGGGTATGGAGTGATGACAGGGGAATTACTCACTATGGCAAGGGTGGTCCTCTAAAGCACGAGCTGTGGCTGCTGATGGCTGCCAGTGGGCACCAGCACTGGGACAGGCTTACCAGTCAGCTGGTTACCTGCCACAAATCCCCACTCTCACTGACCGGAAGTGCTGCAGGCAATGGCTTTGTTGGCTTTAACTTGGGAGGTGTTGCATTTCAACGGGGAGTTCTGAAATGTTTCAGATCAGAATCAGAATACTTGATTGATACCTGATGGGAAAATCTTACAGATACTAGCAAGGCATTAAAGGAATAGAAATATAGCAGAAGTTGGTAAGTAGAGAAAAGAAAAGTATGAAATCTAAGAACATAACAATAATAAATGTGGATATTTAAAGTATTATACACAATTAACAGAACTGTACTCATAAATAACAGGAATTAATAAATAGTACAATAATAACAACAACAACAGTAACAACAACAACAACAACAACAATAATAATAATAATAATAATAATGAGACGGGCGGCACAGTGGTGCAGTGGTTAGCACTGTCGCCTCACAGCAAGAAGGTCGTGGCGTTTGCATGTTCTGTGTGGGTTCTCTCCGGGTGCTCCGGTTTCCTCCCACCATCCAAAGACATGCAGGCTAGGTCGATTGGTGACCCTAAAATGTCCTTAGGTGTGAGTGTGAGCGAGTGGTTGTTTGTCTATGTGTGGTGATGGACTGGCGACCTCTCCAAGGTGTACCCCGTCTTTCGCCCAATGTCAGCTGGGATTGGCTCCCCCCCCGTGACCCTGTACGCAGGATAAGCGGTTGACGATGGATGGATGGATAATAATGAGCGATGGTCATGATGAGGTGGCTTAGATTAAAACTAACCCAAGTAATACAAACAGTACAATATTTGCACCATAAGTTATTGCACTACTAAGTGTCTGACACTTTGAGGGTATAACATCATAGTTACATTGGTCGCATAATACCACCAGAGGCTCCTGTACGTGCTGAGTGTGGTTTCAATACTGCAGCTATCATAGGTCAATCCTATTAGTGGCCAAAACGCTGAATTATATTCAACAATGTTTTGTTAACGTCTAAAAAAAATGTAATGTACAAAAACACTATTGTATTTGACGATTGTGCAGGTTACATTTCGACCTTTCAGTACCCATGCAGGAAATAGTGTGTCAATTAATGTAGCAATGTAGCAAAGTTGGAGTGGTGGTTCGGCATGTGGCGGATCTGAATTGCATGCAGAGGACCAGAGTTCACCATGACCATATCACTGTAGCCATGCACACATAAAAAATTTTGCACTGAATATTTAAAAATATTTTCACTGTAAGTAATCAGGTATTTCGGGAATGTGTATTGAACATTACAATTGATGATATTTTGTCATTTGGTTTACAATAAGTGAACTAATTCAAACTTTGTTTCCAAAATATTGGAAAACGACTTGCAGACTTGCATCATTACATCATCATGAAGTCAAAATATACTTTTTTTGTTGATATTGTGCAGACATGGTTCATGTTCTGATATAAAATGTTTTTCTCTTTAAACTCCAAAAAATTAATTGACACACTGCAAATTAGCAGGTAGCACTGCCCTGACGGGAAACATCTTAAATTGCTTCGTATTTGGCTTATAAACATGAAAGTATGGATCTTCTCAGCTAATTCTTGGCAAGAAATTTTGAACTATTCCTTTAAAGTAAGGTGCGCATCACTTTGGCTGCAACATTTTGCAGCTTTGTGTGGGGTCTAATGGACCTAGAAGCAGATTTTTGAAACTAACAACCACTGATTATGATGTCTCAAATCATCTTTATAAGATGGTTTACCTGCAGGATTTTTTTTAATGTAAATTAAAATGACAATTTTAATTAATTTTAATAATTAAGTTTGGCTGTGGTTAAGGTTTTGTTAATTTCACAAAAACTGAGAAACACAGAACTCTTGTAACGCAGCAGAGAGAAGACCGCTCTGGGGAATATGTTAGAACAGCTATACAGACCTGGGATCATTGGTGTCCAATGACAATATAAATGTCTGAATACCTCAGAATGTGAGGGTATTGTTCTCTAGTTTAAGATACCATATTTATAAAGAACAATTATTTCTGAATAGTAGCATGACTGGCAGAATGCTCGCACTAATTCAACATCCAGCCCTGCTCTGAAGGAAGGTCAGGCTTTAACAGCTTTAACAGGGAAAAATCCTATGGAAATGTGCCGACCTGTTGGAATCTCTCACTTCAGATTAGCGCTGTCTAACCGATTAGCACATTCTCATACACGTAGAGCCATAAGGAGCGGAGACAACGCCACTTAAAAGCTACATTGTTCTGCAGAGTGAACATGTCAATCCTAATTCCTTTAGCCGCGGTTAACAACCCATCACCGAGCTGGCAGTTGCAGATTGAACACTAGTTGAGTCTTAGTCCTGAGCCGAGATCTTCCCTAGGCATTACACCAGGATGTCGTCCTCTAATACCATGATCTAGATTGAGGGAGAATACACAAAGGCAGATACTGGACACATTGTCAATGCTGGGCTCTTCTCCAGCTACCCCCCATCCTCCACAACTCACTGCTTCACCCTTAAATGACTGAATATGAGCTGGTTAATCAGCTCCGCTTGAGGTTAGTGAGGTGATACAGTCCAACGTCTTTCTACGTGACCACTACGGGCCGCCGCTTGGTGAGAGAAACGAGATGGGAGGGACTCCTCAGGGGGCTGTAAGAAGAGATCACCTCCACCCCTCCATTAAATCATCCCTCCCTCCTCGCTTCCATCAGAGGAGGCTCTTCTTTATGAGCTGTGTCCTGATGGGCCAGCAGACGGCCGGCTAAAGGCCAGCCGTGCTACTTGGGTGCCTCCAGAAGGAGAGCAAGCCAGCGGAAGGGGCAGTTAGTACAAGCAACACTTTTGCACACACACACTTAGATACACACATATATGAGCCAAAACAATCATTGTGGGGCATTTCCTGCAACTGCTAACATGCATAAAGGCTTGCCCCTGTGAGTGTGTGAGTAGGGAGTATAAAACTTGGTTTCGCATCACAGGCTTTGAGTCACAGCCCTGTTCTGGATCAAGATATGGGGGTATTAGGTATTAGTATCCAGTTTGGTCCAGTTTTGTCTGGTCCCAATATAGAGTTTAAAATTACCATAGGTTTAAATTGTGTATAAATGCTAATGAAGGCCATGAGATGTGGTTTTAAAAGCTAGTAAGTGGACCTTGAGTACCAAATATTTTAATTGTCAAACAGCTATTCCAGAGGTCAAATTCCAAATTTAACATGAAAATTCCTGTGTTGGGTTCAGACATGCTTAAATAATTCCTTTTAGCTGAGAATGAATGTCTACATCCACTGGATTTCATGTCTGTTTTCACATAAAAATCCTGTGTGGAAGGCGCTAAAAAAGTAAAGAATATCACCTAACTGTTACTCAAGCTTCCACTCACCATTACGTGCTCCAGCTCCACCAGAAAACAAAAACACAAAAGCCTGGGAAGCAACAACACATGCATCTTGACATGTACAGTTGAATATAATCACATAAAGGTAGAAACATACTTGGTTTGGCCTCCGCTAACTCCAACAATGAGGGAAATAAAGTTTACAAAAATGTAACTGAAAACTGAAATCAATACTCTTTTTTTAAATGCTAAGTGTAACTTTAAGTTTACAGAGTTTGGTCGAGGCTCGCCGAGCTGTAGGGCTGAGGACTGCAAGGTCATCTCGTCAGTATTTTTTGAAGGTTTTACATTCTACAAAATAAATAATTAAAAGAACATATGAAGGCTTCAGTGCTTCCCCACTAGAATGCAATTCCTGGCAGTGTGGAGAAGTTTTGTAAAATATAACCCCCACCCGTAAATATAGATGAACTGTTAATAATAAATGAAATATGAAGAGTCCAAATCATTTGCAACATTTTAGATCCTTTAATTTTTATGACTGGCCAACATTTTCTGAGATTTTCTGAGGTTACAATGGAACTTATGACCTCAGTATTTTCATACCTGGCTTTAGCCCTCTTTTTCACCAGAAGCAACATCCTTCACATTACACATAGTCGTTTGACCTGCTGTTAATGCAAAAAAAATATTGATTATTGCAGCTTTAAAACTTGCACAAAAGTTTAAAGGAAACATAACCCCTGACATTTTGCTAGGTGGAATACTTAAAAATTCATGTAAGCAGTGGCCTCAGTGGAGCCATAATACTTTCCAGAGCTTGTGTTTCGCTGGGCTTTGAATGGTGTGATTAAGAAGTGGTCACTGTTCTGCATGACAAAAGATGGAATACAATCAGACGGAAAAACAACAAGCAGCAGTCATTCCACTGTCACCAACTTTAGGTTAGAAAGAGTACAAATATGCTTGTGAAATTTTGTGAATAGGAGTAGAGTGTGCGTGTGTGTGTGTGTGTGTGTGTGTGTGTGTGTGTGTGTGTGTGTGTGTGTGCGTGTACGCGTGCATGGGGGACAGCCCCGGGCCGAGCAGCTGTGAGCAGATGTCAGAGTAAGTGAGCAAGGGACTTGGAAGAGAGAGAGGAACGTGGCTGGGCCAACCCTCTAATTTACGCATGAGTGGCGCTGCACCACCGATATTTACATTTAAATTGATGTTTCAGATACTTAATTAAAGACGAGGACTGGGCTCTTCTGGTCGGCGGCGGCCTCTTCCTCATCTTCCTCCTCCTCGGCAGAGTGCACAGACTGCTCACTGGAACCTGCAACACTTCCCTGAGCCCTGTCAACAATATTTCACTGGAGGCCAGTTAGTGACAATGCACCCTGTTTTGCGTCTATGGTAATTTTCTGGGCGCATTATTGAATACACAATGCCCCCTGGTGGTTTGTGACACAGGCCCATATACACACACAACGCAACTCCTCCTTCTGTCCTGTGGTTTGTAAATAATGACAGTTGGACACATACTGAGTGCATCCAGTGTGTGAATTGGGCAGTTGTTGCAGAGGTTCCTGTTGGAAAGGGGTGGCTTCTATTGTCAAACCATTAAAACTGACGTCCACATGCAGCACAGGTGGATCAACATCAGTATAGTCTGGGGTTAGAAGATGCAGATGAAACTTCTGTTAAAATTGTATTTTTTTAGAGTTATAATATTTAGTTCTGACAACATTTTGTCTTAAAATGACTTACATGCAGTGATTTCCCCAGATTTATGTTCTTATCAGAATGAAAAAGCCCTTAAAATCAATTTAGACCATCATATTACCATAAAAGAAGAGGGAATATCATCTTAGCTCATGGAGCTGTACTGTAGCCTTTAGCTCTTACATATATTACTGATGTATTTTTACAGGTAGCCAATCCATAGTCTTGTACTGTTGAACATTATTGTATGTATATGTTAACTGTGACCTGCCAAGGGAAAGCTCAAGGAACAATACACATGTTTTGCACTGTACATTAAATAATAAAATAATAAAATCAAGTCTGCATTTATATTTGTATGTGTCATATTGTTGTGACGTGATCATTCAGTTTAAATGCATATTGATTTGAAAAGTCTGCACTGCATTTCCTCAAAACAATAACACTGACAAAAATGAAAGCAGACTTACTCTTGGTCTGCTCACCGATTTCCATATTGAAATTAAAGGAACATTTATTAAACACAGTAGCATAGTTGCAGTTAGCTGTGGTGTTAAGGATACGTGATTTGTAGTAAATGGGTTAAAATATCAAACACCATTACTGTGGTCATTTAAAGCTGCATTATTTGGCCAAAGAGAGCTGCACATCCAACAGAAATCGAACAATGTTAGTATTTATTTGGAATAGTGCAGCTCCCGAGAAAAATATCTGCTATGCTACTATGTTCACCAGCTGGATTCTACCTGTGTCAGTCTGCTGTTGCTGTTACAAGGCAGGATCTGTACGGTGGGTTTATCAGAGCCTTTCCCCTGAAAACCAAAACAAGGAGCTGAAGGATGCTAAAATGTGCTGTGTATCATTTTTCCTGGGTTTCTCATTATGAGTGAGCCCTTTCATATTATATCATAGCTACCTGATCAATTGTTAATGAATTAGTGCACCTTCAATTCTGCCAACTGGATGAAAGAAGTCCACTCCTTCTCAGTGTTCTTTTTTAAATATAAAACTACTTCTGTTTATTTGTAATATGAACAGATAAACATGTGGTATTGTGGGGCCCTATGATTTCATAGACACGGACAGAATCATGGAATTTAATCCTAAAAAATGGAATCAACTGTGAAATGCGGAAAATGGTGGAATCTGCCAAAATGTGGAAACAATTCATAAAAATCAGGTTTCCCCTAGTGTTATAAGTGTGGGGGGGAGGGGGGGTTTCCACAGAATTTAAGCCAAACAAACTAAAAAAAACTGTTCTGCTGTGTTTTGGAGCCATTTATGGGTGCAGTTTCTGCCCTCTGTGTTACCGGTGCTTTGCCTCCTTCACACGCACACTCACACACCATACCACAGTCACTGTGCTAGAAAGAGCTCATCACTTCTGCAAACTCTCAGCGCAACTACAACAGCAGATGAAGACGCAAACTCGGAGAAAGCTCTGTGGCTGTGTGGGCGTTTTCCATTCTGGTCAAGCTTTGTAAACAAGGAGGAGCGTTGTTCACGTGAGACCAGCCCCCGTCAGACCCACTTACCTGTAATCGAGCAGCATATGGGGGCTGTCCTCCAGAAGATCCGTGGGAAGACATTATCAGCAATCAGCTATGGTAAGAATAGAGGACAATTCACAATACATGTACTATAATAATGCATTCATTGTGTGTACTATTAAATAGTATTATAGTATTTAGTACTATGCTGATGTTCTACTATACTATTTAGTATCTATTAAATAGTACTATAAGTTTTTGAAATATAGAAATATACATATATATGAATATTTCTGTATGCATGTTTGCATGATACATCAAATTCATTGACATTTACATTTTATATTTTGTTATTGAATTGTTGAAATTGTATTCATCCACCACATGATTACACACTCTGTGATGACAAAATGTGCTTAACTTGTAAAAGAAAGAATTCAGAAAAATTTTAACGGAAAACATGGAATTTGGGGAAAAATAAAATGGAGTCTGGAAAAACTGGAAAAAGATTTCATAGGGCCCTACTATCGGCCCAATAGTTCGGGAAACTTAAGTCCAATCTGGGTTTGTGCCTGTACATGTGTGAGCTGTAATGTCTCCTAATGGCTGAAAAGATACACTGCACTGTATTAACAGGGTCTCCAGTGAGGCCAAAGTCCTAATGCAGTGGCACTCCAGTCCTGATGAACCGTACTCCCAGCATGCTCGGCTGTCCTCGCCGGGGCCCTCAGAGGGGCAGCCTGACTGCCCACAGGCCAACTCCTCTCCACCACTTGTTCCCAAACAGCCTTTTAATAGCTTTTAAAAGAGGGTTATTAACATCACCTGCTAATTATGTTAAGGACCTAATTAGGGAATTAGAAAAAAGGCCTTTTTGTCTAATTAGGTTTTCTTTCTAAGTACACTGATAACCAAGGGAATGCTGAGATCTCTGTAGAAATGAGAGTGCAATGAGCCAGTGAGAGGATGCTTCAGAAAAAGAGTTAACCCTTTCATCAGAGCCTTGACTCTATTAACAGGCCACTGGCGGAGTGCAATTACCACCCAAATCGTTTATTTGGGACGTGTTTATCTGAAGTGGGAGTCTGCATCATTTAGCGCATTATAAACTCAATAGTAGCTTCATTAGCGATTACAGTCTGTGGGTGGTATTACCTGCCTGATAGCCGACCACAGCCTGATGATATCAGCTCCCGTCACTGAATTACAAGGCAGGGACCTAATTTTTCAGCCTATGCTGCTCGATCCTTGCTGTTTCCTCCACTCAAGCGCTACCCGGTCGGTGTACTGCCAGCAGCACTTCACTGGGCCTTCAGCTGCAACATGGGAATGGGAAGAGACAACATACAATGGCTTAATCACAAAGCAGGAACAAGAGACGCTAGGGCAGGGAGAGAGGAGTGTATAAAGGAGGAATTGTGTGATATTCCAGCCTCGTCTCATTAAAGTTGGTGACATGACTGGCGTGTCTTACTAACAGGTAGAGGTCTGACATTGAAACAAACAGACAGTATGTGAATGGAGGCTGGAGGGCAGAGGGCAGATATCAGGAGCCACATTAGTTTCTCCATTTCTTTTTCTTATTTGACCAAAACCTGTTAGCAAAATTAATGAAAAGTTTCAGTTGCTTAATGTTATTCCTTTTAATTTTCTACATTCATAAACACAACTATTTACAGACAGCTGATTTTCACAGAATGTTGTCTAATTTGAGTTTGAGGTGTTTTTGTATTTGCACAAATTAAAATCAAATGAGTGACGTAAAACTAACAATGCAGAGAGAGGAAAATGCCCCCAAATTATTCATTCATTACATCCACCTAAATAATATTAAACATTCATGATGTCAAAGATGAGGTTAGCACAGAATTATCTAACAGGCTAAAAATGTATTTAAATATGTTCTGTAGGATTCAGAGAGGTCTTTCAGTTGTATTAGAAAGTAAGTTTTATCAAGAGCTCACGAAGAGTGAATCAGTGAACTGGTCTGAAAATACAACAAGGTTCTGGAGGATTTTCCCTCTCTCATTTGTGTCTTGTGTGTAAAAGTACATGAGTACATATTATAATAACAACACAAATACTAAGTTTTAGTGTCAACAGTTTTTAATCTACTTTTAAGAGTATGCTGACCACAGAAACACAGTATAAACAGCAACATACCACTGAAATAAAGGGCCCACATAACCGATACGCAGCAATGACGAAACAGACCTTCACTAAAACACAAGGAGATGCATGTGGTGTGTAACAACTGTAATATAATCAAATGTGCCAATCCAAATCTTTGACGTTTGAAGTTCTATCACAAATAAATAAATAAAAGCAATTTTGGAGACTTTGAAAATTGGAGACAAATAACTTTTTTTGCTACATTGAGGTTTTGTTACAGCTTGTGAATTCAGTAGTAAGAGCTATAGTACCAAACATCACAGTTTCTCAACCTGAGAAACATTTTCAAAAGTGAACATGATTCTCAATGTTGCTCCACCACTTTTTTTTCACTTTCAAGACAAAGGGAAATGTTAGTTTGCTCATGTAGTTCAGGTGTGACAGGCCTTGGGAAAAGCAGTAAAAGTTTGTTGAAATTAGTGCTCAGTTTGGAAGTGACATTGCTGATGGTCAATTTAATATCTTTAAATGAACATTAACATATTTTTTTATGTCACACATCAACACAGACTCTAGCACATTACATTTTTTCAGTTTTGCCTAAAAAGCACATTTGGATCACTGGACAGTAAAACTGTCAGCTGCAGCACTTTATCAGTGCCTGTTTCTGTCAACTTGTCAAAATGCCTCATTACACTCAGCCCAAGTTCTCAAAGACAGTTAGTGCAGTTCTGATCAGCTTGAAAACATTTTTTATCAAACAAACTATGTCCATCAATTCACCGACTGGCTTCTGTTCTGGGCAGGTTTTATAAAAAATATGATACAGTAGTTATCATGTGTTACTGAGTTTCTGTCTCCACCAAATCTAAACAAGTGACAGTTATGGAAATATTCCTGTCGAAGAGTGGAGAGGTGGCTCAGAGGTTTCACACTGTTAGACATCATAAGAGTTTGGATCTGCTGAGGCCTGGCATCATTAAAGGTCAGCACATCATATTTTCCTGGTGCCAAAAAAAGCAAATAGTACAGTCTCATTTAACAATGAGGAGATGGAGGTAAAGATAGGAGGGTAACGAGGAATGAAAACGAGCTAGTGAGACGCCTCTGGTCGCTTGGCGACGGGAGTCAAGTGTTGGGAACACGCAGCAGCGCTTCCTGTGTGATTACATGTTTAATTTACTTCACATCTCAAAAATTGTCTGCTATGACAGAGCCAATTTACAGTGATCCCCATGTGAGTGTCAGGCAAACGAAAGGAAGGTTGCAATGAAACCGTTCCCCGCAGCCTCTAATGGAATCTCAATGAACCCCGAGCCGGCGGGTCTGGGAGTGCAGACAGCCCCGCCATTAGAGCCGAGGACCCGCTTTACCCGAACACCCTTCGCCTCGGCCTGTCTGTTATTATCGCTTCACTCTCCCAGGGTGAAACGCTGCCAGGCTGAAAGAAGGGGAATAAAGCAGTGGAGAAAAGGGGAGGTACCTTGACATTTGCTAGATCCAGTTCAGTCAGGGTTGTGGGTGAGGGGGAACAAGATAGCAGCTCTCTAAATTGACGGAGCTGGACACTGTGTTTAAACTGATCGCTGATCACAAGGCTGCCCCTGATGTCCAATCTTGAATCCAAATAGACAAGCAAAGAATGGATATTGCACACGGTAAGTATCTATCTGGCTGTCATTTTAAAGCAAGGTAAAAAAGAAAAATCCATCTGTGAAACAGAATTATTCAAATGATTTTAATGTTCTGCGTCTTGGAAAATTTCAGGTCAAATTGCAGAGCTGCGATTGAAGGTTTGCGATGTTATCTCAAATTCATAAACATGTTGTCTTAGAACAGTCCATCGTCCACCAAATTCAATCCTGGAAGATGCAAATTAAAGACTGCCATCAGAACAGCAGCAATACATATGTTAATTCATTTCAATTTAAATGAAATTTTAACATCCAAACTGAGCAGAGCCTTCAGCCTTCAACAAAGATAATATTAATCAAACTATCTTACCTAAAAGTTGATTTGATTACAATAATCTGTTCCCACCACCTCCAGCCTACATTATGTAAAGTAACAATTTACAAATACAACATGTCTTTTAATGTTGTGTGTTGCAATGTCATCGAACAATGTGGAACTAATGCTTTGTGATTTATTAAAAGTTAAATTCAAGTAGTAAAAGTAAGTGAACACTATATGTGTATTCCACACAGTTTCATACTACATACTAACTTATAATGGAGTATGAAGAGTATTCACACTAGAAAAATGACTAAATCAGTATACTCAAAAAGGTCAGTATGCATAAAACATCCTGGGCTGAATCCAAATATTAATCCCACTTATATCCTGAAAATATACTTCAAGACTGTCTTTACTTAGTAGGTCAAAGCCTTAAAATTTAATGCATATAATAAAGTGAAGGTACATTTTTAAAAGGTAAATACGAACATTAAATCTGTCATCAGCCACCACTATAAAACTATTGTTGAATCAGCATCTTTCAGATTACCTCTAGGCTATAAGGTTGGTATGGTTGGTAAACTCTAACAATGACTTAAATCTATTCCACAAACAAAAGTTGATCTAACACCTCTAGACCCCTGGATCTGGTTTAATCATAAGACATGGATTAAGTCTGTCCTGTTCCTGTCTTGCGATACTACCGTCCCTCTGACAGCTCCACACTGAGGCTCTCCCTCCTGAACCTGCTGTGAAACCAGCCTGAACACGTTTCAGTGTGCAGCGTGGAGCTTCACGAAACACAAAGCCCATTTGCGTTGGGGAGGGGGGAGGGGGGTAGAAGGCAGGGTGCTGGGTGTTTACTGTTTGCCGAGACCGACCCCGGCCATGGAGAGACAAGATGAATTTGACAGCTAATGTAAAAATAACAGACAATCATAAATCAAGGAAGCAGGCGTTGTGAGTCGATGATGAGAGTTAATCAATACAGGCCTGACTTTGCCATTGTGCGAAATGGCACTCCATTTATTACAGGGGGGACTTGGAGGAGAAACATTATTCATATTAGAGTATGCACACGCTGGTGGGGGAGAGGTAGGGTGTTGGAGGAGGGACCTGCTTAGTCATTGTACTGCTGGCGCAAAGGGCCTGTACTTAAAGGAAGACTTGACCCAAAAATGAGAAATTACTCTCCATTTACTCAACCTCATTTGTGTGTGAAACCCAACTGATGATTAAATGTCCACACAGCACGTCAGCTAGAGCTGCTCCATGTCAGCCTTCTTGTCTAGACAACTCATGTGGAGCATTTCAGAATGGGCAGTGAATGGCCATCAACATTCTTCAGACACCCACTGCAAAAAAAAAAGTATTCTGTAGTAAAATGATTTCACTATGGATCTAAAAGTATAATATTCACCTAATTCCCTGGGATTTTTCCCCCAAAAAGCTCTGGTCGTACTGCTGCGATCGGGCGGAAGGGTCACTGTGGATCCAAATGCTCCTCGTAAGTTTTAGTGAGAAAGCCACGGAGAAAAACTACTGGTCTGTATTAAAGCACTCCAGAGAGTGAAACTGTAAAATGCATCTGCACAATCTTGCAAAATAGGTGCCAAAAGTTATTTCTGTAAATCGTCTTACAACAAACTGGACAGCTGCATCCGTCTCATTGACACTAGTTACCATTTTTGTGGCAATTTCCCCTTTCATGGATGTAGCTAAGTAGTTAAATACCTCACCATTCCTAGTGTTTCCAACAAAGCTCTGATTAGTTGACTGTTTCTCCAACACTGGAGAGCCATCAATACCAGATGTATTTGAATTGCTGAACAAATTGGACATGTAGGCAGTGATTCAGAGATTGGGAACCAGGTTACCACTGAGTTCAGCATTGTCAAGATTCTAGGATTCAAAGTTGTTGGTCAACAACATAAATTATTTGAACGTTCACCAGAAGTGAAAGTACCAGACAAACTTTCTTTGCCTCCACAAGCGAATTACCTGACTACAGCAATTGATTTTGTCTCAAAATGTCACAGTTATAAATGCTGGTGTTGCAAGCTTATAGTCAGAAAAAGAACGGTCCCAGAAACAAAAGCATATGTAAGTGGTCCAGAGCTACAACTTTGTTTTTTCTAAAGTTGGCCACAAGTTATCTTACAGTGACACCTTAGCTCTCACATAAAATGGATCTTAACCTTTTGTATTAACGCATTTTTGTCTTTGCATGTAGTATAAATCACTCTCTGTGCAGAAGAGATAATAACTATTGAAATTGTATGATCCATGTTTGTTCTTTTTGAAACTATACAACATGTTACTGACTGTATGTGCTAACATAAAAATAACTTTGTCTATTCACTTTTACAAGGGGCAGAAGATGATTATGGAATTTAAATTTCTTCTGTGACATTCCTCAAAGCGACAATATTTTGATGACCAATTCCTTAAAAAATCCAAAAGACTGTGACCATAGATGATCTACTACATCAACTATATTAAAAACCATTTCTTTTAAATCTATAGGCAGTACTGCACTTGAAAATGGCTCGTTCAGTGAGACTAACCTGTAAAACCTCTGACCCACCCATCTGTCACAAAGTCACGCTGTGCTCTTAAACCTACAAAACGCTCTTGTTTAAATTTTATTGAATTTAGAGGAAAAGTGTAGAAATGTCTCTGTCTCCTCTATCAGGACACCTCTGGGTGTTTAAAGCAGTGTCTAGTTAAGGTATTTCTGTAGAAATATATTTTTTTAACAGTTTTAATCACAATGCAGGTCTGCAACAGACAGAAGCATTCTTGGCCTAACTGCCAATAAAATTCTAACAGGACTCTCCTAACTACTTTGCTTTTATATTTTATCCTGTTTGTTTCCTTTTGTTTGAAGCTAACAATTCACATTACATACAATGGCCAAAAATCTCCTGACTTTTAATGAAAACTTGAACCTCTCCATTCAACACAAACACACAGAATTCTGTGATGAATTCAGTTTCTTGCTCACTATTCACTCACAAACACAACAAAACAAAAGCTATGACGTATTGTACAAGTTTCAGTGCAAAGTATTGTGGCATTTAACCACAAAGAAAACTTTATGAAAGTGTTAGCAAATCTCGACTGTCATCAGCATCTGCCATCAACCCCCACCCTTGTACCACGCCATTTTTAGGATATTTGGAGTAGTATTGCCCTTTTGGAGAGTTGAGGCAGATGTAGAGGTAGTAGCAGGAGATTACAGACAGCTCTCTGGCACAAGGGCTGATTTGAGTGGCTGTGGCTGGCCTCCTCTGGGGAAATCGGGCCTTAGGAGTGGGGCTTCTGATTTACTCCAGGCCCTGGCATGTCTTGCTGATGAGCTCCAGGCAGCCCAGGCCCCATGTGGGGATTGGCTCCGACCAATATGTTCCCTTCCACTCAAAAGGACAGGGCTAATGTGCTAGAATCCAGGCCCCAGCACCCCCTCGGCTCCCCTCAGCAAACCCCCCTTCCACCTTCATTTAAGACTCTCTCTATCTCGCCTGACTCTCCTGCTCTCCCATTGCTTCTTCTTCTTCATATCAGAGCCTCTCTATCTGTCGCCACCTCTCTCAGCCTCGCTCATATCAGGACCCTTTTTCCCATCTTCCCTCTTCTCGCCTTCACCCCTCTCTCATCCCTCTCTGCTGCTGCTTCCTGCTGCTGCAGTAATTTTTCCTCACCTGAGGCTCATTCCTAGGTCCGGGGGAATGTATGGCTTTATTTGTATGGCGCCAGTATTTTATTGGATTCCTATTGCTTTGGAACAGAGGTACCACATTCTGAATTCATCAAGGGCCAGTTTAATTCAAAATTCATGAAGTGGGCATCCGTCAAGGTGCCGCCTCCAATGCGCTTTGTGTGTTCTCAGGGTGCCTCCTGTATGCACAGGAGACCATCAGTAACTCCAGTCCCATTTCCCTCTGATTAGAAACTACTGGGTGGTTTCCTTTCGCTCAATACTAGATTTCATCATTGCTTCACTCTGTTGGCCAACATGCATCATAGACGAGTATCTTCCATGGCCTAACTTGAATCTAATACAGTCAATCACCAGTCAAGAGCTGTAATGGTAAATTTGACATGAAGCTTTCTTGTTCTGACACATTTGCATCATACCATCAGTAAAACTGTCTGTTTTACTTATTCTAACTAGGTGAAGCGCTGCTTTTCGCACTGTTTTATGTATGCGAATATGTAATATACAGTCGTGTCCAATTCCATGCACACTCAGAATGATCCATTATTGTGTTAATTACCTGTCAAGATTTTGAGGTACAGTTCTCCATTCTCCCGCTAGAACTTTTTTGTGTCTGTATTTCCAGACTTCCTTCAGAAACTGCCCGTCTTGCAAGGTGAGAGTGCTCGTTTGGGCAATTTATGGGCCCCTGATGGCTTTCTTGTGCAGATTTAGCAAGCTAATATTTGGAGTTTTAATATGCATTAAGAGTTCCTGGAGGCTGGCTGGCTAGTTCTGCTGGAAAGTACAAGTTATAGCCAGAGCTAGTATGATAAATTTAAATAAGGTAAGACTTGCATAAAAAATGTGTTGAATTACAGAAAGAATCTTAATCATAACAACAGGTTTACTGGACTGTTTACTGTAAAATACTGACTTATTCCTCTAAGGGTTGTACATTGTCTCTGTGTGTGTATGTCTTTCATAATTTCTGTTTCAATGATGTTTGAAATCTAATTAGGTTATTGTTACATTTTCAAATAAGATTAATAATTACATGCACTTCTATGTTTTATGGAGGTTACAATATGTACCTTTATAAAGAGGATTTGTTCAATAACCAATAATGCAAGCATATTTAAAAATAGAAAACAATACAGTGTCTCTCTGTATACCTTATGATTAATGTATTAGTTATAAGTTATATATGAATTAGATAATGTTTTACTTTTTGTTTAGGTAATATACATTGCACCACATTTCTGCTGTCATTCTTGTATATATTGTTTGTAATACTTACCAGGTTAAAATGGGTTCACTTAATACCTCTGAAGTTGGATCTGAATACTTGTTGTTCAGCAAAAATCAAGGTGGTACCATGAAAATGTGAAAGAATCCAATCCAAGGGGCAAAATTTTACACATAAAGGTCAGTTTATTAATTACATCGAATACCACTTGGCCTTTGAAAACAGTAGTATAATGTCTTCTGTGGCTCTGGAGGAGCTTTATCTCTAATGAAATAACCCTGATTATGTCATCATGGTTGAGTTGGGTGGGAGATCTCAATATTTGCCCCTAGTTTATAACCTGTGTAATACATTGGGAAGTTGGAGTTTGAAAGATGATGTTATTTAACAGGTAGGGACAGTCTAATGAAAAATGCTACTACTATTTTTGAAGCTTGACCGAAGTCGGTACTGGACCATTCTTTTTTTGGAAGGCCAGTCCTAACAACACAAGCCTGTCTGTGGTTTACTGAGTGAGTGAATGAGTGAGTGATGAAATTACACCAAAGGTTGGTTGAGTGTTGTAGTTTTCCTATAGGCAGTTGCTCTTTCAAAATGAATTGGCAAGAATGTTATGTAGCATAACTCTACATTCTATAGGTATAGGCGTTGCGCTCGCTCACGCACCACTGAAGACGTTTAGTCTGCACCCGCTTACTACAATGGCCCCACCTTGGACTCACCTTGCGTACAATCCACTCCCAAAAACAGCTTTTTTTTAGCTTGTTAAAGGAACCAGTGGGGCCATAGCTTAGAGGGCTGTGCTTATACTCATAGAATCGCTACATAACTAACATTCTATATTTTATGTAGACTTCAACCTCTTTCGAAGTTGAATAAGGGCCAAGATGCACACTCCCACTTCAGGAGAAATCAATAACTAGCCCATACCTTGCCAATGCATCACAGTGCAATTACACATCACATATGCATACATACGGCACAGAGACAGTATAATACCTGAAATTCACTATTAGGGAATGACATTGGAAAACACCATAAAACCTACTGCTGTGAGAAGTGGAGATGAAGGTTACACACTGTAACAGTCCAGCACAGAGCAAAGCAGGAGAGAAAACAGCTCTCCATGGGCCAACAGGCATGAGGGAGTTAAAGCATCCTGTATAGTTAAAGCATCCTGTATAGCAATCACTCTAACAAAACACAAAAAAGAGGGGCATCTTGCAAATAGAACTGAATGAAAGAGCAGGGGAGTTAATAAATAATTACTATTAGTAGTAGTAGTAATAATCAAACACCTAAGATATGAGTGGAAAGTATTGATCTTGCAACTGCATTTATTAAACAAAATTAAAAATATTCAAATGTAGCTTAACCATGTCTTGTGATATGCTACTTCAGTACACTTTAAGAATAAATAGTACTGTGACCACTACAGAGAACTGCAGATAAACATTTATATCCAGGAATTCACATTATAGACACTGCCACTGCCAAACAGTGGCCACAATACACACTGACCATACACGGTCCAGTATTTGTTTTTTTTTCCTATTCTTGTTAAATGTGTCTCTTGCAAGTCCCCCAACTATAACAGAGTTCGCTGCAGCTCATTTGTATCACATTGTGGCAGTTTTCTTCAAAAAGAAAAAAAATAATAATACACATATGTGTATGTGTATTATTATTATTATTATTATTATTATTATTAGTAGTAGTAGTAGTAGTAGTAGTAGTAGTTGTTAGTTATTAATGGTGACTATAAAAGAATTACTAATATTATTGAAACAATGTTACATTTACCACATCACAGAGTTTTCTTGATGGTTTAAATGAATATCCCAGTGAGTCTTTATGCTAGAAACATAGAGTAGTTGTAGAATAGAGTACATATAACAGTGTATCAAGCTGACAGGCCACAGGTAAGGAGTCTGCTATAGCCATCTCCCCTCATTCTGACCTCTGAAGACCATGCTGAAAATTTCACACAATCTCCCTGCACAGCAGTAGTTGCACCAGCGCTGGGAGCCAATATGTTGCCATAATTGGGCCTGTAGTGGGGGCAGAGTCCAAGGCAATTAATCCTTTCCTCCTGTTGTTTGCACCCTGGTTGGCAGTGACAGGGTGCAGCGTAATTGGACAGGAGCACACTTGTCCCCTCCATTTTACATTAATATCCCTTCAACTTCAGACTCTAATCCCGGCCAGGTTGAGAATCCCACTTCTGCCACCAATATCCACTCAGTCTCTCTTTCCTGCTCTCCCACTCCCACCTGTCAACTCTCCTCCATCCCCATGCTGGGCTAATCTATGGCCCAGATGAAGTGAATGGTTAGCTGAGATTGAAGTGGGGAAAATGGGATGAGGAAGGGTGGTTTGTGTGTGTGTGCGTGTGAGAGTGTGTGTGTGTGTGTGTGTGCGTGCGTGTGTGTGTTTGCGTGCAAGCATGTGTAGAGCTAAGCAAGGTTTGGGTTCATAAAAGTGCACAAGTTAGAATTTGAACTGAGGTGTGTTTTCTCACTTTTTCTACAATGAACAGATGGAATGCCAGCAGCACAGCATCTAAAGACCAAATCCATTTTAATAAAGAGTTCTGTGCAAGGTCTTTTTATCTTTCTTTCTTTTTTATTTCAAACAAAACTAAAAATAAACTAAAATATGAAAATACAATAAGTGTGTTGCGACATATAATGACAAATTACATTATAAACAATATGTGTAATATGTCTTTTCCAGAGAGATGTGTACATGAGTAAGAAGAGCACATATTTGCGAGCGTTTCCTTAGATGTAATGGGCGCTTCAGATAGAGACAGCCACAGGCCTGATGGCAAGCCTGTTAGTGATAGCATTAGCTGGAGGCACAAAGGAGGCTAACCCTACCTGCTAGCACGGCCGATGTGCACAGCTGTAGGGTTAGCCAGTCGACATGCATAACACGCTGCGGCTGCAGCTGGTGGACTCACGAGCATTGATTATAATGGCCGCGATTATCTCCAGTAACCGCGGCGTAGCCAGAGTCAGTGGAGTTTAGGGGTAACATTTCTGATGGTTGTCGTAAGGGTAGGGGGCTTCGGGGGGGCTGTCAACACATTTAACATGAACGTTAGCTAGCTAGCACTTCTGGTCTGTATGAGACGCCCCAGAGGGGCACACCTCTGGTGTCAAAAATAACTACGTTTTGTCACTTTTTCTGAAAACTTTGGTATTGGACGCCCTGAGATGAGAACGGGCTCGCCAATTTATGATAGAGTTCAACCATGTTGAGTGCCTTGGGAGGGTCTCTTGGGAAACAAGCCAGTTGTGTGGTCTGCTTTGTGGTCACTTCTCCCGATTGCAAACTGATTTTCAACCTTTGCCAGCCACATTGGTAGTCCTATTGGCCTGTGTGCCATCCCCACCTCTGCCTACAGGGTTAAACAATGCATGCTAATAACAGGAGACTCCATTACCTGCAATGTTAGAGTATCCAAGGAAAGTTAAAATCAAAGGCAACTGGACTTGGTTGAAGATACTTGAAGACCGCTCATCCAAGAGGCTTCTTTAGTTCTGACTGACTTGATTTCAACCTTCCTTGGTTAACTATGACCTGGATGACTGAGAATCTTCACAGACAATGTTAGCATCGCCAACTGCATCATTTACTGTCTACCTGAGGCCTACTGCCTACTGTCTATAAGCTAATCTGAGGGCGCTGGCATAACATAGGGAGAGGTAGTGGACCCACGCACCAGTATCGTTCTATACAGTATATGTACGTTGACTTCCTCTCATTTTCATTTCCCCTCCAGCCAGCAGTCAACATGGGTGACATCACTCACAGTACATGTGGACAGTGTTTCACGTTCCATATATTAGTGCTCACTCACTGTATGTTAGGAAGAGGTGTTAATAACACTTTTGTTTCACCGAGACTTCATTATTGTTATGTTTTATTTTCAGGCCTGCCAAGTGCAAGTACTATAAAAACTCCAAATGGTTCAGAATGCTGCAGCTAGAATCTCAGGGCGGCTGTGGACCAGGGGATAAAGGGCTTGTCCACTCGTCCCCGGCTCCCCCAGTCTGCAGGTCAAAGTGTCCTTTGGTAGATACTGAACCCCAAGTTGCTCCCGGTTTGTTCCATACAAACCATTTGAAATTGTATGAATGCGTGTTTCTGATGGCAGAGGCACATTAGCCTAAAACTAGAAAATTTGATCATATTACACCAATTTTAGCTTCCCTTCATTGGCTCGCATGTCAGATCAGACTTTAAGGTCCTTCTGATGACTGTAAATGGGCTTTCCCCTTCATGTCTAAACTTTATATATTCCACCCAGTGTTCTCTGCTCTTGAATACAGGACTCCTGTGTATCCCCAGAGTTACACAAGAAGTCAGCAGTCTGTAGGGCAGGGGTCGGCAAATAAGTCTGACATAGTGCCATTTCAGTATTTCAGTCTTTTGGATACTCATGTGCATGTTTAGCTCAGTCGGTAGAGTGTGGGACTCCTGTTGGAGGAGCTTTATGATCAATCCCAAAATGCAGCAGACTTTTTTTTCTCCCTTGTTAAACAAATTGATCAGCCTATAAGAATCCTTTTCACATGCTCGCAATAAAGCATGTGCTACAGTGTGTTTGATCCGCATTCATAAACCTATGGACACTAATTTTCATTTCCCTGGGGAAATTCAGGGGAATCCAATCACTCGTTTACTGACGGCTTTTACAGAGGTGTGTCAAGTAAGCCAGAGACTCTTTTGAATGTCCTTCACAACTTCTCAAAGTAAGAGCCCTCAATAAACTCAACATGACAAAAACGTTCTCACGCTTTTATTTTGGAGGCACAATCACTTAAGAGGAAGTGATTATGTGAGTAACTGTTGCTGTCTTGACTGCGGTCTATTTCAGCATCAGCCGCTATCAGTTTATTTATTTTTTATTTTTCTGCTATCAAAGCAATCTGGATGCGGGCCAGATAATATTGCTGGCGGACCGGCCTTTTGCCGACCACTGCTGTAGGGCCTTTTCCCATCACATCCCCTTTTTCTAGAATAACCTACCTACCTGACACCTCTCAATAAATACATTAAGACATAGTACATATTTTCCATATTTGTACTGGGTGGTGATCGCGCAATGGATAAGACTTACGCCTTTGATGTGAGAGACCCGGGTTCAATCCCCCATTGTGACCCATCACCTGTGTGTCCATGAGCAAGATCCCTAGTTGCTCCAGAGGTGTGCGACCTCTGACATGTATAGCAATTGTAAGTCGCTTTGGATGAAAGCGTCAGCTAAATGAATAAATGTTAATGCTAAATGCTGTACTGCTGAAAAACTTATAGCACATTTTCTGGAAAGTAATACATTTCTTCAACCCTGTTTATTTGTATCTATCTCTTTCTCTCTCTCTATTTCTCTCTCCTTAGTTTCTCCTTGTTGTCCCTTTTTTTAACTTTTCTCTGTGCTGGACCATCGGCCTTCCTGGGACTGCTCTCTCTCTTGGCTGTCATTCCACATGTTTTGGATCTGGATCTCCATCCTCCAAAAGATTCAGCCTCTCTCTCTCTCTCCCTTTCTTTCTGTGTTGTGTGCATTTTGACCTTGTCTCTTACTGCCTCTGTGTGTGTTTGTTTCTTTCTCCTTTCTGTGTGAATGGTGTTCATGAGCTTTACCTTTTGTGTTTCTCTGTCTTCTTCCAGGTTCCACGGTGGAGAGGTTGTGTGGCTCAGGTTCTATATGTTCAGCGACCCCTGAAGTTGCTCAACGTCCTCTTGGATCCATTCTTTATGAATGTTAGAATCTATTTATAATTTTGTTATCCTGATTGTCCATTCTATAATTTCACTAGGTCTATTCTTTACACACATCTATAACATGTCAGTCTGTTCTGGGAGAGGAATACCTCCTCTGTTGATTTTCCTGAGGCTTGTAAGCGATACGGATTGTAAAGCCCCTTGAGGAAAATGTGTTATATTGGGCTATCCACTGTACAAAACACTAGACTTGACTTTACTCTTATTTTTTTATTACTGGAGCTGAGGACACACCTTCGAACATGGCACAGAATGACTGGAAACCTGGATAAGGCGTTCACATGTCACAGTATTGTGGTTAGGGCAAAACAACAGACCAAGATAGCAGCTTACACCGGACTACCTCGTAGAGACGAAGCCATTCAATTTTATTTGGATCACCTCCACCTTGGATAGATATGGACACAAACTGCAAGTGTTGGGCACTTGTGATCCATATACAGCACCCGCTGCTGTATTTCCGCCGTTTGAAACCGCCAGGTCCCTGCCAGAGTTCGAGTAATGTTTGTATTTACCTTGTGGGGAATCCCTCACCTAACACAGCTCAGGCTTGTCTCCTCCTCAATTAGTGCATCCGAAAGCACAACAACCATCCAGCATTTTGCCAATGCAAAAGTAACAAATTCAACGTAACAGAGTATCACTTGCTTCCTGGTTGGCAGGCAGTGGAAAATAACATATTTTTTGCCCTCCAAGGGAGTGTTTTTCTTGGAATGTGACGTCACATGAAAACAATTACTTGGTGTACCTCCATATAGAATTTACATTTCTCAAAACTCAGATATGGATTAAATCAGGTTTCTAAACCCAGTATGGGATGTTTACGTGTGCAAAACCAGCATACTCCAAAAATCTGATCCTAATCTGATAATAGTTTTACATAAAAGCAAAGATTGTATGCATGGTTTCTTCAGTGGTCATGTGTATGGTCTTGTTACACACTGAAAGGGTAATGATCCCAGGTTGGGAACCCCTGTATATGACTTATACATTGCAGCTCCAAAATGTTGTTGGGTACTTCACATCAGTAGAAACAAATGAAAAAAAAGTTATCTATTGGAAAGAGGACATTATGTCTCTCTTATTCATACTTTGTTTAACCTCAGACCTTTTGAATTGCATCATCTTCTTCCTCCCCTCCCTCTAATCCCCAAAATTCTCATATTATTTCTCTCCCTTAAACACCCCACCACCCCCCCTCCAACTCCCCCCCCCGCCTCTCTCTTTCCCCCTCTTTTTCTGGGCCATTTCTAATCTCTTCAAGCGACTCTTCTAAGCCTAGGTGTGCTTCAAAAACAAATCAATAGAAGTATAATAGCACTATGCACGCTTTGTAATTTTTATATCATTCTTTTTTTCTTTTTTCCCCCTTCACCAAGCTTACTTCTCATGCATCAAGAGGGAGGGCGGAGTGGAGGGGGGGTTGAAGAGCGGGCGGCATACAGTAGAGTGCCCTCGTAAACTTTATTTAGTATTCTATGAATTTCAGATCAGTTATGTTTCATAATGACACAGCAATGCGGTCGGCTGGTGGAGGGAGTGTGTGTGTGGGGGCCAGGTGGAGAGGAGACAGGGAAGGCAGAGGGAGAAAAAGGAAAAATCAATACAACTAGCACACTTTTTTCCCGGCATGGCAAAGAGAGGGGATCTATTGTGGGGGAATGATGATTTATGTCAGGGGTGGAAGGGCCGTCAGGGTGCGTCGGGGACGAAGGTGTGCGCCAATAATGATTAATGCCCCCCCTCCATCCTGGAGACAACCCAGCCAGCACTCTTTCAGTCTGCCCCCACACACCACCCCATCCCGCCTCCCTCATTCACCACTACCACTCCTCCTCCTCCTCCTCCTCCTCCTCTTTGACACAAGACTGTTACCTCCTTTTCCAGACTGCAGTACCAACCTTCTCACCACAGATACAGACATTTGCAGTTGAAATGTATTGCAGACTAAAAATGAAAGTATCAACCAGCAGTGACTTTTATTTAAAACATAGAAACATCACGTATGCAATATGCATCGGCATCTTTGTTTTGTCTAGCTCAGCCACTTTGAGTTGTGTAGCTTGCAGTTTGCAGTGCTGCAAACTTCCGGATTTACACCAGCTTTACTCATTTGTTTAAACAGGCCACTGGCTAAAGCCATGAAAGTGAAGCAAATCACTCTTAAAGGGCTGACAGTAAATACAAACCAAAATCCAATTTGACTAAGCATAGGCATTATGGTTGGTTTATGGTTCCAATGTTTTGGGCTACATAATTTACTTACATATACTTCTACTAATTTTAGGATAACTCTGCGTTTACGTCATGTTTTGAGGACATTGTGCCCGGTACATAATTTGTGTTGAACTGGATCCAACCATGCTGTAAAAATGACTTGTTTAGCATTAGAACCGAGTATATCTGGCCTGACAAACCTAGGCTTTAACAGGAAAAATTAGTAGAAAAAATAAGGAAAGTTTCAAAACATATTTTAGTTGAGAAATGATATAGTCTGGCTGGTTTCTTTTTTTTTTTTTGGAGAGGGGGCGACTTGTACTTCATCTGATGATGTCTTTATAACCAAATATCAACAGAATTTTGAAATCAGACAATACATGCAAATTAATTTGTCGGGGAAGATGTTGGGACAAAGGGCGAGCTGTATCTCTGCATAGATGTTCCCAATCATGACTAACATGATTAACCTTACTGTCTTCAGCTAAACCAGTTGATAAGTATTACCAAATTTTGGCCAATATAGTGTTTGGCGTGTAAACCAAGAGCTACATTTGAGGAAAATCATTCCAAAAAAATTTTTAATTCTCCTAAACCAAACTATATTGAAAATCTTAAATTTGGTGACCTCGGCGATGTTGATCATTGGAAATTGTGACAGCTGAAGGTTTAATTGATTTAGATTTGGAGTCTCCACAAAAAAGTAGCAGTATCACAAGACAGTTTGGGCTCTAGCATTTAGATGTAAACAAATTACAGGAGAGGGTGAAACGCTTACTTTATCAAGACCAGTTGATAATTGCAATGCATTTCTTTCAAGCACACTGCAGGCTGATAATTTAAATGTTTACATGAAAATAAGACTGTTTAGGTTAAGTACTTTTTGAATGTTGTCTGTCCCATACAAAAATTCATCAACTATTCCCATCAGAAAATGTTCTATGTTTTACATTTATGGTATGTGTTATAATGTCTGCAACCTTGTTAATAGTGCTGCTGCCTGCTTTGGCAAGACACTCTTGGAAAAGAGATTTTTAATCTCAATGAGTTTTTCTTTCTGGTTAAATAAAGGTAAATAAATAAACAACTGATTGTTACCCTGCTGCACTATGGGTTTTACAGCAGGCAAAGGTTAGCTACCTAGTAAACATGATTTAGAACCATCTCATCAGAGTATCTGTAAAAACATATGACTACAGCAACAGGTAGTTTAAAAATGCTGCAGTGAATAACAAATGAAAATGTTAATTCTTTCCTGAACTAGTGTACTCAGTTGCACTCCTCTGGTACATCTGACAGGAGTTTTGAGAACAGTTGTCAATCATATCTGTCAGTCATGTCGAGCCACATCCCTTTTTCTATGATGAAATAATAAAAAATAAAATCAGAAAAATGAACACTTGAACATAAAACAGCGCAATAAGACTACTAAGCTAACAGTGGCAGAAACAGTGATGGTGTGGTGAGAATTGTGCTGCAGGGAACAGTACATGATCAATATCTGACACTGGATCAATGGCAGGAGGTGATCATACTGGTCTTTCTGCAGCGGTTCCAGCAAGGAAAACTGCTATTCTTTTTGGAAGGCAAAGAGATGAAGTGAAATGTCTGAGCAGATGCAGTACTTGCAGATGCACCCCCAAACTGAAATAGACTGGGTGTTATTCCCATGGGAGGTGACAAACATCTTAAGAACCAGCCAGTTGCTCCTTGACAGATGTGTTTCATTGGCCAAGTAGACACTACAGTGGATGCTTTAGCAAGATTAAATGCTGTCACCGATCACTCCCACTTCAAGTCTAAGAGTTTACATTGGTTCTCCCTGCGTGTTAGTTACCTAACATGCAGGGAGCATGCCTGAAAGCGATTATTCATTATTCGATTTATTGACAATTGCTGAAACTTACAACTGAGGTGAAGCAGGTAGCCCAAACAGTGCAATATACGTCCAGAATAGACAATCCAAAAGACACCAGGGAACACAATGAACAGTGCTGAACGCTGGAAAGACTGAGTACAAATTGACAACCAAACAACTGTTGAAACAAATACTTAAATACACAAGAGGGAATAAGATAATGAGTCACAGGTGGAAACACTGAAAGGAACAATGACACCAGAGGCCAAGCAACTTCAAAATAAAACAGGAAACCTCCTTTTTGAATCAGGTTATTTTGAGTCCACCTACTTTATGGAAGTGCAATAAAATGTATAGTCATGTGTTGGTTTAGAGGTGAGGGGAGTAACATAAAATTGGTTGGAGTAATATGAAGAGTCAATTAGTTCAGCATTTCAATTATTTGTTTTCAGATATAGAATCTTAAATATAACATCAAGGATAGCCCTGGCCAAAAAAAAAACAAACCAACCAGCACTGAGTGGAAATAAAAACACAATACCAAATAAACTACTTAAAAACAAAAGTTACAGTCTTAAACCTGACTCTCTATCAACACACAGAAATAAAAAACATGAGATAATCCCATGCCAATGTAAAAGACTCAAACCTGGAAGAATGACTCCTGTCCCATTCTATTCCAGCTAAAAAAAACTATAGAAAACGTTGTTTATTCATATTAGAAAAGCATATTTATACAAAAAATGTACCTGTGATTTCTGTCCCATCAAATCCCATTCACATTTTATCCTGTCCTTTCCCAGTACCGTGATGAATAGTGAAATTGACTCCCATCCTGCAGTAATCTCACAGAAATCCTGTGACCCACATGGGAAAAAAAGTCAGCCTCTAGCAGAGGAGGCTGAGGAGCAAGGCAGCACATATTAATACACATTGCATCAGTTACACACATATAAGGGAATGTAACATGTCTGTATGTGACTGAGCCAACAGCCATTTTGATTTGGGAAATAAAAATAATGGATCCTATACACCGTTAAAATCTCACAACAAGAAAACTATATTAATAAATCCAAGCCAAGTAAATTTTGTAGCTGCAAAATCATTGAGTGTACTGAATAAGAAACGGTGCATTTTATTACTTATGAACTGAACTTCCTATATGTAAAAGGAAGATTTTGTTATATTTTACAGTCATGTAGTAAATATGGTGGTTTAATATTGATGTGATGGTTATTTATCACAATTATTAATTCATCTTTTATTGCACATGAACATTTTAAATTGCTTGAAAATGTATTTTACTTTCCTGCTGTACTTAAAGTACACATAAATAAAAAGCATCAATATGGCACCTGATAAATGTTAATTAATGGTCCAGCTCTATGTTAGCCACAAATCCCTATTGACACACTGCAGTGGTAAGGTAATTTTTGATTTGCAGAATGTGTTGTTGTTAGTTTTCCAATTACTCTCTTTCCACCTGCCCTCTTGGTCTCACACCCCCACCTCCTACCATCCGTCCTCCTCTCTCTCTGTGCTTCTCTGGGTATGCCATGGGGTGATGGATCTCTGGCTCCCCAGCTGTGTGGCTGCAGGACAGGGGCGGTCACTTTTAAGCCCAGCATCAGCACTTTGTCTCTGCCAGAGCTGTCAGCTCTCACCACTCGGTACAAAGAAAAAGAACAGGGTAGCAAAGAAAGAGGGAGGTGGGAACGACAGAGCGGGCTGAGGGTGAGATGGACAGCCAGAGATAGCTGCCTGATGAAGGAAATGAATAGATGGGGGAGACTCAGCAGACAGGAGATGGAAAGAGAGATGAAGGAGAGGAGACAAAGTGCTTGTCTCTTCTGTCATGCCACAGCTAGGAAAGGCCCTGCAGACAGTGTATATATGTGTGTGTTTGTGAATGTGAGGACATTTTGCTGGTCCAGTGTCTTCTGATGTGGAATTGTTCAGCACGCTGTGCAACTGTTGTCACAACTGTGGCCATGCCCCAGCAGATTCCCGAGTGTTTCTTGTGTTTATCCCTCCCCTGTCTGTCTCTCCCTGTCTGTTTGTGTGTTGACTTGGCAGTGGTTTCCCTTCCTCACTCTCCCAGCTCCAAGGTCCATGATTACCTTTGCACCTGCCTTCTATCAGCTCATCTACCTGCAGGCTAGGGTCTCAAAATAAAAGCAATTGTTCCATTTGTCCCAAAAATTAGAATAAACCAGAATTTTGATGATTTTGATCTTCAGTGTAGATGAAGATAATGGAAGTCACAGTCACGAGGACAGGGGAAGTGTAGCTGCAGGCAGCCATGGAAAAGGAAAGATCTGACACACGCACGCGTAGCGGAGACAGATGTGATAGGCAGCAGTGATGAAATGAGTAAAATTAAATAAATGATATGTAACGAATCATGATTTACACACTGTTCCACATTCACCTATTATTTGCCACAGTGGTAGGAAGCCAATTTAGCTTTATTAATTGAACATACTTTAGCTGTGTTCCATGCCTGTTGCAGACCAAGACCAGTAACCCTCCTACAATAAACCTTTTTCTTAACCAACACTTCTTTTCCCATGTCTTGTGTTTGGGTATCTTTTGAGATTGTAAGAGAATGATTTGGCCAACATGGACCCAGCGGACATGGACTACCTTCAAAAAGCTTTCGCCAACTAAGGCAACGTGACCTAGATTGGAACACAAGTCAATATCTTCACCACACCTTTACCCTCTGTCCCCTGCAGCCCAACTCAACTCCTACATACTCTCCAGCCACACCAGTTCCCCTGCTGGAAGACTGCAGACTGAGAAACTGGCTCAAGAGTAGGCTAAGAGCTGGAAGGTTCAGTATGGGAGTCTGGAGATGAGTTCAAAATGGCCAGCATGGTGAATATTGAATAAATGTTCAGACACGTATGGGGCTTCCCAAAACCAGGGTTGAGTGTCTCCTTCAAATGTAGCAATATCCCTCAGCTTAAATGGAATGTCCATTGAACTACACAAATCACAAGAAACTTTAGCCATGGCAGGCCTCACCCCCTTCACTTACACATCCTCAAAAGAAAATGTCATGTCTGCTGGGTCCATAATGGATACTGTCTAGGAAAATTGGAGAGTACAGACACAGGGAATTTGGACCCAGACACAGAAACACCAAGCAGAGAAGGAGCAGTTTCTAGTTTTATTGTGAGAACACAAAAAGGCACAAATTTATGGTGGGTGGCTGGCAGTGTCCAAAATATACCAAAAAAGCAGTCTGGAACAAGAGTGAAATAATCCAACAAGGCACAGGCAAACCTCAAAAGTCCACAGACAAAAGAAAAGCATTAAATCCAGACTGGGAAGGCAGGCGAGAATCAAAGTCCACAGAGAACAGACATATAGGCAAGGGTGATTAACACCCGTGAGACACATTAGACAGTGAGACAGGAAATAAAGATGAACACAAGAGGCAGACAAAATAAAACAGGAAACAAACAGAACCTCAAGCATAACCATGACAGTACTTTGATAGGGTTGTGGTCTAAAATTTTTGTAGTACTTTTCTGTTTTAAACAGGCCTGTGAGAAAGTGGGAAGTAGCTCTCCCCTTAAAGATATGAAGCCATCACAATAAAACAAATGATGCTTTTCCTCAGCATGACAGTCTACTGTAGATACCTGAACAAGCACAAGCCTCTGCAGAGCATGACACGTGATCATGGACTGAGACCTATGGACTGACTAGGACTGAGAAGTAATAGCATTACAAACTCCTTTACAAACATTTTTTTCTCATGTAACACCTTCTGTTTCTTTTGTAGAAATGGTTGAAGCATGGAAAAAAGCTCCTGCACAGGAACAAATAAAGTGGAAAGACTCCTGTTGTCTATAATGTAAATAATGAGGTTGTCCCTATGAGGCGTCCATGAATACAGGGATGTCCTCATCAGGATAATTAATGCCTAAGGGGGGAGGAGGAGTTTGACGATGCTATGCTCAACTACTGAATTAACCTCTCCAGCTCAGTGAAGTTTGTCTAAACACAGGTGAAAGCAGCCTCTACCAACCTCTCTACAAGGATCACTGCATTCGCTGCAGCCTAGATACTGGGTGGTGGTGAAAGACTGAGGGAGGCATCATTGAAGGAAACCACGTTGAACGCTACCATTTCAGGTGTTTCTGCTGGGAAGGTAGCAGAGATGGCATTGTGCATGCACACCAGAAGAGAACCAAGATCAGGACATAACCCGACCCAATACCTGAAGGCAACAACAGGAGAAAATACTCATCTGAGATGGTGTTTACCTTGGAAGGCCAGGACAAGGATGAGATTATTAACCCCAGCTTGCAACTGGTCACTCCCACAATGGACAACAGACATTGACCTGTACGGCAGCCAATACCTCTGGGCTGTGTCCTAAGAGGGGCAATTTGTGCCTTGATAGGACTGACTCTTCTCCTTGTGTTGCCCTTCCTCTGGTGGTGGCACCACACATCAGGTCCCAATATCAATACAAGAACCGGATCTCTGCCCAAAGTTAAAAAACATTCAACCAATTAACAGAAGCCACGAAGAAGCGTTGATCTTTTTCACGCACTGATGTAATGGGTCAGGGATGCCCAACAGATCCAGCCAGATCCAGGGAATGTTCCTAACTAACACTAACCATCTCTATGTGCCCGACTCCTTCCACTCCACGGTCCTCCAGTGGGCACAAACTTCTTGTCAGTCAGTTGCATCCTGTCCCTCCTGAAACAGCATTTATGCTAACAGCCATGCATTTGTGGCCCACGGAAAGGCCTCCCCCCAGCCACCTTCTGGCCTACTCCACCCCTTGCTGGTCTCAGCTACCCATGGTCTCACATTGCTTCTCAACCCTTCGTGAATAGGTTTTTTAAAGTGGTACACTTTGTGGCCCTTCCTAAGCTCCCAACATCCTTGGAAACAGCCGGCCTCCTAGTGTCCCATGTCTTCCACCTTCATGGAATCCCCATGGACATTGTGTCTGACCGTGGCCCCCAGTTCATACCCTGAATCTAAGTTTCTATATTCTGGTAACCACACAAACAAACGGTCAGACCAAGCGAGCCAACCAGGACATGGTAGCGGTATTCCATCCAGCAGCTACTGGATGAATGCTGCTGAGACTGGGGCATCTGAAGTCTCTTAATTGCATCATCGTTTCCAAATCACGGCTCGATCAGTCTGTAACATCTGTAGAGACTTTTGATGGAGTTTGTGTCTGCACACACGTGTAATGTGCTAACTAATAAAGGCACAAAGTTATCACTGCCAGAGGAGCAGTGTTTTATATCTATAGCTGTTACCCGTTTAACAAATACCTGAAGATGAATAACAACCTGCATTCTTTATTTATACTGTGTATTGCATCCTGCTCAGAGGCACAGGAAACATTTCTACCCGCAGAATGCGTTTATTGTTTAATTTTTTATTTGTTTGCATTTGTATTAATTGATTTTCTGATTGTGAATTTTATGGTTTCTCATTGAAAAACCCTGAATATCATTATGGTGTATTTTAAACATTGGAAATGATTTATTAGCTAAAACTTTAAGGGAAATTTGAAATTATGTAACTCTTATCAAACCTGACACTCAGGACTTATAAGCCTCACATGTGACTGAATGGAAATGACAATAAGTGATGTAAAAAAGCGTTTCTTGCTAACAGACAGACTCTGCTACTGCCTGTGCCTGAAACTTTATCCATAATAAAAGTTAATGAGGGAAATAACAGATCATGAAAAAAGTTTAATCTGTTAGCTGGTATGAAACTCCAGTGATGTTGTGAAGTATCAGATCAGTCCGATCAGCTGCAGCCTCCAATCAATAACTGATGTCCAATAAGGGGGCTTGTCAGCCAGTAAAAGACATCATTGAAGGCTGCTCTCATGCATCCTCTCTGATGGCTCCTCCTCGGAGGATCATCTTATTCCCGCCTCCCCGCCTGCTTGCTGTCCTGCCCCTGCTCGCTCCTGCCTCCCAGATATCCACTCACTCCATACTGAACGTCCAGCCTGGAGTCTGCATTACCCACTCTCTCCCCGTTACCAGCCCCAAGACCGCTAATGCTCCTAGAATCAACCTTTTTGTTTGTCCTTGTCTTTGTTTGGGTCCCTCCTGACATTGTCACAGCTGGACCACCTAACCTCTGAAACCACTGCCTATTGTGTGTTACTGGACACACAATAGACACGCCGTGGAATTTAACATTTTCTAAGCTAATTTTGTATGCTTGCTTTGCAAGGATATCTTCTCTTTTTTGGGAAATTTGGAAGTAATTTAGTTTTAAGTAATTAAGTTTTTAAACTTAAACATCTATGAAATATGGTTTATGTAAACATTTTATTTGTATACGTTGAATATTTACGGTCAATACCCACTAAATGCACTCAGTGGAGACTTGCAGGCAGCAAGCTCCATACATATTGTAGGCACCCCCTAAAAGGTGCTAAGGAGTAAAAGTCATTTTAACTATTGTATCCCATGTTGCTTTTGTCTTAATACACAACACAGATTATAATAGGTCCCTCCAGTACCAGTTGGTACGTTGATGTCAATATCGGTTACTTCAATCTGTACATCTATAATTAAATTAAATTAAATTACTGATATATTCAATTTAATATTTAAATGATTTGTATGAATATTTCGATATAAAATGTCCGTCCTTAATCCCATGTTCATCAACATTCAAATGACACTGAGCACATAGAAATATGAACTGTAAGGGCAAAATAACCTGATACATTGACAATCCTTTTTGATATCACCTTTGGTCCACTTAAAGAATGAGCAGGGAGATTGGATTTCCGCGAATGATGCGGCGCACCCAGGAGGCCATTCATACCCGGTACATGTTCTCACTTTGTGTTGGCTATTCAAGAGGAACCTCCATGTGGAAGGCAGCCTTTGGAACAGACCTTATTATTACCTGTGAAGCAGGGAGCGCCCCTGTGAACTATTCTAATGTGTGAATGGGACATGAGGTTGGCGGGAGGAGAGGGGTGGAGGCAGGGAAAAAGGAGGTGAGAGGGTGGAGGAGGGAGACTATTGTGTCCTCTATTGCTTGTGTGTCCATCTCTGCAAACAGCGGAGGATGGTTAATACCAGCCTCTGCAATGGCCTGTTTCAACCTTAAAGGGGCACTGTCCCTAAAACCTTCACCAAAGACAATAACAAGGGGACAATAAGGGATTGCCTGAATAAGTAAACACGTGATGCTGACTATCTAATTTGCTCTGTGTATGCGGGTTTAGATTTCATAGGTAATACTGAATGAACAAGGCACTGGGTACAAAGGCTGAGGGGGGAACAGAGGTGGAAGGGGGGGCTGAAAACCTCATTTCCACCCTCCACTGCCTCCCTCTGCCTGTGTAAGAGATTACTCTACAACCTGATGTGAGTGTGTATGAGTGTGTGTTTTTAGGCAAGAGAGCAGTCCCCTTAGTAAGAAAATAGAAGAGTTGTTGCAGAATGAGAAATGTTCATAATAAGATAACACTGAGAAGACAAAACAAAACAGGAGTAGTGGTTAGATGACAACAGCTGGTAAACTGTATTGATTGTTTCTGTCTCCAAATTATCTGAATGACTAAATTCAAACAGCTTTTTACACTTGAAGCAGTGCAGGGACATCAATTAGAACTGGATTAATACACATCTAATTTATATATACAGTATATATATTCCGAAGAGGACACTTGCTGAGTTTCAAATATGAATAAAGCAGCTTAAACATCCTGCTGATGATGACAATATCAATTTACTTTTCTGGTCATGTTAAAGAGTCATCATGTTTTCTGTGCGTAATAGAGTGTGATTTTAATAATAATAACTACACAAATCTATACTGAAATACCACCATAGTGCCATAAATAAGATTAAAGTACAATTCAAATGTGACATTTCTTTCTATGTTGTATTCTTTTTTACATCTGAAATATGTCATTCAGTTAAATTTGACTGTTTTACTCAAAAAAAATCTTTCTTACAGTCTGGGAACAAAATAGTTGCCTCCTCATAAATAATCCTGGTAATTATACACAAATAAATGACTTTATATTAAACTCTTGTTTCTGGGAACACTATAAAATAAAAGCTCTCAATCACATTTACCTGCGTTGTAATAAAAAAAACTCCTGCCGACACTTTGCCCAAAAGTATGGCAATGAGGTGTGTGTGTCATAGTAATAGTTACTCATTTAGCAGATGTTTTTATCCAAAGTAACTTAGAAATGCTATACATGTTAGAGGTTGCACGCCTCTGGAGCAACTAGGGGTTAAGTGTCTTACTCAAGGACACATTGGTGGATGTGTCACAGTGGGATCGTACACGGGTCTCTCACACAAAAGGCATGTGTCTACATGTGTGTGTGTGTGTTTTGTAAACATGTAAATAATACTTTTGCTTATTTGTTGAGGCTCAGCCTTGGGACTTAGCCTTGAAATGTAGCTCTGGAGCTGGAGTCCAGCCCGTTAATCAATAGAAAATCAGCCCACTGGGGAGAGGACAGAACAAGAATAGAAAAGGACAACAAAGGTGTGCCCTGCTCTCTCCATTTCACCCAGCTGCATCTTTCTCCTCTCACCTTGCTCCATCGACCCCTGGCCCCATGCACGCTCTGAATGTGCCTGTGTAAACACAAAGCTACTTGCCATTCTCTGTCTCTTGACTGTGTGAGTGTGTTTGCAGTCTGCTGCACTTCAACCATTCATGCCCGAATTCTTAACAAATCACAATAAGATCTCATGCCACATTCTGCTTTTCAGATCCCACAAGCTAAGACACTGAAACGGAAAAGGCATTGTTTACTCGCATGTGTTACGTATTTTCAAAACTGCATTCAGCAGATTGTATAAATTTGAGGAACTGTTTAAAATAATCTGTTTGAATTCAATAGCACTTAAGAAGCACATAACTTCTAGTGCTGTTGTGTGAATGGAAAAATGGCGTGATGTGGCAGACTGGCTCAGCATGGACATCACTGGATTTCAATGAATGACACAGCTAATTAGCATAATTTACATACACTTCAGGAGATGTATGGAGTAAGTGAATGGACAATGACGTAAATAAAGATAGGGAATAATGATATTAATGTACAACAATCCTGCAGTAAAAATGGTGCAAAAGGCTGAATGACAGAACAGCCCCTTTCACAGCAAGGAGAACAGCAGTCACATTCATTCATTCAACCTTTATTTAAATTTTGAGGAATCATTGAGGGCATGCCCTCATTTTCAGTGATCAAAACTACAATTAAAACAGAAAAAATAATTAATGAGAAAATACACAATCAGACATCAAAAGAATACAGTTAAAAGAGTTAAATTCAAGAGCGGAGGAGTTTGTAATCAATTGGTACAATATAGGTGCATTTTTGTTTATTTATTGTATTTTGTTGTCTTTTTACAATCCTCTTTGCTTGCTTGAATTTACCCTATAGGGGATTAATAAAGGAATATCTTATCTTATCTTACTGTTTGAGATGCCCACAAAACCTCTTTATACAAGACGCAATGATGAGTAGAGAATAGTATATATTTAGTCTTGTTTGCATTCAGACTAAAAAGTGCAATTTGTATGCAGTATTAGCAAAGCAACACAGAACTGCATCATTCACATAAAGCAGCGCTTGAAGTGGGCCGGTACTCAGCGGTTTGCGTCAACATTTTACTCTTTGGTTTACCGTTAATTTCTCTTGCGCATTGGGACTTCTCTCAAGCTGCCAATCGGTAGCTGAGCCAGGCGACCTCATACTCTCACTAGCAAGTTGCGTGGGGCCCTGTATATTACGCAAAGGCCACTCCCAGCCCAGTGTTCTGTGACTTTGTGCCTGAGAGTCAAATACAACTATTTATAATGTTGTATATGTCAATGTGCAACAGAGTTTATAAACTGCAGCTCAAAACAGATAACCACATCATTCAATTCTATTTTATTTATATAGCGCCAAATCACAACAACAGTTATCTCACAGCGCTTTTCATAAAAGAGCAGGTCTAGACCGTACTCTGTGATGATATTTACAGAAACCCAACAGTTCCCACCAAGAGCAGCACTAGGCGACAGAGGCAAGGAAAAACTTCCTTTTAAGAGGCAGAAACCTCGAGCAGAACCATGGCTCAGGGTGGGCGGCCATCTGCCTCGACCGGTTGGGGTGAAGGGGAGAGAGAGAGAGAGGGGGCAAGAGATATGACTTGGAGGGGTGGATTCATTTAGGCTAACATATTCTCCATCACCCAGCCAGGTTTCAGTAAGACCAAATAAATCAATATCATAATCTGATATTAGTTCATTTACTAGTACACCTTTAGAAGAGAGAGATCTGATGTTTAAGAGTCCACATTTAATTTTCCTATTAGTTTGCACTATTGCTCTTGTGGGTTTTAATTTTTATGAGGTTTTTATGCACAGCTCCTCTTCTGTTTACCTTTGATTTAAATAATTTCAATGGTCGGGGGGGCAGACACCGTCACTATAGGATTTTCACTAAGTAACTCCTGACGACATGCGGCTATACATGTCATCACTGGTCAGATTTGGCAGGGGTCTAGAGAAAACTACGGTGTCCGATATTGTTTTTGCATATGTACACACCGACTCAACATTAATCTTAGTGACCTCCGATTGGCGTAACCGGGAGTCATTACCGCCAACGTGAATAACAATCTTACTGTATTTACGTTTATCCTTAGCCTTAAACCTGATCCGTGAACATGCCTTCATTTCCACCTGCATGAAATGTTTCCAGCAGCAACCTCTTAGCGAACCAGTCTAGACAGTATATGGGCCTGATGGCACTCATCATAGACACACATAATTTTAAAACAAGACAATGATTATCTAATCTCTCATTCAAGGCTTACTTACAATCTAGACTAATGCAAGATAGAAAGCAATGAACTGACTTTGACTAAATTAAATATTGAATTTAAAAGGCGCATTAACTGAACATGGGCAATATGGTTTCACATCTCTCAGTAAATAATAACCTTCAAGTATTCTGCCAAGCCAGAGTATAAATAGTATTTTACATTTGTGTGAAAGTGTAAAAGGAACTCTGGGGGAGCCGGTTAGAATGAGCCTGATGCAGCTGATAAAATTAATAACAGTATTGTTATCTATAATTTACAGGTGCTATGCATCAGTTTGTCAGTAGAAGAAAAGCTGGATCATCAGCCAGTACAAGCTGATGGTCCAGGAGATGACAGATGAGTTAATATTCACTAATCCTATTCAATAAATATTGTTTCTTTATAGCTCATTCTGTCCTGTAGAGGTCTACTTATTCTGAGACCGACAGATGGAGCTAACTGTTTTCAAGGAGAGTGTTGTAGGGGGAGCCCAGTGTGAGGTTAGTCTAAGTAATGTTACATTAACATTACAAGCACTTTTAATACATTTGATATTTTTCTCTAATAATTCAAACTGGGGGGACCCCTGATTAAATAAATAAACATATGTGGTGTCCTAGTGTCTTTTAATTCACTGTACAATTTCAGAATGTAATCCAGCAAGTAAAGAGGCAGAATACTGGCAATTTCTTTTTTCCTCTTCAAGCATTGGCATGAAGATGGGTATTGAAATTTGTTATAAAGGATGTAATATTGTTAATATAAATTGTTAAGACAATAGGATGTAGGCCTGACCAGTGTTATATTTGTTGCTGAATGAATTGTGTATGACAAATGAAATGTAACTAAAGAACTTAAGAAAGGAAAACTAAAGTTGCTCCCCCATTTAACATCGCTGCAAAACCAAATGAATTCATGATGAGGGGGCAAATTCATTACACTCGGGTTTGTCTTACATGTGGCCAAAAGTTACTTATGTTATCTTTAAATGACTACCTATGTAGTAATCCACTACATGTGTCGAATACCACTACAACAAATCTGAAATGAATAGGTTTGAACCATATACATGACTATATAGATAGGTCATCCAAAATAATATATCACACCCATTTAAGGTATATGGAAGAACTCTACATCAGGTCCCTAAATCAGCATAGTGCAATTTCAGTTTAGTCAGTCCAAAATGTGATGGAGGCGGCCGTCTTGGTGATGATGTAGATGGTCATGAATTACTGCACAAAAATGTCTCATGATCATCTATCACTCAATCACAAATTTATAATTTCTAAATAATTTCTGAACTTTCAATGCGCTCAACTTGCAGACACAGCACTTGAATCAAGCAAATAGGTAATCTATTTCTGTGAATTTGTCTTTTTCATTGTTCTTTGTTGTTTTGTCACTTTATTGTTGAATAGTAAAGCCTCATTTGAAAAGTCTACTGTTTTCCAGTGCTATGAGAAGCTCTAAAAATCTAGTTTGGCTGCTGAACAGCAGGGTTGTAGACGGCCATGTTGACCTTCAGCGTTTTATGAAAGACTATAACAACCATACAACATCCACATGTATTTATACAACTGTTATGAATCATTTCCATATGCTCATTAACACCTTTAGTGATGCACAAATCAGCAGATGACATCCTGCACAGACAGGGGATGGGAACACAAAAACCTCTCTCCCTGAGGAGCTGAGACATATCCAAGCTAGAGAGCTTTCCCATCAATGCAGCTATAGTACAAGTCCCTCTTTTCTTCTCGCATCATAAGAATGAACTACTCAGCAGCTAAATATAGAGGTGAGCTTCAGAGTCTGCGTCTCAGGGGCTCTGGACTCTGGACAAGTCTTATTTGATAATTTGACCTAATTTTAAACACAGACACCTAGTAAAGGGGCTAGTGTGTGTGTGTTTGTGTGTTTGTGTGTGTGTGTGTGTGCGTGTAAAAGTCCACACAGCTGGGGCAGTTTCAACTGAGCGAGAAAAAGTGGAGCGGATCCCAGTGGTGAGACTATTAGAGCCTGTGAATTATAAAACTATTAACCAGAATGTAGCTTCCAATTAAAAGATGATTCAATATCAAGATCTGATGGCTGAATTTTGATTAAGCAGAGACCCCATTAGGAGCACAGGGAGATGGACGGTGGTCGGCAACTGGGCCTCCGCTTAAGAGGCAGTGGTCTAATAGAGATTTGTCTCTTTTTGGGCAAATTAAGGTTAATTACTTTAAATAACATGGCTGGGAGCGAATGGAGGGAGATATGTGTTTTAATTCTCTGGATAGTCGAAGGGCAGGTGGAGAAGGTGGACCTGCTTGTCTGCTGGAGGATATTGTCAGGCAAGGGTGAATGGGCACACACTCACACTCACATTTGTTTTTACTATACTGGTAAGGACTTCCCATTGACTGTGTGTTTTCTTTAAAGCCCTCAGCCTAATTTAAACTTAATCCTTATTCTAATCTTGACCCTAAACACAATTTTAACTCTAAACTTACTTTAACCACAGTTCCCACTCTTATCCCAATCCTTATCCGAATCTTCATTCTTTATCCAGACTCTTATCCTGAAGTAGGATTTGGTTTGAAGTTCAGATTAATGCAGACCTCCTAATAGCCCTTAGAGTATAGGACTAAAAGTGTTGTGAGATAGTTTGCCCTGAGTATGGCACTAGACCATGCAATCATTATTAATCATATCATTGTTATGTGCTCCATACATTTAATGTGCTCTCAGACGAGAGACTAAATGTCATGCATAAGGTTGACTATTTTTCCTGGGAGTGGCACACTAGATGAAGAATCAGGGTATGTGCAAAATGGAAAGGGTTCATCATCTGGGGAGCATAAAGGTCTCTTAATTGGATTTTGACATTTTAGTGTATAAATAGAAATGTTAGCCTGACAGTGGTGCTAAAGGAAAGTTCAGTGAAATCATCTTCCGGGGGCTACAAACTTCAGGGAAAAGATCACAGATATCCCATACATTCTAACTCCCAACACATTCTCATTCTCAACACCCCTTTAATGCCCTGGGTCCCCCTTTGGTGTTGTTTTTCGATGTTTAGGGTCAAGTTAGCAATAATAAATATGCAAAGTCCAGTTAGACTTTAAAAATAAAAGTATGTCGGTAAACGTCAAAATTTGATTTGTCCATATGTGAAGACTTGGGAGTAAGAATGGGTTGGGATATCTGGCCCGTAGTTTTTTGAGATATATTTTTATGAGGAGTTGTTCAAGCTGAAATTTAAAGGTGGTGTTGGACCCATAGAGTTATAAAGAAACTAGATATTGTGTTCCAAGACAGCGCCACATTCATTCCAATAACAGTTATTCAACAGGCTTTTACATTTCTTTGCATATGCAATTCTCTGGCTGAGACAGACAACTCCCCTTGGTTGGACGATGTATATATATCAAACAGCAAAATTCATGTTAATTTGATTGGCCTTTAGTTGTCAGATGTCTTAAGGTGGACCAGGATGTTGGTTAGTTCCCTCAGCTACTTGGGCAACAATAATTGAAAACTCAAAGCAGTTGTCACAAAAGCCATTGTCACAAACATATGTAGTCACAGTCAAGTACCAGTGACTGCCGTATGTGATGTTAGACAGAGCCACCACATCCTCCTCAAGTCAAATTGCATATTACATTACATACAGCTGATTGAATGATAATAGAGGACAACAGTGTGCAGACTCTATACATTAACACTGGCAGGCAGGAATCAAGTGTTTGCTTTTCACCTCTTCCTGTTCCATCTCCCAGTGGTGTTATAACTGATGATGTCTGTCATTGATTGGTCAAACATAGCAGAGAATGTAAGAGAGACACACACAAACACACATATACACACAAATCGAGGTAGTCATGTGAATCCTTTGTGGGTTCATACTGCATACACACACTTTACTGAATTACATAACGCTGTCCATGGTTTAATAGAGTATGCTGTCGCTATCTCATTACTGTAATTTGGAGAAAACCTTACAAATGCTGATATGTTTCAAGTGGTGGAAAATACATTTACAGAAGTACTACTTGAGTTATATTATAGTATTTCTATTCAATGCTGCTTCATACTTAAATTTCAGATGGAAATGTTGTATCTTTACTGTAGTCGTGTTTGCAGGGTAAGATTTCCCATTAAAACATGTGATCAGCCTATAAAATAACGGTCAAAGGTTGTGGATATTGAATCAACTTCAAACTTTTATTTTCATATGTACAGGAAACATCAGAGATTAATGAAACATCATAAGACAAATAACAAGTGACATAAATAACAATGTGCAAAACTGATGTAGTTGTGCATGTATATGTCATGTTAACAGGAAGAGGGTGCAAAGTCTACTGAGGTAGGTTGTGAGAAGATGCTTGTGTCCATCCCCGTGCGCCATAGCATTTTCCTGAAGTTAGAAGTGTGAATATGTTATGCTGGCAAGTCTCACTTGCTCTGAATAGGCCTACACTCACAGGAGCCTGCAAATCACCCACTCAAACAAGCAGTGGAGGGAGGCTTCAGCAGACTACATTGGATGCAGTGTGTGAGGGAGAAGTAGATAAATAAAAGCAAGACAAGTGAACAAATGCCATAGAAAAGTGGATAGCTACACACTGCATGCTGATTAGTATATGGGGCAAGATGTTGGTCTTGGGAACGTTTGTAAAATCGCAATGTAGTCGCTTGGGCCCATAGGGTCGGTCTACGGCAGACGTCACAAATAGACGGACCCTGGTCCGGATCTGGACCTAGCCACTGTCCTCTCCGGACCGCTGACCTACAGCCGATTTACTATTGAGACTTACTACCTCGTGATGGAGTGTTTCTATTTTAACCTGCACAACTTTTCTAGCATTTACTGTACCAGTTTAGCCGACCAGGAAACTCACTGACAAATCGCATGTGCTCCAATCGTCTCATGTGACGCTGCTCAGCCTATCAAACTTGCGCATTCCGATGCTTGCGAGTTGAGTCCGCGAGATTCACCAGAGACGTTTTGGAAACGCACACGAATTGAGGAGACGAAAGGGAAAAGACATTTCTCATGGCTTTTAATCAAGAATGTACAGATTTTTACATGTAGGCCTACGTTCCTCCCACGGGCAGTTCAACACCAGAATATCTCAAGGTCTCCAGTGCTAGCTGGCAGGACAAACTAGAGCTCACGTTTCTCACTGAGCAAGAGACAGTAGGTTTATAAGAGGGAATGAATGAGAAGAGGAGGCGTTACAGCTGTGTTGAGTGTTTATGTCAAGTTTGATGTCAAAACTATGCAATATTCTTGAAATATTATTTGATTTGACAGTCCGTTGTTGACTAAAAACATATGTTGATACAACTATACGACTTATGGTACTGAATGATAACGCAAGTTAGTTGTTTTGATGTCTTCATGTGAACAGGTGCCTGTTATGATGTTATGATCAACCGGCAACCTTCCAGTTTCCTGGGTGAAGCTGAACCAGAAATGCCCAAAACAGCCTGGTACAAAAGATGGTTGATTTTGCCTTTCTTGACAACTGTGTGTGTGTGTGTGTGTGTGTGGGGGGGGGTTATAACTCACCCATTTAAATAATATTAAGCCTTAAAATTGTGCATTATTAGGGGCATGGCCACTTTGATTGACAGGTGGCTGCTGTCAGTCAGGAGCTCAGCAGCTCTGCTCTGTTGGAGCCTTTTGGACATTTCTTCATGCAGATTCTAGACGAATAATGGCAGGCTGTGCAATTTAATGGAGAGAAAGGGAACACTCACCAGCCTGTGCTCCAGTTGGTGAGTGAAATTATAGTATTTTAATTATGTGTTACAATAATTAGCAGGTATGGGTACATAATGTTAGCTTGTTAACTTAGCTATAGCTATCTACCTACCTACCTACCTACCTACCTTGAAGCTGGCTAATTAGCAGGCTCTAGTACTGACTCCTTATTTATCTTTATATATTAAGTAGAAGGTAGAAATTGAAAATACTCCTGCACACACAGAAGTAGTACACTGCATGAGTACTTTTCAACATTTCATGTGAACCATGAAAATTTTTGGGAGCATTTTCACTTTTCAACTTGTACTAGACTGATGTCCCTAAGCAAGAGTTCAGCTTTGATGTTTGATATTTTATCTGTGTTGTAAGATTAACTTGTCCTTGGAATTAACAGACATAATCTAAAATCTAACATTTTCAGTCAGTAGTAAAGACAAAATTAGTGCAAATATATTTAGAGAATTTATTGCAATGTGAACCATAATTTATATATTTTTAAATGTGCATAAAAACACATAAGGACAACATTTAAAACTAAATGTAAACGTCACTCCATGCCATCAGATACAGACGTCCAGAGGATGCGTTCCTAGCCATCACAATAAATGCTGATTCATGGCTAACAGGTGACATAACAGGCCATTGTTTTATATAGTCCATGGTTATGATTGTGGCTCTGGACTCTGATGGTAACTTGTTTTAACAAGCTAGATAAAAGGTAGACTAATAACCTGGCAGTGGCAAATAGCTTTGGTTTTATATTTGATTTGATTACATTAATGTTTAAGTTGAGATTTACAAGAAATATTTTATTGCTTCTGTGTAAAGGGAATACTGCTGGTAAAAAGCACCTTATTTGTTTAAAGTGTTCACAAACCACATTTCAGTAGTTTATTTTGGCGGTGTGGCTCTGTTCTGGGACCCCCCTGCCTCTCCACGTGCCTAAATGGAGAGAACAGCAGCAAAGACCCCCCAGGAAACAGAACAGAGCAGCATCAATAATACAGAACACATAGATTGGTCAGGAATTGACTTACAGGAGGAGCTAGGGTGGCGGTGGGTAACAAGCGGCTCGCAGAGAAAGCAGCAAGGGTAGGCAGGCTAGGGCAGCTTAAATAAGGCGCCTTGTATGGCTTTGCCAATGAGTGCCTAGAGGGAAAACAGCTGAGCTGTCAGCTGATGTGGCCTGACTTGACATGGGTTGCTATGGGTCATGCAGTACATTAATTCATTATTAAATTTTATGCATACCCTCGACCCTGTACACAGGATAAGCGGTTGACGATGGATGGATGGAAATATCTGCCTGGATTGAAGGACAGATTTTTTGGGGGGAACTGATGTCTTAAGTTATTTGCAACCAATAAGGAACTCAAGGCTTTGCTGTAGGCAGATATCTGTTGATATAAAGGACAGAAGTTAATTACACAAACGCAGACTTTAATCACTCTTGAATAGACTTTATCAGTTGGCTTGCTCTTTAACCTTCAACTGCCAACATTTGCAGATGTATTCCAGTTTCACTATGTGTCGAAAGCTTGCTCTATGTTATTATCTTTAAATTAATTATTGTAATTACTTCAAATAAACCATCCCAACCTGACATCTTTGCCACCATGATCTTCTGTTGTGGTCAGTCTGTTTACATGCCCCCTGGTTACACTCTTTGTTCAGGCGCCTCCAAGGCTGTTCCTTCTGAAGGACATCCTTGCCTCCACATCTCTTCACCATTAGCAGACCTGACACATGAACCACATTATTGACACAGCCCTTCAAATCCTCTGCTTCACAAACTTTGGCTTCTTTTTTTTTTTTTTTTTTTTTCTTAGAAAAGTCATTGTATAGTGGTGGTTGTAACACCATTTTCTGGCTGTAGAAAAAACAAAACTTTAATAACACTTGTATGGACACCACCCTATTATCAGAGAAATAAACCAAATTAATGAATAACTTGGTTATTAAATTGACCAATTTCTTAAGAATTGACCTTGCCTTCTGCTTCAGAGAAAACACACAGAGAACTTTTTACTGGTTAAATGAGGACCTTTACGAAATGCCTAACTGAATAAATGAAGGATTAATAACATGTAATGTTATATAACAAAGAAAAAGAAACAAGCACAACAGATGAATAGGAGATATTAAGTGATGAATTTAACCTGATCTTATTGGCATTGCTGAAGTGAAGTATTTGATCTGATTAACAATTAAACAACAGCGGTGAGACTAACATAATGCTGGGGCAAGTGTCTTCTCTGAATGGAAATTAATATATTTTCGACACCTCCGCGCTGGCAGAGATGAGATGTTCCTGATGGCTTTCAGGCATTGTGTGCAGGGTTGAGGCTGCCATGGAGGTGTAGGCCTCTCTGTAGTCTCTGTTGCTTAATTCAGTTCAGTTCAATTCAATTTTATTTATATAGCACCAAATCACAACAACAGTTATCTCAGAGTGCGTTTCATAAAAGAGCAGGGCTAGATCATACTCTGTGATGTTATTTACAGAAGCCCAACAATTCCCACCAAGGATAAGCACTAGGCAACAAAAGGAAGTTTTTCCTTGCCTCTAAGAGGCAGAAACCACCAGCAGAACCATGGCTCAGGGTGGGCGGCCATCTGCCTCAACCTGTTGGGGGTGAGAGAGAGGGCAAGGGAGAGACAGAGAGAGAGAGGGAGGGAGGGAGAGAGAGGGGAGGGAGGCAGCCAGCGTACACAATATACACACAGAGGTATAGACAGTAAAGGTAATGTTGCTATAGACTGAATGAAAAATGGTACAGATATTTATAGTAGTGTTAATGATAATAATCATAATGATAAAGATAATAATAATAATTAAAAAAATAATAATAATAACAATAGGACTAGGAACAATAATTGCAGCAGAGGGTGTCAAGCAGGAACACAGGGGCAGCAGGTCACTCGCAACCACAGATCCAGACTCCACAGCTCCAGAAACACCTGCTGGAAGTGATAGGAGGAGAGAGTAGAGGGACGAGAAAGCACAAGACTACGGGAAAGGGAAGAAGTCAAGTTAGTAACATGCATTAATGGGATGCCAGCCCTAACTATAAGCTTTATCAAAGAGGAAAGTCTTAAGCCTACTCTTAAATGTGGAGATGGTGTCTGCCTCCTGAACCCAAACTGGAATCTGGTTCCACAGGAGAGGAGCTTGATAGCTGAACGCTCTGGCTCCCATTCTACTTTTGGAGACTAGGAACCACAAGTAACCCTGCATTCTGGGAGCACAGTGCTCTGGTGGGGTAGTAAGATACTATGAGCTCTTTAAGATAAGATGGTGCCTGACCATTAAGAGCTTTGTATGTGAGAAGAAGGATTTTAAATTCTATTCTGGATTTTACAGGAAGCCAATACAGAGAAGACAGGAGAAATATGATCTCTTTTCCTGGTTCCTGTCAGAACACGTGCTGCAGCATTCTGAATCATCTGATGAGTCTTAATGGACTTTTTTGAGCAGCCTGATAATAAGGAATTGCAGTAATCCAGCCAAGAAGTATTTAATGCATGGACTAGTTTTTCTGCATCATTTTTTAGACAGGATGTTCCTGATTTTACAATATTACATAGGTGAAAAAAGGCGGTCCTTGAAATTTGCTTAATGTGAGAGTTAAACGACAAACCCTGATCAAGATTCCTCACAGTAGTGCTGGAGATCAGGGCGCTGCCATCCAAGGAAACTATATCTTAATTAACCTAATGCTCAGGTGCTTGGGCCCTAGAACAATAACTTCTAAAAACATTTTAACATCCTGAACGCACATTTGAAGTTTAGCTAACTGATGAGTTTCATCTGGCTTGATCTATAGATATAATTGAGTATCATCTGCATAACAATGAAAGTTTATGGAGTGTTTCCTGATAATATTGCCTAAAGGAAGTGTAACAGTGTAAATAATTAACATATGTTTATGGCTAAATTCCTGTTAAACTTGGGACTATTAACCATGGTCTATCTACTCAGTGGTATTTTCTTTTGTTAACAGAAATTCTCAGCAAAACGTTGTTTTGAGTTAAATGCAGTGCATTATGGGTGACCCACAGTAGTTGGGAATGCCATGCTATGGGTAAGTTGGGATGTTTTCTGCTCGGACACATATTAAGAAATAAGTAATGTAGTTTACGTTTCCTATGATGTGTAAAAACTGTCAGCATTCACCATTAATATTGATTTTCAAAGACAAAATGTCAAAATTCGTAGTTATAGTGCTCTACAAGCTATCGTTCGTTGAGTGTGTAGTAACAAATAGCATTTTGGCTAGCTGCTAACGAGTTCTCTGGTGTACGTGACAGACTAGTCTATTAATCTGGAACCTTGCTTTCTAGTTCGAGCGAGAGCGGACCTCTGACCAACTTCTCATTCATGCTGAGTAACTGTGGTTGTGTTTGTGTCCCATTGTTGCAGGTATGTTTATATATAAAATTGTTAAGCATTTTATTGCAGTGTATGTAGTTGACGAGTTAAACTGGCAGGAGTAAATTTGTGTAGGCTGCAGACAGGCCTGCTATACTCCATTGCCACCACAAGGTGGCAGCACAGCATATCCTGGTTCTATATTTGTAAAACGGAGCCTTAGAGTGAGACTGGGTTAAAATGTAATCCATGTAATATGTCTATGGCAATGTAATAGGAGTTATTTTGAATATTGTCATTAAATATTATTGCATTTATTGTTGACAGCTTACTATTACAAAGCCTAGAATATGTTTTAATTTCGTATGTTTTTGTAACCTTTTTTTTTTAATATGTTTATTTATATTCACATTTATGTTTTTTATATAAAACTGTACCACTATACGATTGCATTATGGGTGACCCACAGTAGTTGGGAATGCCATGCTATGGTTCGAGCGAGAGCGGACCTCTCACCAACTTCTCATTCATGCTGAGCAACTGTGGTTGTGTTTGTGTCCCATTGTTGCAGAATAAACTATTCTGAGTGCTCCATCCATCTTGACTCCAGCGAAGTATTTGAGGATAGCAGACAGAACAAAATAGAGAAGGTCACAGAAGCATATATAAAGTGGATTGGTCCGAGCACAGATCCTTGTGGAACTCCATGACTAACTTTGGCGTGAATGGAGGACTCATTGTTAACATGTACAAACTGAAATTGATCTGATAAATAGGACTTAAACCAGCTTTTTTAATGCCAATTAAATGTTCCAGTCTCTGTGATAGGATCTGATGGTCAATGGTATCAAAAGCAGCACTAAGATCTAATGAGACAAGTCCTTTGTCTGATGCAATAAGGAGGTCGTTAGTAATTTTCACCAGTGCTGTCTCTGTGCTATGATGAGCTCTAAATCCTGACTGAAAATCCTCAAACTATTGCTCTGTAGAAAGTCACACAGCTGTTTGGCGACTGCTTTCTCAAGGATCTTACAGAGAAATGGAAGGTTAGATATAGGTCTATAGTTGGCTAGAACATCTGGATCAAGGTTGGGCTTTTTCAGAAGAGGTTTAATTACAGCTACTTTAAAGTACTGTGGTACATAGCCTGTTGATAAAGACAGATTGATCATATCTAGTATAGAAGTGCTGACTAAGGGTAAAACATCTTTAAGCAGCCTAGTCGGGATGGGGTCTAAGAGGCAGGTTGATGGTTTAGATGAAGAAATTATTGAAGTTAGTTGGTAAAGATTGAGGGAAGCAAAACAGTCTAAACATATATCTGGTTCTACAGCTGTTTCTAAGGTTCCTGAGTTTAGAGATAAGTCGGTGCCAGTTGAGGGCAGGTCTTGGTGAATTTTCTAATAGTTAGAATTTTATCATTAAAGAAGTTCATGAAGTCGTAACTACTGAGAGCTATGGGAATACTTGGCTCAATAGACCTGTGGCTCTCTGTCAGCCTGGCTACAGTGCTGAAAAGAAACCTGGGGTTGTTCCTATTTTCCTCTATTAATGACGAGTAGTACGCTGCTCTGGCATTACGGAGGGACTTCCTATACGTTTTTACCAAATTAAATGAGTATTTTCTAGTTTAGTGGAACGCCAATTCCTCTCACGTTTCGGCGATATTTGCTTTAATTTGCAAGTTTCAGTATTATACCATGGAGCTTACCGTCTTTGTTTTATTATTTTCTATTTTAGAGGGGCTACAGAGTCCAGTGTCATTCGCAGCGAGCCTGCAGCACTATCAACAAGATGATCAATTTGGGAGGGACTGAAATTAGCATAGGAGTCCTCCGTTACTTTGTGACTTGATAATGAATTTAGAGCTGATGGAATCGCATTCTTAAATTTAGCTACAGCACTATCAGACAGACATCTTGTATGGAAATTTTTGCCCAATGGCGTGTAGTTCAGCAATACAAACTCAAAAGTTATCAAACAGTGGTCAGATAGAGAGGGATTCTGTGGGAACACTATTAAATGTTCAATTTCAATACCATACACCAAAACAAGGTCGAGGGTGTGGTTAAAACAGTGAGTCGGTTCATGGACACTCTGAGAGAAGCCAATGGAATCTAACAGAGAGATAAACGCAGTACTAAAGCTGTCATTCTCAACGTCCACATGAATATTAAAATCCCCTACAATAATAACTTTGTCCGTTTTAAGGATTAAAGTTGACAAAAACTCAAATTCAGATAAGAATTCAGAGTACGGGCCAGGTGCTCGGTACACTATAACAAAAAGAATTGGTTGCAGTGATTTCCAACTTGGGTGTGAAAGACTAAGAACAAGGTTTTCAAATTAGTTATAGTTTAGTTTAGGTTTCGAGCTGATTAGTAGGCTAGAGTCGAAGATAGCTGCAACTCCACCTCCTCGGCCTGTGCCTCGAGGAATGTGAGTATTAATATGACTGGGAGGGGTGGATTCATTTAGGCTAACATATTCTCCATCACCCAGCCAGGTTTCAGTAAGACAATATCATAATCTGATATTAGTTCATTTACTAGTACACCTTTAGAGGAGAGGGATCTGATGTTTAAGAGTCCACATTTAATTTTCCTATTAGTTTGCACTATTGCTCTTGTGGTTTAAATTTTTATGAGTTTTTTATGCACAGCTCCTCTTCTGTTTACCTTTGATTTAAATAATTTCAATGGTCGGGGGAAGACACCGTCACTATAGGGTTCTATTATAGGGTTTACTAAGTAAATGGAGGAGCAGAGAAGTGTGTTAGACTGCGACTCTGCCTCCTTAAAAGCCCAGCTGCAGGTTGCTGCAGGTCCAGCTCAGAGGTGATTCCTTGAGAGTAGATGGTCACCAAGCAGATGAGATCTCCCAGCTGGCCAGGCAGTCTGTCTTGAGAACGATGAATCCAATGTTCTTGAAAATGATCATTTTAGATAATTCCGGTTTTATACCAACCTAGGTTGGAACTGATGAACAAAACTAACAAATAAGACGTGAGTTGTAATTATTAATGCCTTTTTTTGTTCTGAAATGCACTGTGCAACCTTACATAGACAGGTGTGTGTGTCTCTCTCTAAATCAGATCTAGTCAATTACACTGTGTCACAGGTGGACTTCTACTGGATGAGAAAGCAAAAGGCATGAAAATAACATTTTTCAGGAATTTATTTTTATTTTTTCCATTTCAGTGGAATAGTATCTAGAAACATGTTTCAAATAATTTTAAATTAAGTCTAACGTTTATTCCATGTGCCGCTTAAACAGTGTTAGACACAGTGATCCGACCTGTTGAATAATCAATCTACTTTTTCTATCCACTGGATTCATTTAAAGATCGCAAAATATGAGAAGCTCAAGCTGTGTGTGAGCTAGTGAGTTACAAGGGTGGGTACATGGAACCCCCCCCACACACACACCTCCATATCCCCACCCCTAGTGTCTAGTGGAGCCACTATTCCATCATTCCTATGTGCTACTTTTCAATTTATAGCAAAGAAGCAGTCTGGTCCCTGCCAACCTTTTGTAAGGGAGATGAAGAGCAGCAGTGAGGGGAAGATGGGATGGGAAGGTGGGCTGTATAATTGAAACTGACAGCAAGCAGTCAGCCTTGATTAGTCCAGCCTTGGTAAGTACTTCATTAGCAACCTGGGTTGAAGGGAATGGCTGAGAAGAAAAGATTGAGGAAAGTACAAGATGTGCAGAGACATTTGTGGAAGACACTGTATGTAAGGATGACTGATAATTAAAGCTGCATTAGGCAATTTTGCACCTTGGCGACCCTAAGTTGTTGGAAAATGATTACTGAAATTTGTTTAGTTGTTTATCTAAAAGTTTTTTCAAGGAACCAAAGACTTTTAATTTATTTTTATATGACATCAAAAACTCATTAATAAACAGGTAAGCATTTTTTCTACCTGGTCAGTCAATGACATCAAACAGATAAGAGAGGCAAAACATAGTTGTCCAGCAAACATTCCTCTTAAAGTCATTTCCTGTGTGGGGATTTCCTGAGAGTCTTCATTTTGACATCATGTACAGCCTCTCAGTCAATTTTAGCCACACTAGAGGCGTGGCTAAATGTGGCTCAATGAATAGTAATGTCAGGCGGTCTGTTGGATCAATTACCACAAGATTGCGTTCATGGACCCCAGAGGATGGATCATAATGACATTTCAGTCAGGACAACTTTCATCAAAGAGACTGATATTTGCTCTGCTCCATGTAATGGATGCTAAGAAGGGACTCAGCTAAGCCGTCAGCCATTATACCCCAATGTACAACCCTGCAGAGCTGCATGGCTGTCGGCTCTAAGGCATGGTAAACAGAAATCTCGTCTAGTTAGTTTTAGGTATCAAATAGTCTGGCATTATACATGTTACACAAGTTTGGCAACCAAAACTAATTATAATTAGGAATGGCCTCTTTGGTCTCTATGCGTCCAGTGGAGCCAAGCTGTTTCAGGCTACTGTCTAAAATCGCTACACCTGGAAGTTTACTGTAACATGCTGTTTCTTTGATCCCTGTCAAGAGCAAACGTTAAATGATCTGTAGATGCGAGAGATCTGTTAATGTGGGCAGCGTCAGTGAGAGCACATGAAGACAAGCAAACTGTTTGTCTTGCTCAAGAGTCATCCACATGTTTGCGTTAATAATGGGTAGTTATTAGCAGGGGTGGAAAGAGTACTAGAATGATTTACTGAATTAAAAGTACTGTTGCTTTAAATACATTTTACCAAAGTAAAAGTTAAATTATTGCATGGAAATGCAACTAAATTGCAGAGACATCTTGAAGAAAATCCGTGCATACCCTAACCATTGACGGTATATCATTAGGTCTCGGAGTGTCTTCTCATGTGAGCTTTTCTTCCAGGTTATATGACTCTGATGCTGTCTTTACTTCTTTTTCCTTTGAGAGATGTCTTTACTCAAGTCAGTGTAAAAGAAGTGAAGAATGATGCTGCTGATGGCGATCATCATGGTTTCGTTCGCAGTAAGGTACATCTTCATTAGCTTTTCTTTTCCCAAAGAAATGAAGGAGGGAAACAAAATGGGAAACTGGATGCTCTCCCTGCCGTGAATAGAAGACACTAAAAGACAATAGAAGAGAGAATAAATGTCACCCCAGTCTGTTCATAGTGGGCGAGGCAGTGGGGAGATTGCACAAAAGGAGAAACACATCATAATGTTCTCTCAATGGTGGCTGACGTCAATACCTATATCCTATTATGGTCTATTGAACAGGATGTGGTTGGAAAGGAGAGAGGGGATGATAAGGCTTACATTATCAAATCACTCTGTTTGTCTGTGTGCGTGTGTGTGTGTGTGCGCGCGCGTGTGTGCGTGCCTGAAAGAAAAGATATTCTGAGTCACTAAAACAAAGAAAGATACAGTAGAGAGAACAAAAACAGAGCAGGGACAGCAATGTGTGAGCAGAGGAGTCAAGATAGAAGCAAAACAAGAAAAGAAATATTTAGTGTCATCAGTAGAAGTTAGCCTTGAGAAAAATTTACATCTTTTAAAATTGAGTAATGATCCAACAGTTACTTTGTTATGACAGATACATTTACTATACTACAGTACAGTTACAGTAAAAGGCCGTAACTATGATTTTGGTTGAAAATGTGTTATTGTCCTTTTTGGAAGATTATGAAAGGTAACTTATTGTTTATCATGGGTACAGATATCTTAAGTCAATGTTGTTGTTTTTTTTTGGAGAAAAAAGTGGCTAGTTTTTGCCGCTCAAATTGAGTTAAGGTCTATTATTAAGGTACCTTTGTTTTGTTTTTCTGCACTTCAAAGTGAAGTTAACTTACAGTTTATTGTGCTGGAGTTACGGTTTTATGACCACGTATAATAAATACATGTCATCAAAGCATTTGTGACACACACACAGCTTGACTGAAGTATTATGTTTGAGCACAGTGATTGTTTTTACTAACATTACATGTAGTTTTTAAGAATGGACCATTGCTCTCAAGGGAAAATGTTGGTGGAGATGCAGACTCCAAGATCAAGGAAAAAAGGATTATGCTATACACATTGATAGGCTAGGCTATTTATTTGTTATCTAGCTAGCGCAAGCTAGCGGTAACAGTTAACAAAGAAACTGCTCCTGTATGTGATCAGAATGCAAAAAAATCTTTGGAAACAAACTAGCTAACTAGCGACAGCTTGCCAGCTAAGTAATCATAAAGCTTGAGTTTTGAGCATTAAGTACTCACATGTGTTCAACAGGTTAAATAACAAGTTGTTCTTTAGGATCCTACTCTGACATTCATCCAGAGAATTTAAGCTGGAATTCTGCATTTTGTATTTGTTCTTGTCAACTCATTTGTTTCAAATCAATACAACAATGGAATTATGTAATGCACCTTTGTGGCCTGAGTTTATTCACATTTACATTATATTATATTTAAGTTTATATTCTATTAAACATAATTGTGCCATGATCAGTAACCTCCAGAATTGAGACTGGATTCATGTATTGGCTATCCCCTTTTTTAAAGGTGGTGCCCCAAGGTGAATTTCATGTGAGTTAAATTTTGTATAGTATAAATATTGATTACTTATAATATTCTGAAGTTGAATGCAGTCATTCTACTTCATCTTTTGTACCAATTATGAAATATTGTTATATATTTTGATACTACCTTTATCACAAGTTACACCTCTGCATTTCCTGCAATGTAATGTTAAACATAAAAACCTCAAGAAAAGTGTGAGCACCTTCAGGTAAAGTCTATCGGGATGGACAATATGGACACTGCAATAAGACCAAGAGTATATAGCCTACTACTATATACTAGCCTCCTAGTCTGACTTAGCCTACCTTTGTAAGGATAACCAAATTTATTTAGGATAAATGGATATGGATTATTGCATGTCAAAAACCCTAACCCACACATCACTGCAGTTTTAAGATTAAACACTGGGTGTTCAAGGGCATTCCTGACACTGGTGCATTTTCATTAGATTTGAGGCTTTTTATATAAAACAATTCTGTGCCTGACAAATTCTGTCAGTCAAAATGGGAACTCTATGACATGACACTAATAGTTTGCCACTGTCCACTAAAATATATTCATAATATAAAAAAGAAAAAGTAATTCAAGGAAACATACAGGTATTTGGGTGTGAAGTAAATGTCTTGTCAACCTAGCGATCAATCATCCAGTGAATGTATATGAAAGGGGTCACTCATAACATCATCACCTAATACGAGCATTCTAGTCTCTTTTACCTCATTGTTTAGTTATTAACACATTTGCTGCATGGTTCAGTCTAAAACCTCTCAAGCCCCTTTTCTGAAGGAAAACCAGCTGTACACTACCTGTGAAGCAATAAAAGACAAAGAAAGTTAGTGACAAGCTTGTTAAGAACAAAAATTGCCAAAATTATACCAGTGTTCAAATCTGGGGATAAAAATGATATGTGCAATTATCGTCCGATATCAATCTTGCCCACAGTTTCTAAAGTTTTAGAGAGAGTAGTGTACAATAGGCTATATGGCTACCTTGATAAACTTAATATTATTGCTTCTTCTCAATTCTTCTCAGGTTTTAGGAAGAAAAGAACCACATGTATGGCGGTACTCGATCTGATTGAAAAGATCAATGATGCCATTGATAAAGGCGAGAGTGGTATTGGTATCTTTTTAGATTAACTAAGGCGTTTGATATTATTGATTTCGACATCCTATTAAATAAATTACACCATTATGGAATTAGAGGATTAGCCCTTAGCTGGTTCAGAAGTTATCTATTTGGTAGACAGCAGTATGTAAGTATCAATGAACAAATTTCAATAAGCAAACCCATTAAATGTGGAGTCCCTCAGGGATCCATTTTGGGCCCTCTTCTTTTCTTAATATATATAAATGATTTTGGAAATTCCACAATGGCTTTATACAAGGTTTTATTTGCTGATGACACAAATCTATTTATGTCACATAAGAATCCAGACGATATGGAAGAAACAATAAATAGAGAATTACGAAATGTTGCTATCTGGTTTCGGTGCAATAAATGATCTCTCAACATAAGTAAGACTAATTACATCGTGTTTCATTCCAAACAAAATCAATTGGTAAATAAGTATGTCTGTCTTAAAATAAATGAACAAATTATTCTTTAGTGAATGAGTCTTGAATGAATGTCTACAATTCAAATGTCATATTGACCAGTTAATAACCAAATTATCAAAATACGTTGGACTATTTTTCAAAGTAAGACATTTTCTCCCGCAGTCAGCACTTGTTATCTTATATAAAACATTGTTTGAGTCCCATTTAAATTATTGCAATGTCATATGGTGTAACACTTTTACTAGCTACCTGAAAAAAATACAGTCTTTACAGAAAAAAATTATACGGGTAATGACGTGGTCTGAGCCAAATACCCCCTCGCGTCTATTGTTTCATCGCCTGGGTCTATTAAGACTTACCGAATACAATTCTTTTCATAATGCTTGTATGATATTCCAGGTTGTTCATAAGCTAAATGACCGATTGTGTGAACTTGTCCCAATCAGTCGACCCCAGCATACATATCACACAAGGGAAAAAGACTTAATTACTGGTAAAATCAGACGTTTGAAATGTACGAGCCTGAGTGTAGTCTGTAGAGGTCCGCAGATTTGGAACAAGCTTGAGGAAAACCTTAAATTGGTGCATTCTGTCTCCGTTTTCAAAAAAAATCTGAAGGAAAATTTGCTCTTAACATATACTTTTTGATCATTTTGGAAGTGTTATATTTGTTCTGGGATCGATCTTTTATTTGTTTGTAGTGCTTGTGTTGTATTTATATTATTTGTTCTTATGGCGTGAGTTTTTTCTTGAATGTTATATGTTGTATGTGGATATTGGGCCCCCTCTTAAAAGCTTTAATAGCTTCTTTGGGGTTCCCCCTTTTCACACAATAACCTTCCTGTTACCATTGTAATTTGTCCTTAAAAATGATGATGTGTGTGTGTGAAATAAAAATATGAAATGAAATGAAATGTTAAGAAAATTGAACATCTGGCAGCTAAAGAACCTGAGCTTCATCTAAGGATTGGTAAAGACCACAACAGAGCTAAAAGACTAGTGCACATTACATTCATTAGGCAGAAAAAAACGCAACCACAAATGAAGCTTTAATAATGTTAATTTGACACTGCTTGTTTGTTCATAATATCATTTCAAAAGTAAATGAAGAGAATTGGTCCAAATCTGATTTGAATGACAGCTCTGGCCTTCTATTTCACCAGACCCAGATATGTCGGTGTAATCCACACACATATAATACACAGTGGTGCTCAGAGACAAACAAAACAAAAAGTCTCTGAGGCTTGAGCAAGCAGCCAACAGAAAAAGGCCATCCCAAACATTTCCATGATCTAAATCCTAATCAAACATAATTTACAGCTTGTTTTATTTGGGTCCCTGAAGAGACTGTCCCTCCGCGCATTTTGCCATGGCAACCCGTCTCTCATTTCACAAGTGTCATGCCACATTATCATCCAGCTGGCTCACATACACTCCCGCCTGACAACTTCACCATGGACCCTGGTAAAAAATAACCAGCCTTTTTACACTGCCTCTTCACCTTCCTTTCTCTCCATTTCTGTGGATTCCACACCCTGCCGTACTTACCTGTTCGCCTCCTCCTCTTCTATGCTTCTTTCTTCTCTCCGCAAGTAACCAGTGAAGACTGGATGGGTGATGTATACCTCTTCTAATTGGAAACAAGTCCAAGCACCTGCATCGGTGACAGAAATAGAGAATGATTAGCCAAAAGATGGATTGGACATGTATGGTGTCTAATGTGCATGAAAGTGTAATGGTTTTACATCAAGGTCACACAGAAACGGTTAAAAATCACACAAACATGCATACAATACTGTGGTTGTGCTATGTTGTGGATTCATTAATCAATGCTGGAGAATAAGTAGTTCAGTACAAGCCTGGTTGGCATTGTAATATATCAAAATATATTAACCTAAACTCAGCAATGACAAACAATACCTGTGAACCTCCAGCCATTGTAATTTGTGTTTCACAGTGTCTCCCTCAGTCAATCTTTTCAGCCACTCCACGTTCCCAGGCCCCTACAGTGTTATTATTTCCTTGTCCAGCAGATGCCTTCTCTTATTCACCTTACTCCCACATCCAGCCATCTTGTCTTGCAATAACCCTATTTCCCTCCATTCCCATTCACCTGACCTTCCCCAACCACCAGCCCACCTGTGTCCACTGTCCCTCGTCAGCTCTTTTCCACTCACTCCTTGCTGGTTTGTCAAAGTTGACATGTACCTCATGCTTTTGTGTTCAAGCTAGTACCTAAACCTGCCTGCCTGTCTACCAGTACTGAAGCCTGCCTTCCTACCTAACATGACAAAGTAAGGATGGTTTCAATCTGCTCCCTGAAACCATCATGCTGCCTTTACTGTCTGCATTTGGGTCCTTCCCTGGATGTTACTCTCCATTGAAACTGCTTGTGACAGTACGGAAAAAGGTTTTCCAACTGGTCTGGTATGCATACGCAAAGGTAAAACTGAAATGTTCCAAATATTTTAAACAAAAGCCATGTGGTGGAAATGGTGTTTGATTATTGACAAGGATGGATATTTCATGTCACTGTTGGTGGGGACAATCCAAACTTTTTTAGAAACAATGTCGCATAGGACATAATCTCTCATAATTTAAAAAATGCATTGGACTCATAGCAGAGAACAAAGCCCAGCTTAACATAAAGCAAAGATTGATTTGTGTCCACAGCATCTCTTCTCATCTTCTCATCTTTTCTGATTCTGAGATCCATTATTGAGATTGCCCGTGAAAATATTTTACATGCATGCAGATGCACATTTAATTTAATATTTGAGATGTGCTATGGATTATTTTGTCTGCACTGAGAGCTGGACAAACTGAGAAGGCAGCAAGGGCAGAATTCTCGACAAAAAAAAAGGTAACTTCTGCACGTCCTGTGTCTCAGTTGGCTGAGGTGCCAATTGTATGTGCAACATCGTAGCTTCAAAATGAACCTGGGCTTTTATAGATTGTGAATTCACCTTGTTTCCATTGTGTTTGTGTGTTTTTACTGTGAATTGTCCAATAAAGAAAAAAACACTATAAAACTCATCTTTAATGGGGTAATTCCTCAGACCCGCTAGAGAGGTCTGAGAGGATGCAGCTCCTCTGGGGAGACATTTTTGGAAACCTATTTTCTGCTAGGGGTTTTCAGTGGTAGGTCCACAGCATGTCAAAGGACAAAATATAATCGGCTCACATTTCTCACCAATACAACTACCAAAGAGGACTCTACTTTTTCTACTTTTGAAAGCTAACTGCCACTTCCCACTGCCCCTGATTTATAGTATGTAACTACATTTACCTAATGAAAACAATACAAACTACGATTAAATAAAAAAATAGCCAGGGTTTTTAGTATGTGTAATACAACACCACTGTTGCTGAGAATACGCTGACAATGGATTTTAACAAGCAAGTATTTAACATCTCAGATAATGTGTAGTAAAACACTGTAAAGTTTTTAACCTGGCAGCATGGGTCTAGAGATGGTAATGTTGTATGGACAACACATTCGACGGATTGCCGCTAATGTGCGCATACGTATGATCCTCAGCGGATGGTTCCTCATGATTTTGGTAATCCCCAGACTTTGTGCCATCTTGTGCCACCAGGCAGTTGAAATTTTTTGTTTTGAAGTAAAATGTCTCCATCGCTATTAGATGGATTGCAATTGTGACACTTACAAATGTTTGGTAATGCTTGTTAAGTTGGGATTGTTGCTTTATGTATTTATCTGTGAAACAGCTATTTACAGTTTTTACTGTAATGGTTAAGCTGTATTTCTTGAAGTGAAGTTACAAGCAAACAACATGAGCCAGCCGTCTGTTGACGCCTCAGTGTCCGGTGTGCTTTGCTTTGTGTTTGTTTGTAAATTTCTCAGCTGTGATTCCCGGAGCTCTTTCACCAAAGAAAAGCTCATCAGGGGAACACCTGCAGATTTATTTCCCACTTTTAGATCACGTCATCAGTGGAATTATTGGACATTTTGGTGATGAGCTCGCTCGCTGTTGTTCGGGCATGAAGTGGACGAGGAGAGGAAAACGAGCTCTCTCGTGTTTCCACCACCACAGACTCTGTACAGTGCTAACGGGAATATTTCTCTTCAATTTGTGTTCACTGTGCAACAAACTGGATGAACCTCAGGTATTGGCGGGGCAAAACAGAGACTTTTACTCATCTTCTGTTCTATCAGTTTTATTTCTCTGGCTCATTCACAGAATTTGCTGGTGAACAGATAGATTTACTTGTTGCTAAAGTAACCGCTAACCGCGGCTAGCTCAGTAAGCCGTGCAACACTGGTCATAGCTGACCACGCAGACCTTTTGCTGCATTTGAACCTCCCTACCAGACTAAAACGGCGAATCCAAAGACCTAAAATGGAGAAGTTTGAAAATGCTGTCGACCCTGTTTTCGTTTTCAAACTCCAGAGTAGAGTTTTAGTGCGGACAGGTGAGGACTCGCAAAACAATGTCGATGATGTTCATATTTTGGTATTTTCATTAAATATTTTGCACTGTGCATGTTGCTGTATTTACTTTGCGACGACTCCCAGTCAGTTTCTCCTGCCAAAATCGCTTTATGCTCCCGTGTTACTAACAGTTCCACCTCGTTAAAAAAAAAATCTCTTCATGTGGTTCTTCCCATCTGCAGCTGACCTCATTAACAAGGCACGGGATCCCCACTGACTCTGACTCAACTCTGACTCCGCTCAGTAGTGAATCTCCAAGACTTCCAGTGAGTAAAGACTTCATGACAGCAAGCTGTGGCCATTGACCAAACTCAAGGCTCAGTGTCATGGCTGTCAATGATAAACCACTGATGTATGATGGTTTGGTGGGAGTGAAGATGAGCCAGTAACCCAAGCCTATCAATACAAATGCCATTTCTGATGAGTAGTGGCCCATAGACCGCTGATTGGTTTCAATGTAATTTAGCAACTACTGTTGGGACTGAATGAGGGTACAGATCTCATACCTATTGTGAGTCTCATTTGTGGTTCAGTGAACCTCCAGGATGACAAAGCTACAGCATTAGTTACCTTCATCCAGACTAAACTGTTTTTGTCGGTCAAACTTGCATGATGAGGTTATTCCAGTTGGTCAGGTCAGACATGTTAAGTGCATCTACATTTGACACACAAACCCACTTGTTACAACAGCTGGATGTTGTTGACAGCCTCATAGTGATCTGTCAGGCAAATAAGATATGAGAGTCACCATTCACAACCGCACCAAACATGATGTGACCCTGTCCTGCAGAACACAGTGATGAGCTAAACCTCATGGGGATGAATCCCCTGAAATGCAGCCAAACAAGGAGGGTAGTGATTTACAGGAATGGGACAAACCAGAAAATTGTTAAGAAAATGAAGCGATAACAGTCAGCATTTCATAATTTCAGAAACCATATAACTTCCTCCCAAAACACAAAGGATATTCTGGTAAGAGGTTAGATTGTGAAGCCTAAACCCCCTTACACATCACCTGTAGTCTGTGTGCAAAAAAAGCTGGCATGCTTACACTCTGTATCAGATATCATCTCTTGAGTCAGCAAACCATTCCAGACTGCCACACCTTACCCAAGACCTCACAGATGCTTAGGGTTGGTACAATTCTCCACAGAGGAAAAGGCACCACCAGAGGTTTAATGGTGGCAAGAATGAAGTTTTAGCAACTGAGCAGAGTGGAACTACAGCAACTGAGCAGGGACATTCACAAACCATCACCCTCAGGGCAACTCATCCGAATGGTTTAACCATTCTGTATTGTAATTGCTGCAGACCCTAGGTGAGAAGAAAAAGGAAAGGTGGAAAGATTACCTCCCCCAGATTGGCCATGCAGTGTGTGCCATGAAGCAAATGGGTACGTTTCTTCTTGCTGTTTAGCTGACAACCACGTCTGTCCCTAGACCTTGTTATTCAAGGTGACCACCAGAGCAAGAGGTTATGCTGAGAAATGGGCAGAACGCATGACCGAAGCTTACATTCAGAAAAGAGCAAAAAGTCGAGTGCTCTCTTGCCAGACTGCAGCAGGGTGAACATTTCTCATTTATTAGGATCCTGATTAGCTGTAGCTGAAGCAACAGCTATTCTTCCTCAGGTGGACAGGCTGTGGCTGTGTTAGTATTATCTTTTAATATCCTTTGGGCTCTGCGCAGGCACCCCAACTTAAGCTGCTCTGTAGATTCAATGATCTTTTGAGCGGTTTTAATAACCTGCTGCAGAGTCCTCTGTCCTGGGCTATGCTCATCATATGCTAGTTTGTGATGTTTCCAGTCAGGATGCTTTCTATTGCTCCTCTGTAAAAGTTAAAAGAACTTGGCATTGGAATTGAGTTGTCTGAGTTTCCTTAAGAAATACAGCTGTTTTTCACCAGGGTGGAGATGTGAGATGACCATGTCAGGTTCTCTGTGATTCACAGGAGCCTGAAGGTGCTCATCTGCTCCACCTTAGATCCACTCATGTAGACAGCAGTGTGTTTCTTCTACTGTTTTTTCTAAAAACGATCAGCTCCTTGGTTTTTCTGATGTTGAGCAGTAGGTTGTTTTCAGTGATCCATTCTGCAAGACTGTAGATTTCCTCCAGAGAAACAACAATAAAGTCTCATCGTTTTTTGAAATCCGGTCGTTGGCGGTGGCGTCGTCTGCAAACTTCAGACGACAGTCTTCTCTCCATATCGGATGGCCCCCTTTTCAGGAGGGGGCTGAGAACACAAACCTGTGCTCCACTGTTGAGCAGTAGAGTAGAGTAGGTGTGACCGCCAATCTGAACTATATGTTTGTGAGGAAGTCCAATATCCAGATTAAGAGTATGGTAATTAAGTCCAGAGTGCAAATTTTGGCAATCACTTTCATGGTGGAGATTGTGTTGAATGCTGAGCTGAAATCAACAAACAGCATTCTGATGTACGTGTTGTTTTTCTGAAGGTGTGGAAGGCAGTGGAGATATCATCCTCTGTGGATCTGGTGGTTCTGAAAGCAAACTGGTGAGGGTCCAGTCTGGCTGGGATGTTGTTCTTTGTGCTGGAGAACCAGTATCTCAAAGCACTTCATCAGAATGGGGGTGCCACAGGGCGTTGGTCATTCAGACTAGACACTCGAGACTTTTTAAGTACAGGGACAATGGTGGCTGTCTTGAAGCAGGTGAGAACCCTCTCCTGAGTAGGGTTTGTTTTATATAACAGATTTTGTTGGTACGATTATAGTCTGAGGAATAATCACAGTTTCATGATTAATATGCATTAATTAATTTCACAACACTAGTAATGTCTGAAGTTGATATTTAATTACATTAACAATTATATTTCTATAATATGTAAGTATTATTAATATAAGACTAATATTAACTTCATTTATCCCCCAAGAGAAATTCTAATTGAGGAGAGGAATAAACTGAACTGTTGTTATCAACTCTCATCCAAATTATAGTGAAAATGATAGAAAGAAAGTGAAACATCTCTCATGCATTAATAACTGAAATGCAGTTAATTGGTAGTCCTGGAAGTCTGTAAGCTCCTGATGTTATGTTAATGTTTTACACCTGGCAACACAATGCTCAACACAGCAACAAACCGCCCTGGTCGCGGCGCAAGCCATTGAAAATAATAGGCCTCATAGTGCAGCGGTGCTGTTGTTGCAGTGGGTCGGAAAGGTTACACCTGCTTTGTTTATTTATGTTGCATTAAAAGCTCGACTCTCACCGCTACCGCATCGATTGTAAGTGACACGTTTATATTTAATCCCCTGCCAACTTGCCACATTATTTAACTCAGTTATTATGTGCTAGCTTTACTTGGGTGTGCAAAGCTGGGTGGTGATCCTGCAGGTTCTGCATCAGTATCAGAATCGGCTTTATTGCCAAGTAGTGTTACACATACAAAGAATTTGCTTTAGTGATAAGGTGCTACACGTAGACAAACATAAAGTTGATATGGAATAAACAAATGCAGTTATATAAGAATAATAAAGCAAATAACTGCAGCTGCATATATAATAACAATTAATTTAAATTAATTGTTAGGTTTTGTTGCTTTCTGCAATCGGTGTTTCCCTCTGCTATTTCCTGTTATACACACCCCCCATCCCCGTTCTCTTGAGGGATTGAGGTGAGGGATTCCCCACAAGGTAAACACAAACATTAACGTAGTCGAGCAGCAGCAGGGACCTGGCGGTTTTTAACGGTAGAAATGCAGCAGCGGATTCTGTAATGTTATATGGATAGGATATGCCCAACACTTGCAGTTTGTGTTCATATCTTTCTTTTTCTTAAAGGTCCAGTGTGTAATATTTCTGAGGATCTATCGACAGAAATGCAATATAAAATCCATAACTATGTTTTCAGTGGGTGACCTTACATAATAAACCATTATGTTTTTATTAGTTTAGAGTGAAACATTTATAACTCCATAACCGCAGGCACCCCCTTCCATGAACGTCGCCACGCTACATTGTCATGTTTCTACAGTAGCTAAAAACGGACAAACAGCGCTACAGAGCGCGTTTCGTCACTACGTTCTTCTTGTTCTACTTCTGGTAGAATTCGGGCCGTCCAGACACTCATAACTATGTATGTTAGAAGTAGTAATAATATACTGCAGAGGTCAGCAAATAAGTTTTGCATCAGAGCAGTTTTTTCAACCATTAGATGGTGGATGAGAATATAAGCCGTAATATTGACTTTGCTTGCCATGTTGTTCGGTTAGCTCAGTCAGGAAATGGATTCTGCAGTGAATGTTTCTCAGATCACAGCATGTGCTGCACTGTTTTTGTCTCAGTGTTTGATCCTCATCCATCAAACTATGGACGCTTTTTCATTTCCCCAGTATCTCCAGGCAGAGAAGATTAAGGGGAATCATGTTTTTTGACGGCTCTTTCAGAGGTGTGTCAAGCAGGCTACAGACTCTTTTAATGTCGTGGAGTTTTTCAAAGTAAAAGCTCAGTTCAACTTCAATGCTGCATTACAGTAAACAAGCTTCTCATGCTTTTATTTTGTAGGCAAAACCACTAAAGAGGAAGTGATTATGTGTGTAACTGTTGCTGTCATGACTGAGATCTATTTCAGCACCCAAAGTATTTATTGATTTATATTTTAATGTGTTTCCCTTGTCAATGTTTGTTTAAACTTTATCTAATGTGTTTTTTATAATGGACTGAGGTGCAGAAACAGTGACCGTGTTTCACACTCTTGGCTTACATTTGTACATTTGGCTTACATGTTATCTGTCAGTGGCCACGTCACAATAACATATGGTTTTCCTTAACTTTACATCTCACGTAATGTTTATATGGCTTTTTGTTTTCAATGCATGTGTGACTGAAAGCACAAGTCGGCAAACCACAACCGGACCCAGATTTATCCTGGTTTCTGTGCATTTTGACATGGTGATAAAATCTATAACGTTACAGCGTTTATGCAGATAAATGATATTGTTTGCATAACTTTAAATATGATGCTGCTTTCTTGACAGCGCAAGTTAAGTTCAAATGACGTTGGTTTGGTTAATTGTTTCCTACAATAATATAATTGGTGTTTAACCACTGTTAACGTCTGGTAATTGAGTTGATTTTTACATAACATTAACATTATTACTCACCGTTTGATGTTAAACCACCGTAAAGTTTCACCACAGCTGTCACCGTCCAACCGTGCAACAGCCAGAAAAGACTCCAGAAGAAGGCACAGACATCACAAAAAGTTATGTTACACCAACAGACAACAAACTGAAAAAAAAAATTAACAAGAGATGGACTTAAATCACGACGATACGGCCTAGTTAACATATCAAATACTCCTAAACTTCGGTCAAGCCAGCCAGCCTCTAACATTAGACGCAAAGAGGTTTAAAGTTAAGAGACGTTAACATACCGTGTAACATTAGCTTGCGGCAGAGAAGCATAACGTTATAAATGGTAACATTAAACGTTAACGTCTGTTAACGTCTAGCTAGCGGCAGATGAGCATAACGATAATAACGGTAAACGTTAACAGACGTTAACGTTAGCTAGCTATTGGCAGAGGAGCATAACGGTTACTAACATACAGTCCTAAACACTCTAAAATATTCAGTTAACTTACCCTGTTTTACATCAACCTTATAACGTTAACATTACAAGAGGATGAAACGACCAAATAATGCTAGAAAAGCTGATCTACCTGGGTTAGTTCGCTAATATTTGAATAATCAACAACCAAGCATAACTAACGTTAACCATACCAATGTAACCTTAACAGTTAACTTTACGTTAACATTAATAACCTTTACATTTTATGACAGTGGGAACAGTAAGTTAACTAGAAAATGTGAAATTTTTACATATAACAGTGTAAATATTATAGCTTACTTGTTTTTGTTGAGTTGTTTTTTCTCCTTTGTCCTTTTACCGCCACTTCCAACAAAAATATATCCCCTCCCATTGGTCATTTTTTCGCGGGCAGGTTTATTACTGTAAACTGATTTACAGTAGAGAAGAATTACACTAGTGAGGAAATATTTTCCCATAATTCTTTGCTATTTACAGTAATCTACTGTAAAGTATATATACAGTATTTTACTGCACCTGTTACAGTAAAATACTGTTCAAAATACAAAAATCAGTTACAGTGCACCTTTTGTGCTGTTGTCAGCCACCGTATCTGTCTTACGCTCTTCGAAAGGTTAGGGGGCAGTGGTAGACTGGACAGATGGTCAGTGGGGGACCCAGGCCTTGTTAATGAGGCTAGCTGCAGACGACAAGAAGCTGTTTTTGTGGCGAGAGGTTTTGGTCCTGATTGACTGCAGCCTCTTGTCAGAGGGGAGAGTCTGAAACACTTTGTGTCCGGGGTGGGAGGAGTCAGTGTGCTGAGGTCTCGAGTGGCTCTTTTCCTAGAGGATGGTCGGATGCGCTCCCCCCGTGGCACAGGCCCCACGGTCGCGTCGCGGCAGCTCCGATCCTGGGGATCGCAACGCAAGATCGCCAAGGGTGCCGGAACGGCTGAGGCCTTTTTCCGGTCCTCGTCTGCGGAATCCTCCTCCCCTCGTCCCCGATCGGGAGCCCGTTTCTCGGGTTCTCCCACTCGAGGGGTGAGTCCGGAGAGGCTGACACGATCTGGCTCTGAGGAGCTAGATGTGCCTAGCATGGAGAATGACTTTGGGGAAACGGAATGTCATCAGCCCTCGCCAGGATACGAGGAGTTGTTAGAAGTGGTGACGCGGGCTGTGGCCAGGCTGCACATTGATTGGCCACAGGCGGTGCAGCAGACATCGGTGGGCAGTAAACTAGACGAGCGGTTTCTGCAACACCGAGCGCCACCCCCGCGTCGGCCCCTACCATTTTTTCCGGATCTACAAACCCTTCTCTGCGTGGCTGTCTACGTTCAAGTGAGTCCTGAACCATCCCTTAGTTATGCTGCTATAGGCCTAGACTGCCGGGGGATTTCCTATGATGCACTGAGCTCCTCTCTCCTCTACTTTCTCTCCCTCTGTATGCAACCTCATCCCATTATTGCATGTTACTAACACAACTTCTCCCCTTTCTGGTAGTCTTGTGCTTTCTCATCCCTCACCTCTCTCCTCCTATCACTTCCTGCAGGTTTTCTGGCTCTGGAGCTGTGGAGTCTGGATCTGTGGCTGCGGGTCACCTGCTGCCCCCGTGTTCCTGCTCGACACCCTCTGCTGCAACGACTATTGTTACTAGTCCTATTGTTATTAATGTTATTATATAATCATTAACATTACGACTGTAACCATTAACACTACTATAAATATCTGTACCATTTTTCATTTAGTCTATAGCAACATCACCTTTACTGTCTGTACCTCTGTGTGTGTATATTATGTAGGCTGCCTCCCTCCCCTCTCTCTCTCCTTCCATCCCTCTCTCTCTCTCTCTCCCTCTCTCTCTCTCTCTCTCTCCTTCACCCCAACCGGTCGAGGTAGATGGCTGCCCGCCCTGAGCCATGGTTCTGCTCGAGGTTTCTGCCTCTTAAAAGGAAGTTTTTCCTTGCCTCTGTCGCCTAGTGCTTGCTCTTGCCGGCGCTCCCCACCAAGCCGTGTCGGATGATGTCCGATTTGGTGGGCAAGGATCGGCCAGGCCGATCTCCTTCGGGACTGTGACGTAGGGGGAGGTCCCTCTGAGGAGGACCTGGCGGAGCTCCGTAGAACGACGGACTTGGCTCTCCATGTGACCAAGGAAACGGCCCGTTCCATCAGCCGATCAATGGCGGCTTTGGTGGCTACAGAGCGCCATATGTGGCTCAACCTATCAGGCATCCAGGGGAAGGAGAGGGCTTTTCTCCTGGATGTGCCCCTCTCGCCTTCTGGCCTGTTTGGCGAAGCAGTGGATGCTGTCGTCAACAGGTTCCAGCACGCCAAAACTCAGGGAGAGGCATTTGAGCAATATCTCCCCCGCCGGTCAGACTCCAGGACCGCGACAGCTCAGGAAAGGTGGACGCAGCCTTCGTCCAGCACCTACCGCCACAGCCAGAAACAGAGCGTCGCTTCACGGGATCTCCCTCAACCAACCTGGGACGCAAGACGGCGCTCTCACCCACAGCCCCCCGGGAAGACGGATCTGAGGACCGTCATTCAGTCTCGGCGGGCCCGGGGGAAGAGGTCCTGAGACCTCGAGTAGGGGGACCAACCACCACCCGCCCAACGGACTACGTTCCTAGGGGTGGTGTGGGCCTCAACAACGATGCGGGCCCATTTTGTCCACAATGAGTGCAGTTAGGCCGCACCATCACTGTAAAACACTTTCAGAGGGTGTTGGGTCTCCTGGCAGCAGCGTCCAGTATAATACCTTCCGGACTACTGCACATGAGAGCCCTGCAGTGGTGGCTAAAATCCAAGGGATTCTCCCCAAGGGGAAATCCGCTTCATCTAATACGGGTTACGAGCAGGTGCCAGTGATGGCCTATTTGAATCACCAGGGGGGCTGCACTCGCACCCATTATGCAAACTGGCACATCATATCCTCATGTGGTCCCAGCAGAGACTGCTGTCCCTCAGAGCGATGTACATCCCTGGGACCCAGAATCAAGGAGCAGACCTGCTGTCGAGACAGGGGCTGAGGCCCGGGGAATGGAGACTCCACCCCGAGGTGGTGGAGTTGTTATGTGAAGAGTTTGGCCCCATAGACGTGGACTTGTTTGTGTCCCGAGAGACGGCGCACTGTCCCCTGTGGTTCTCCCTCTCGCCCCCAGTCGCTCTGCTCCCGGGGGCTCTGGAGCGGGTCTGCCAGGACGGCGTCAGTCTACTACTAGTAGCCCCGTTTTGGCCGGCACGAGTGTGGTTCTCGGATTTAATATCACTCCTTGAGGGCCCGCCCTGGCAGGTCCCTCTGCTGCCCGCCCTGTGGCAGCTCTGGGTCTGGCCTCTGAGGGGGCGCAGTTCCTAGAGGCGGGCCTGACGACAGGAGCAGCCGAGACGCTGCTCAGCTCCAGAGCCCCGTCCACGAGAAGGATCCCACCTGGGACCTGGCAGTGGTTCTCGAAGCGCTAGCTGAGGCCCCCTTCGAACCCCTGGAGTCGGCTGAGGCCAAGCACCTGACCCTTAAGATGACCTTTCTCCTCGCTTTCACCTCTCTGAGGAGGGTGGGGGATCTCCAGGCACTTTCGGTTTTTCCCCGATGCCTGGAGTTTGCCCCGGGGAGGGTCAGGGCCATCCTGCACCCTTGTCCAGGTTATGTCCCTAAGGTTCCGGCGAGACTGGCTGGGTCCACGGTGCTGCAGGCGTTTCATCCCCCACCTCATGTGACAGCAGAGGACGGGAGACTTCATCTGCTCTGCCCTGTCAGAGCACTGAGTATTTACACTCTGAGGTCTTCCCGGTGGAGGAAAGCAGACCAGTTGCTGGTGTGTTTCGGGTCCCCCAAGGCTGGGCTCCCCGCTTCTAAACACACCATCAGCAACTGGATTGTTCAGACTATTTCCCTGGCCTATCAGGTGTGCGGTTTGCCTTCACCTATGGCCGTAAGGGCGCACTCTACTCGAGGCATGGCGGCTTCTAGGGCCCTCCTCGCAGGGGCGTCACTCCAGGATTTGTGTGACGCAGCTGGCTGGGCCACCCCTCACACTTTTATCCGGTTTTACAGTCTGGACCTTCCTTCTGCACCCGGCACCCGTGCGCTCTCCTCCTAGTCGTGCCATCAGGTTCTGCACGCTGGGAGCAGGCGGGGTTTCAACGCGGCCTAAGTGGATATCTGGTTCCCATACTGTTGTCACCAACGCAGTTCGAGTTCCCTCGAAGGGGAACGTCTTCCCCGAGAAGGGGATCGAGACACTGCGTCGGTCCGCCACACCTCACCCCACCTGGAGTGCCTTGCTTCATAGAAAGGGCTAATGTATCCTATGTGCCGGCGTGCTTATATACCCCCTCCAGTTACGCCGTCACACACTACCGTTCTAGTAACACCAATAGGATTGGAGTAGTATCATTCATAGTTCAGCCCTCCCACGACCAGAGGCGTTCCCATAGTGTCGTCACCGACGCAGTGTCTCATTCCCCTTCTCAGGGAACAACGGTTACATACGAGACGTTCTTGGCTGAGGTTTCCTTTGTTAAAGGCACCAAGAACAATAACAAGGGAGTCCGGGTTTGTCTGCTCCACACAGTATACGGCTGAGCATCTTGCACGTTGGCCTGCGGTGGAATGTAAACACCGACCAGAGTGATTGAAGCAAACTCACAGGGAGAGTAAAACGGTTTACGGTTATTGATAACAGTGCTGTTGGATCACAGTCATGTCAGTACACCAGTCATTGTTAATATAAAAACAGACACCACGACCTTTGGTTTTGCCAGAGAGTTCTGTGTCGAGGTCCGCTCTGTACAGTTGGAAGCCAGCCAGCTGCAGCACAGATTCCGGTATCAGTTCACACAGCCAAGTCTCTGTGAAACACAGAACAGAAGGTGAATACTAATGACAGCCCTATCAGCATTACTATTAATGCTGACTATTACTATTAGCATCACAAAGATTCTTAACATAGAAAATATTGCCATTGTGAGTGTTGTGCCATGCTGATGTTAGCATTTAACTCCAAGCACTGCTGTATCTGAGTAGCCTCACACAGGAACTAGCATGGCTATTGACTTTGGTATTTTTGGACAGAATATAAATCAATCCTAGAAGCAGCATGATTTCATACAAAGTCAGTGGAAAGAACCAAGTGGGCACAAAATGATGTAAATTTTCTCCCTGCAATGCAAATTGAGGAGAAGACGTGTTTGCATAAAATGTTTCAACTTCAGAATATTTTGCTGTGATCCTGAGGCTTTATTAATCAAATTCAAAAACTTGTGGAGACAAATAGAAAAAGGGGAGAGACTAGAGGAAAATAAAAGACCTAGAGCTCCTGGTGAGTTCTAAGATCATTCACAGAACTGTCACATAAATACAGCCACACATCCTATACACACATCAGTGCATATGTTAATAGCTAGCTGCAGTTATTGGCTAGCTATTGGCTGTTTGGGCTAAATGCTAAATGTGCAGTCCAGTGGTCAGTTTCACACAAGGTGAAAATTCACTTTGCATTCTGTCTGAACACACAACACAAAGTATTGGCACAAACAAGACTAGCCACATCCAATAACTACATCCATTGCAATTTCCACCACAACATGTGACAGGTACTTAGACTTTAATACTCTTGTCTGGTAGGCTTTAGTCTTAAGTTAATAAATTGTAGGAAAAAGTAAAATACTCAAAACCAAAACACCATGTTGTATCACTTACCAAATCCAAAATCATGTGTAACTGCTCAGCACTACTTTCCAAAAACACATGGAAGTTCACTCAGCTAAAGTGAGACAAACCTTTGGGGTGTCTTCTGAATTATAATATATATTTCCCATATCAGTGACATGTAGAGCAGCTGGTAGGCCCTCCCTCCCTCTGCCTAATCATTCTGATAGGCTGCCTTCACACCAGGATCCAGCACATATATGGGATCTCCATTCCAACAATCATCAGAAATGTCTAACAAAGTGCGTCTGTTTGTGTGCATGTAAATAAATAACCATATTCACTTTCAACCCTTGTATTGGCCCCATGACAAATTTACTGTAAAATCGAGCGAGGATGCTCCCGGGTCGGCCACAATAAAGCTGGCAAATTGCATCGAGATGCAAACATCCCAATAAAAAAATCTCATTTCACCCCAAATAAACCACAGGTTCCATTGATTGCAAACCACCACTGTTTTCATATCAAGCAAATCAAATGATATGACAGCCCCCCTCCCCTTGCTTACAACCAAAACACAGCAAGGCCCCCCGGTTAATGGGCCCAGTTCATGCATTTCAGCATGCAATGCAAATTAGGGGAGGGGAGAATGGAGACGGGGCTCGCACTTCCTCTTCTGCTGTTTTCTAGCATCATTGCAGGGTTAGGGCCTGATGAGAGCCAATCACTTTAGCATAATATTTGCTTGCATGTGGATAAACAATAGTGTGTAGCCCTCCATCTACAGTCATGGTGCTGAGATAAGGCATGTCAACATGGCAACTGGAGGACACCAACCCTCCATTCTTTTACCTCCTTACCTACTGCTGTTTGTCAGCTCTTCTTTTGTTGTATTTCTTGTGCAAGGGCTCCCACTGTTAATTAAACACATTAACATTAACCAGAACTATTCCAGTTGTCGTTTTCCACCTCATTTTTAATCCCAATCATATGTTACTGCTCTCCTTAATGAGCCGGGTAATATAGGATATAGGTTAGCGTCAGATCAGGATAGATAAAGGTAAGGGATGGAGAAAATGCATAATAAGAAGGAGGCAAGGGGGCCGGTGGGATAAAGGGAAGAAAGAAGATGTCAAGGGAAAACCGGAGAAAGAGGTAAGGGATGTTGGAGAAATGGAGAAAAAGAAGAGGCTAAGGAGCAAAAAAGATGAAGAACAGGAAGATAGGAAATGAAAGTAAAAGTGGGGAATTGGATGGAAGGATGGAAAGAAAAAAGTGTAGGGAAAAGGGAAAAGGTGGAGAAAGGGGGGGCAAAGAGGTTCAGGAAAGAGGTAAAAGAAGTAGGGCTGGAGGAAGGTGAGAGTATGAAGGAGATGGAAGGAGAAGTCGTTCCCTTTATCCTTGATCTTGTTCATCCCTCCATACAGGCTTCCATCACCCCTTTCCCTCCTTTTCCTCTCTCCCTAGCCTCCTTACATTCCTCCAACCCCACATCCTTCAGTTCTTTCGTGGGTGTCCTAATTCATTCTTCTTCTAACCTTGCCTCTTCCCGTTTCCCAACACTTCCTTCCCTCCTTCCTTCACCCTATTCCCCCTTTTTCCTCTCTATTGCTCCCTAGCCTCCTTCTTTTTCTTTTTCTCCATTTTGCTTCCATCATTTCCTTTCTGCCTCCCCTGAGATTTCCTTCCCTCCGTTCTTCCTTCCTTCCTTTTCCTTTCTTTTCTTTTTCTCCCCTCTGTCCATTTCCCTCCATTCTTTACCTCCAACCTGCTTTTTCCAGACATTTGTTTTCTTTCCTTCCTTCCCTCCAGCCCTACTCTCTTCACCTCTGTCCGGAACCTTCCCATACCTTTTCGTCTTGCCTCCCCTCTTCCCTCCTTCTTTCACCACCTTGACCCCATTCTTCCTTACCTCCTTTCCTCTTTCTGCCCCACATCTTTCCTGCTCTCTCTTCCTTTCCCTTCTCCCATCCCTCGATTTTGCTTCGTACAGTGGCAAAATGAAATTCCCATCATCAGAGGCAGCAATTTTCACAAAACAATGTGAGATTACATGGAATGCTGGAGAGCCTCCACCCCCCACCCCCCGGCCCCTGAGGCGACCAGTGCCTATGTAGATTGGAGGATTAATGTTCTTTCAGTATGTGTGCGAGCGTGTGTGTGTGTAAGACCGAACAACAATGGCAACGAATTTAATAGTATTTTAAGAATTGTATGCATGTGTGTGCACATGTGACTGTGTGTGTGTGTGGGTGGTTGGTTGGAGGAAGCACACACACACACACACACACACACTTACTAACAGGACGGGAGGTTCAGACAGGGTAAATGGAGGGGGTGAGGTGGGCTGTGTCGCCATCTTTCTTCTCAGCATCTCTCTTTTAATATCAGTGTTTTCAAAGGATTGAGCTAAGCTGCCGGGGTCCTCTTGAACATGGGAGACACAGATAAGAAATGGGATTGTGGAGCAGAGCAAAGAGAGTTAGAGTGACAGCGTGACTTTGCCAGAGGAAAGTTTGTCAGACGTAGAAACAAAAGGATGGAGAAGGTGTCACAAGACACTGGTCCAGAATTTTTTGTAAAGTCTTTGTTTCATCGTGCCATCTACTGTACATGCAGAGGCAAGACAAATAATCAGAATCAGTGTAGTATTTGGTAGACCACATTCTGAATTGATAGCTTAGTGAAAACATAGTTGAACTTTTGATCAAATCTGGTTGAAGTATGTTATGCTGATAAAACCCCAGACCTTTTTGGAAATTAACTGCATAAAAAATGGTTTTGGCATGTTTATGGTGTCCATCCATCTATCCATCGTCAACCGCTTAGCCTGCGTACAGGGTCACGGGGGGCTGGAGCCAATCCAATTGGGCGAAAGGCGGGGTACACCCTGGACAGGTTGCCAGTCCATCGCAGGGCCACACATGGACAGACAACCAGTCACGCTCACTCTCACGCCTAAGGATAATTTAGGGCCACCAATCAAGCTACTCAGCATGTCTTTGGACGGTGGGAAGAAGCCGGAGGACCCGGAGTGAACCCACATAGATGCAGGGAGAACATGCAAACTCCACACGACCTGGAACGACCAAGGTTTCGAAACCACGACGTTCTTGCTGTGAGGCGACAGTGCTAACCACTGCACCACCCTCCATTTTTGTATGCATTTCATAAAAATATAGTCTCTTAATCATCAGATCAGAATCAGAACATTTTATTGATCCCAGAGGGGAAATTCTTTGTTACAGATAGATCCTTGCTTGCACATAAAGCTTATTGGGTAAATAGAGTGTAATACTCCTAATAATGATTCAACATAGCCAATTTTAACTCTCATCCCGGGGCCAATGCCCAAAGGCATTGTCCAGATTGAAGGTATAGCACATACTCCTGTGTATTTACTCCTGTGTATTTTCTTTCTAGAAAACCACTAGAAGAGATCTATTTCTGAAACATCTATACTATAATAAGCTAATCTGATCTAGATCTACAGAAATTCCACTGCATATTAATATATTGAAATTGCATTTTATAAGGTGAGTGTATTTAAGTTTAATATCTCTATTTTTAGTGGCCTTTAACAAACACCATTTCCCACAAGCACAAGACTGTCAATGGTGAAATGTCACCAGTACAGACTGAGGTCAGCTGAGGTAAACGTTTTGAGAATGTAGTATAATTTTGTACCTTTTTAAAAGACGATCCCAAAAGAATACATAGAGGAGAAATCCAGTAAAGGATACAGGAATGCAGCAATGTCGTAGAATTAGCATGTGGCCACTGGGAGTTGTAGCTTTTGTACCGCAAATAAATTAATTGCTGTTTAACTTGGTTAAAATCAGGAAAGGTTCAAATTATAATAGTAAGGATAGTTACTCATTTATCTAGTAAATATATCTAGTAAACCACAGGAACATTTTTAACTTTTCCAGAAGAACAGATGACCAACATCTGCCTATTGAAAGTTCATCTAAGGACTTTCTATTTGGTACCATACTGGAATATTAGTTGTCCCTGATTATGAGTAATGAGTCAAGGATTACATTTTTACAAGTAACTTGCCCAATATTTATCAGTTACTGCTTGCCCTGTGATAATGGGACCGATTCTTATTCCTGTGCACCTTATGTGGTGCAAATGGCTACTTGCACACAGACAGACTTTCTGTGCGTGTGTGGAGTGCAGAGAGCCGGGGGAGTGGGACCTACTTCTCAGTCCCTGCTGTAATTTCCTGGAAGGCTGGCAGCAGTGAGGTCGGCCCTGGGCTGCAGCCGAGCCGAACAGCCCTCACCTCACTGACCCGAGTTGCTGCTAAGCTTTTCCCACAGCGGGACGCTGGGCCTGCACAAGCCGCTGTTTCTTTTGTTTCTCACCTCAGGAAGACTGGGGGGGGGTTTACCTCAACTCACTTGTACTTTTTTCTTTTTTCTTAAACCCACAGGCCCATATGGACTAGCACACACACACACACACACACACACACACACACACACACACGCGCACACACACTCTTATTGTTGTTTTAGGTTTTGAAGAGGGATAAGCAACAGAACAGCTCTGGATGTAGCAGAGGGAAGATTAGTAAATCTGCTGGCTGGTGCTTGCTTGTGAGATGAGATGGTGTGATAAACAATGCAATAACCAGTTCTCTTTCGTCATTGAACACAGTAAAAAAAAGTCCTTAACATCATTTGCTAACTTATGTCCTTCGCAGAAAGGCCTTTCAAGAAAAAGCTTCACTTGTTTCTCCATCCATATTTACATATTCCTTATATTTGCATCGGGTGTTTATGGAACACAGAGGATGAATCATCATATTTTTCACTGACCTTTTCTCAAGTGCCACCATTGTGCCAATTCTTATTGTACTAATATGTATATATGATTCCTGACGAAGGTCCATGCCCATGCATTTCTATGCAACTCAGTGTCGGGGAATACAACATTTTCTTTTGCATGATTTAAATTTCCTACACACCTGTCTGCCTGGTGTGCATTAGACAACAATTTATTTTACATAAGAATGTTCAGATCTAATCAGCAGATTGCCATGAAATTTGCTAAGCAAATGCCCCCTTACAGGACAAACCGTTTCCATTTCAGACTCTCCATGACCTTGTCTGTAGTACCGCACACTTTAGCTTCTCTGGTAAGGTTGGATGATAAGGTATTTAACAAAAGAAAATTACAAACAAAATAACTAAATCATTTGGAACTAATCATATACACAGTGACCTATTGACACACTGTCAATTGCAGTAGTTTAGTAGCAGATTGCTTGTCTGTTTTCACATTTGAGTTTCAGAATAAGAATGACTTTTGAAAAATATTATTTTATTTGTTTGATATGCTGTATTACTGTAAATACAAATAGCTACAAAAGTCAAAAGTCTAAATTCCAAAATCTAGAATCTAACTTTACACTAAAGTAAATGGTACATTTTTACAAAATGATGAAAGTGATCATTTGACTGTGCATGTTATTTAGTTTTTTGCACTTTGTAACGACAGAAATTTGTGTTTGAAGGTAAGAATTTATCTTGTTGTGTTAAGAATGTTGTTAAGAATTTTGCAATGTGTCTTCTGGCTAGCATATCATTCAACATAAGAACACAGATTTCATTAACAAAGGAATAATTCCACTGGAAATCAACAACTGCTTATTAATACAGCTAACTTTCTAACTAGGGGCCCTGAAAGGATCACATGCTCAATAAATGTCAATGCCACCAGCCCTTTATATAATTTATGTACAAGCAGAAATTAACATGGCACTACAGAACAGGCATTCATTCAAAAAGCATTAATATCCACAACCAATGTCCATGGTATCCAGCCAATGTACAGTATGTCCCGTATATAGTGTCAAAATTGTGGCTTGAGGGTGGCACAGGAGGTCATCAACTGTCCAAAATGGAAAGGGTTCATTCTCCATGGAGCATAAATGTGCTGAGTAAACATGTCAATCTGCCCAACACGTTCTCATTCCCAAGTCATCATATATGGGCGAATGGTCAAGGCATCATTTTGTAACGCACTGGGGGAAGCCCTGTAGTGTCATTTATAAATAGTAAAGGTCAGTGTGGAATAGAAACTTTCATCCAGGAGACCGGTGTTCGTTTCCCATGTGAAACAAAAAGTCAATATTTAAAGTTTTTATTTAAGTTATGTAGGTTACATAAGTTGCATGACTAGTTAACGTGACTAGTTAACGTGACTTAACTTACGTAAGTTAAGTCACGTAATGTTGTTAGTTTAACCCAAACCATGATCTTTTCCTAAAGCTAACCAAATACTTTTAGTGCTTAATCCAAATATTGTTATCTTTACCGCCGAGCCCTACACATCCAAAAACAACACCAAAGGGGTAACCAGGGTGTTAAAAAGTGATACCAAAGGGTCTTGACCAAGAATCTATATGTGACAACTTGGGAGTGAGAATGTGTCGATCTGCCCATTGTGATATTTCTTGTATACAAATGGCAAATTGATCTGATGGTACTAAAAGAGAGGTCTGAAGGTCAACAAACAATATGATGAAGATTCATATTCTTGTTGATTTCTATGTTGTGTATTGATACCCCTAAATGTCTAAATGATGTGTTTAGTTTGTGTTTTATTATGAGATGAAGAAACTGCTATTACGACTGCATAACATAACACTTAAATTCAATTTATAACCATGATTTATTCTTATCTTTTTCTGTAATTTAAAAATCTGTTTCATTCAAAATACTCTTACACATGGCATAAATGTAGTGTCAAAAATTTATATCACTTTATAAATGTGGTATACTGTGTTGCTGCAAATATTAAGATTCGTAAACTACATCCCTGGATATCCAACAATACTCATACACACACGTTGCACTCCTATCCAGAAGGTGCCCGTCAAACATCAAATTCCACACACCACATTTAGCGAACTCTTGACACCTCAGTTCACTCATAGTGGTTAGAAATTTCACAGCCGCAAATTAGCTAATAACTCACGGACCGTAATGAACCAGGGGGTTGTCATGTAAAATTTATGCCGTGTTTTCAATTGTGTGGGGGGGATATTCATTTAGCTCCAGGAGAGAAAGAAGGGGGTGAGCAGGAAAAAATTAAAGGAGCAGAATTGGAAAACTGCTCTTGTCTGTGTTCATATTCCTCTGTGAGAATTCAGCTAATTGTCAGTGACATTTTCTTATAAATAAAGGCATATTTTGCTCTTCACTCCTAGTGTTTAACATATTGGTGCCCCAACCTAGAGTAAGTTAAAATGTTCATATTTGTTTTGATGTCGATAGTATCACCCACTATAGTTCTGAGGGATGTTTTTAAGATTCAATGTGTGCCCATTGCTATTATGGCAAGTAACTAAGGAGCTAAGCAGACCAAGCAAAAACCACCTAGGAGTGTGATATATTGAGTTGCATGTCAATCAAACAAGCAAGGAGCCCCACAAGATGCCTGAAAGGACAAATCCAGCTATTACAAACTGGGTTTTATTTTTACCATATTGTCCATCATTTCTCTCGGCAATGATTACACTGTAGACACCAATTTAACTGTTGCAGTCTAATAACACAGCATCATACAGGCCCTGATAGAAACAATGGCCAAAAGTACAAAAATAAGGCCCATTACTAAACTAAGATTCTTCTTTAAAACATTAAAGAAGTGGAATTAACTATTGATCCTGTAGCATCTTGTGTATAAAAATATTTGACTTTGTAATTTGAAAGACAAAGTGCAACTTTTTTCTGTACTACTGTAACTATACCAACAGAAAAAAATGGCGAAAAACATAAAGAGGATGAGCACTGCACAGTTTGTGTTTTAGTTGAATAAAACAAACTCTGCAGCAGAAATGACTTCCAGTAAAAGTAAGGCACATTTCTTCTATCATAGTGAAACATGTTAATATTGCTCCAAACAACTGCTCCACGTTGAGTGAATATGACTTTAGTGGGACAGATGCCTCACTGGCTACTGATTGGTTAAGGCAAAAAAAATAAAATAACACAAAATGGCATTTTAGTCATATTAATAGGCCAACATACTTTTGGACTAAGGATGCATCTCTGAAGATCTGTTTCTTTTTGCCTGTTAGTGTTTTTTAGTTTTCCAACTCATTCACCATTTTAATATATTTTCCCCAGAGAATTGTGGACATCTTTACAGAGACTGTCCATATTAAAAAGGGATGCCAACTGGTGTGATAAGCTACTTTAAAGGCGATTGCATTGGCCTTAAGCGTCTTTGGCGGGGAGTATTGTTCAAATGAAATGAGGAGAGTTGTTCAAAGGAAATAGTTAATCCACCTCATATCTGTGAGGAACCAAGTCACTGTAGCTGTTGCCATTGTGATGTTCATGAACTGGCTGACTGAAGCTGCCACAGGACGACATCTGTGCCGATGTAGACCAACACAGCAGATTTACTCAGTATAACATCCTCCAACAAAACACAGTATATCAGTTTTATAGGAGCTGTACCAGCAAACACACACTCACACACACAAAATGCATAACTGTGCTTATTTCAATCAGGTGACATTTGTTAGCAACTAACATGAGGGAGGAGCAAGGCACACCACTGGCTAACCTTTCAGCTGTGAATTATGGGAATTTACCTTCATGCCTCAGTGCGTTTGCTGCCGGTCTGCCTTTCGTGTCTAAATCAAAGGCTGGGATCTGCAACATCGGCACTTTCCCCTTCTTACAAGGGCACGCACTGCACAAACGCCTGATGACGAGTGACATTTACAGCACATTGAGTCTTGGACTGCCACTGCAAACAGCACACACACACACACACACACATATATACATATACAGGAACCCACAACATTGCGTGGAAGGGAAAGCAGAGTCAAACAGCAGTGGTGGTGTCCATTTAGACCCCAACAGTGACTACACATGATTCTTGTGTGTATACTCTTGAGTGTCTCTGAGTGCAAGTATACATATGGGTGTGGAAAATAATTGATTTTTAGATGCATCAATGAACAAATGTCAATAATCGATTATATAGAGGTTAATTTATTTAATGTTGACGGAACAAAAAAGGCGGAACTCGGAAATGTGGAAGTGCAGCTCCGTCTGTGCACACAACGGAGACGTGTGGTTCTCCCCGTTTAGCACAGACAGACAGTTATTGAGTGAGTTACTGCTGCTACTAAAATTTCACATGATCAATAAAGTCAATGTGTAACTCACGTTAATGATTTTCACCTCCACACTGTGCAGCGCGGTAGCTTAGCGAGCGTCCTGGAGGCGATACCTGCTCACGGCATCTACCATCCAGACAACCAGACCAGCCGGACCAAACATCACTGCAAGCGGTGTGATAGAACCAGGAAGAGAGAAAAGCAAGCTGGAATAAGAGCTAAGCTAACCCAGGTCAGACCTAAGGCCACCCCACTACAAAGCCTGCTCCTGGCCATGTCCAGTCTCAGGAAAAAATAAGATTCAGGCTAACTCAGCAATTAGAAATCAGCTGTGCTGTGCCCTCATCTTTACTGAGACCTAGTTGCACTGCAACGTCCTGAATCAAGCTATTGCCCTTCAAGGAGTGCTCAGCAAGGACACAACACGAGACTCCTGAGACTCCTGTTGATGATGCTTGATGCTCAAATGCAGTCGAAGTGACTGGAGAGTGTCTACCAGATGTGGAATTGGAAGATGTCGACAATACTATCTGCCCAGACCATTTACAAGTGTTTTGGTAGTCGGCCAGTAAGAGATGTGATTGGGCCAGTGTCAGTATAGAAAATCACCAGATGGGCAGCTGCTTGTTGGCCCATTTTTAAACAGTTAAATATGTAAATAATTTACATTACAACAGCCCCAAAGGTTCGTTAGCCCACTGGGCATTTGCCCGGTATGCCAAATTACCAGTCCACCCCTACCTAAGAAGTCTGCAATGTCTAGTCAGAATGACTACCGCTCTGTGGCATACCTCCATTCTGATGAAGTGCTTTAAGAAACTGGTTCTCTATCACATAAGGACAACATCCGAGTCAGCCTGGACCCTCACTAGTTTGCTTTCAGAACCAACAGATCTACAGAGGATGCCATCTCCATTGCCCTCCACTCAGCCCTCACACACCCTGAGAAAAACAGCACCAAATCAACATTCACGTTTGGATTGGTTGATCAGTGGAGCTGAGGTGGAGCAGGTGAACAGTTTGAGGTTCCTCAGAATCAGCATCACAGAGAACCTGACATGGGGCTTTTCCGAAACTACACCCTTGCCACTTCCACTCCGACACAGAGTGAACTCTGGTCGGAGTCACCCTCACAGCCAAGTCGAGCTCCCTAACCCACTTGGGTGTAAATACAGCGGACAACTTTCGGATGAACTACCCTCTCCCCCCGGAGTAAACAGGATCTGACGTTACCGCCGCACTCCCTGCTAATATGTGCATCAAATAAACAACAGTGGTATTAAGATTCAGGATTGATGTCGCAATAACGAAACTGAAAGCATTTGTCATTCATTTTGTGTCTGTGTTTGTGTTGAATATTTCTTTAAGAACATGACTTTAGATATTGACGAAAATTAAATATTATATTCTTCTATGAAAAGAATGATATTTATTGTAAAAAAAAGAATATATATTTGGACCTCTTTATCTTAGCTGATATGAAAATGTTACATTCACAAATTCAACATTTCAATATAAATCAGAAATTATGAAGCATTATGTAGTCTGAAGAATTTAAAACAGTTCAAATGTATAAAGACTTAGGCTAACTATTTTTCTTTAATGCCTTTGTTGCTTTTTACGTGATCCCCCTGTGGAGCATGTTGTGTCATGTTCTATTATTCTGTTGTTTACTGAAGGCTATTTTGTTTTGGCTGAAGATTTTCATATAAGATGAATACGATTCAATAAAAACAACAGTTGTATTGCCTTTTTTTATTAGACACAATATAACCTTTGGGCTACATTGTTAACCTGTGAATGGTGACGTGACATACAATGTTAGTGTACTTTTGAAATAAAAAATCCTACATGTTAACCGGCGAAGTCACACAGAACGCAAATTAAAAGAAAGGTCCCCCATCGTGCAGCGAAGGGTGTTACACAACTTCAACAAGCCAGCATTGGCGCTGACTCGGCATTCGAGGGTTTAATAACCCACTACCACTCCACCCTCACTGGTTTGGGATGGCACTCAATGTGGCGGACCCTCCGCATGAACATGCAAACGGAGTGGAAGTATGTAGGGAGAGGGAGTAGCAAGCAGTTTTGGAAAGGCCCATGGTCATCTCACATCTCCACCCTGATGAAGAAAGCTCAGAAATGGCTGTGTTTCTTAAGGAAACTCAAGAAGGCAAAATTCCTGTGGCAAATTCTTGTTAACGTTTACACAGGAGCAAATAATAATAATAATAATAATAATCCTTATTTGTAGAGCACTTTTCAAAAACAAGTTACAAAGTGCTTTAAGACTTAGACTTTAGACTTTGTGCTTAAAGTAATCCCCACTTTTACAAAATGTACCTGTAATCTGATTATGTCTTTTTTTCATTACTGTAACAGATTACAGTTTACAGATTTTTGTATCCTGGTTACATAACGCCGTTACATGTAATCTGTTACTCCCAACCCTGTGTGTAGCCTTAGGACATGGATGGTCTGGCGGCATCTGCTGATGAGTAGCGTATGTTCTAAATACAAGCACAATTTGAACGGAAACAACCAGAGGTGCTTGCCCGCATGTTGGGTGTTGTGCGTTTGGGTATCGATTTTAAAAACACCCCCCTCCTTTCCCTGTCTCCTGTGAGTGTGTGTATACGTGTAGCGCTTTCTCAGTATCATCTAGCATGAGATACAGCGCCCTGGGTTCTTAATCTGGTAATCTGCACCCTATAGTATCAGTTACAACTTTTAACCACTAACTACTTTAGGAACACTCAGAAGAGAATTATATATAGAATTATATCAATTTTACAAAAGAAAATCCTCTGCTTCAAATGTGTATATTTATTACAATGACAAAGAGGTAAATCTTATGACATAGCAGATTTATTTACTAAATTTTTTAAATAAAATAATATTTAAAAAATAAAATAATACAAATAATAATAATAATAAAAAAATAAAGTGACCTTTAAGGTTAAGAAAGATGTCCCCTCAATTACCTTAACCAATCAAAGTTTACAACCGTCCACTTGTTCCCCAGATACTGTAAACTGATAGGTCAGTCTGTACCTTTAAAACTCTTGATGGAAACTTAAAGTTCTCTGCCCTAAACACTTACTGTAAATATCTAAATGTACCTTAGCAAACACTATTTTTTCACATTCCAACTGCTAATGAACATTCAGCAGCAAATACCTCAGATAACTTCATATAAATCCATAACCACAGCACTGTAAATTACTCAGTTACTCTAATGGGCCCAAAAAAATAAAAGCCGGCAGTAAAATAAACAACCCCTGTTGCAGGCCTGAATGCAGCTTGAGCGCGCTGAATGACAGATTACAGAGGAGCGGATGGTCCCTTCGCTCCCTGAGGAGGGTACCAGTGAGTTACTCACTAATGGTGAACAGTTCAAAAGTCCCCTTACTGTTCCAGGCAGGCGACTGTCCACTCTCAGTCCCAGTGATGTTGAGGTAGAAGAGGAGACCACTCCTTAGGCAGTCCCAGTGGTGATGATGAAGAAAAGGAGAACACTCCCAACTCAGTTCCAGTAATGACGATGATGAAGAAGACGGCTTTTCTCCCTTGGAGCCAGAGGTGCACCCGTGTTTTTCACAGGGGGCGCTATCTGGTGTTCTGTCCGGGCCTCTCAGTCCACACACACACGGCAAGCAAGCCATGAGATACTATGCTAATTAGCCTACCGGCCGAAGTTAGCTCAGAGATACACAGTAATGTCCACAGCAGACTCATAGCCAAAAACACACTTCTCTTAAATGAGTCAGGCTAACACTGGGTCTCTACCCTCTAATATTCGTCTTGGTTCGTAGCTATTCGCCACTCAAATACAGTCGCACACTCACGCTGCAGCGTCTACTTCTCTCGTGTGTCTCGTTTTTCTGCTCCTCCAGTTCCTCTGACTACAAGTCCCGCCCTCTAACCAATCATACCTTTTAGAAACTAGATGTCTCTGTCAGTGGACTAATCAGAGGCACATAAATAAAAGCATCAGTTTAATATGTCTCACCTCGTGTTGAGTGATGTACGTTCTAAACAAACTATGAAAACAAGGAACAGCGCCTACTATAGTAACAATGTAGGGTTTACACTGCTGTGTTTAAATGAGCTCTGGGGTTTAACCCAGGGGCTACACCCTCCCCGACTAAACTTCTGGATGTCCCTATCAGACTGTAGGGGTTTTTTATCATGAGGACAGGGGAACTAAGCTGTCAGGTCCTGAGGGCTTGTGCTCTTTTGCTGCACCTGGAGCAAAGGGCTGTGAAGTTGTAGGGAGAGGTAGGGGATTCTGTGACTGCTTCGCCTGCATCCTTAACGAGGTAGATTCTCATTCCTCGGTACACAACGACAAGTGGTGTGTCAGTGGGCTTCCCTGGTTCATCATAACTCAGACGAACGACTGGCTTGACTGTCCATTTAGCCACATGGACACTATCTGAGTCCGCCCCATCATCGGGCTCACTAAATGTTGGGACGTCTCCCACCTCCAGTCCTGTGTCCACCACAGGGTCCTCTGATGGTAGTGTAACACTATTAGTTTCCTCTTCTGCAGCAGAGATCAGATCAGTCAAACTTTCTTCACCAGGAAAAGTACCAGGAGCACCCCTTCCTTCTCCACTACTAGCATCTGGATTGTGATCAGCACGGTTCAGTGACTGGAATGAAGGTGGGGAAATCGACCAGTCACCATTTAAGATTCCTCTGGAAGAATAGTAATTGTCCTCTTCCTCCTCAGACTCTGACCCACTGGCTTCTCGTTCATCAGCTTCCTGTCTCTCCTTCCCTGGTACTCTTGGCTGAGTAGGGACTTTGGAGGCTCTAGTCGATGGTCTCTGAGATGAACAACCCACTTCTTGAACGTATGGCATCCTTACTAGATACCCAATGGGTAAGAGATGGTCTCGATGAAGGGTTTTTACTATCCCTCTTCCTCCTTCTGGCCTCACCCGATACACGGGCAAGTTTGGAAGCTTTCCAATGACCACATAGGGTTGCAGGTTCCACTTTTCCTTTAGTTTGTGTTTTCCTGGGACTCCCAAAGCTCTAAAAAGTACTCTGTCACCTTCTTGCATGTAGTGGACTTGGACTCGGTTGTCATAGCTTCGCTTGTTTTTCTGATGGTTCTTATGTGATGCTTCTGATGGAAGGTGGTATGCATGACACAACTCCCCTCTGAGCCTTTCCACATATTGTTGGTGGCTGGTTGCATCCCCTCCATCCACAGACATGCCAAAACACACATCAACCGGCAGGCGAGCCTCTCTTCCAAACATCAGGTAATATGGCGAATATCCCGTCGCCTCATTACGTGTGCTGTTGTAGGCGTGCACCATGAGAGATACATGCTGACTTCATCTGTGCTTGTGTTTAGGATCGAGAGTGCCCAGCATGGACAAAAGGGTGTGATTGAATCGCTCAGGCTGAGGGTCTCCCTGCGGGTAGTAAGGGGAAGTTCTTGATTTTCTTATCCCCAACATAGTTAGGAGCTCTTTTACGAGGTGACTCTCAAAATCTCGTCCTTGGTCAGAGTGGATGCAAGCAGGAAGACCATAATGGACAAAGAACTTCCCCAACAGTACTTTTGCTACTGTTGAGACTCTCTAGTTGGTGGTGGGAAAATCTTGGGCATACCTACTGAAATGATTGGTGACCACTAGAACATTAGCCACCCCCTGGGAATCAGGTTCGACTGACAAAAGCTCATACATATATACATACGAGGTCCATCGGACCACTGCTGGTGATCTGATGCAATGGAGAGGCTTTATGAGGGGAAGTCTTCTGGGCCACACACCTCCCACATGTCTTGACGTACTGGTCTATGTCAGCGGCCATTTTGTGCCAGTAGAACCTATCCCATACCAGCTCAGTGGTTTTCTCAATCCCCAGATGCCCAAATTCATCATGCACAGACTGAAGTACTTGACAGCGATGCTTTACCGGGAGAACCAGCTGGATCACTTCTTTCCCAGTCGACTTTAATATCCTCCTATACAGGAGCCCATTCCTCAGATGGAGCTTTTCAACTTCTCTTCTCCTTCTCGCTGAAGGAGAGAGATTTCTGGATGAGTGCTCTGAATTGGAGAGGGCCACTTCCCAGCTCTCTTTTCCTGTTTCACCCTCCCGATAGCTTCATCCTGGTCCTGGTCAACTGCTCCACTGGGCTTTCACACTTGGTACACATATAAGTCTGGGATGGCAGAGGGCGGTGCACCAAGCTGATCCACACACCGACTCGGGCGGTCTAGAGACTCAGAGACACTCACTCTTTTGCAGAGGGCCTTCACTCCTCACGGGGGTATCCCTACTCCACATTCATCGCTACATAGCCATTGTAAGGGAAGCTGGACTCGCTAAGGCCCCAAAGAGCCAATTTAGAAATGGGATGAATAGGCAAGTGAGACAGATGTGCTGCGTACCAACTTTCAAATATTATAGTGACACTGGAGCCACTGTCCCTCAGTGCGGTGGCTGGCTGGCCCTCAATGATTACTTTACCGCTGGTTGTTTTTACGGTGTTAGTGGACTGCATGTCGTTAGCTGCTGTGTTGTCGCTGTAATACGAGACAGGCTCAGGAGCATGCACAGGGCTGAATCCAACCCGGAGACCTCACATTAAAAGCAGAATAGTGGCTGATGCAAGCAATGGAGAAAACAGGCGTGTGCTTCATTTCTAAGTGAGTTTTGAGCCCATTGACAATAAGGCAATGAAAATTTTATTTATTAAAATCAAAAAACTTACATATAGCCCCTTTAAGTTAAATAATCTTATTTAATGGCTCTGGGAGAACTTATTCAATGAAATACAGCTCTACTTATTAAATGGGACTGCCGATCACGTTAAGCTAAGTTAAGTATCCGATCTGCTCCGGGTCTTTATTAAATATTTTTGCTTTTATTTCACATTTGCTTTGGCAATATGGCAATAACATACACACACACATGTTAGCTTAAGTGGATCGGCAGCTAATATTAGTGTCGTAACATTAATTCACCGAAAACTAGTATCCGTAAACACTACAACATACAGCCAATCACAATCTGCCACGTCATCATGGCCAATCACGTTATGTGACGTTACTAGCAGGCGCAGGACCCGGAGCAGATCTGACCACCTGAGCAAATCTGACCACCTGAGCAAATCTGGCACCTACACCAGCTAGGGAAGCTAACGAGCTGCCCCCCGGTGGAGGATAACGAGCTGGCCAGCCAGTCAGCTCACAGACCACTGCACCCGACGTAGCAAAGACTCCAGCAACAACAGCAGAGAAAAATACAGCTGTAAGATTTTCAAACGCGTTCTCATCTCAGTGCGTCATTACCAATGCTTTCAGACAGCAAGACAAAGCCTAATTATTTGATGCTACCCTTCAGCATCCATATGAAACGCCACAGTTTGCTACGTCGCAGCAACACAAAGGAGGCTAACCCTACCTGCTAGCACGGCCAATGTGCACAGCTGTAGGGTTAGCCGGTCAACAAGCATAAAGTCACTGACTTAGGTTTAGGCACTAACATTTCTGATGGTTATGGTAAGGGTAGGGGGCTTCGTGGGGCTGTCAACACCTTTAACACCAATGTACAGCACTTCAGGGAGCGTCTCATAGAGACGCACATGAGGCGTCTCACACAGACACTGAAATAACCATGCTTTGTCACACGCATTGGTATTGGACGCCCTGAGATGAGAAGGATCTGGATTTTTGTACCGCTATTCTGTCTTTACATTCTGTGTAATGTTGAAACCAATAGACAGCTGGTGTGTGTGGGTCACGCTGAACATTACATCGCGGCAGTTGTGTGGGCACTGTTATGACGACCAGCTATATTGAGGGGGTACAATCTGGAAATGGAAAACGGAAGAAGGCGAGCCAAAACTGTGTTGAGTCGAGTTGAGTCAAGCTGGTACCAGTGGTGGAAAAGGGGCTCTGTCTTATAGACTGTAGTTTGTGCTTACATGAAACTAAACAAATAGCATTTCTAACCTACTACACACACACTTGTCATGACCAGGCTCGAAGGCCATGACAAAAAGTGGGAAAGACACAGCGATTCAATTAACAAGGTTTATTGTAACATAAGACAACCAAAACAACTGGAAAACAGCATCTCCCACAAAGTCATTACCAAGAACCCACTTCCTCAATAACACCAAATAAATAAATAAATAAACCAGCCAGGGCGTTGCCCAAAAAAAAAGTGAATCCCCTCAAAGGGCAACGCCGGACACACCCCTACAGCTACTTCACCCTGCACCAGCTCACAGCTAAGGACCATTTTGTGTAATGGAGTAGGCAAAACAGTTAACCCCATTCCATGACTCAATATTCGATCACCAGTGTCAGTGGCCTCTGATAACGGCAGCACAGAACCCACTATAAATGAGTCATAGGCCCCTGTATCTCTCAAGATTTTCACTGGGACTTTAGTCTCATCTCCAGCCAGTGACACAAAACCACTTCTAACAAAAGGAGCATATGCAGCCAAAACTTCAGGTTCACAATCAGAGGCAAATAATTCGGAGACTTCACCAGTATCCACAGGCGCAGCAGCCACAGCAGGCTTAATCTTATGTTTGCTGTACTTATTTCTGGACTGCAACACCGGACACTCATCAAAAAAGCATCTGGGTCCTTCTCATTAAACTGTGGTAACAATCATAAATTACTAATGTCAAAGGGGCGTACGCCCGCAGGCCAATGCTTAACACAATCTTCACTGGACCACCTGCCATCTTCACCCAGAGACAGGCAATAACCCTCCAGATCTAACTTAGATCTTTCTGTCTGCTGACGAATCATTTCTACCTCAATTTGTTTTCTAATTTCCAATTTATGTTTAAGTTTCTCATGCTCCATTTGGATCAACAGCAGCTCCTTCTGTTGCTAAAAAGTGAGACCCTGCGCCTGGATTGGTCTAATAGTTGAAATTAGAGAGGGTTCCTCTAGATCTACAGTTATAATTCCCCTTTCTACTAATTCAGATTTCGTAATATTTTCCTTGAGACGTTTGTCCCCGACCAACACTGTAGAATAATGCTCAGCAATTTTAAGCAACTGCTCCTTTGTGCATTTCTCCAAAGCCTCCTCAGACGGAGCCGCAAAGAACGCTTCACAACCCGCCATTTCTACTACAACTTACAGCAAGATCTAAACAAAGAGTTTCCCCGCTAACTAAAGATCAACCTGACTAGCTAAGCTCCCCCCTCTTCATGTAGCTACTTGTGGTCGCTGCGTCAAGAGAGCGACTAGTGAACCAGCAGCCCTCCCGAAACCACGGACATGCTCCCACGCATAACTTCACCCACGTTCGCCACAGCACTAACCCAGATCAGCTCAATGAGCCCAAAAGGGGACCGTTGCTACAGCCTACAAGAGAAAACTCTGCACCGCTTTTTAAACAATAGCACACAAGGACCCACCTGGCACCTGTAGCACCACATCTGGAATAAAATTCTCCTCCCTCAGCTTAAGGTAAGAAAATCCAGCAACACATTAATTCCAAACACAGGCCTATTAAGTGACACTTAAGTGACACTAAATCACACTGCGTCCTTTCCCTCAAACACACAAAGAAACCATCACTTACCAAAGTAAGACAAACAGGAACACACACCAAAGGTCCATCGTACTTGAGCTGCCATGCTCACAAACAAACTGAACTCGATAGCCAAACAATGTAACAAGCGCTATAAACTATCAACTGTCCGAGCAATACTAACCTTCTTTGAAGAAATATACAAATATTTCACATAGATTGTGCTACCCACACAGTTCCAAAACGGACGAGCCCCCATTTTGTCATGACCAGACTCGAAGGTCATGACAAAAAGTGAGACAAAGCGATTCAATTAACAAGGTTTATTGTAAAAACAGACAACCAAAATAATGCTTTATTTATGGGATGGGTTAGTCAGCGACATCAGTAGTGTAAGTGTGGATGGGTGATCGTGGCACATACACCATCAAGCCACACAGGGGCGTCACACAAGGCCAGAACACAGTCTGCATTATCATCACTAATTCCTAATTGTTATTACAGTTTTAATAGTTAGTTAGCTAAATAGTAATTAGCTAAACAGTAACTTAAGGCAAAGGTTAGAAACTAGCTAACTTTCATCCATATCTATTCATCCATAGACACTTGAGACAATCTAACTGCGAAACTCTGAAGGTTGGAAAGTTAAGTGTATTAAACAAGCTAGATAGCTAACTACTTACATTAATCATTAGTCTCCATTAACTTGTTGTGTGACGCACTGGACTTTAATGAGCCTCTGGAAGTGATGCAGGCAGACGTGACCTTCAACTAACATTTTAGGGGTGTCTGAAATCGTATTTCAAGAGGCATGAATATGGAAATTACATTGTAATATTTACAATTACAGGTAAGAAAGACCCTCGTTTGAAATGGTCCAAAATCCTCCCCTGTAATTTGAACAGTTAGGCCTCTAATACCACTAGGAAAGCAACAATCAATTGTCTGCAATGTGGTTAATTTTTTTCAATTTGATGCAAAATGATGCGTTCGTGGATATAAGTGACCTGTGTTGCTCCTTTGCAACATTAAAGATTACTGAAAGTCATCCATGACAGATATTATCTAAAAGAGCTATGAATCTAAGGTGTGAGGCAGAGACTCAAAGACCAGGAAAGCACATAGCAACAAAAGATGCTCAAAAAGCAAGTAAAGACATAAAAGAACATTGTCCTCGGAGAAAGTGGCGGGGTAAAGAGAGTTCCACAAATGCAGGCTGAAATATAGAGAGGGAAAATGAAAATAGGTGAGATTGTTTCTTCCCCTCAATGTCTGTCACGCTGCCTTGGGAAAGCAAGGCGACCGGTGAGCCTGACTTCGCAGAGCTCCGCATCTCAGTCTCCCCACTTCACCAGGACATTTATTATTTGAACAGCTCAACAGGTAATTTTCCAGCTAAAATCCTGATTTCTGCAGACGTCTGCTTCTCTTCAGCATGTATTCTAATTACCGGTGGCTCACTTTGATCTGAGGCCCCTTTACAGCTTCACAACTTCCCTTCCAATCACTTTTCATCAGGCCTCCTAATTTCTTTTTGGCACAGTAGCTTTTTTTTGTAATGGTGGATATGCAGGTTCAGTTACATGGCTGAGATAAATGCAGAAGGTAGTGTTAATAAAACCAAACAGACAGGAGAAAAATTTACACAGCATCCCTGAGTTTGACATGGTGTTATGACAATACTGTGTGGGATAGAGTGAGAGGTCTGAATTTTCACCTCATTAAAAGTTGACATTATATGCATGTGAAATTGTCATCTGCCCCCAATATCAGTCATGCGACAACACACGTGTACCAGAGTGGTAATTAGAGCACTGTTTTTGGAAATGATTGGCGATGTTTAGAGGAATCATTTGCTTTTGTTTCTTTTGAGGTCTTCTCTGTCAGTTCAGGGAAGAGCAAAAGTGACAAATCCTTCCCCCAGACCATCTTTGCTCTTAGTGTCATCGCACTCCGAAAATCCAGTTGTGACTCCTTTGTTTTTTATCCCCAGGCCAGTCCGGGATAACAGCCTGATCAAAAGCTTAACCTAAGTCAGAGTATCAGCATATTACGCTCTCTGCATTACTTGGAGGATAAAACGAGGTTAGACCTTGTCTGCCAGACTGTAAAGGCTTTGAGGATGAATTCCTGTGCATACTTATCTCGTTCTTATGTCATTAGCGCTCTGCGCGGTCTATTCACTCTTCAGCCTACAAGCTGGACTGTCATCGTCTCCGCACAGTGTCCACTGTCTTTAGCCCAGGCAGGATGTCAGGGGGAGAGCTTTTTGTTGGAGCGAAGTGAACAGTTTCAAGCTTATCTCCTGGGGACAGCGTCGTTACGGAGCGCCACATGCTGCAAACCTGCGACCTCCAACCCCCCTCCACACCACCTCCGTCTTGCTGTGCACCCATTAAGGTAGAGTTAATTAAACCTCAACTCACTGCCTCAGCAGGAGGGGGTGGGAGGAGAATAAAAGGAGCAAGCCTGCTGTACAAATATACATTGGCATTTACCTACCATTTTCAATGTATAGCGCCATGGTGGTCACCTCTCAATGCATATGCGACACTCTTACCCCCATGATGCTGCAGTTCAGTGCCTGTATATGGCACGCTAGAAGTCAGCAATGCTTTAACTGTGCATCTTATAAAGAATCTGCACAGGGGCAGGTGGCAGGTGGGCAGGTGACAAGCGACGATGGGGCGAGCCGTTTTGCTTTCGAGCAACAATATGTGAAGCAACCTGTCCATCTGCCAGTCTATCCACACAAGGTCATCAAGTGGGGAGGTGGGGGAGGGGGTTTCAAACACTGTTACCTCGCCATGCAGAGCTGACTATTGCGCCTCTCTTGCCCCCTCTCCAGTCGTCAGATATGCAAGCCCGCCTTTACCTGCTGCGATTCCATTACCCCGGCTGCCTGTTCCGGCACTCGAATATTTCTGTAGCATATTAAACAGATTAATAGAACAATGCTCCAGGGAGAGAGCAGCCTGTCAATCTCTAAAAACACAAAAGCAGAAAATTAAAAAGGCCCATGGCTGAGCTCCAGCACTGATAAAAAAAAAACAAAAAAAGTACTGGAATCTTGCTTGGTGGAGAGAGAGGGGAGTAAAAAACACCACAGATGGTAAATATTTATTCTCCTATCCTGCTTACAGAACACACACACGTGCACACATGCACAAATAGATAGGCCATAGTGGTAGCTGAAATGACAATGGGGAAAATTAGCTCTGAAATTATCAAAGAATGTAGAGGCAAACACGGAGTGCTTTGTTCCCTTTTGTGTGACTATCTCTATATTGGGGATCAGCAATAAGAACTCCAATCTAGAAAACACGCTCCTGCTCTCCGAGGACGCTGCGTTTCATGCCAGATGGACTTTACTTTGTTTATCAGTGAATTCCCACTGTTGACTAGATGTAAAATCTAAAGCAAATCCAGAACGTTCCTGCAGTACAGCCGACGCCGTCGCTCCCGTCTGGGGAGAAATATCAGAGGCGTGCATCTATAGGGCCGCAGCAGGAGGCATAGAGAGGGAAGTATCCTCCAGTGACGTCCACTCTCATCCTGGGAGACTCCAGAGGAAAATTCAATCTGTTCTTCTGCTTGCAGAGATATTGGTAGATTGAGTGAGGCCTGCAGACAGCGGTGAGGGGCTCTGCTTGGTCTTTACATTCATGCTCATGTTGCTTGATGGTAAATACAGGCTGAGAGACGCGGCCTGCATCACAACAGTAAGAACACAGGCTCTGTCCAGAACACAGTGCAAAATGTCTCTGTAGTAGAATAACTCAGGAGTCATAACCAGAGATGGGTAGTTTTAAAATAAAAAATACATTTCCAAGGGATGAAATAACTTCACAAACCTGCGCTCTCTAGTACATAGGCGTAGGCCTGGATCTATTCCTAAAGCAGCACACTGACTCAACTGATGATGAAGTGGTCAAGCAACTGAAGCAGCTTTTCACTGCTTAACAAGACATATTATAAATCTGACATTCACCCCTGTAATCACCCAGATAAATGTGAGTTTAATAACTGCAATATGCAAATACATATATTAAGATAAATATCTTGAAAAATGCATGGTAAAAGCAAGCATCCTTCTGGGGGGCTTGGTGCAACGGCAACTACACTATTGTATGTCATTATAATAAATATGTTGACTAATGCCTACCAAAAAATAACACTTCTATATAACGGCAAGTGTTAAACCGTTCTGTTTTTTGCTATACTTACAAATACTAAGAATGCTCCATTCTCATGCCTCTCAAACAAGCCTGGGCTGGTTTGCATTATACATTATGTGATATCATCAGGCAGAAAGTTCCGGATAGTAAAAAGTATTTTGAGTATTCTTAAAATAGAAAAAAACAGAGCACTGAAATATTCCAATAGAAAATACCAAAGCATTTCTACCAAGTCCATCAATTACAAATGCCAAATATATATATATTTAGTATTTCAAATTTGAGTTTTAAATACATTTATCAGAAATACTGCCGGTCCCTGGTCATAACCCAGCAGACATTTAGATCTTTAGCAGATACATCAACTACATGAAGATTACATGTGGTATCAAATAACCGCTATAAGCCTTTGTTTTTTGTCTGATATTCCATATTATGTCAAGCAGCTTTTAGTTTTAAGTACTAGAGATATACGGTATATTATACTTTTTTAAATAAAGAAGCATTTTGCTGTTTTTGATATAATCAGTCCAACAGCAGATGCAATTCAATGGGAATTAGACCAAGTTTACTTTTTCTTACTACCATTTCAGAGGTCAAAACTTTTCTTTAATGCTCAAACGATAACATTAATTAAGCAAAGATTGATTAATTGATAAATGATTAACTTTACAAAATGTCATCAACCCAAACTAGAGCTGCAACCAAAGATAATTTTTTACATTTGTCAAAATAATCTTGACTCAGAAACTAGTCAGTAGACCTTGAGTAAACATTTTCTGTGAAAAAAATGGGCCTGCACACCAAATAGGCACTCTCAGAGAAAACGTAATAAGTACAGCTGCAATGTTTTGAAATGATGCATTATGTCATTCCATAATACTCAGCACGCAACCAAGAAGGTCCATATGGATGTCTTCTGATGTCAATCCCAGGTCGAGCCCTACAGTCCCTTCAACATGTACACATCAAGATATTTACAGTGTTAACAACATCAAACTCTGAGTTTCAATGTTGTTTTTTTCCTTTTTGCCAAAGCACCTTATATAATTTTGAAACAGAACCAAAGGTGACATCTTCAAATCTTCAAGTTTTCTCACAGAATCTGAATCGCAGAAATATCCAACATACAATGATGTAAAACAGACAGAGAGAAAACAAAGCTTTAATTGAAACATCAAATTCATAAGTCAGTAAAGACCAAATGTGTTATTTCAGCAGCCTGAATTAAAAAGAAAATTCTGGGCATTTTGCAACTTAATGTTTACCTATTTATGTAGCAGCCAGAATAATTTAGACTACAAACAAATATTTGTAACCTTTGTAAAAGGCCCCTTGATGAAAGCAGATGATTTAGAAGCAATCAAAACTTTTACACAATTATCCATAAATATGCAGTAGGTGAATGTAAATACAGAGATCATATAAATCCCAGTAAATAGAACCTTAAGATACTGTTAACACATTAACATTAACAAAATTATTATATGTATTTATATTGATGTTTAGGAGTTTTTGACACATTAATACATTAACTGCTCACTGTTAGTTACTAATCTGTCCACTGACACAATCCTATCCCCCCCATGAACAATGCTGAAAAAAACGGGCTCACGGTTGAACCTGATTGCTGACCCCTCCTGTTTTTATGTATTTCTGAAACCCTTGCTAAGGCACTATGGGTACAGTAAATAGAATTTAGCAGAATAGTGAAAAACTGCAATATACGAGTGGTGCTAATACTTGTAGTCATTCAGACAAATCAATCAATATCCAGTATCAGTTCCGATCCAGATTTTACTATCACCATTGAAAAAGAATTTTGTCCTTAATTTGCTCTTTTATTGCTGAACTCGGCTCTCTTTAGTGCATCAGAGTCCCTCAGAGGCATCCTGGGAACATACTGGTTAGTGGCCTAATGTGCCATGTCTCTAAGACCTACCCCCACCATCCAAAAACTTTGTCGATCAACTTGCTGCATTTATCATGTCCTTCCCGTCTGAGAAGAAAAAAGGTCTTCTAATCTTTATCTGCCCAACAATGAGAGAATAAGGAGTTAACACTATCGTCAGCCAAACTCAGGTCGCTCTTCCTATCTCCTCTGTGCACTGGAACACTGCAAATCATCTTTAATAGTCGTCATCTTGATGGTTCATTACGTTAAACTATCTCTGCTAGCATTCTCTAATCCAATGGCTCTCCTATGGCCTGAGGGGCTATGAGCTCAGGGAGGGAGAAGGCTGCATGTGTATCTGTGTCTGTGTGGGTTGGATGAGGAGGGGGACTTGTGCTCACTGTATTATTAGCAGGTTAATTGCCCCGGTGCAAAAGACTGGCCGGACGGCAATAGGATGCCATTTTAGTTTAATTGTTAGCCATCCTGTACTGTAAGCCCCAAGTTCTGCATCAGTGGCCCCCACGGGTGCATGCCAAGAATCCACCAGAGGCTGGCAGCTGTGTCATACTGTATATGATGCGAGGCACATAATCATGACACAGTGTCAAAGAGAGGAGCTGGCACACAGCACCACCTAATGGGGGCAGAAGAGGACAGCATGCCTGTTAGGTCTGTACCAAACAGTGGCTGCTCTGCAGGATGGTTAAATGGTTAGATCATGTACTCTGCCCAGAATAACTACACTCCTAGATAGTGAAGTAGAACCACTTTTTTGTGTAATTTATTTTACTGTATAATTTTGACAGTATAGGTGTCTTCTGTTAAACTTAATAATTTTTCTTTTTGAGATCTCTTGAAATACAACAATTCTTCCTTACTGCTGTGTTGGAGGGAACATCTGACATAGATTTTTTAAGTAAACAGAAATACTGAGTGATTACTCACAGTCATGCAGGAATACAATAAAGCTGCCTCAAATTGTTCCTGTTGTGGTTTATCAAATCTTGTTTGTAATCCAAACTGTTGTGGAAAGAATTGAAAGGAGGGAAAAGCAAAAAGGCAAAAGAAAAATATCTTCGGTTTACAGATGAATCTGCCACTAAGTGGTGGAAGAAGAAGTCAAACCCTTTACTTAACGTAATGTTTTTAGCAGATACATCAACTACATCATTAAAGGACAACAAAATTGTACAGAAGTATTACTATCATCAATATGTACAGTATCAAGAGTAAAAGTACTCAATATCCAGTGAGGTCCCTGTGTTTATACTCAGCTTTGTTTTATGGAAGCGCATTTTCGTGGTCATCAGCTCTTGCAAAAAGAGTAAACAGCTCTTCATCCACTTTTAGATTCTTGAAATTAAAAATGATGTTCTCATGAAACCTTTTCCCAAGCCAGTGCATTTTGTTTATCTCAAGCTGCAAACACATGATATAATGGCTTTTATATACGACATAAAAGCCAATAACTCCAGTTTAGCCATGACCAGTGATTTCCAAGATCACAGAGACTCTCCAGTTATCTGCATAAAATAGGTCAAGCCACCCTGGACGCTCAGCAAGTTCAATCCATTATTAGAATTTTTAGTGGTGTGGGACAACACACTACAAGACATGTTTAGGATTCACATCTCTAACCTATGGAAAAATGCAGGCTAAAATGGAAAAAGTTACTTATAAAAGGAGAGACGCTTTGACTGTCAGTTTCAGAAGGATGTCAAAAATGTTGTTGAACATTAAAAGATAGTTTAAGTCTGAAATCTTAAAGGTACCCTTTAAAGTTTGTCTTAATTACAAATAGTTACTCAGTTTTACTCACCGAAAACATTCTGTGTATCCCTGAGGTCTAACAAACGTGCTCAGTGCAATTGCAAAGCCAATTTTTAAAGCCATAATGAGTAGGACTTGTCAGTTGCAGTTTGTAAACGCCACAATGCAAAGTTGGTCCCTCCTCCCTGGCTCAATGAGAGAGAGAGAGAGAGAGAGAGAGAGAGAGAGAGAGATTATGTAGTTTGTATGATGCTTTGGCAATGTTGTTGTTACACATTCATGCCAATAAAGCTAATGTGAATTGAAGTGAATTGAATTGAGAGAGAGAGAGTGGTCGTGCAAGCTAGACAGTGAATAGGGAGAGGGAGTAGCATTAGCGAAAACAAAGTGGTAAGAGAAATAAAACACTCTTTCCCCATTGTTTCACGGCAGTTATGTTCTAAAGCACAAATAAACATGGCCACACCTCCGCACAGCGCTGCAGGAAGACGTCATTTTTCCCGATTTTGTCAAAGCCACATTCCATAATGTTTGGGTGTGTAGCTCAAACAGACACACAGTTTTTTAAAGAGTCACTCACACCCTTTGTGCTGCCCAAAGGTTGGCGCCCAGAAACTTTATAAACACAGCAAAATATGCTAATACAGGCAGAGGGCAGGATCTCTGCAGATACAGACACCGCCGCAGCCACACACTTCAGCTGCCTTTCCCCTGATATCTTTTCAAGAACTAAAAGGTTCCTTCAGCCCATTGTTGTGTGCGTTTCCACCGTGGTCTAAAGACCTGCCAAGATTTAGCAAATTTAACCAGCTGACGTAGGCTGCAGACGTATGATCTCAGGTGGACATCGGCGAGACTTATGTGTGCTATCTGACTGTTGATTGTGATTTATTGGTTTGCAAACAACGGTGGAATAGAGAGGAGCAGTAGTAAAAAAAAACATGCTCGATTTAAAGCCAGTAGCCTCTACTCGGCCATTCAGAAATTCACTGTAAGGCAAGCCCCCCCAAAGTACCGGTACTTTCAGAAAGTACTACCCCCTGAGCAGGGACATTTTGGGGGGTACCACACTTCGGTGGAAACGCAGTGAGTTCCTCCAAAGGTTCCTACTTCCGGGGAATAGTTCCTTTGGTCCAAACACGGCTTATATACGTGGTGACTGAGAGGATTTATTTTTGTACAAGTCTATAGACTGCTTTTTAGGAAAATCCTGTTTACATCCATGTTTATCAGCTAGCAGTCTTCTTCTTTCCTGTCTTTGCCGGCACACTGAAGTATATCTTGGCGCATTGCCGCTGCAGATCTACCTCCAACCCAGTGCTGAGATAACTGTTTGTTGTGAATTGCCGCTATATAAATAAAATTGACGGGAATGTTTGTGTGTTTTGTGTCACCCACATGCTTGTGCATTTGAAATATGGTAAGAGCCATACCCTCACTCTCACCCATGATATTGCTCTGCCATACGACCCACTAGCTAACAGTCAGGTGTGGATTCACAGTCCCCTCCAAAAGTATTGGAACAGTATGGCAAATGTCTTTGTTTTTGTTGTCCACTGAAGACATTTGGGTTTAAGATCAAAACATGAGTATGAGACAAGAGTTCAGAATTTCAGCTTTTATTTCCTGGTATTCACATCTAGATGTGTTAAACAACTCAGGACATAGCACCGTTTGTATTAGACCACAGCATTCTTAGGTGAGCAAAAGTAATGGAACAAATAATCTTAAAGTAAATAACATTTAATATTTGCTTTCAATAACTGCCTCAAGCCTGCGACCCATCAACATCACCAAACTGTTGCATTCTTGTTTGTTTCGGGGTGTTTCTCCCTTCAGTCTCCTCTTAAGGAGGTGAAATGCAGCTCTGTTGGGTTAAGGTCAGCTGATTGACTTGGCCATTCTGAAACCTTCCACTTTCCCCCTGATGAAGTCCTTTGTTTTGTTGCCAGTGTGCTTTGGGTCATTGTCCTGCTGCATGATAAACTTCCTCCACATTAGTTTCAATGCATTTCTCTGTAAACTGGCAGACAAAATGTTTCTGTCCACTTCTGAATTCATTCTGCTGCTACCATCATCAGTTCCATCATCAATAAATATTAATGAGCCTGTTCCAGAAGCAGCCATGCACACCCAAGCCACGACATTACCTCCACCAGGCTTCACAGATGAGCTTGTTTGCTTCGGATCAGAAGCAGTTCCTTTCTTTCTCCACACTTTGGCCTTTCCATCACTTTGCTAGAGATTAATCTTGGTCTCATCAGTCCATCAGATTGTGTTGCAGACCTTTTGCAGCTCATCACTTCTTTGCAAATTTCAGTCTGGCCTTCCGATTCTTGCTGCTGATGAGTGGTTTGCATCTTGTGGTGTGGCCTCTATATTTCTGCTCTCTGAGTCTTCTTCCAACAGTGGATTGTAATACCTTCACCCTGCACCCTTCACCTCGCTGCTGATGTCACTTCCTGATATTTTGGGTGGGGGGGGTTTCACAGCTCTCACCATATTTCTGTCATCAACTACTGTTGTTTTCCTTGGCCGACCTGTTGGACGACTGTTGCTCAGTACACCAGTAGTTTCTTTTTCAGGACATTCCAAATTGTTGTGCTTGCTATGCCCAATGTTTGTCCAACGGCTCTGGTCGATTTTCCTTCTTTTCTCAGCTTGACAGTGGCTTGCTTTTCTCCCATAGACAGCTCTCTGGTCTTCATGCTGGTTTATCCTCTTTAACAGGAAATGCAGTCTTTATAGGTTTGAACCAAGGATGAAAACTTAGACTAGTCATGCAGAGCTATTTAATGTTTGGACAATCAACCTAAAAAGCAACATCTGGGCAACAAGAAACATCTGGCAGTCACATGTTCCAATACTTTTGCTCACTTGAAAAATGGGTGGGTTCAAACAAAGGGTGGTTAGTCCTGAGTTGTTTAACACATCTAGATGTGAATACCAGGAAATGGGAGCTGAAATTCTGAACTCTTGTCTCATACTCATCTTTTGATTAGTTTCATCAAAGTTGATACACACCTGAGGTAACTCTATTAACACCCATGACCAGTTTGTGTAAAATCCCTGAAAACAGGAGTATTTGCATGAAATATGCCAGGGCACAAACTTTCCTCAGATCATCTGCATTATTGAGATAACCATATAAAATGAGTAAAATGTGTTAAGTGTCAATATCTACAGTAGGGCCTTCTGGAAAATAACATAGTAGACTGTAGTGTGTAGAAAACGTACATCAAAACTACATTCTAACTTTTCTATCCCCAGAACAAGCACTTGAATTCATATTTTCAACTTTGAATAGAATAGATAAATAAATACAGGATTTCAAAAGATACTGTAACTAGGCTTAGTTCTAATATACTGATAACATATTGCAACTCACTCAGAGACACATTTCAGCAAACATAAATACAGAATACATAATTCAATAAATATTCCTTGCTACTGACAAAACTAAATATTGCGGTGAGAGTCTGGTATTAATTAAAGACCTTGATTAAAGTCTTTCAACCTATTTTTGATATTGCTATACAGGCCTTCTAAATCTGTCTTTTAGCCAAGAATAGTCCAGAGTCTCATATCTGTGTCATTTCTTTTCTAAAGATGTGTGTTTTGTTTTCTTCATGAAGTATTGTGATTTGCAGCCCCGATTCTGCCACACACACACACACACACACACACACTTGCATTCAGACGCTTCTCCGCTATCTTTGGGACTCTCGCCTTGACCTTCTGTCCTATTCTACAGCAGCATTGCCTGCTTTGTGCACTCGTCTGAGTCTGACACCTTCACCAGCTCATCTCACTCATTCCCACACACACCTGATCCCCCACACCTCCACCCTCCCCCTCTTTTATTTTTCACCCCCATCTCTTGTTCACATTCCTCTCCCGGTGGCTTGCCAGCCCCACAGATCATCTCCCAAGCTCCATGTGCCCAGGCCGGGCCCTGTCTGTTTTCATTCCCCTCCTGGAGGACAAGTAATTTGGGGGAGAGAGAGGGAGAGCAGATGACCACTGGCTCCTGACCTTTTCTCCCTCAATTTAACTCCTCGTCGCCGTGTTCGCCGAATGTGGCAATCAGGCTAGGCAGAAGTGACACCCTCATCTGAGCGTTGCTGGGCCCCGCACACAATCACGGTGTCACTTTCCATCTATATGCGGGGGCCGCAGCCAAGTGGTAGTGCTGGAATCAGGGACGTGGAGGTGAGGGAGGAGGTGCCTCAGGTTAAAGCTAGATCCCTGTTAGCTCACTTGGCTTCGTAGTGCTGCCATTCATGCCAGCAACCTAGCTAAAATATCTAGGTGTTCTTTTTTATCACACTGTCACCAGTTTACTTAGTTTTTATTTCTTCACAATCATGTGAGTGTTGGTTGTATTTAAAGGCAGATTTGCAGATTTGTGATACTGTTGGCTCTCTTGCTTCCCATAGCTTCTCTTCAGTCTCCATTAGAAGAGGATTCCTTTCCTTAACTCTCTAGTGTTCATCACCATCTTTTCCACAAGGTGGGTGAACTAGCTCCATAAGCCAAGATGGGGAAAATCACAACATATTATTTTCACGGACCTGCTCAATATGAGGGAGCTTCATGACTGTCATGCGATTAGGCTGGCGTAAGCCAGTGTGAAATATAATGAAACCCAGAAAGTAGAGGAACATGTGTTGGAACATGAATTGCTATGTAATAGACTGGCTAATAAGGAGCCTGAGAGTGGAGAAACATGGGAAGAGGGCCTGGTTTTTTAAGTTAGCGGAACAGCCAATGTGTATCCTCATCTGCAGAGACAGCGAGCCACAGCAGGCCCGGGAGCCCGGTGGTACAAAGGATGGAGGGGTGGAGACAAAGTGGGAGACGGGTGTGGATTATAGTTTGTTGATAGCATGGAAATGTGAGAGAGAAGTGTTATTGGCTTTCCACTTCCTCCTTTGAGAGCAATTTGTCAGAGAGAATCAGCCAGGGAAGATAAAAAGCTGGAAAAATAGCTTTGAATAACATTCAGTGATTGTATGACTCACCCAGTGTTTGTTACACTTTAACAAAGACGACCAGAGAAGACAGTCAATAATATCATGTATGTGGTACTACTGCACTCATGATCCAATGACATCTTCTGCTTCACCTGAAATGCATGCATGAAGCTGCTTTTGTCTTCTGCATCATATCCAGTATGTACATGCATTCCTGCGGACCATGACTAGTATCTGAACCTGAGTTTGATTCCATATAAATCTTGTGGAGTATACATTCAAGTACATTTTACTGTTAATATGTATGTAGTGCTACTAATAGAGTATTTTTACATCATAACAGGGTGCCCCTGTAGCCTGCGATATCACAAGTTCAAGGCTGGCTGGGACCATCGTTCTCCTTTGTTTACTCTCATCTCTCTACTGGCTTTATCTAATAAAGGTATAAAATGCCCCCCAAATATATATATATTTTTTCTATTGCATTACTATTTTATTTTTATTTTTACACAAGTACAGTATCTGTATTCTTCTACTACTGAGGTGAAGACTATTTTGCGAGTAACTTTCATCTACGCTGCTAATGAGCTCATAACTGCAATACACCTCACACATGCTTAACTGTTTTTTCAGGCCTGACCTTGCATGTCCGCACAGAGAGGGGCAGAGCAAGAAAATCTAAATGATGATCCACCTCTGAGGGGGACATTATCATCTGAAAGGATCCAGGTATTGTGCAACTCGTCCCCTCTGTGCTGAAAATGAAATTGTCTGATGTAAGATTTACCTTTGAGACGTTGTGGCCCCTGGACAGGCACTGAGGGTTGCGAGTGCCACGTGTCATATGCTGGCACTGCCAGGGCGCCTCCAATTTACACACCAAGTTGCTCTGCATTTCAAAGGAGCCCCGGCGCTGGCCTACTGTTAGCAATCGCTCTCTGGGTCCCGCCGAGGGGAGATTAGGGCCGGCTTGACAAAATGCTAACCACTACCCCTCCACCCCCAAACCCCGTCCCCTCCTCAACACCCCCACCTCCCCTCAACACATTTACATTATCATATTAGATTTTCCTCCTCTGCTCGACCCCGCCTGTCAACACCATGTTTCTCTTTTGTACCCCCTTCCCTGGATCACCAGTACTCTGTCTTTCAGCCACACCAACATACCAGTTTACCCATGAAGCTGATTTTGTTGTTATATTAAAATAAATGCCGAGAGAAGAATATGATGCTCTTCAGTGGGTTTTAATAGAATTTATCAATACTTCACTGGTTGCCAATAACCTGAACTTATTCTAGTGACACATTTTGATACGATTCCACAAATGTGTTGAGAATTATATATTGTTATCAGTATATCACACATTTAAGGATCACATGATTCCAATGCTATTAAAATGAAGCAAATTCAGTGACAAAAGAATTCTCCCATGATGTAGAACAAATAACTTACAGCTAATAACAAAGGTGAGCATGTTACACAAACTGTCGATTAGATCTGGCAGCGTTCCTTCCTGGTGTGACCTATACTACACCATACCTCATGTAGTTGTGTGCATATTCAGCAGTGTCGGAGTTGAACTGACCATTGTAACACATTTTGCGTGCCTGCATAAATATTTCCACTTCCACAGAATTGTTAATTAGATAATATGGTTATTGAACTCTGGACCAGTCTGACACTTATTTGGAGCTATGTCTTCCACACCAAATTATCCTTTTATATAGCTTGTTTAAAATTTGGGAGGTATAATAATTAAATATTATATACATATGTGCTCAAATGTTGAAAAATCTGAAAAGTGCTTTGCTGTAGCATAACCACGGTATTGTTTAGTAGTGAGTCCCTCGGTAGTTTAGCTGTTGGAACGTGTTTTGATTGATTTGGTTTTTGGCGCTGCATCCATCCATTTTGGAAATTCATTGTTGAAGTGTCCTGTGTTAGATATTGGCACAAAATATCAGCAATCTAGCTTCAGTCAAAGATTAAAAATATTATCATTGATGAGCAAGCATTGGCAAAATAAGTAGTCTTCCATTACATGTAAAAATGCTGAAATAAATTTGAAGTGGATCTGGATCTGAGTTGTGCTTTGCAAAAAAACCCTGTTTCATGCTGTACCATTATGTCATCATTTGTACAGCAATGGACATGATTAACATCTTAAAGATGAATGATTTAAGCATTGATACACATCTTCACAATAGACATACAAAATGTACTTACTAATCAGGCATGCGATTGGCAAAGGGCAAAAAAGCAAATGGAAATATACTGAGACCCCCCCACACCCCGATAAAACTGGGGGTGGCTTTATTATTAGCGCCTGTCTCACTGGCTGTGCGAGGCTATCTCACAGGCCTATGTGTCAGCCGGTGTATCTCCCCTATGGCATCAGGGCGCACTTCCTCTGTGGCATTGCACAGTCGAATGTCGGTGGACGACATCTGCATGCTGGCCTCCTGGTCTTCCCCGTGCTCTTTCATCCGTTTCTACCTGCGGGATGTCATCCCGATTCTCGCTGACTCACTCAGTACTGAGCGTTCTGTCTGAATGATTGTCACCTGTGAGTGCGCGGTGCGCTTCTCCCATCCAGACAGTGGGGGGGGGTTGCTGTCATGACCTCGTCTGCACCTGCAAAGCTGCGGGGTCCCCCAATCCGGTCCCCGATTCTTACACATGGGTCGGTTCTCTGCCTTCCCGTGTTGCGCCATTGGTGATTGCGCGCACGGCGACACCAATGGCGCAGGCTACGGTGGATCGGGTGGCTTATTATGTTGGCTCTGGGTAGGTGGCTCTGTGCTTGGTGGTACCGTATGGGCCAGTGATTCGTTGACTCATCCTGCTTCGCCTCTAAACCCAATAGCGATGGCCTTAGAGGGCGGAGCCTATACGAAATAGAACAATAATTACGTATTGTAACTCCAGATTCTATGAGTATAGGCGCAACCCTCTAAGCAGTGGGCCTCACTGGTCCTTGGTTCTCAGTGCTGAAAAAAAAAGCACGATGGGAGCCGATGGCTGGGTCTCACCATTGTATATATACAAGATGCGGACATAGGAGAGGCCCACACTGTGGGTGGAAAAATCACATCCCTAACCAACCTAGATTGTTCTTTCTATGACTGTCTTTGGCACAATGGATAACACACATGCCTTTGGTGTAAGAGACCCGGATTCAATTCCCACTGTGACCCATCTACCATTGTGTCCCTGAGCAAGACACTTAACCGCTAGTTGCTCCAGAGGCGTGAGATCTCAGACATATTGTAAGTCGCTTTGGATTAAAGCGTCAGCTAAATGAATACATGTAAATGTAAATAATGGCAATACACATGTCTCCTAGCCTGTTTTGAAAATAATTATGTCGTCTCTTCTGAAAATCCCTTTCATAACCACATCAAACTATTGAAACATTATGTAGATGACACTTTCATGATCTATGATGGTCTTGGTGATGTTTTATTGCAGTTTTATGAGTATCTTAATCGCCACCGTGAACATTCACATTTAGCATTAATAATGATTAAATGTGCAGTACAAAATATTGGACCCTGTGCATAGACATTCTCGATGGGCCCCTTCCCGCATCTACGACTATTCATTCTAGTATCTCTTTGGGCCCTCCTCACGAGCCCTGAGTGCTCAACCCGTTCTCACTCCCAGGTTGTCATATATGGACACATGGTCAAGACCCGTTGCCGTCAGTTTGTTACGTATTGGGGAGCCCCTCGGCATCAAAGATCCACGCAGTGGAGGAAGCCCTGAAGCATCATTTGCGCACGCTAAAGGTAGATGTACGATTTACAGTATAACACAAAAGTAAGGAGGTGGCTGTGGCAGAAGGGTGGGCCAAACACCGGACTTTCACCCAGGAGACCAAAATGTCAACATTAAATGTTTATATTTAAGTTACGTAGGTTGTGTAAGTTGAGTGAGTTGTGTAAGTTACGGAAGTAACGTTACTTAACTTAATAGCTGAAGTTATGTAATGTTGTTATTTTTACCCAAACCATGATCTTTTCCTAAATCTAACAAAATACTTTTTGTGCCTAAACCTAACCAAATTGAGACGTTTCAATATGTTAGCCACTGGTTTTATTTTGAAAGTGTAACTGGAAGCTGCATGTTTATTATTGCTAACTTAACAATGAAGCCCTACATGTACAAGTCTTTGAGCTAGAGTCCAAGTCAAGTCTCAAGTCATTTGTGGTTATAATGAATGTTGAATCACTGGCTGTGTTCAATCAAGGCTGCTTATAAAACTTCATAGCTATGAGGAATTCTGTAAACTGTTTTTCACTAACTAACTAAAGCACGAAGCAAGCTGACATTAGATGGCCAATGCTGAGCTAAACAGGTTTACTAACCTCAGGTTACTAACCTATTTTGCGTTCAGCACTTCCTTGTTTCCTTATTGTATGAAGTTTTAAAGCCAAACTTTATGATGAATGGCTCAGCAGCTGCCGGTGTTTGTTGTCCTCTCTCACGTGTTGCCGTGCACAGCTGATACTACGTGTTACGTAGGCAGGTTATAGGTAATGCATGGAGGGGAATAACAAGTCTCAAACTCGAGTCCACATCTCTGCCATATACACCCACCTGATAACGGGAAAAACAATGAAAGTAAGAGGCACTATATCTCGTTCTAAAAGAAATGTTATCTATTTTATCAAATGCTCATGTGATTTCACAGGAAAAACACTAAGAGCAGTAAAAACCCAGATAGCAGAACTTTAAGCTAAATCCAGACCCAGATATTTAGAAGAAGTTTTCCGTGCTCCGTTCTTCATGTATTATTAATTTGTTAATTGTTTTTGGATGTTTATCACCATGGGTGGTTTGGATGGTTAACCACACCTGCCATAAATTTGTGAGCCTGTAGGTGTGCAACATTCTGACCTGACAAAGATCCAAGTGGGATAGACATATTGTCATTATTTAACTTTTGTGGTATGAAGCAAGTGTGCAGGCTTTACATTTTTTCATTCATGTCATTTGTCGTGCACCCAACTGAATTATTACACTGGATTCAGAATATTAAAAATATTAATATAATACTGGCCTTGAAAAACATATCGGTCAAACTATAGTTTCTCCCCCTGCAGCTCACCTTCATCCCTCCCTCAGAAACACAAAAAAGTGGAGGAGGAAAGGCAGTTAGCTCATACTCCCCTTCAAAATCTTCTTATACATGCACTTTGTTTCTGTCTCATTCTCCCAGAAGCCCCTTCCTTTCAGCTAATGGAATAATTAATGAAACTTTTGATGTAAAACAAATAATGGAGTTAGTTGGCTGTGCTGCTTTCAAGTATTTCATCTTTAGGAGCGAGGAGAGTGTTTGAGTGAGAACATAAATAGATCAAAGACTTACTCAAATCTCAGAATTAAAAAAAGAAAGAAAACACATTCAAAAAGTATCGTGAAATTAAACGAGCTCCAGATAACGGCGAGTTCACACGCTCGTGAGAGCCAGAGAGTCGTTTCTGTGAATTGAAGAGTGAGCCCGGGCCGTTGTAAACTCATGATCTGAAGTTTTTTTGCACTTGAGAGGAACAGAAAGAAATTTAAAGACATACAAACTGAGGAGGACATGAAAGCTGGCAACAGGCTCTACTCTGAGAGGCGTGTTCCCGTCATGGGTTATAATACTTTCAAATGCAAAGAGAAAAAGTGATGAACTCCAGGCCCTTGAACCTCGCAACTCTGAACAGAGGAGAGGCTGTCAGCTGAGGCTAGCTATCCCAGACAGGCAAGATGCTAATAGAGGCAAGTGAATCCTCCATTCTGTATGCTACTCTGTCTCTTTGCCAGACATAGTTTACTCTCTCTTGTGGGATATATCATTCAGAGGGGTGGTGAATAGACTTAAATACTAGGCAGAGTGGTGTGTGTGTGGCAGGGGGAGACAGAATGAGAAAGAGAGTTGGACAGAGATGCAGAGTCCCAGCAGATGCACAAGTCTCACCTGCAAACCCCTTCACACCTTCTCTTCTCAATAACAAGTCAACGCAGATGGTGACATCAGAAAGCACGTGGGCTTCTGGTTGGACCCTGATGAAGGAAATATAATGTATAAAACATATACAGTGCATTGTGCATTTGAATTGTGTTGATTTATGGCTGAGCGATATGGCTCATAAATAAGATCTCAATATTTTTAGGCTATGCCACGATATACAACATATATCTTTATATACACACTTTGTCTAAAAGAACATAACGTACATTCTCAAATAGTGCAAACATGATGATCTTATAGAATATGATGTACTGTAATGATGATGTAGATTAAACTACCCAACAGGATATAAAGGAGTTAAAATGAGCTCATCCTTAAACATCGACAGCAGTAAAACGCAACACACACATACAGTGGTAATATTAATTCAGAAACATCAGATATAATAGTAAAACGTTGACCATTTTACTGCATACTGACTGCTTTAAGTTAATGTTACTATAATACTTGCATACTTTTACCTAAATAAGGTTTATAATGCAGAACTTTCCAAGTCAGGTTGGTAGTTTGTAGAACAACTCAGCCTAACAGCACCTGTGTGTTACCTGCCTAGCCTTTACCTTTAGGGAAGGTGGCTTTGTGGGTAACCTGTGTGTCGGAGTGTAGTGGGTTTGTTTAGAAAGAGAGTATTTCCCGGTGTTTGAGGGGTTGTTACGGTAGTCAGCCATAAAGTGTGAGGATGAGCTCATAGCTGCTAAGTAGTTTGTTTTTCACTATCCGGCCAACTCTGCTGTCAAGAATAGAAGATACTGTAGTAACATTACATAAACAGGGGATTTCTATATTTTTTTTCTGTGCTAGCAAACACAGAAGGGACTGTAACCTCACAAAATGATCCATTTGCCGAGTTTTTCTGTTACCTCTGACAGCCAGTATACCTAATCCTATGTGAAGACTGTGGGTCAGATTTTCCGGGAAATCCACTAAGACCGTAAAATGACCAGCTCCCGAAACAGACTCAAAGTCAAAAACTCTACCTAAGGATAAATACCAACAAGTTTTATGTGCTCAAGCCCATCAAGCCAAACAAGAATCAGATCAGCTTTGTTTGAAAACAATCAATATCTGAAAGGCTTAAGTCACTGAGAGACCTCCGCTTTGTTTTGGAACCGACAAAACTGACACAAGTTGGCTTTCATCCTGTTGGACAGGTAAAATAACATTTCTGCAAAGCATGTGAATATATTGTGATTTTGTGCTTTAGTTGGTTCAAGTTAGATACTGTTAGCTTGCTGGCTAATGATAGACAGATTTTTTTTACTTACTGCAATCTAACTGTTATAAAGTGTGGCAACAATCTCATTTATTATATTCAGTCCAGCTCACTAACTGTTGCATTATCATCCAATACATTTAGCTGTGCTCACATTGCTGAGCCTTTGGTGAATGACACATAAATAGTCACTGAATGTCAGCTAAATGGAGTCAGTGAACTAATCCATGCTTATGGCATGGATTAGTTCAACTTCAAGCTGATAAAAATATTGCTGTAATGTTGCAGTGGGAGTTTACCTGAGTTTCCAGCATGTTGTGTGAAGAAGTCTCCTGATGTGTCGGATGTTCATGAGTAGGAGCACACTTGCGAACACACACCAGGTTACAATCTAAAAACCACACCGCTTGTGGCTACAACAGAACTACAAATAGCCTCTTTAAGAGGACTTTTTCACTTAAAGGTGAATGTAATATGTTGGCTGTTGTTTTCATTCTTCTGGGGAGGACAGTCTCAGAAAACACCAGCCAGTTCTTAATTCCCAGGTCATCAAATACCAGCGTTTTATCACGCCCCTCTGCCCTTTATGGATGGGTGGGTCAAACAAACATTTTCACCCAGGAATCTGGTGTTGTTGTCCTGCGTGAAACCAAAAGTCAACAATAACATACTTATTTTAATCAAAACTATGATCTTTTAACAGCTTTGTCTAACTAAACTGGACCGTTTCACAATGTTAACCACATGTTAAAAGGGCATCTTAAACAGATGTTAAAGGGGAAGCTACCTTGTGCATCTGTATGAGACGCTGAAGGGCATGAACAAAGCAGCGTCTGTGTTTGATGACCTCAGTCCACTCGGACTATAGATGTGCAAATTTTTGTGCAATCTCTCCTATAAATGCAACTTGTGTGTAAAGTTGACATTTTGACATGAGGAAGCTGCAGGAGGAAATGTGCAAAAGCATTACTTTGCCCAACAGTTTAACTATAAGTAAGGTATGGTCAAGAGGTCGCCAAAACATTAGGAGTTGCCCTCTGTGGACCATGAATATCCAGTGTTACGTGAATCTGGTCAATACTTGTTGACTTGTCTTGCTGCAAACCAAAATATAACACAGACCAACAAACATCAGCACCTATACACTCTGATTGAAACAGTTTTGAGCTGGTTTCACAAAGCTGGTAAGGTTCAGTTTTCACAAAACGCAAATACAGGTAGCACATACATTCATTTCTAAGGAGTTATGGTCCACTCTGTCATCTACAAAATCCAAGTTTATCGTTACAAAATTCCACACTAACGTATGAAGGTGTTTACCAAATAGCTAAAAGGGCATTCATGCTCAATGAACTTTCTGTTCTGGTATTAGCAGCGTGGTAGACAGAATTAAAGTAACTGTACTGACACCGCTCTTTAAATCTGTGCAGCAAATACTGATACTGAGTGGATTATCCCACTGAAATGAAGTAAATTGAATTGAATTAAACAAACATTTTTGAAAAATGAAAAAAGAAAAGTAATTCCACATCTTTTTGAATTATTAATGTGTGCTGAGCGCAAACATTTAATTTGTATGTATGGGCAAACACAGTGCTGCATAAGGCATATTGTAACTTAATACTTTTTTTTTTTTACAAATAACACAAAGATGAAAAAATAAAGGAACAAGGGAAACATCACACGCAATTTTAAATATGCTTCAGAAAATCTGTTGACAGGAAACATACTTTAATGTTTTAAACACTGCAAATTCAAAAACTCACCCAAACCACTAAACCACATTAGTTCCAGACATTCAGCACAAAATATTGGCTAAACCAAAACTACTCATACCTGCCCCCAAAAATACACAATGATCCGACATGAACACACACTCGTACACACACATTCAATCCCAGCTGTCTGTGGATGTGTTTGTGCTTGGATTAGGGCTGGGATCAGTGCTTGAGAAGAGAAGAAAGATGCGAGAGGGCGGCAAGACGCAGAGGGAAAAAGGGAGGAGAGGGAGGGAGGGAGAGCCTGATTTTACATTTTGTGCATGTTGTCGGTGGCAGACAGCTGACCTTCAGCGCAGACACGCTCGGCTGGGTAACAACGGCGAAATGAGGGCTGTTCCAAAGGACTACATGAAATGGGCCATGTGCTTTAAAGTTGTTCAATTAGATTATCCTTTACAGTTTCTTACATGTGTGCAATCAAGGGACAGATACAAAGCTGGCTACAAGCAAACATCACAGATACATATGCTCCTGAGCAAACACAGTGAGGGAGAGGGGGAGAGAGAATGGAGGGAAAAGACTGATGGAGGGGAACTGAAAGACAGAGAGAGAGAGGAGAGAGAGGATTGAACAAATGTAGCAGTGTGAGACTGCCTCGTAGCTGGACAGCGGTAGTGATTTCACAAATAATGTGACAGGTCACACATTTCTGAAGCTGATTTCTTGTTTGTGGTCTTCATCTCACTGCACAATAATGACATAATTTAGATATACTATACATTTTATAATTTTTGCTATCATTACTAACGGTTATGGTGGCATTTGCTGAGATCTGGGAATACAGCAAATTCGCTAAAAAGAAATCAGGGGGCAGGGAACAAGGAATTGCAGGTGCTGACAATTTTTGTAAGTTTCCGAAACAAACAATCCAAAAAGCATGCCCACTTTAAGCGGTGATTGGCCAGGTTTGTGGAGGGTTTTAATTTAAGCTGTGTTTTTTTCATTCTTCACACAAATACTTATCCCCATTATAATAATTCATTGTGTCTTGTCTTTATGACTGCAGGCTTTTTCCACAACTTCAAGTGTGGTCATTCAGAACACCTAGTGAGACAACCTTTTATGCAAAATCATTCATTCCAAGCATAGTCCAGCCTTTAAAATGAGCTCACACTGTGTCAGAAATGTTTCCTCATTGCACAGTAAAATTTTAAGTGCGCACAGCTTCAATAAATACAGTAGGACACAAATTGAAGCTGAAAGTGGGACATTTTTTGGGGATTCGTTTCTTGGCGTAAAGCATACAATGACGAGTGAAGGCGTTACATTTGGTAACAAATCTCAGTGCACTTATATACAACTTCTAATTTCTTTCCCTGAGCAGTAATAATATCTTAAGTGTTCACAGGCTTCTCTGGCTCCTACCTAGCAGAACTGCATTCTCTTGATTTTATTAGCATTAAAAACAAACTTGAGTTGTGAAAGCTGAATCTGAATAATATTAAAAATAATATTAAAATCAGCCTGCAATTTGGCCACAGCCTCCATAATGGAGAAACCAGCACACTGTATCATCAGAAATGAAAGTTGGCGCCATCCAACTTTTGACCGCCTAAACCTTTAATATAAATATTGTGGACCTAAGACAGAACCCTGGTGTACACCATTACACGTGTTTAGCCAGTTAAGAGATGAGCCCCTCAAATTGGACACAGTGAGGCTTTTCTGAGATGTAATTTACAACCCATACCAATGTCTGGTCAACACTAGTGTTTCAAAATAAGGTGGTCAACAGTATCAAAAGCTTTGGACAGGTCAGTGAATAGAGCTACAAAGCTCTGCGTCATATTCAATATGCCAATGATGTTGTTCACCACCGTCATTGTCACGGAAACAGTGCTATGTTGCTTTCTGAAGCCAGACTGATGTTTGGACAGAAGGGCAGTTTTACATAAAAACAATGATTTAATAATTTTTTTTTATCCCAATCAAAGTACAACAAATCATACAAAAACCCCTATTTTTCATTTCATTTATTTCGGTTTGGTCATTTACAGATCATTCAATCAAATCATTCAAAACATAAACACTATAGATGACCAGGTGCAGGCAGAAGCTAAAGCTTATTGTGCCTGCCCTTAGCTTTATTCATCAAATAGTGTCTCTTTTTATGATGGTGTGCGTTTTACCTTTCAGAACCTTAGTGTCTTTAATTCCAGATATAACACAGTGGTCACTCATATCATTAGGAACTAGGTAGGTAGGTTTATTTTCACAATATAACAAGTTATAGTGAAATTGAGTTTTGTAACTCTCTTCTGCTACAAAGCAGACAATATACATTAATAAAGAATCAATTGTGAAAAATGGTAAACAGAAATAAACTGTCATCACTGGAGCAGTGCTGAGGATAAATTTGAGCTTAAGAGTCTGATAGCTTGGGGGGGGGGGGCTGTTCTGCAGTCTGGTGGTGCAGCAGCAGAACTTCCCTGAAGGCAGCAGGGTGAACAGGCTGTGGCTGGCTGGGTACTGTCCTTTAGTATCCTTTGGGCTCTGTGTAGACACCTCACCTCACCAATATCACTGATGCTCGGGAGATGGGTACCAATGATCTTCTGAGGAGTTTTAATCACCCGCTGCAGAGCCCTCTGGTCCTGGGCGGTGCACATCCCATGCCAGTTTGTGATGTTGTGTGTGTGTGTGTGTGTGTGTGTGTGTGTTTGTTTTTCATTTTCATTTCCTTGCAGGGTTTTGTCGAGTGGTGCATTCCCAATTCTTCCAAACACTACTCATTTATCGTACACTGCCTAAATTATTTTTACCATATTATACATACAGAATACACAATCATTGGTAGTTTTATGGTCTTATCTGTCACTGCCCATCAAATATTTGGGTTCTGTTCTTTGACTTATCTCCTTCTGGCATGATGGTCATTCAGAGACTCATCACATATTAACATTCAGCTCAGCAAGATTGTTCTTCTACACCTACATCTGCATCTTTATGTGTACATCTAGGGTGAGGGAACACAGTTTGTGTGGGGGGGGGGGGGGGGGGGGGGGGGGGGCTACTTTCAGGGGATTTGCAGTAATTATATGACAAAACGCTGGCGAGTCTCTCCGGGTGCTGAGCAGAGGCTCACGGGTCAGGGGACCGAGCACTCTGGGCCAGGTAATTTGTAAATGTCATTCAGGTGGAGTCCTCTGTCAGCCAACAGGGAGGGCAGAGGAGGGGTGAGTGGGGTGTTGAGCACTAGGGAGACAGGGGAGGAGAGGGTGATGCAGTGGTCTTTTCTCATGTAGATTATTCTACAATAGATGCTGAGTCCCACTTCTGCTTTTGTCTGCAGTGATTGCTTTAGATTTTCTGTTGTTTAACTTATTGCATGTTCAGAGATGTGGCTACCAAACATGATCAAACATGGAGGAATATTTTTCACCTGGTGTTTTGTTTTTCACTTTCTATTTCATATGTGAGGTCACAGTCCAGTGGGTTTTGTTGTAATTGTTCTTTATTACTGAATTTATAATAATAATAATAATACATCACATCTTCTGTGTGTATGTAATTGAAAAGGTAATATCGGGCAAAAAAAATCAGTGTTTGGTTCTAGCTGATTTTCTCTGTTTTATATCATTTAAATTAATATATCTGAGGGTTTTTGACTGACGGGCAAACCTTTGGTCCTTCACCAGTAGCTCTGATGTCTCTGGAGAAATGAACAGAGGCAGTGTGGTGTTTATAAAATCTTGTTTTATCTCAAATATACATAACAGTGAAGATAACTGTTGACCTCATGTAACAGTCAATGCTGCTGAAACCTCTAAAGAAGCTTTATTTAATTTTCAAAAAGGCTTTTCAGTGGACCATTGCGTTGAGGTACTTTGTCACAGACCAGCTGTAAAGTTGTGTAATCACCAGAGCCCAGCTAAGCTGGGATCTCAGCAAGAATGCTACTTGCAAACTTATCACAATGTGTCCTCCCATCAGGAGTTTTGACTACTGTGTTCACTTAACAAGTTCAAACTCCTAAAGACACAATTCTGGGCTTGGAGTAGCACAGCTTAGTGAAGGGTAAATTGTGCTCCTCTTTTACTTCTTGTGTGTTCATGTTTCAGTGCTATATGCATGTGTGTTTGTAATCAATGACTCATAGCTAAATGTGAGAACTTTTCTGATTGGACCTATGATAGCCCAGCCGGCACATCAGCCATCCTGTCTGCATAAAGACATTTTTCCCAGTGTAACTTCATCAGTGCAATACAGTCAGACAGCTCCTACTGATGCAGTATTACTATTATGTTTGAAAGGGACTTTTCATTTTTTTCTGAAGTGGCCAATCAGCGTTGCCTCAGAGAGGACTATTCATGTATGCCCGTCCTCCAAATAGATTCACCAACCACAAAGCTGTGCTGTGCTGAAGGGAAATTTTTGCAGGTCAAAGTGTCACTGATTGATATTGAGTTTAACGAGTGTGTTTATCAAAATGGGTTGCACTCTTCCCTCAAAACCTCAAGGACTCAATCAGATTCTCAACAACAAACCAATGCAGACACTCTGAGGCTTATACCATCTGCCCTTTTAGATATGCTCCAGTCAAGGTGCGTTTTGGTGACCGATGTGTTTAAATTTGATTACAGATGTCATTCTCCTGTAACCAGCAGGTTTAAACACTCCAGACTAAGGTTGGTTCATGTTTGCAGATGAAAAAAAGAAACAAAAGGTCCTTTTTATTTGAATTTGAGAGTGATGATTACAGCAGAGCCCAGAACACATGAAGCAGTGACCCCGAGGAAACTAATTATTGGTTGCAGCGATAAAGTGATTAGGTGATTATCAAACACATTATGACAAGGTTCTATGATAACAGCGTTTGCAGAGTTAAAAAAGCATCAAGGTGGTGTACAGTGAAATACTGATAGCAAAGTAGAGTATTCATGCAGAGAAAACATATAAAAATAACCTTCACACATGACTTGAAAGATGTATCATAGAAAGACTAAAAGGATGGAGAGAGATGCTGAATATAATTGGGCTTGAGTCAAAAGGATAACCATGCGGCTACTTAGTACTTGGCACAGCAGTGTTTTGAGCTAAATGCTCACACTGATGTATAGAGGGTATTATGTTTGCTGTGGTCACCATCTGAGCATGCTAACATTTGGTAATTAACATTAAACACAAAGTACAGCTGGGGCTGATGTGAATGTCATTCATTTAGCAGATATCTGGTTCTTTTACCAAAGATCTGGATAAATTTTAAAAAATTTGACCTGATGTGGCGCTAGATAAAAAGTCAACACATAACCAATCTTTAAAGAATAAGTTCACATTTTTTCAACTTTATCTTAATACCGTACTTACTTACATCCCATAAACATTACAAGGATGATAGGTGGCTCTGATTGTTCTCCCTGTTCCTACTGGCCACAAATAAATCAAATCTTCCAATTTCAATGTCAGTGTAAGTGATGGGGTACAGACTCCACATCGCCATCGTTTCCTACATAAGTTCAGCTAATGAAGCTTCAGCTGTCTTAATTTAGACAAATCAAGTAGGTAATATGAATGTGTGTGTGTGTACGGTGTGGTTTTAAGATCGCAAGCGTGTGTGCTCGGACGCATGCTCGCTTGAACTTACAAGCTTGAGGTTGAACTAATCCATGCTTGTTACGTTACATTTACTGCATTTAGCCAACGTGATACATTGTCGTTAGCTCGTCTGTCTGCTTTTCAGTAACCAACACTATTTTTGTGTATCTTTCACTGGAGGCTCAGCAGAGCTAAATTATTCGATGACAAGGAAACTTATTTACTAGGAAAATTATAATGAGATTGTTGTCACACTTTATAATAGTTAGACCTCAGTAAGTAACATTACTGTAGTTGCTCTTCCGTGGTGTTGTTCTGTGCCATTTTGTTGCATTATTTTAGATTATGTAGGTCACCTAAGTTAAGCATTTTCCTTGTTTACGATTTGTCCTTGTTTATGTGCCTGGCTTTTTGAAAAAGTGGTTACATTTTAACATTCTGCCTGTTTAAAAAATACATTCTTAAAAACTATTAAAATGAATAATTAACAATGAGTAACATTTAAAGTTTGAGTCAGGTCTGGACCACCGGTGAGGCTTCTGAAATTAGTAGGCAATGAAAAATAGCACAGGCTACACTGATACAGTTTTAGCTTCACAGTAAGGTATTACATAGCAACTGATGCAAGAACCCTGTACCAAACCAAATACACAATCACAGCTACTTATTATTATTTACTTTACGTAACTTAAATTCTGAGATCCTTTATTTGAGTATTTCAATTATATACTTGTACTTCTACTTTACTACATTAAAAATAAATAAGTCACTAAAATTCTGTGCTTTTCACTTCACTAAATTTATTTGACAGTTTCAGTTACTAGTTATTTAGCAGAAGTTTTTTTTCACCTCTCTGATCAACCGCTGCCTCAATTAGAACATTATTGTGTGACTTTGGTGTTTTTAAGCCTTTAAAACACTACACAAAAAAACAACATCACACAATAACACAAACAAACTTCCAGATTGAAGCAGCAGTACACCAGCGAAGTAAAATTACTATTTTTATCAGAATCTGGTGGGTTTGATGAGAGCAATGTAGCGACAGTTTCTCATTGAACAAAAAGGATGTAACTTTTTTAAAAAGGTCTACCGTAGGGATCCTTCTACAATGTTTTCAGACAGTTGTGATAGCAGTTTGAGCCTGTCAGAGGCAAAAACAAGCACTTTAGTGAACGTACTTTGACGGTGCACAATTGCCCACAAGGATTACGTTGCTGCCCTGTGTAGCTGCTGCTGACTGCGGCGTGCTCACTCAATACTGTTTTCAAAATGTTGTCCCAGTTAGTCACATAGACACAAAAACATGGGAAAATAGGGTCCAGGTTAAAAAATACTGAAGTTACCCTTTAAACAGTATGTAAAATAGTTACAATTAACCATGACCAGCTACTATGTTAAATGTTCAGTGTGTAAGATTTAGAGGCATCTAGTGGTGAGTGTTGTGAATTGCAACCATCTGTCCAGTCTACCACTGCCCCCTAACCTTTCAAAGAGCGTAGGACAGCTACAGTGGCTGACAACAGCACAAAAGGTGTCTCTTCTGAGACAGCAGAGAGTGGCCAGTCAAGAAATGAGGTTTCTTTAGGTATATTTGTTAAGAAATTATAAGTATTCAGTAAAACCATATGTTATTGTGACTTGGCCACTGACAGATAACATGGAAAATGCAAGCCAAGAGTGTGAAACACTGTCACTGTTTCTGCACCACAGTCCATTATAAACCACACATTGGGTAATGTTTATACAAACATTGACAAGTGAAACATGTTTATTCTCTGTGATTATGGACTAGGGATGGGAAATGTCTACAAAATTTCCATCGGACGATGTCTACAATGAAACATCAGGATGGACGATGTCATCGTGTGCGCACGGGGGGGCTGCAGTCGTCTTATGTGCATGTGTTCTCGCACAGACTTCACTCGGGGGGAAAAAGTGGTTTACTGGACTATTAACCTACGTTATATGTCGCGGTGGATATTTTACGCACGGACCAGGTAAAGCAACAGTGAACACACAGAGTGCAGATGTTGGTTTCAATTGTTTGATAGGCTGCGTCATTAATAAGCAGACGTGCAGCCCAACTGCGGCAGTGATAACGGATCGCTGGTGGAAAAAGATGAGTTCTCGGGGGAGAGAGGCAGGGCAAGGTGTGTGTGACTGTGTCAGAGTGTGGGGAGAAGAGAATTCTGAGGCAGGTGCAAAGCATACTTTAAAACAATAATGAGAATGTTCGTGGTCATTAAAACCTGATTTCACAGGCTGGTATAATGTGAAAATGTTAGTGGTTTTTTGCTCTGGGAGAAAGGGGTTTTACATCACGATGCCGCCTCAACGTCGTGATGTCTGGCAGCCATCGTCCATTGGCGATGGCTGCCAGATTATGGTGCTTTGATAGCGGCAAAAAATCTAAATAAATAAATACTTTGGGTGCTGAAATAGATCTCAATCATGACAGCAACAGTTACTCACATAATGACTTCCTCTTTAGTGGTTTTGCCTACAAAATAAAAGCACGAGAAGCTTGTTTACTGTAAGCAGTATTTGGAGTTGAACTGAGCTTTTACTTTGAAAAACTCAACGACATTAAAAGAGTCTGTAGCCTGCTTGACACCTCCAAAAGAGCAGTCAGAAAACGTGATTCCCCTAAATCTTCTATGCCTGGAGATACTGGGGAAATGAAAAGGCATCTGTATTGTTGATGGATGTGGATCAAACACCGAAACAAAAACAGTGCAGCACATGCTGTGATCTGAGAAACATTCACTGCAGAATCCATTTGTTGAAGAGAGGGGAAAAAAAGTTTGCCAAAGGTGGGATCAAATCCTCAGTCCTTGGTTTGCAAGTCCTGCCCCTTACCGACTGAGCTAACACAACAGCATGATGCAAATGTTGTGCAAATGTTAATATTTTGGCTTATATTCTCATCTACCTAAAATATTGCTCCGGTACAAAAGTTATTTGCAGACCCCTGCAGTATATTATTACTTCTTCTTCTTCTTCTTCTTCTTCTTCTTCTTCTTCTAACCTATGTATTCAACATAGTGATGAGTGTCTGCACTGCCTGAAGTAGAACATGATGCAACATGGCGACGTCCATGGAAGGGGGTGTTATGGAGATATAAATGTCTCATTCTAAGGTAATGAAAACATAATGGTTTATTATGTAAGGTCTTTACACACCACTGAAAACATAGTTATGGATCTTATATTGCATTTCTGTCGATAGATCCTCAGAAATATTACACACTGTACTTTTAAAATGCTCATTAATATAAATTTTGTTAATGCATCAGAGATAATATTCTAGTAGCATTTATTAATATAACACTGACAGCAGACATTCTGCATAGAGTACTTCTGATTCTGAAGTACATTTAGCTGAAAATACTTCCAGTACTTCAGCTCATCTGACAAGGCTGAGATAATGAAGTATTTTTGACACCAGGAGTTCAGATCAGTGCATACCAATATCGGAATACTTCTTCCACATCTCTTTATTACTCATTTAGCACAACTTGTTTATTTACTAAAAGAGGTAAAACATCAAGAATTGAAGATGATATACCTGACTTACACTAATCTTCTTAATTTCTAAGCGATCAAAGCATACATTACATGCAAATTAGCAACTGCCAACCAGTTTTAAACAAAACTGCAGTACTTCACCATTAAAATGATCATCAATATCATTATCAGAGACATCAGCTAACATAATGTATTATAGTTTCATATTCAGCCTGCACATGCATCAGCAAGTGGGTACATGTTTTTGCAAACAACAAAGAAAAAAATCTGCTTCTGTCTGCAACCACCCTGGACTCAAACAGTATTAAAAGGGATCCAATTCTTTACAAAGTGTGTGGAAGGACAAATAAACAGCGTGACATAAATTTCCTGCAGCGGGTGCGGCATTCAATGCTGACTTTTATAGCTTGAAAGTGAGAGGAGAGGTGCTATCAGACTATTGGGCTTTATTGCAGTGGGTATAATAGGGCTGGCTGGAGAGTTTTATACGTTTCTGTCTCGCTGAGCACCATCGCATCTCTCCATTCTCCACCAGTGTGATTGTTGCAGCGGCAGGTTGTCTGTGATAGGCCATTGTGCCCACTCTCCAAAAACCCTTCACCTCAGCCGCGATGCCGCCTCTTCTCTCTTCTCCAGCCTCTGCTGATTTTCAGAGACCTCCTCACCCACACTCTCCCCTTTCTCGCCGTCTGAATAAAGAGCTCTATCTATCAAAGCCAGGCCAAGACTCAATCTCTCGCCGGCTCTCCATCCTTCGATCAACTATCTGTGAAAACAGCGGCTTATAGAGCTGAGGCAAATGCAAGGGCTGCCATGATTACATTTTAGATCTACCACAGGAAACGTCATACACACATACACACACACATTAGGCAGCTGTAAGGTTTAAAAAAAAAGCATCTTATTCCTACTGACGTTATCATACATTTTATCCCATGTGGGGAAATTAGTTAAGAGTAGCATGTTTGCAACATTATATAATGCAATATATAATGAAAACACACAACATTCACAACATACAAGCAGCCAGTATGTGCACATTTTAAACCCCATAAAGGAACCTACGGGGAGTTTAAAAGGCTGATCGCCGAAGGACTAAAAGATTTGGAGTGGCGGTTCGTCTTGCACACAAGTAGTGCATGACGACGCCCAGAAGGCAACAGAGAGAATTTGCCTGCCTGCCATCTACATGTTCCTTGTTCCTCCTCCTCTCTGAGCGTGTATCCCATCACCTCAAAATAACAATTAAATAATAAACTTTAGGAAACTCATGGCAAAATTATATTTCTCTTAAAAAACAGGAAACAACCAGGACAATCATATATAAAAATAAAAACATATTATATACATTCATTTCAAAACATGCACAGTGTGAACTCAATATCAACTGTATAATATAGTTTCTAAAACTACTCTTGTGTCTCAATTCCATCCTACATACAAATTATAAGGCAGGTGGACCACGGCCAAGTGACCATGATTATGGACTACGTCTTCAGCAGACCGCAGACTGCAGAGCAGCCTGTCAGATGTTCTGTTGATGCAGAATCAAAATGTATGATGTATGAAATATATATGCATGTATAGATGGAAATATTATTGCCATAATAAAGGATATTGTTACATGATTGCCATTTGTGACATTTAATTAACACTGTCTGTTAGACCTACTGACCTAGGATGATCTTTTAGTATTCATAAAGGTGTTAATAATCCTTTCAGTGACTGAGTAGGTCCAGTTTTAAACATGGAAGCATTTGACACATATTAACTTTAATGATTCTTTAGGAAAGAAATTGGAACCAAGAAAATAATTAAGAGACACAGATCTGGCGTGGTGGATTACAATTTGAGCCAATTGGCATCAGACACCACCTTTACTCTTTCTTACCAAAGTTAATATAACTTGTTATAATCATATTAATGCTTTATAAGCCATATGAATTGCTACAACTTGGTGTCACCATGTCCTGAGAAACAGTATTTTCATTCTTAATTTTTTATCTTTTATTTATTCTTTTATTTTTTAGCATAAAAGTAGGTGAATTTAAATCTGCCTGTGAAATACCACCATTATGAGATATAACCTATGGTATCTTTGGAATTCTTGGGATATCCATTAGAATTTAACATGAGGTAAGTGGCAGCACAGCATGGTTTTTACTGACTGGGCCAGTCAGTGGGTCAGTGGAGTTGAAGAGGTTAAAAATACAGCTATGCTAAATGCAATAAGTAGCTTCAAATTGGTGAGGCAAGCTGTGAAATTGAAAAAGGGCAACTAAGTTACAAAAAGCCTTAAAAGGCCTCAGAAGATTATGACCACTTGAATTAACTTTACCTTTAATTAGTTTAGTGCAGGTAAGCGAAGGGAAATGCATGTGAACCACACAATAACTGAGCAGATTTTACAGTGGTATTGATCGCAGGAGAGGGTACCACTGACTTCCTCACTTGCTTGTTTGTTTCTGTGAGATAGGAAGATTGGCTAGAAAAAAGGGAGGGAGATATATAAAGGTGTAGAGTTTTAAGCCTGGAAAGGCTCAGTGGTTTTCCCTAGTCCCCTCTTCACACTGCAGGCCTGACTGCAGCCCAATATAGTAAGAACGTAATGCCACCAGGGACCCAGCCCATTTGAATGCTCAGGCTTCCTTTATCACAGGCACAAGTGGTGCAGAAAAATTGCTTGGGATTAATTCTGGGGGCCTTGCAAATACACACAGCTAGGATCAGTGCTTACAGCTTTCTTGGAGGTGGCACTCTTTAAAAAGTGGGGCTTTTTCGGATGCTTTTATAAACGGTGGGACGGGCCTTTCCATTGAAGCTTTGCCTTTTGTGGGACTGAAGGGGGTGCCCGATTTGCTAATGCAACTTAAAATGGTGTTATAAAACATAATAGCATACACGTACAAAGTGATAAGGGAATTAAGGCTTTTTCGGCACTCCCCAAAACCCAAGTTTCCACCAAGGTTCCCAAATGTAAAGAGTTTTATCGCCTTGTTGGCTGTGAACTGTGCTATGCTAGTATATATCACCTCCAAATACAGTGCATGGCAGAATTTGGGTGGGTAAGATAGGATGGAGTGCAGTTGTAAGGAGTTTTTTCTCTTGCTACTGCACTGCTTTCAGGGAGAAGAGTGAAGTAGGCAGCTGCAGCCCCAGACATTCCTTGGACATGAGCACAGACTAAGGACTGTTGAGAATAAGAATTCCACTTAGGACTGATTTAGGATTGGAAGGAAACTGAGCAATACATTCAGTCATTATAGCTTGCATTTTTATGTTAAATCTGCAATTTCTATGACTTTATTTAACCTCTGTAACCTCAGGACTAGCTAAAGTGAGAGGGTTAAGGCCAGTGTGTAAATCAAAACGTAATGTTACCTCAGAATGATTTGTGAGTATGTGTGTGCAAGTAATATGTGGTTGGTTTATTTGTTTGCAATGCCCACCAAGACATTTTTGGCTCTCCAAAAGTGAAGCCAAAACACCTTCATGGCCCCCTGGTTGATGGCCGCAGTATAGATCATAGCCCAAACCAACATCTGTCTGTCGTTTTAGGTATTTTTATTACTCTTGTCTGTACAAGTGTTAACTAATTTTTATTCAGTTTTGTTTTAATTATTTATTTAAACCTATAAAAAAGGGGGGTTTCACGTCATGATTGACAGCTGAGCCCTGCTGCGATCGGCCGGGTATATGTGGAGACGTTGGTACCAACCCAGATCACTACTACAACAACTACAACAGACTCTGGCTACATAAACAACAACACCAACACAAGATGTCCAACACCCAAGTCCGAAATATTATGGCTTTATTTTTGTACAGTAGGAGGAAGTGGAGATGCATCATCCATCTTTATATACAGTCTATGCCAAACACTCTCCACACTTTTTTTGTTGGGATGGGGGAAGACATCTTCACCACATGTCACATTTAGAAGAGAAAATGCTGCATATAAATAGAACAAAATCAAATTAACAAACACCTTCACTAATTTGACAACAAATACGTGGCATAATGAAACTCACTGCACGTACAGAAAACACAAGCAAATACAGGAATGCTGCAAATCCAGTACACACAAGGGACATTTCTGGGGGTCCACTGTGAGCATATTAGCTGTATGGTGTTTACAGGGGGTCTGGATTACTTGCTTTAATTGCATTATTAGTAGGCAAATAAACAAACCAATGTCTTTAATTCTTTTTCTTTCTCTGTCTCTAACCGCTCAACAAGGAAAAACAACGTACACACAAAAACACACACACACTGACTGACTGACTGCTGCAGCAGCCTTAAGGTAAAACGCTAGCAGCACACATTGCATCTAGTGGAGTGCACTTTGAGCACCAGTCCACTCCACACAACCAAGCTATCATGAGACTAGTCAGCGTGATGCGCACACACACACACACACAGTTCAATAAACACAGACAATCATTCCCTCCCCCATCCCTTTCTCTCTCTCTCTCTCACACACACACACACACACACACACACACACACATACACACTCAGAGCAATCAGCATGGGCGTTCCCTTCCCTTAATGCTGATGGCATGTTTCCATTTCTGTGGAGACAGTGCTCTGTAGCTGTGGCGATATGGATTCTCATGGCCGACACACTCCATCGGCCAGTGGCTTGCTTCTAGCCACATAGCTTTGTTTATGTGGAAAACCATATCAAAGTGAATTACTACTGAGAGGTAGCTAAATCAAATATGTGGTGTGAGGAGAGAAGAAAAAAAAAATCTAGTTTCCCATTTCAAAGTCATTTGCTGTTGAATGTTGTTCTAAAGCTGTTAATAATGAGTGCTTTTTATGATGTAATAGACGCCAGAGACATCCAGAGCTCAGCTTCCCTGAGGTGAAAGATATGGAAGTGGACAGACTCACTAACCATCAAGGAAAGCATAATTTCACTCAACTCCACCACACCGTGATATTTGTGCACTTTATAAAAGGTCATGTTCAAAAAAGCTTTGTATTTGTTGCACACAGATACACTCAGACAGAAATAAGAGGTAAAACTAGCTGTAGTTGTCTACAAATAAACAGAAGAGAAGTTAGGACGCCATCCAGCTGCCAAAGAGAATGTTAGGCCACCACTTTTCACTCAGCTATTTTAGCTGTTGACAATGAGACGAGTCTAAAGCCCAGATAGTGGCCCATAGAGGATACAATGTCCACTGGACTGCATAATATATACTGTAAGTGTTGGACAGAACACCTTACAGATGATTTTGCTATTCTATTATGTTCATATTGGCACATTATCCCAAATACAAAAACACTGGTAACATTTGGTTATATGAAATTTTGTACATCTGTATAAGGCGCTCTGAGCTCAGTTAAAATGACACTGATACACGGTTCTTGTGTTGTCAGAATGCTGTCCATAGCCCCGCATTAAGTAATTAAGAATTTAATTTAATTAAGAATAAGAGTCAGGCTAGTGGCTATGTGAGGTCATGTTTAGAATCAGTAGTACTGTGTCAAGATACACCAACACCAACATGTTTGCAATAAAATTTAAAAAGCTTGCCTGCTAAACCTTGGGTTGCTAATGTTGTACCAGATAAGGTTTTCAGTGGTTGTAATCATAGTTTGCGTACTGACATGTGCTTATTAGCACTAAACACAAAGTACAGCTAAGGCTGATGGGAATGTCATTAATTTAGCATGCAAGTAAAGTAAAGTATGCAAGTTTTTGGTGAATGGGGATGTAGTATGTCTAACTTGAATGCAGGAAATCATGATTCCCTAACCTTACAGTAAGAGGGAGAGCTCAGCTACAGCAGCTCTCAAATCAGCCAACAGGCCTGCTACCATCTATTCCACTACAGCCAGCCGCGGCCCTCTTCTAGCCACAGACAGCGCGGCTCATTTCAATACACACTGCGCCATCAAGTGCAATTGGCAGAGTAAAGGAAATGCTGTTTGTTTCCTACTCTGCCACTATCTTCTTACTTGATTTCAAACACAGGCTCTTTTTGTCAGGCCCTCACACACAGTCACACACCTTTTTCCTCCACTAAAGATGGGGGGGGAAGAGGATGCCATTAGCTCATGATACACAATCCTCCCCAACCGGCGGGAAATTACTGTCAGCGGGGCAGCCCGCCGCACCACAAGCTGCAAAACAATGGATCGGCTTCGACCAAATTAAAGCTCCATAAATCACAAGGTGTTTAACTACGCCACGCATGTGGTGGCTTACCTCATTGTGAAGCACAAAGGGGGGAAGAAATGGAGAAAGATGCAATGCAGATGGAGGGGTGTCACAGTGTGAGGAGGTTTGGAGATATGTGTGTATGTGGGGGGGGGACTAATGACAGATTCATATGCATGCATCAGCAACAAAGAAGTAGGAGGAGAGCTTATTCCTGTTTCCTAATGGGAGCCAGAATTACTCTGCGGCACCATACAGGCACATGTAAAACTGAGCCACCTATTGCAGCCAGGTGAGACACAGAAAACTGCTGCTTCACCTTCAGGTAGCTTGCACAAAGAAACCCAATGTGCACATATACAGCAGCCCAAACACAAGTATAAAGTGGGTCTGACATCATATTCAGACCTTGCTCCATGTCTGGAAGTCAAGCGTATTCTTATAACACATTCTTTATGTGTCTAATTCATGTCTCTGTGTGTGGTATGTTCATATGCTGGTTTCAAAGTCTAGATATGGTTGTTGTTAAAAGTATAATGTACCTTGGGTATTTTTCTGGAATCCTATGTCTTGGAAGTGGAGGTTCCCACAGCAAATGAACACACCACAACACAGCAACAAGTAGTTTCTGTTAAAGTTTTAGTTAAGGTTAGCATTATTATCACTAAAAAGAGGTTGAATCTACCTTAATTATTCACTGATTTAATGCTCCAACCAGCAAGCAAGATAAGTGACCCAAATCAAACCTGTGGATGCTGGGTCTGGCTAAATGCTAAAATACTCATGGTGGATCCTTCAGTGGTGACTTTTGCATTCACTTAGGAACGTTTACCTTTAGTCAAGTGTGTGAGGTCTCTCAGCTGATTTTGACAATAATCCCTGACACATTGTGATTGCAGAGTGCTCATTCAGCTCCAAGTGTTTTAAACTTTCAGGAGGTTGAGTGGACTGGTGTTATTATGCTTTGAGACTGTATGAGCAGAGAAGTTGAACCTTGATTAGACTGCGGAAGATTTTGCTGTGCACAATGCTCACAGAATGCCATTCTGAGTGAGTACAATAACAAACTCACGGACTGTTGTAAGTCACTGTACAGGGGAGAGCATCAGCAACCACTGCGTTGCCTAGCGACATAGCGTTGCGCGTGTGCACCCATGCAGTGTGTCAAAACTGCAGTCTCCTTTGCTTTAAAGATGTCATATTATGCTCATTTTCAGGTTGAAAACAAAAAGATTTGCACCAGAACAGGTTTACATTTCATTTCATTTCATTTTCAAAAAACACCATATTTTTGTCATGCTGCACATTGCTGCCGCTCCTGTTTTAACCCTGTGTGTTGAACGCTTCGTTTTAGCTATGGAGTGATACCTCTTTTCTGTAAATTATCTTTGTTGGGAGTTGCACATGTGCAGTTCCTATTTAAGGACTACTAGCCAATCAGAAGCAGAGTAGGGCGGGTCAGTGAGAAGCCGGTAAACACGGCTTCGGTTCAGCTGTACATGTTCCCCTTACCAGCTAAGCAACTTGGACTGAAGCGAGAGTTTCAGAGTGGTGAGTTATTAATCTGTAACAAAAGGATCTTTCATCCATAAAGTTTTAACATGTCTCTACATCACAGGAACAACTTCCTGTCCACTGACTGCCTGGAGGGTAGCTAGTGTTTGGAAGGGAGAGGAGAGGCAGCAGGCGGACATCTTGTCACTGTGTGCTGCAGCTCAGAGTGTTTTTCCACAGGTGTTTTAGAGTGTGTCGGACTGGCCGCTTGGCGAGCATTTTGACACGCATTTTGCAGTCTGCAGTCACTGTGGAGTTAATATTGTTATATCATACATCTCTGTGTTGTCTGCTTTGGTCATGTTTTATTCTGCTGTTGATTCTATAAGAAGTGTCCGGCTATTTCATTTATGTGGCTTAATAATGCTTGTTGCACCCTCTGTGGTATCTAGACTTTATTTATTGCCTGTCGTTGTTATTTTGTCTAAGGTTTGTACTCTTTTCTAGTTAATTCTAGTAAGGCTATGCAGAGGAAAGTGAATGTATATTTATAACTGATAATCCGATGTATGTGCAGGCTGCAAAGTACCGCCTAAACAAATTAGGGATGCACCGAATTTTCGTCCTCTGAAATTAATTGGCCTAAAATAGTAAAAACAGCACTTTTGGTGTTCAGCCTAATCTGTCAAAAGAATGAATAAAATTTACTGAACAATTACGTTCATGTCGGCAGCGTGGAAGTATTTTAACATGTCCAAGAAAGACGCAAAAATTGTTGTTTGCAGACACTGTTCTGCTGAATTAAAAAAGGCAAAAAACGATCTGAACAATGTTGAATGTTCGTTCGTTTGTGAGAAGGCGATTAAACTAGACGCACATAAAATTGGAGTGCACACGTATTCAAGCTTTAAGGTAAATCCACTGTGACGGCCCACTGCGAGCTGACCGGCAGGTTAGTGACTTTATCCTGTCATTTTCTCTTATTACAAAGACAAGTGTTGCAGTATGAGAGTCCTACCGGAAGAGAGACTGTGAAGTCTTCTTGTTACGAGATACAAGAGTATACAACATTATTCCCTAAAGTGGGTCAGACTTGATGACTTTAGTGTGAGGATACACATGTGATAACGTCCGGTTTTCAAAATAAGGTGTCTATACAGTATGCAAATAAGATTAATAATATACACAGAAATTATAAAACATATTATGTGTCCAATAAAAGTAAATGGACACATGTAGTTTACTTTACTGGACCCCACCATAGTCTCTCCAAATCCTGTGGGAAACACTGAGTAAAAAGCACATTTTGACTATTTAATTTATGCAATAGTAAAAAAAAATGTGAAAAACCTTGTTTGGTATTCGGGAAAGTTTTTCATTATATTTGGTTTCGGCCAAGAATTTTAATTTCAGTGCATCCCTAAAAGAAATGGAATTTATTGTTGGTTGGATATCAGGGCTTGGTGGCATGATGTTGCTCCACTAGTGCAGTGGTTCTCAAACTGGGTGGTAGGCTCCCCTGGGGAGGGCACAGAGCCACGGCACACCTCCTGAACACCTCCATAAGAGGTTTGTGACGATGATGCTTTTCTTTTCAATGAAACATTAACATGAGTCATTGGAACTTACTATAATTTTTCTGGTGAGGATAGCCTCAATCTGTCAGATACACCAATTTATTACTTCATTGGAAACAAAATCAGTTTTCTTACAAATTGGAGAGGGTGTGTCAGTGCTGGTTTAACTTTAACTCTGGCAAGCACCAGGTACCAATACACCAAATCTTTATGTAAGCATAACTTACATAACTAAATCTGTAAGTGCCTACGCTCACAATAACAGTGCCATTATAAAGTAGTCCTTGAAGAATTCTTATTCATTATACACAATATTATTACGGTAGTGCTTTAGTATATTGAGATTATATTTGGAGCACCTACTTGAAATAAAGTCTCTAAAATGCTGTAAAAGCGACGGATTTAAAAAAAGACCACTTCTGAATGTTTAGACCTGAAAAGAGTTCCCTCAGCTGAGAAGTGATTGGCTTTGAGTGGGAAACCTCCAAAAAAGGACTATAGTTCAGACAAGCTGAGGACAGTTTTATGTTTTATTCTGTAGCAAAAGCGTCTGTTTTAATGAAGAAAGTAAGTTGTTATTGTCAATTGTCTAAAAGTCTGCTGTAACTACCGTGGTCACAGTTATTTCATATATAAGTCAAGTTATCTCTGAACTCTTTCCCACCTCTCTCTTTTTTTCCCCAGTTGAAATAATTGAGCTGGCAGTCGAGGTGCTGCGGACCTCAGATACAACATTTTGATAGGAAGGACTGAAACATTTTTTGTATCATTTTCAAGGGCACTGTGCTGCTTTTACGAAGGTACTCATAGATTTTCAATCAGTACTAACAGCAGTATTTGGTGCCTACCACTCAGGAGAGGCGCTCACACAATATTTGACGTGGGCTTCAAAAGACCGTAGAGTCACTCAGACTTGGGCTTTCCCTTTCTTTCCCTCATTGTGGCTGAATGTAACATTTCAGACAGAATGGAAACCTTTGTGCTACACGCTCTAACAACAGCCATGAAAATGACTTAAAAGATTGCTCATTACTTAAAAGATATTTCCAGCAGTCTTTTAAATTACACAAAGCTTGACAATTGGTTAGACCTGGAATTCGTTTTCACTGAAAAAGACAGGTGGACAATTTTCTACTCTTGTATCTCTCTAGGAGAGAATAAGCCATTTCACTGTGAGGAAGAGGACAATTTAGTGGACAGAATTGTGGGACAGCTTAGTACGGATGAGGAGTTCTTCAAGGTCCAGCTACAGATACACTGTGGATGTTTTTGTAGGCCATGATTATTTACCCAAACAGCCAATATACCAGCTTTACGATGTTAGCTGTAGCTAGCTAGCAATGTGTACTCACTGTGAAACTTTCAACCACCTTGCCTTATAGCTTCGCCGCAGTTCGCACTGTCCAAATTGGGCATACTGGGTGAATTTGCATCCACTCCTGTTTGAATTGCCCACGTTAGTACTGTAGTAAGTGATTATGTCATAATTACACATAATATAAATACTGTAGAGAATGTGATAAGAACTTAATAAAAACTGATGAACCTGTTTAAGGTGTAAAAACCTTTTAATAAGGTAATAAACTTTGAGCATACAATGTCTTTTTTGTAACTTACTACATTTTATTATTGTTATTAATTTAGTATTTCAGTTGCAATTTTATTGTAAAAAATGTAATAAGTTATATATTGTAAAAATAAGTCAAGTTATGATATGATAAATGAAAAGAGTGTCTGGCAGCAGGGTCTCCTGTTTGGCAAGGTATTGTAACTATGGAAACTGGCACTGTTTGTGGGTGGGAAGCCCCCTCTTCAACATGGGGTCTGCCTTCGGTCACAGACTGATGGAGGAGGTCAAGGTGGTTGAGAATGAAAAGTGTAACAGAATTGTTTGCATCCCATATCCTACCAACTACCAATGTTTCTTTTAACCCTGACTTCAGTCTTTTTCAACCTTAACCAAGTAGTATTGGTATTGCCGAAATACAACCAAACCTTAACCACGTGGGTGACATATAGAAAATGGTCATATTTTATTGTTAAGGTATGAGGACGCTTTGATTGTGAGGCATGGACAAACTGCCAGGACAAGGCTGACAGCTGACCTATTGGATGTAAAAGCATAAACTTAATTTTGCTCTATAGATTTTTTTAATTCATTAAATTTGTTTTAGTTTAGTATGCTTAATGTTCTAATAGCATAGTTTTTACAATCAGGGAATTATTTAAAATGTAGTGTGTAGTGGCAGTGACAGTTTAACTAACAAACATAATGTTTTAACAATTCTACCGGACACATCTATTTATTGATAATGACTTGATTGTTTCTGAGGGACTCATATGTGACAATTTCTTCCCCATCTCAGAAAACTGGCAAAAGACAAGACACATTTAATTTCAGTTTATCCATTTAATATTTTCCTTATGATTAGTTTAAAATGTTTCATTTACTGAAAAAGATTTTACAGCAGATTTGTTTGTAATTATTTTTAACAAATTTCTCAAAACAAATATTTCAGAAAATAGCACTGTGTAAGAAACCAGCTCACGTGTGTTTTGCTTGGTTCCTGCAGGTTCAGGCAGCAGTTTTATAAGACACAGTTTAAGCTAATCAGTATTGAGAAAGCAATTGCCTCCACAGATCTTTTTCCATTATGGAGACTTTAAACAAACTTATGATTCGATACACAGTCAGATACTGAAGGCAATGTGCAGCCTGTCAGAGCCCCTGCAATGTGCACTCACAATCGCATACCCTTGTCATTTGTTTTCTCATCTACACTACTCAAAAAAATTAAGGGAACACTTAATCATCAGAGTAAAACATTACAGTCAGTTAACCAGTTAAACAGGGATATCAGTCTTTCCAGTTAGGAAGCATAAGTGATTGTGTATCAGTGTCACCTGTGGTGACAAATTAAAGTGACAACAAGTGCACTGGAGAGGAAACAGCAAGACAACCCTCAAAAAGGGAATATTTTTGCAGGCAGTGACCACAGACATTTGCTCTCTCCTTATCCTTTGTGACAGATAAGAGTAGGTTCACCCTGAGCACATGTGATAGACATGAAAGAGTCTGGAGACGCCGTGGTGAACGTCATGCTGCCTCAACATCATCCAGCATGGTTTGGCGGAGGGTCAGTGATGGTCTGGGGAGACATGTCTTTGGAGAGTCGCACAGACCTCCACTCTAGCCAACGGTCACTGACTGCTGTTAGGTACTAGGATGAAATCCTCAGAGCCATTGTCAGACCTTACGCACCTTGTCCTCCTGGTGCAGGACAATGCCTGGTCCCATGTAGCCAGAGTGTGTAGGCAGTTCGGCACCTTCCCCAGAACTGAACCACCTGGACGTTATGTATCGGTGCATCCAACTCCGACAAGTAGCACCAAAGAATGTCCGGGAGCTCACTGATGCAGTGATGCCCTGATCCCGGTCTGGGAGGAGATCCCCCAGAACACTGTTTCGTGAGGAGCATGCTGAGACGTTGTCGGGAGTCCATAAGGGACGTGGGGGCCAAACACACTACTGAGTCACATTATGAGTTGCCGGTGATTTCACTCTTTTTTAACTTTGATTTTCGGAGTAATTTTGAATGCAGCCCTGAAATGGTTGGTCATTTTGTTCTCAATGAATTATACAATGTACAGTAAAGATTTTAAATTTTGAACTAGTTAATCGAGATCTAGTGTATGATTTGTGTTCCCTTAATTTGTTTGAGTGTATGAAATGATGAGAAATTAGCAATAAAACCACTCACACTCAAAATATGTAGTTACATTTTTATAATTATTAATAATTTCCTTAAACAGTTGGACACTGGTTTTTAACAAGCATTACTCAAACAGGAGTAAATTGTTAGACTGTTTTCAGCTGTGAATAAATACACAGTGTTTAAAGCAACAAAATAATCAGATGAAGCTATGCTTCGGCTAAAACATAATAGGATCACTGGTTCCATCTATGGAGGGGCATTGGGTTTTATGCTAAGGATGGCATTGCCCCCCAATCAGGATGCAAAGCAGGAAAAATCCCAAGGGTAAAATGCCATAGCCTAATAAATTCCATTGGCGTGTGATAAATTCCTAACTTGACTAAACGATAATAATCCCAGTGCCCAGGTGAGAGCTTAGCCTACACTGACTGTTCTATTAGCTACATTAGCAGCAGAGGAAGAAAAACACTACACTTACTGTAACAAGTGTCCACTGAGTTAACAACAAATCTCATTTGATAAACCCAAGTTTTCGCGATGTTGTGATCGCAACTATTAACACAAATTCAACAAATCCCTGTGAATTCAGCACGTCCTGCAATTTTGATCAATCACTCGCCGTTTCCTGCGAAACGTTGTCATACGTCAGCTAGTCACTTCCTTGTTTAAGTTGCAGCAGACGTGTGATACCAACGTCTCACGTGCCGACATAAAAAAAGCACCGTAAAAAAAAGGATCCAGATATTTTTTTACCAAAGCGGGTGTAAACTGTTTTGTAAAACGTGCACTATTGTGGTCAAACATAAAGTAAATAGTGATTGACATACAGAGTGGCAGGAAGTTATGGTGGAGACACAGACACAGTTGCATCCCAGTCAGTTGCAGGTGCTGAAATAATCGAGGTAAGCCAGTTTAAATATGCAGGGTTAGGGTTAGGTCACAAAATCCCACAATTTCATTGCAAAAATGCCCCAAAGCATCGTAACTTTCTTCACCATTTTTTTGAAAAGCTGCTGCAAAATCAGACATTTTAGACAAAACAGGCCCGTGAAATCCTGGAGGGACAGTAAATTACACAGTATTACAGTTAACAACTTAATTTTCCATCTCCATGTTGTGGCAGCTCCCAGTTGTTAGTCCAGTAGGCTTTTTTTTTTGCTTTCAACATGCTGAACGATGTTGACACTGCGTTTTCATTTCTTAGAGTTAGCTGGGTCATTGTTTGCTGGTAGATTTCAGCCACAGCCTTTCTCACCGACCTGACTGTGCAATAACTATCATGCTGTTTCCTCTGTAGGCTTGCCTATCAAAATAACAAATGGTGCACCAGAGAACACGAGGTTGGTATTTACAGGTTGAAAATAACCATTAACATTCCCAGCGCCATACTCAGTTTGAGCATGAAGAGTCTCCTCATGACATGACGTCATCGTCATGTCATGAGGAGAATACATTTATTGTTGGTTTTAGTGTTTTTATGTGATTTTACATTTTAAAAAAACAAGCTCATAACATCAATTCTACAGCTTTTTCGACAGCTTGAGCTTTTCACAAAAAAACATCATGTTTGAACACCTAAAAAGGCAGATAAAGGGCAGCAGACATTGCATTGTCATTTGGTCCCACATAAATGAGCCTGTAACTGCTGAATCAGAGGTGCTTATTGTAACACAATGAACAGCATCAGGTGAATTCCACCACAGTCTTTCTGTTTCAGCGAATAAGACCTTCTGCCGCAAGACTTGGCACCCTCTGAGCCCTATGGGGCCCTATAGGCCTCTGCAACATGCAGAAAATACAGATCCTGTAGAAAATCAAAAACACCTCTGTCTGGTAAGTATGTTTAAATGTTCAGGTGTTGTTTTTTCCTTTGCTCAATTTTCTCTAATTGTTTGTTTCTCAGTGACATGTTGCACAGAAAAAAGTCAAATACAAGAAGCAAAATCATTATGCACAGGGGCTGACAGTAGGATCAGCCAGCTGTATTGGTTGTGAAAGTAGGAAGTACACCACGTCAGTGTGTGAGCTGCCTGCAGTATGATTGCAGCTCCATCTAGTGTTACATGCTGAAAACTCAGACATGAAGCCAGGCAAATTCAGTCAGCTGTAACAATGTTTTGCAGTCACCTTACAGTTACACAATAAATTCTTATCATTCATCAATGTCTGTCATTTCTTCTTACCATTTTGGTCACTGGAGACTAATCCAAGCTGAGGGCAGAATGTAATTTGGCTGGGAATTCAAAATATAAATGGAAACAAGGCTATTCATGTTTACTTAATATTGTATGTTAGATTTGACATTTTATGACATTTCATTTTGTCTGTACAGGTCTGTTGTACTCATGACTACTGCACATTGAGCTACAAAAGGCTTGTTTTTTTAAAGAAATCTACAAAACAGTAAGTTTTACAAATACAGTACAAAAACACAATATATAGACATAATATAGTATACTTATATCAGAGAAAAGATGTGAAAAAAAATTACAAAAGAGAATGATAAAAAAATTTATTAAAAACCTATGTATACAGGTTACGAATATCAGCATTCACATGCATAACTATATGGTATGATGACAGTAATAAAAATAAAAGATGTATTACACATGTTCACAGTTTGGCTTGTATCATACAGGCATTCTAACAAAAACATAGCAAGTAAAACATGACCCAAAACATACCCATTATTTCATGAGAAAGAGATGATTGAAAGAGAAAGGCTTGGAAAACAACATGAACTATTCTCAACAGTGCAACAATTGTATAATACCATTTTAAATTCCATCTGATTCAATTTCTTGGACTTCTTTAGTTAGTTTATTTGACATGGACAACACAGATAGTTATGTTACAAAGGAAGAAGTAATGCAACACACGGCCCCAACCCTGGATAGGCTTTTAATTTCAGGTTCACACAACTAAACAAACAAGTAGATGCAACAGTTTCAGGATAAAAACAACAGAACAGATAAAACAGATTGTTGTTCATGTGTATATGCACAACTGCAACGGAGTATACAGTGTGTTTCCAGTGTTTCTGTTTATGTAGGAAATGTGAATCCATCATTCAGTGTTCAAATCTTTAACGTGGTTTAAGGCACTGTTTTGTTCAAACGTAGCCTTGTTATACTCATAACAATCGTCATGTCACTGTTTATTATTTTTCTCATTTTTTTCTTTGTGTTATTTTATATGTATTGATTTATTTTATTTGTATTCACTACCTACAGTATAGGATAGTTAGTAAAATGAAATTATTTGTCAGGACCTTCTTGAAAATGAGCATTGTGAGGAGCTTATCTTGTAAACAACAAAAATGTGTTAAATTTGTTCATTGAAAGTCAGAATTAGTCTGCTGCAAAAGCAGTTGGTGCCATTACACTGAAAGTACATGATCCAAATGTAAACAAGCGGCAACCAGCAAAATCCAAGCACACAATTGGAACCAATCTCCTGTTAAAAATCTGTATATACTGTACCTCTAAACAATGGTGGTGAAAAAAAGGAAAATATGTTTTACGTGTTATATGCTTAATTTACAAAAAAAACATTATAAGATGCATCCTAAAATGTTTTGATTGCTGAAAGCCACATAAATATAAAAATAGAGAAACACAATTTAATTTAAAAAAGACACAAACATCAGCAAAGTGACTGCATAAAGTTAGTAAAATAAAGTCTATTACAGTGAGCTCAAATGAGAGGAATGGCCCAGTCACCTTTTGTTTCCAGCCTGGGCTTTGAAATCTGCTGAAGGGCCCGGCCAGCAGAGCATATCATACAGCCACATGCTGCCTGTCTGGGAGCTGCTGCATGGTGAAAGACAGATCCTGCCTATAGCGTATACACCTCTCACCCCCACCAGCTTCCCTTTCCTTCCCCGCTGCATCCCAGTCTGGGCTCGACTGCCACTGTCGCTGCTGCTGCTGCTACTGCCGCTGCACCAAGAGGGAATTTACATTTTAATAGGCAGAGCTGCTCACCGTCTCCAAAAGAGGGTATGTGTTCAGGCAACCAGCAGGAAATGCACCCAGCTGCACAAGTTTCCAATGAACCCTCCAGACAATTCCTGGGCCAGGGAAAATTATATTTTTAGCCACTGGGCCTACATAAACATACATACATACATACATACATACATATATATATATATATATATATATATATTACAACACAAATGAGATCTCTGAAATTAGATTTGTTATGGTGCCACCTTAGATTGGAGGTGATAAGGTGAGAACGCAAGGCTGTGTTTGACCTGCAGAGCTCTCTTGTGGGAGTGGATAGAGACAGAGAATGAGCAGAGCGGTGGCGGCAGCAGAAAGGTCTGGCTTCGGGCCGGTGTGATCACAGAGCATGACGGTTCCATCACAGCTGTCATTAGGCACCAAACAAAAGGCACATCAAGAGCAGGACGGAGAAGAAGCCGCGGCGGGGGGAGGATGGTCCGTGTCACTCCTGCTCTGTCACAAGGCGTCTTGATGAAGTGTCCGCCCAGGAGCACGGGGAGGGAGGTCAATACAAGTGCAGCCCAGGAAGAGCTATAGACTGCAAGGAGGGATTCAGGCCCAGCTTTGCAGAAAGACTTTTAACACTGAGGCCCTTTCCACATGCTGTTTTCTGTTTAAACATTTCCAGACAGTAATTTTTTAATCTCTTTATTGACTTTAAGGAACAGTGAAGTTATCACATCAGTTAAAGATGTCACTTTACCCAAAGACCAGACAAAACACCAGAAACATTATACACAGAAATGTAGAAAAGAAAAAATGGCCAAATCCCTTACTGAAAAACTACATGAATTCCCTGTGTTTTCCACGTGTGATGATACAGTAAACATGTGCAGAGTATATGGTATGTGGCACAGATGCATTTCACATGTAATCCCATAGGTTTCAAATGGGAATATACATGGGCTTCACACAGTAGGCTATGCCATGAAAACATGTTTTCCACATATTTCTCATGGGATTTTAGCATGTTTTCACATGTTAGGTTTCACATGTCCCACATGTGGTTTTTCTGTGCATACGTAAGCGTGAGTAAGATCAGTTAGTCACACTGTATTCAGGGAACCTTTTCAAATTTTCTCTTTTTTAAAGCTGCAATAATCAATGGGGAAAATGACTATGTGTAATGTGAAATGAAGCTAGCAATGACGAATTATCACTGCAGTTTCCTTCAGCTCTGTGGAGAGTTTTGAGTCTCTTTAAACTCATAATTCTGGTTTGATGGCCCAGCAGCTGTTTTCTGCAAACAGGCTCTGATAAACCCACTGTACTCTAGCTGCCAAGCAGACAGACAGTTAGTTAGTCGGTTAGAGACTAGCTGGTGAACATAGTAGAGCATTTGGCAGCTAACGAGTCAGATAATGTTCTCAGATATTGGTGGAGACCAAACCAGAGCAAAAAGGAGAGTAAAAATTGGACAGTGATCAGGTGAGCACAGAAATGACTCAAAATGAATGCTAATGCAGGCCTGTGTCTGCTGGATTTGAAAATAGGCAACGGTTTGTTAACATGTATAAGTCCTGAGAGGGATGTGGAAGATTTCGATTTGATAATCAAGAGTCAAGCGAGCAGGGATAAAAATCATATTTTCAAAGCACTATCCTATTATTATAGTAATTATAGTTTGCAATAAAAGCATCACATTGTGTGTATTTTGAAAATGTCTTTCCAATAATTTGCATGAAATGATAATGACAAAAACATCTGTGAAAGATTTGCCAGACATTGATTTAGTCCCTTAGACCCACAGCAACATTACATTTGGCTAAAAGCAGTGTTTAAATGAAACTTAGTGGGGAGTCTCCCAAATGATGTGAAGATGTAAACCAATACAGAGTGCATCAAAAGTACAATTCTGTCCTTATCTCAACTTAATTTCCCAAATACAGGATTACATTTATTTGCCAGTTACTGTAAATCTGAAGTAATAAATTTAACAAAATCTGATTAGCAGATAGTAAAATGAGATTGTAGGTTACATTTCCGATTTAAGAATTTGAATGATTTAGACATACTAGTTTTTGTAATAAAACTTAGCAATATTATGATGTTATTCATGTACTGCACTTTTACAGTCACCTCAGGAATTATGAATTTATTTCAAAAACAGATTTTATACCATTCCAGAACTGGTCAGTGAATTCATTTGTCATTTCCTGAAAATAAATTACTAGTAGCACACTTCCTGTCCACATTTTGCTGTTTAATAGTATGTTTGTAGTTAAAGAGACGTTATCTATGCGGTTACAACCCCAACACCCCCACCCGTCTTTTCACAGCATCTCTGTTATTCTGGAGTGTGAGACAACACAATGCGTCACAGCTTCAGGCGTGCAATCAAGACTGGGGCCCCTCCCCACTCTAATTAATAAATATTGAACACGCCAACAACAATCAACACTAATTAAATTGTGTGCTTGCTGACAAGGGTACAAGTCTCATCAAAAGATAGGAGGGTGTGTGTGTGTGTGTGTGTGTGTGTGTGTGTGTGTGTGTGTGTGTGTGAGATAGGGCGTTGGTGAGGGCCTCAGTTTTCCATAATAAGTTAACGAAGTGCCTCAAGCCATAGTTTTAATTCAAAAACCGCCACAACTACTGACGCTCTGTGACACTGACTGTTGGCAGAGAGAAGCAGGACGGCTCCCACAGCTGCAGCCGGACGATATACACAATACATGTGTGTGTATGTGTGTGTGTGTGTCTTTTAGAGGATATGATCATGGCAGCATCACTTGCCTAAACACTCCTGTCTCCACTTGTGTCTTTTCTATTTACACGATACACAGCACACAGGAACGACATCAGGCTGCAGAGAACTAAGATGAGTACTGGGTGATACATTATTTCAAATGCTTTATAGATCAGTAATAAGTCATGAATGAGAACAACTTTGGTTTGCCAGGGTGTCATCATCTGACTCAGGAGACCATTAATAGTCAAGTCATGAAAGAGTAACTAAGTCGTCTTTATTGAATCAATGACTTATAAAATGATATGTACTGTTACCCAACAGCTGTTTTTGTCTTTTTCAAGAATAAACAAGCAATTCTGTCCTCTAGTGTGAAAAATCTATGATTTGCCTTGCCTACACCACAGCAGCACAGCCTGTGGAAATCTAAGTATTATATACTATCTCCAATATTTACCCAGAGGGTGGTGATGGAGCAGTGGATAAGACACATGCCTTTGGTCTGAGAGACCTGGGTCAATCCCCCACTGTGACATCCACCTATGTGTCCCTGAGCAAGACACTTAACCCCTAGTTGCTCCAGAGGCATGCAACCTCTGACATAAATAGCAATGTAATTGTATTGTCGCTTTGGATAAAAGCGTCAGCTAAATGTAAAAATGTAATGTAAATGTAATTCATAAAACTCTAGTTACATAGATAACTCTCATTTGGAGTTGTAATTTGAAAGGAGTGACCAACAGTAATTTAGTGGCAGTGAAGTGTGAGTTTAATGTGAAACTGGTGTAAGCAGCTGTATTAATGTAAACTGAGAGGGACAATTGAAAAACATGGTTGAGTGGAAGAACTGATATGTTAGTGAGTAATTAATAAAGGGTAATGGCTTGTGGGTTTCGCTCTTTCTAAAAGCCAACAGCAAACTTTAGTAAGTCGTTTGCAATATAAGTCATTAAATGAAAAGTCTGGTAATATTCAAAATTTTTCTTGTTCCCAAAGTCTATCTATAGTGGGGAGAACAAGTATTTGATACACTGCTGATTTTGCAGGTTTTCCTAATTACAAAGCATGTAGAGGTCTGTAATTTTTATCATAGGTACACTTCAAATGTGAGAGACGGAATCTAAAGCAAAAATCCAGAAAATCACATTGTATGATTTTTAAATAATTAATTTGCATTTTATTGCATGGCATAAGTATTTGATACATCAGAAAAGCAGAACTTAATATTTGGTACAGAAACCTTTGTTTGCAGTTACAGAGATCAGACATTTCCTGTAATTCTTGACCAGGTTTGCACACTCTGCAGCAGGGATTTTGGCCCACCCCTACATACAGACCTTCTCCAGATCCTTCAGGTTTCGGGGCTGTTCCTGGCAATACGGACTTTCAGCTCCCTCCAAAGATTTTCTATTGGGTTTAGGTCTGGAGACTGGCTAGGCCACTCCAGAACCTTGAGATGCTTCTTACAGAGCCACTCCTTAGTTGCCCTGGCTGTGTGTTTCAGGTTGTTGTCATGCTGGAAGACCCAGCCACGACCCATCTTCAATGCTCTTAATGAGGGAAGGAGGTTGTTGGCTAAGATCTCGCGATACATGGCCCCATCCATCCTCCCCTCAATACGGTGCAGTCGTCCTGTCCCATTTGCAGGAAAGCATCCCCAAAGAATGATGTTTCCACCTCCATGCTTCACGGTTAGGATGCTGTTCTTGGGGTTGAACTCATCCTTCTTCTTCCTCCATACACGGCGAGTGGAGTTTAGACCAAAAAGCTCTATTTTTGTCTCATCAGACCACATGACCTTCTCCAATTCCTACTCTGGATCATCCAGATGGTCACTGGCAAACTTCAGACGGGCATGGACACGCGCTGGCTTGAGCAGGGGGACCTTGCATGCGCTGCAGGATTTTAATCCATGACGGCGTAGTGTGTTACTAATGGTTTTCTTTGAGACTGTGGTCCCAGCTCTCTTCAGGTCATTGACCAGGTCCTGCCGTGTAGTTCTGGGCTGATCCCTGACCTTCATCATGATCGTTGATGCCCAAGAGGTGAGATCTTGCATGGAGCCCCGGACCAAGGGAGATTGACCGTCATCATAAACTTCTTCCATTTTCTAATAATTGCGCCAACAGTTGTTGCCTTCTCACCAAGCTGCTTGCCTATTGTCCTGTAGGCCATCCCAGCCTTGTGCAGGTGTACAGTTTTATCCCTGATGCCCTTACACAGCTCTCTGGTCTTGGCCATTGTGGAGAGGTTGGAGTCTGTTTGATTGAGTGTGTGGACAGGTGTCTTTTATACAGGTAACCAGTTCAAACAGGTGCAGTTAATACAGGTCTGTGAGAGCCGGAATTCTTACTGGTTGGTAGGTGATCAAATACTTATGTCATGCAATAAAATGCAAATTAATTATTTAAAAATCACACAATGTGATTTTCGGGATTTTTGTTTTAGATTCCGTCTCTCACAGTTGAATTGTACCTATGATACAAAATTACAGACCTCTACATGCTTTGTAAGTAGGAAAACCTGCAAAATCAGCAGTGTATCAAATATTTATTCTCCCCACTGTATCACACCCTGAAATCTCTTCTTCCTCTGAGCCATAGAGCTCCATTGTTGTCCCCAAACTATTAAAACCCATAAGTGAGCCTCACTGCTGCGCTGGGTGACTTGTTCATTCATCACCATGAACACATGCTGTAGTTTATTTTGACTCAGTCCCACATACACTGTCCTGCTGCCCCAAATGTTCACAAGTCCCCAACAAATGCACTATTTCCTACTATTTGAGAAACATTTATTAAAAACTACTGTGTCCAGCTGTTTTAGGTTTTACAGAGCATTGAAACTACACATTTGTGACTATAATAAATATTTTTATACTCCCCCAGAGCTACAGAAGATATTATACAAGTATTTTTACAAGCAGTACTACACCTGATGATAGGTAAACTGATCTTCATGTTGATGGTGCCTCTTAAATGACTTAAAAAGCAGTAATCACTTATTTATTAATCAATCAAACTACTAGTTCCAATTTATAAAGTTATGTCTGCATGTGCTTACGTATTCAGTGATGTCATGTGAACCTTAGTGGAGCTCCACATTTATTGAAAAATTGATTATTCACATGACCTAGAAACCCTTTAGTCGTCTGAAGCCGAGTTTGAATGCCCTACATTCCACCCACTGACAGTTCACTGGGTGCGGCAGTCCCAGTGGAGCCTCAGTAAATGAAAAACAAGTAGCTTAGCCTGTTGAAATGGGACAGTTCAAGGATTTAAAGAATGGTCAATGACACACAGAGCAGGATGGCAGCAAACAGGTGTATTTGTTAGTGTGTGTGTGTGTGTGTGTGTGTGTGTGTAGAGAAACAGGACTATATAAAGTTTGAGGGGTCAACAGGGAGTTTGGAAACTGGAAAGCCAAAAAGGTTTGTGTGTGTGTGTATTTCATGTTCTTAAAAGGGGCTAGGTGTCGCGGTGGCAGCCCGGCTGTCGGTGAGTGTCCTGTTTCTCCTTTCCCTCACATTCTGGTTTCCCCTGTGCCTCCTCTCTCTCTCTGTGTGTGTGCTCTCTCCCTCCCTGCTCCGGAGCCCGGCTGGCTACCCACACCTGCACCTCGTTTACCTCCATCCCCGGCCGCCGCACCTGCCAGCCATCAGCCTCATCACTGCCAGTATATCAACCCCGGCTTTCCACTCCACCCTCGCTCGATCGTCGCAGCTCTTGACCTGGTGTCGCCGCTTCGTTCTGGCTTTATTTCTTATACTCCTTTTGCCTCTTGTCCTCTTGCCTACTAACCCTGTCTCTGTGTTTTTCCCCGCCAGGTTCACTCACCTCTGCCTCCCAGCTCGGCCAGCCGGGCTCGCTCGCCTGCCTCCTCCTCTCGCCGCCTCCACGACACCCCCCCGGCTTCTCTACTCGCACCCCGCCTGGACCCCCGTCACCGTGTCCTCACCTACCCGTCTGCCAGCCTCCCCCCTAGCCTCCAGCCTTGTGCCCTCCGTTCCTCCAGCTTCTCGGTTCCCCGAGTCCTCGTCTGCCTCTCCCCCTCCTTCCACCTGCCCTCGCCTCGAGCCTGTTTTTTCCTCAATAAACCTCTTTTTCACCCTCAGCGTTGCGTTTGGGTCCGTTCTGTCTCCCACCGTTACAGAACGATCGAGCCACTATGGACCCAGCACGCTCCCCCTCTCCCCCCCCCTCGACCGACCCCACTCCGCTGGAAGTCATCCGCGCCATCGCCTCCCAGGGAGCGGTCCTCGATCAGCATGCGGCCCGGCTCCAGTCAGTGTCCGATGCGCTCTGCTCCCTGGGCGAGGAGGTTCGGCGTCTCAGTGCGCGGCTCCCCGACCCCTGCTCCACTCGTCCTCTGTCCCCCTCTCAGTCTCCTCCTTGTTCGCTCTCTGCTGATTTTGTCCCAAGCGCCCCAGTAGGCGCGTTCTCTCCCCGCGAGACACCCGTTTCCCAGCCTGATAAATTCTCTGGCGATCTGGGCGCGTGTGACGGCTTCCTGGTTCAGTGCGCCCTGGTGTTCAAGAGGCAACCAGTGTCTTTCCAATCCGACGAGGCTAAGATCTGTTACGTCGCTGGGTTACTCCGCGACCGGGCTTTGGCCTGGTACGCTGCCGTCAGTGAGGGCCAGCCCCACGTTCTCTCCTCCTACTCCTCCTTTGTTGAGGAGATGCGGAGAGTCTTCGATCGCCCGGTGCGAGGGAGAGAGACGCCTGGTCGCCTCCTCTCCCTCCGCCAGGGTGATCGGAGCGTGGCGGAGTACTCGGTGGATTTCCGTATTCTGGCGGCCAACTCGGGTTGGAACAGTGAGGCGCTCCGGTGCGTGTTCCTGGACGGCCTCAATAATCGGATCAAAGACCTGCTGGCCGTTAGGGACGCCCCGGAGGGTCTCGATGCCTTGGTCGAGGTAGCCACCGACCTCGACAACCGCCTGCGGGAGAGAGAGAGGGAACGTGTCGCCCGCGCTTCCTCCTCCCGCTCCAGCCTCACACCGTCGCGGGCCTCTGTCCTGCCGCCCCCCGCGCCCCGATCGGCCGTCCCGCCTGTGCTCCCTGCTCCCCCCACACTCTCAGCTCCACCGTCTCCTGAGCCCATGCAGCTAGGCCGAACTCACCTCTCTCCGGAGGAACGCGAACGCCGCCGTCTCGCCGGGGAGTGCTTCTACTGCGGGAAGCCCGGTCACCTTTTGTCCACCTGCCCTGTTCGCCCAAAAGCACCTGCTCGCCAGTAGGGTTGGGACTACTGGCGAGCAGGGCCCCCTCCCCCAACCCCCGCGTCCTCCTCGATGCCTCCATCACCTGGGAGAGCATCACCCAGCCTCTCAAGGCCCTGATCGACTCGGGCGCGGACGAGAACTTCCTAGATTACCAAATAGCTCGCCGCCTTAAGATCCCCCAGGTCCCCTTAGACACCCCCCTTCACGCCACGGGTCTAAACGGCCAGCCTCTCGCCATCGTCACCCACCGCACTCCTCAGTTATCTCTTCTCTCTTCCGGCAATCACCACGAGTCCCTCGCCTTCCACCTGATCTCTTCCCCTGCCGCCCCTCTGGTTCTTGGTCTCCCCTGGTTATCCTCCCATAACCCCTATATCGATTGGTCGCGGGGGAAGATCAGGAATTGGAGTACTTCTTGCCATTCCTCGTGCCTCCTGTCTGCCCGAGCCCCCGGTGATCCGGTTCCCCCGGTCTCTCCTCCGCTCCCTCCCGACCTGTCCGGGGTCCCCGATGTCTACCATGATCTGGCCCCGGTTTTTAGTAAGAACCTAGCCCTGTCTCTACCCCCCCACCGCCCCTACGACTGCTCCATAGACCTCCTCCCGGACGCTCCCCTCCCGTCCAGTCACCTGTACAATCTGTCGCGACCGGAGAGGGAGTCTATGGAGCAGTACATTAAGGACTCCTTAGCCGCTGGCATCATTCGCCCTTCATCCTCCCCTCTTGGGGCGGGTTTTTTTTTCGTAGCTAAGAAAGACAAGACCCTCCGCCCTTGCATCGATTACCGGGGGCTCAACGCCATTACCGTTAAAAACAAGTATCCCCTCCCGCTCATGGATTCGGCCTTCGAATCCCTCTCCCGGTCCGCCATTTTTACCAAACTGGATTTGCGTAATGCCTATCATCTGGTGCGGATCCGGGAGGGGGATGAATGGAAAACCGCGTTTAACACCCCTCTCGGGCACTATGAGTACCTAGTCATGCCCTTTGGCCTTACCAACGCCCCCGCGGTTTTCCAAGCCCTGGTTAATGACGTTCTTCGCGACTTCCTCCACCGTTTTGTTTTCGTCTATCTTGACGATATCCTGATCTTCTCCCGCGACCCTGCCCAACACACTGAACACGTCCGTCTGGTCCTGCAGCGGCTTCTGGAGAACAGGCTCTTCGTCAAAGCAGAAAAATGTGAGTTTCACTCGCCTTCCGTCCAGTTCCTCGGTTTTATTATTGAAAGGGGGCAGCTCCGCGCCGACCCCTCCAAGATCCAGGCGGTCGCGGACTGGCCTACCCCCACCTCCGTTAAGCAACTACAACGCTTCCTCGGTTTTGCAAACTTTTACCGCCGCTTTATACGCGATTTCAGCACCGTCGCCGCCCCCCTAACCCGCCTCACTTCCACCTCGGTCCCTTTTGTCTGGTCTCCAGAGGCCGCTGCGGCCTTCTCTCGCCTCAAGTCCCTGTTCACCTCCGCCCCCGTCCTCACCAACCCTGACCCCTCCCTTCAGTTCGTGGTCGAGGTGGACGCCTCGGACGTGGGCGTCGGCGCCTGCCTCTCCCAGCGCTCCCCCAAAGATAACAAACTGCACCCTTGCGCCTTCTTCTCCTGCCGTCTCACCCCCACCGAACGAAATTACACCGTGGGGGACCGAGAACTGCTGGCCGTTAAGCTGGCTTTAGAGGAATGGAGGCACTGGCTTGAGGGGGCTAAACTCCCTTTCCTCGTCCTGACCGATCATAAGAATCTCTCCTACATCCAAACTGCTAAAAGATTGAACTCCCGTCAAGCCCGGTGGGCCCTGTTTTTTGATAGGTTCAACTTCTCCCTCTCCTACCGTCCTGGATCCCGTAACACCAAGCCTGACGCTCTCTCCCGACTCCGTTCCCCAGACGCTCCCCCGAACTCCCTGGACACCATTCTGCCCCGCACCTGCCTCATCGCCTCTATTGTTTGGGAAGTTGAATCCGCTGTTCGCCGCGCCCAGTCCACTGAACCCGGCCCTGGCCTCGAGCCTCCTAACCGCCTCTATGTCCCGTCGAGTGTCCGCTCCAGGTTCTCCAGTGGGCGCACGCCTCCAGATTCAGTTGCCACCCCGGGATGGCCCGTACCCTCTTCCTTCTTCGCCAGCGATTCTGGTGGCCTTCCATGGACAAGGACTGTCGGTCCTTTGTGGCCGCCTGTGAGGTGTGCGCCCGCGCTAAATCCTCCCATCAACCACCCGCCGGCCTGCTCCGCCCTCTCCCGGTCCCCGGTCGCCCCTGGTCCCACATCGCCTTAGACTTCGTCACCGGACTCCCCAGGTCCAACGGGAACACGGTCATCCTCACCATCGTCGACCGTTTCTCCAAATCCGCCCACTTTGTCCCCCTACCTAAACTCCCCTCTTCCTTGGAAACCGCCCGCCTCCTCATCAACCATGTCTTCCGTCTACATGGCATCCCTCAAGACATCGTCTCCGACCGGGGGCCTCAGTTCACGTCCCAGGTCTGGAGAGCCTTCTGTCGCGCCTTTGGCGCCACCGCCAGCCTCTCTTCGGGTTACCACCCCCAGACCAACGGACAGGCCGAGCGAGTCAACCAAGACCTGGGAGCGGCACTCAGGTGTGTGGCGTACAGAAGCCCGGCCTCATGGAGCTTACAGATCCCCTGGATTGAATACGCCCACAACTCCCAGGTTTGCGCTGCCACTGGAATGTCCCCCTTCATGAGTTCACTGGGCTACCAACCCCCCCTGTTCCCGTCCCAGGAAGCAGAAGTAGCGGTCCCCTCGGTACGGGCCCACTTCCGCCGTTGCCGCCGCATCTGGAAGGAGACCACGGCCGCCCTACAGCGCACCGCGGCCCGCAATCGCCGGTTGGCAGACCGGCATCGCACTCCAGCCCCCGCCTACCGGCCTGGACAACAAGTGTGGCTCTCCTCCAGAGACCTCCCCCTGCAAACCTCTTCAAAGAAACTCGCCCCCCGGTTCATCGGCCCCTATCCCATCGAGGCCGTCATCAACCCCTCCGCGGTTCGCCTGATACTCCCCCCTCACATGAGAGTCCACCCGGTCTTCCACGTCTCACGGGTCAAGCCCGTCTCCACCAGCTCCCTCTCTATGCCAGTGGCAGCGCCTCCCCCTCCCCGGATGGTCGACGGACACCCCGCTTACACTGTGCGCCGCCTCCTGGATGTGCGACGTAGAGGTCGAGGCTACCGGTACTTGGTGGACTGGGCCGGCTACGGCCCAGAGGAGCGCTCCTGGATCCCTGCCAGTCAAATCCTGGATCCTTCCCTCCTGTCCGACTTCTACCGGGCTCACCCAGACAAACCGGGGGGTCCGCCTGGAGGCGTCCGTTGAGGGGGGGGCCCCTGTCGCGGTGGCAGCCCGGCTGTCGGTGAGTGTCCTGTTTCTCCTTTCCCTCACATTCTGGTTTCCCCTGTGCCTCCTCTCTCTCTCTGTGTGTGTGCTCTCTCCCTCCCTGCTCCGGAGCCCGGCTGGCTACCCACACCTGCACCTCGTTTACCTCCATCCCCGGCCGCCGCACCTGCCAGCCATCAGCCTCATCACTGCCAGTATATCAACCCCGGCTTTCCACTCCACCCTCGCTCGATCGTCGCAGCTCTTGACCTGGTGTCGCCGCTTCGTTCTGGCTTTATTTCTTATACTCCTTTTGCCTCTTGTCCTCTTGCCTACTAACCCTGTCTCTGTGTTTTTCCCCGCCAGGTTCACTCACCTCTGCCTCCCAGCTCGGCCAGCCGGGCTCGCTCGCCTGCCTCCTCCTCTCGCCGCCTCCACGACACCCCCCCCGGCTTCTCTACTCGCACCCCGCCTGGACCCCCGTCACCGTGTCCTCACCTACCCGTCTGCCAGCCTCCCCCCTAGCCTCCAGCCTTGTGCCCTCCGTTCCTCCAGCTTCTCGGTTCCCCGAGTCCTCGTCTGCCTCTCCCCCTCCTTCCACCTGCCCTCGCCTCGAGCCTGTTTTTTCCTCAATAAACCTCTTTTTCACCCTCAGCGTTGCGTTTGGGTCCGTTCTGTCTCCCACCGTTACACTAGGGAGTTCATTATGTCAAAGAGAGTCCTCAAGGGGATAGTGGAACAAACGGGTGTGTGTGTGTGTGTTTGCATGCGTGCGTGCTTACTTGTCTTGAGAAACATGGTATGGAGCTCTAGGATCTTACAGCTCTGATATTACAACTTGTGCTTGGATCAACAGAATCCAAGTCCTCAAGTTTACAAGTGAGACACTTGACCTCAACATGTTTTCACTGGGCTTTATGGGTCCCAACACTGAAGCTAATGAATCAGCACTTTCCTTTACAGACTTTATTGGTGAAAACAGCCAGAGGAAAGGCAGCAGAGGGTTAGACAGTATATTGCATTTTCTGAAACATCAAGGTTGTAGTTGGTCAGCCCCCCACATAGGTCCAGACTGAAATATCTGAACAGTTATTGGATGGATTACCATGAAAATCTTTCACGACTTGATTGATGTACATAGGTGATCAGAAAGGAAGTACCAGGGACTGACTTCACTGCTCAACCTGACAGCACAAACAATCTCATTCCTTTCATTTCACCATGTTTATAATTTGTATGTATGTGTGAGACTGTGCTGTGCTCCTTTGGGTCAGCATAATGGAGCACATCGTAGCAGTTGTCAAATTAGACCTTCTCTGCTATGACACATGGTACAGGATAATCCAAGAAACTGCCACGGCCAACATTCATTTTCATTCCTAACATCCCACGTGTGGTTAAGGTTAGGGAAAGAATTCAGGAGTAGTTAAAAGAAACTAACTATGACTATAGGAATCAAAATCAGCTTTATTTGGCAGGTATGTACGTATGCACATACGAGGAATTTGACTTAGGACTGTTCATTGCTCACAATGTGCTTACTCATGCAGTAATGCAAAAATAAAAATAAAAACAGACACAGGCCGCAGTATAGAGAACACAAGATATACACACTATAAACAAAAAAAAACAACAATATAGACAGATTGAGACAATAGTGCAATGAGCAGAGTGCAAATAATGCAGGAGTAAATTATTATTATTATGTATATGTTGGAGGTGGATGTGACATACAGGTATACATAAACATACATGTACACAGTGCGATGGAGCATAATGTAAAGGATGCTGGAATAACGTATTATGTGCTTGAGGAAGGTGGATTTGGTATACATTATATACAACATGACACATAACAGTATGAACAGCACTGAAATAGAGCATAATGAATAAATAATAAGTGGTAGCCAGTAAACAGGTGGCTGATTAGAGTCAAAGTTACTGGGTTATTGCACAGGAATTGTTCCTGACATTGTAGGAGTCAGAGACAGCTGTTTATCAGCAGAGTGATGGCTTGTGGGAAGAAACTGTTCCCGAGTATGTTGGTTTTGGCGTACAGTGCTCTGTAGCGCCTACCAGAGGGGAGGAGCTGGAACAGGTTGTGACCGGGGTGAGATGGATCTGTAATGATGTTTCCTGCCGGTTTCCTGACTCTGGAAATGTATAAGTCCTGAATGGAGGGCAGGTTGGCACCGATGATCTTTTCTGCAGTCCTGACTGTCCGTTGTAGTCTGCTCCTGTCCTTTTTGGTGGCAGATCCAAACCAGACAGTGATGGAGGTGCAGAGGACAGACTGGATGATGGCTGTGTAAAAGTGGATCAGCAGCTTCTTAGGCAGGTTGAGCTTCCTGAGCTGGCGAGGGAGGACATCCTCTGCTGGGCCTTCTTGATGATGAAGTCAGTGTTGGGCTCCCACTTCAGGTCCTGGGATATAGTGGATCCCAGAAACCTGAAGGATTCCACAGCAGACACCAGGCCTACAGACGGGATCAACCTCCCGTCTGTAGGCCGACTCCATCACCGTCCCGGATGAGGCCGATGACCGTTGTGTCGTCAGCGAACTTCAGGAGTTTAACAGATGGGTCTCCTGAGGTGCAGTCGTTGGTGTAGAGGGAGAAGAGCAGGGGGGAGAGCACAAACCCTTGGGGGGCGCCAGTGCTAATAGTCCGGGTGCTGGATGTGATGTTCCCCAGCCTCACCTCCTGACTTCTGTCTGAAGTTTGTGTTTGGGTGAGTTATGTGCTGAGGATGTCCGGGATGATGGCGTTGAACGCCGAGCTGAAGTCCACGAACAGGATCCTTGCATATGTTCCTGGAGAGTCGAGGTGTTGCAGGGTGTAATGCAGTCCTAAGTTGACTGCATCATCCACTGACACTGGCAACTGCAGGGGGTCCAGCAAGGGGCCTGTAATGTCCTTCAGGTGGGCCAACACCAGTCTTTCAAAGGACTTCATGACTACAGATGTCAGGGTGACAGGCCTGTAGTCATTTAGTCCAAATATTGTACAGGAAGGAATTTCATACAGCTCCAGTGATTTGTTAAAGATCTGTGTGACAATCTGCACAGATTTTCAGGCAGGATGGTGACACACCGTCTGGGCTAGGAGCCTTCCTGATCTTCTGCCTTTGGAAGAGCTGGCTGGGGGGAAGGTGATCATTTGAAGTTGGAGTGGGGGAGAGGTGTGAATTCTGAAGGCCTCCTCCTTGGTCTTACGAAGCTGCCTGAGTTTCGCTGTGAACCAGGGTTTTTGGTTGTTGTATGTGCGGAAGGTTTTAGTCGGCAGACACATGTCCTCACAAAAACTGATGTAGGATGTCACAGTGTCGGTTAGTTCGTCCAGGTCAGTGGCTGCAGCCTCAAAAACACTCCAGTCAGTGTAGTCAAAGCAGGCCTGTAACTCCAGCTTTGACTCGTTGGTCCATCTTTTCACAGTCTTTACAACAGGTTTAGCAGATTTCAGTTTTTGCCTGTGTGTCGGGATAAGATGAACTAGACAGTGATCAGAGAGTCCTAAGGCTGCACGGGGAGCAGTGCTCCAGTGTGTTAATGTCCCTGGTGACACTTAATATGCTGTCTGTACTTTGGAAGTTCATGACTGAGGTTCGCTCTGTTGAAGTCCCCGAGAACAATGAGCAGGGAGTCTGGATGTTTTTTCTCCACGTTAGTTATCTGGTCGGCCAGGTGCAGTAACGCCTCACTAACACAGGCCTGAGGTGGAATGTAAAAGGCGACCAGAACAAACGAGGAAAACTCCTGCGGTGAATAAAACGGTTTACAGTTTATAAATAATGTCTCTAAGTGAGGACTGTGTGATTTCTTCAACACTGACATCTGTATACCAACCTTCCTTTATGTATAGACAGAGTCTGCCTTGTTTTTCCCTTGAGCTCCGCTACGCGATCCGCATGGGAAGAGATTAAATCCCGGCAGGTAAAGTGTGCTGTCTGGGATGTGCTGGGTTAGCCAGGATTCGGTAAAACAGAGAGCGGCAGATCTGCAAGTCCAATTTAGTTCTGTTGAGGAGCAGCAGTTCGTCCTTGGCCAGAGAGCGGACATTCGTCAGCTGGATCGAAGGGAGTGCCGTTCTAACACAGCACTGTCTCCATTTAACCAGTGCGCCGACTCGTTTCCCACTTCAGCATGATGCAAACAGATGTCTGCCATGTCACACTCATGCTTTGTTCACCCAACATCCACCACAGCATTCTCCCTAGGAGGTTTTGTGGTTCTATAACATTGTCACAATACTTTCATCTTTGCTCATGACAAAAAAAAAGAGTCATAAGTCACCCAGCCTTAAATCTAGGTTGCGATAAGTGTTCAAATAAACAACTAAAGCTGTCATTTGTCTGGTGATCAAAGTCTCATCAAAATATGTTTAACCAAATGCTGGACAGGTTACCTGAGCAATGCACACGTCTATTTATATATATAACAGAGTTATACGTATGGTAAGACAGCATCTTTAAGGCTAAGTTATAAGTTGTAACGTAAGCGAGTAGAATGGGACTAGAATAGTGACATTAAATTTTGGCACTAAAAATAAAATTTGGCACTGAAAAACTGAAAAAGTGCCGGCAAACTAGTGCGGTACTTGAGATTTCGGTAAATTGTTTTCATTTATTTAAACTGTACTAATAGTTTTCTGGTAGCATACACTTCACGGTTTGTGTTATGCTAACATTAGCTCATTGTCATCAACATTTTCAATATAATGTTTAGCTAGTTACAAAGTAGGTCTCACATCACCTGTCAGATTTTTATGCTGTTAGACAGTAGGCTGGGCCTAAACCCAAAATATAGCAACGTTTAAACAAGCATAACCACAAACAAATAACCGCTCGGCTGACGAAGAACAGACTCCCTGTAGTTAGCATTTTTGAGATGCTAGGTTTGTTGATTGACAGAAGATTATCAAACTGTCACTGACTCATCCTAAAATAAGCCTTTAATCCCTTCATACTGGACCAGCTGGTGGTAACGTTACTCCCCGTGATTCTTCCACTTTCTGAGGGTCCCATGTGCTTGTCCTCATGTGCTCATTAGTTAGTTTGGCAGGTATCTGGTCATTAACCAAAGTATTTGACATATTATTATATTAATTCATTTTCATGGCAATCAATGCAATTGTTTTAAGATATTTTAATCTGGACCGACATTGCCATCCTCGTGGACTTGTGTCATGTCAAGCCACAACATAGATTGTGTTTTACCATGCAATACCATGTACACAGGTTTGATGAAAAGTAAGACTATATATATATTTTACCCATACTGTAGGCTTCTCAATACAGATAATAGAGACCAAATTCAGAAATAAAAAAGTCATTATTTCAGCTTCAGACGTCCATACAGTGTATGCCATAAGCAGCCCCCTCTCATACTGACCTGGTCTACTAACAGTGTAGCCTCCTGGCTCCAGGCCCAGACTGGAGGCTTAATTCTGACTGACAGCTACCAAATGGACACTTGTTCCCATGAAAGGCCCCAGCAATAGACAACTGGGTTGGCCTGTGACCCTGAATTAACAGCATCCCCAGTCCTCCCCCTCTCTTTATCCTCCCACCGCCACCCAGACACACACATGCACAATGCCCACCCTCATCAAAGAGCTAATCAATAGCTTGTGACTGATATTGATGACTCTTCATCAGCTGCTTTGGTGGTGGCGGGGAGAGATGGAGGTAGGTTGTCAGTCACACTCACTCACTCACACACACACACACACACACGCACGCACACGCACACACTTGTTGAGAGTGGGCCCTTGCTGACAGATGTACAGTACTGAAGGTTAACAGTCATGCAAACCCTTAATTGTGTTCTTTTAGACACACACACACACACAAAGAATGACCAAAGCAGCCTTGTGCACATTTTGTTCTACTTTTTACTACAAAAATAATAGTTTCACACTATAGAAAACAAAAATTTAATTAAATTAATGTCTGTTCATAAGTATCTTTATGCAAAAATTTGTTGTATCATTATGCATGCCCATAAGCCAAAATAGGCTTGCCAGATAATACAGGGGCAACAGAAAACTAACAAAACAGCCTCTGTCTCACTAGCTGCTGTTATATTTATTTACAACATTACAATGATGTTAATCAAGAATGTGGATAAACATCCAAACAGCTCCTTATGCTGGAATCACAAAAAATAGAAATGGAACAAGTTTGGGTAACACCAACACACACAGTCCCATCCAGGCAATTAGGTAAAGAAGGCATTGTTCAAATCTTTAAAACATCACACTGTCAAAAATGTAATCACACATACTGGAAATAAGGCATCACAGTTTCCATCTAACAACACCACACTATCCAAATGTAAAATAATTACAAAAAACATAAGGTAACATTGAGAACAAAGGACCACTATTAGTAATAAACAAGGTACAAGGTTGATTTATTTGTCACAATACAACAGGTTGTACAGTGAAATTCAGTTTGTAACTCCCTTCTGCTACATAGCAGAGAATATACAGAAATAACAGAACAGAAATAAACTATATTCAATGGAGCAGTGCTGAGGATGAATTTGAGCTTAAAAGTCAATGAATGAATGTACATGTAATTTTTTTACTCCACTACATTTATTTGACAGTTAAAGTTATTAGTTACTTTGAAGATCAATATTTTACATACAAAACATGATCAACATCTAAAATATAAACTGTATCTATAAATATACAAAAACATATTTCAAAAAGTCTTGGCCTCTAAAGTGGAGGAGTTGTGGCGGGTCAAGAAATCAAAAATCGACAAATCACAAACCAATATGTGACCAGGACCAAACCATACACTTCTCTAATAAGATATGGGACTGTGGATGAAAACATTGTCAGAGAGCTCAGGTGCACCAGGTGGCTGTGTCAGAGCTCATCTACAGCAGCTGCCAGATTCATAGCTCCAAATATCTACGAGGAGGCCTCAGAGTAAAAATCCAATTCAGCTGAGTGGGCTCTCATCCTGTAGCTCAGGTGCAGTTTGGTTCCACATTTCTCCTCTCAAGCTACCCCACATCCCATGCTGCATAGATCCAAGAATGGTCTCCCTAAATTAAGAGTACTAATCAGGCTGAGGAGGCAGACATTGTAGAGTTATGAAACCATACACGTAAAAACTGCTGAAACAGTTACAACCCAATTTGCAGGAAATTCAACAGGGAAGATTAAGAGAGATGCAAAAATGAAGAGGCAATGCAAGACTGATGGGAAAGAGTTGTTTCAAGATGTGCATTTGAATGGCACCTTGTAGTGGAGACACACTCAAGTCATGAATAAGTCTACTTTCCCCCAAAAAATCTTAATTTAAGTTCCACTAACCAGCGTTTTCAGGTGATCCATTATCACATGACTGAAGTATACTTAGATCACATGATGAAAACTGAGCTGTCTCCATGACAACTGAGCTGAAAAGGCTTGTAAGTAGACCTTGAGTTTAGATTAGTTTTGTGCAGTTACTTTCTGCAGGATAATCCACTCAGTATCAACAATACTATATGTACCCAGGGGTCGTGGTCCCTACACATAGTGCTATCGAAAAAGCTACAATGCTTCTTGTGTGCAGAAATACAATGTTATTAATATGAGTTTTACAAATAAAGACGGCATCATCCAAAGCTATTTAAATACAAAATGTTGTCTTTGTGGTACCATGAGGCTTGCTTTATAGACATATGTCTAGTGTTAGGTCATGGCTACTTCTTTATTCAAAGGCCGTACTGTCTTAACGTTTCCCTATCATCAAAAGATGGGTGAAGAGGGGATTAAAGAGAGCAATATAAGAAAATCTTTATAAATGTGAAAGATAATTCAGATGTATCTGAGAAAATAAAGTCATGTCAATATCCATTAACTAGATTTGCCATTGCTGCAAAATATATCACATGATCTTAAGCAGCAGATGGAGGTTGACAAGTTGTCATGGAATTACAGATGTTCAAATTTCCATTTTTATGGAGTTCTGACTTAAACGAGAGGTTTAGAGTCCATTCTTGATCTTGAAAAATCTAAATGTGATTGAACCAGCCCATGTCAACAGATTGAGTGCTAGGCAAGAGACATTGCTAGGCAACATGGAAGTTGTTGGTGATGTTTTGGTCATTCATTTATACTCTGCCTCTGTTGGGGGTGAAGTGTAGCTTCAGCCTACTAGCTTTTAGTTCTCCAAAAGATACAACTTTGGTATGGTGTGGCTGTCCAAAACATAACTGTCAAACTGACAAAACAAACAAAAGTGGACTTTCAAGGCAACCCTGTCTTCATTATAAATGTTTGTCTAATCTTTATGCTTTATGCTGACCTCATTTCAGATGTCATAAGTGGAAAAAAGTGAGCTGTGTAAACAACCCAACTCACAAAGGCAGCCACATTCCTGCACTACTCCTGCAGGACAATAGACCAACACCTACAAAAGAACACTTTTTCATGCAGGCTGTTGTATATACAGTGTGGTGTTAATTGTGCAGATAGTTGACTTCGATCTGTGACAGCCAGCTTGGGATGCTTGGCTTTTCTCACCCACAACAATCAGTATCAAATCGATATTGGCACTCTTGCGGAATTTCTCAATCAATTTTCAAAGAAAAGCGGAGAAAGCCAGCGGCCTTGAGGAGCCTGTATTGGTGTCAGCGTCACATCCATGTGCTTCAAAAGCCAACAAGCTGCTTACATTACAGATGTTCTTATATTATTCCTGTTTAAAGTGGTTATGCCTTGCACTCACTGACACACATACATCTACTCAGATGTAGACATAACAACCACTTGTTTTCACACACAGCTTAACAAGGATAAAAGTGCTCAAATCCTCTTTATGGAATATCCACAGAAGAGGTCTTTTGATTTGGTTTGCTGCTGCTTGATTGAATTCCAAGACCACACTATGATCCTTCTTAGTGTCCCCTAACTTGTTAATTATATAGGGGACAAAACTTTTTAACTCCTTTTAAGGAAAAATAGATATTAAGATACAATGTGTAGGGCATGAGGATACTTACTAATGGGTGTAAAGGAAACATTGTACATCATTTAGATTTTTAAAAGAATAAATTACTGTGAAAAATATCAAAAGCTTGTTTTATCTGGCTTTATGAGGTATTTGTGACTTAGAAGGTGGAGTGATAGTTTATTTATAAAAAAAAAGAGAAAACATAAACATGAGGTAATAGTATTAAGTTATCATCCTTAAAGCTGCAATAATCAATATTTTTATATTAACAATGGAAAATATGGAAGTTTAGACTACTCTGAGAAAATTTGAGATAAATGAAATGTTCGCTTTTCAGAGCTTACGTCCTGTTTCCAATAGGTGGCGCTATGTCATTGAGTTACTATTGGCATGTAAATATATTGAGGGAGTGTCTGTTACACATGCAGTGAAGACTGGAGCATTTGCAAGTTATAACAACTTCCTGTTTCTTGGCGAATCATCAATTTTCGACACAATGCCACAGACACTGCCTTCGATGAAAACTCACAGCTAGCAAAACTTTTCATCTTCAGTGCATTTAGTTTGCACAGCAAATCACTTTACAATCATATTACATAAATATATTGTATAATTTTCCCATTTTTTTGTTTTGGTTTAAGAAAAATAAAAACCAATGTCAGTTTTTTTGGTTTTTTGTTTATCAGTTCTGGTTTTAAAACTGAAAAAAAAACTTTTTTGAAAAGGAATAACGAGAAAAAACAATACACAGATTCTTAAGCACTGCATTTTAACTGTACATGAGCAGGAGTCCTCATGATATACTACTATTGTGACTGTTGTGAGCTCTAATAATCACAGATACAACTGGCTTAAATAAGTTTCCTTCAAAGCTTGGCTGAGATCACCCTTAGAACAGAGACGCCTAGCTAGGTAGCTAGCTATGTTAGTATAAAAGGTGTTGGCAGCTTCTCAAAGCCCCTTGCCCATAGCCTAACCATCACAGCGGTGTGTGCCTAAACCTAAGTCAGTGATTGTATGCATGTTGACTGGGGTTACTAGCTGCTAGCCCATCGGCCGTCAGGCCTCCTTTGTGTTGCTACTTTGTTAGATTGTTGTCATTATTAGAAATAAAAAATGTACTGTTGAATAAGGTTTTTCATATCTTAAGTATATTCCTATTACATCATAGTGAACAGTTTAATCTCCCGTGATTAAAAAACATTTTGCTATCTTGATTTGAAAGATTTACTTGGATCATTTTGAATAGGCAGATTTGCAGTAACCTTCTTTGACTGACAGAACCTCTTTTGCACATGGGCAGAATGGATCCGGTAGGCAGTATGGATTTGACACTGACAAAACCAAATCAAAGCTTCAAAACGTCCTTCCAGAAACCAATGAGTGACATCACAGACAGCAGGAGTCAAGGGAGACAAGAGATTCATGGGAAATGTGGCCTTAATCTTGAAAAATGAATTGTTGTTATAGACACGTAATGCTACTCGAAAAATGACATGTTTATATTATACCTATATTCAAGTATCAATATCAGTCTGATATATCTGCAGTACAATAAGGCATAATCATAACATCCCAACTTTCCACCATTGAAGATTCTCAGAAGAACAGTTTAGTTAGTTCTACTCACTGTCTGAGCTGCATATTGCGGTGTTGTTATTGCTGATGTGTAAACCCTGACCTTAGTTGATAGGAAGTGGGTCTGGATGCAAGGCATTATGGGATTCGTGAGGGCAGGAAGCGGAAGGTGTTCCCGGGTGGGGGAATAATAATAAAGAGTTCACATTCAGCTCGCAGTTTGTCTCACACATATATTCTTTTAAGAACACGACACATATGGAACACCTGCGAAATGAAGAGGAAGGTGTTTACTGTGACTCAAGCAGTCAAACATGCGGTGAACACAGGTTAGCAGATGGGAATGTTAATTGCAACAAAAGAAATAATACCCAGAGGATGCTTCTATTTATTGACAACCCTACTGTTACTGATGAGGGCCGGACCTGTGTGTGTGTGTGTGTGTGTGTGTGTGCGTGCGTGTGCGTGTGTGTGTGTGTGTGTGTGTGTGTGTGTGCGTGTCAGTGGATGTTCGCACTGAAAAGTGAGGAGTGTCTGGAGGAAAGAGGTGATGAGAGGGATTTAATGTTGAATGTGATCTTACCAAGACTTTGCTTTGCTGGTTTATAGGTCTCCCACCCCCAATCTAATATAGGAAATATTACAGATTGGACTTTCACATTATATCTGATAAAGTTAATTCTTCAGTAGATTCACATGTTAGGTAAAGAAATGCCCCACAGCTTTTAAATTGGATTATATATCAGTTTCATACATGTTAAAGAAACACCAACCTTTTCAAATGCACAGCACATAGTATTGGAGTCCAGCCTATTTGTGTGGATTCTTTTGAGACTCTTCTACTGTCCCGTTTCACAAAAAATCCATAAATGCCTTACTTGTAAAATGTCATGTGACTTGTGTCTGTACAACACAATTCACAAATATGCTTGTATCTGGAAATCTGGGTTCGTTTCTGTGCTGTAACATACAACTTGTATATCACCATTTGTAAGTTTACTGAGCATTTTTCAAAGAAAATTTGTTGTGAATCTCCACCTTTTCATGTAGATCCTTTTTAGACTGTGTCACAAACAAAATCACAAGTTTAGGGAACACCAAGCCTTTCCAGTAGATGGAAGTATTAAAACCTCTATGGATGCCCAAGCCAACTGCTGTTAAAAGGTGCGTTTGAGTTGACTGCAGCTGACTTGATAGTCAAAAGTAGGGCTGAACAATTCGGAGGAAAAATCTAATTGTGATTTTTCTGCCAGATATTGCAATTATGATTGGATTTGCATTTATTTTTATTTTTTACTGAAGTTTTGCTAAAGTTCAATATTTGCTGCCAGTCTATTTTTGACTGAAGACAAGAGAGCACATGAACCAGGCAGGAAGTCAGACCCAGAACGGCATAGAGATTCCGGTTGATTTTCAAAATAAAACCCTTTGCAGATTCCCGATCACACATCAACAATAAACACAGTTAAGAAAGACAAAAAAACAAACAATTTAACTACGTAACTACTTAACCATGGTAGAAGCACAAAAATCAAGGACAACTGAACAAATTATGAACAAGTCAGCAAAATCAGACAAAAAGCTCTTATTCATAGATCATTCCATGTGGATATGTAATGTTAGCCTGCCGAGTGCTGACAGAGAGCTCTTATCCGTAGTTGAAGCACACAAAATAACAAATTAACAAGACGTCACCAACGTAGGGCAGCTAAACTCTCCGCTGCTTAAACACTTCAGTGAGAGTTCACACCAGACAAAACGCGGCATTACCATGTTTTCCTTTCATTTGTTGTTGTAAAATATACACACCCCGTGCCCCCTCTGATTGGTGAGCGGGACCGTAACAGGAGGCGCATGGCGCTTGTGATTGGCGAGCAGATCTGTCACACAAGGATGACAACAGCATGAATCTGTAACTGCATGACTGTTTCAAATGGGTCAGATGCGCTGTATAATTAACCTACATTTTAATTGCTGTCTTCATGATTAGCTAATCGCGTTCTTTCAAATCGTAATTTCGATTTGTACAAGTTTAATCGTTCAGCCCTAGTCAACGTGAGCTGCCGGTAACTGCAGGGGTGCCGTTTAAAACACTGTAGTCAATACCACCGTGGCCTTTCTTTACTTTTGTAATGATTGTGTTTGGGGGTGAAGTACTTTTGGACTAGTGTGTTCCTAGGGTCTTGGGCTTGATGGATTTGGTGTGGCAGAGTCAGCCTAGTGGCAAATTTTCCAAGTGACCAACTGCAGTAGTGCAACAAAGTATATTCCACCAACACGTTCTCACTCCGAAGTTTTTACATATGGGCACTTGGGCCAGACCCCTTGGCGTCACATTTTAATGCTCTGGGTACCCCTTTAGTGTTGTTTTCCAACGCTGTATGTGAGATCAAGGCCAGCAGGCCTGTCTGAAACCAATAAGTCAGCATTGATGTTTTTTTAACTTACGTTCCGTTACATACATAAATCACATTACATATGCAAGCTACGTAACTAGGGCTTTAACGGTTCTGCAACCAAGACCGAAACCACAACACAAAAGTCCATGGTCTCATGTCGCAGATCTGAGAGTACTGTTACATCATTCAAAGAACGTTTCGTTCATTTGATCTAATCTTGTATATGACTCAGGAGGAACGAGTCGTCTGAAGGAGTAATTTGTTCATTTTCACGCATTTGTGAATAGTCTTGGACTCTTACGTTCACTCATCACATGGCAGCTGCATGGGGTCCATCAGCAGAGGAAACAGAATTGATAAGTTCCCGTCTCATAACTGTGGGTCTCTGGATTTGAGTTGTTCATTTGTCATGTGACAGCTCGGCCGCTGTGGAGCAGGAATGAGCCATGCTGTTGTTTCACAGCTCTTGACTGCTGAACAACCTGGCAGTGTCTGCAATGTGCTCATGTTTGTTTTTCTCTGTCTGCAGAATCTGGACTGCTGCGTTTATATTATGTTTTTATTTCCTTGTACCTCTCTCTGTGCTGAAATCCTTTTAAGAACTTGGAGGCTTTATCCAGATTATTATTAAATTTGTTAAATTGTATTAATGGGGTGTTTATTCATATACGGATGACGTGCTAGCAGACAGGGTTAACTCCCTTGGGTTGCTGTGTGTTACCGCCACCACTCCACTAGATGGCGCTGTTGCAAAAAAAACTACAGTCATAGAACTGAGGTCCCAGGATTGCAGGGGTGCTGCAGCCTCCGGTACTGCAGCTACATAATATTGCATCAGGCAGCCTTCCGTGTTGAGCTTTGCTGTTTTTTTACATCGCCCACTAGAGGGCTGCAGCACCGCAGTAACCAGCCTAGTATAAATGAATGAAATGAACAAAAAGTTTAGTTCAGTTTAATGAACAAGATTTGAGATTCGAGTCATTAAAAAGATTAGAACTTCCCATTACTACTAACAGAACCCCGACACACCGTTCCCTGGACCGTTCAGCTGTCATTAAGACAGTGCAAGCGTGGCGGCGGCAGTGGCCGGTGGGAGCGGTAGCGGTGTAGGCCTATATCATATTTGTATTGACTGAATGACCTTATTTTATTGTTTATTTGCTACTTGAATCTACTCCTCTTCTCCCAACACTAACACACACACCTAGCCTGTAACTCTGGTCTCTAACGGCAAAGACTTGCTTCGCCTCTTTCTCTCTCTCTCTCAATTCAATTCAATTCAAATTAGCTTTATTGCCATGAATGTGTAACAACAATATTGCCAAAGCATCATACATACAACATAAGAACAATCAACCCCATACATTTCATTAAACAAGTAATTAAAGCGTAAAGCAATCAAAGCGTATGTGTGTTTGTGTTTAAAAAAAAATAATGAAATATTAAAAATTAAAAGAAAATAAAAAAATAGTAAGCATGTGTGTGTGTGTGTGTTAAAAAAATTAAAATATATTAAATATAATAGAAATAAATAAAACAGTAAGCGTGTGTGTTTCTGAGTGTGTTAAAAAAATAAAAATATATAAAAATAAAATAAATAAATAAAACAGTAGCACATGTGTGTGTGTGTATTAATAAACAATTTTTTTTAAATAATTAATTGATTAAAAAATAATAAAAAAGAAAAGAAATCAAATCATTATTATCATCATTATCATTATCAAATGTAAAAACAAAACAATTACTAAAATATCAAATGATCAAAATAATAATAATTTGAAAATTTGTACAATTATTTATCAGTCTGAGTTTACACTAGTTGTCCTGGGGTTGTCCTCACTTCATGGCATGAGGAGACATATTTTGCAGCAATTATTTCACATTCGGGCATTTCTCCCAGTAAATAGGGGAGTTTCTGTGTGTCTGATATGAATTCGAATTCGGGGTATATTTGGGAAATGTTTGCAAAGTGTTTTTGTCTTAGTGTTTTATATTTGGGGCATGAGGTTAGAAAGTGCAGCTCTGTCTCTACCTTTCCCCTGTCACACTGGGAGTCTGTGGCGACCCTTTCTATGGCCAGGCTGTGTTCACTCAGTCTGTATGTTGACAACATTTTTCTTAGTTTGGGACATTTTATTGTGCTCAGGTAATTTGCCAGTTTGAATTCTCTTTTTAGGGTCAGATAACATTGTAATTTACTTTGTGTTTTGGTCGTTTCTTTCCAGTATTCAATATATTTGGCCCCCAGATTTCGCTACCATATAGAATTATTGGTTCTAGTACAAATTGGAAAATTTTAAGCCAGATTTCAATTGGAATATATATTTTAATGTTTCTTTTTATTGCATAAAAGCTCTCCTTGCTTTGTCCCTCAGATCTTTCATGGCCATGTTGAAGTTCCCTGTGTATGTAATGTTGAGGCCAAGGTAAGTGTAGTTTTTTGTGTGTTGTAATTTAGTGGTGTCTAAATAGAAATTGTGTGTAACCTGATTTCTGCATTGTTTCTGAAAGATCATTATCTTAGTCTTTGCTGTGTTTACTGTCAGGGCCCAGGTCTGACAGAATCTCTGCAGGAGATTAAGGTGCTGCTGCAAACCTTCTTTAGTAGGTGAAAGCATCGCTAAGTCCTCTGCATACAGCAGACCTCTGATCTCTGTGTAGTTCAGGATGAGGCCAGGTGCCGTGGAATGCACTAATTGGTTTGCTAATTCATTGATATATAGATTGAAGAGAATTGGACTGAGGTTGCATCCCTGCCTCACTCCCCCGGCCCTGGGAGAAGTACGCTGTTTGTTTGTTTCCAATTTTTATGGCACATTCACTTTTTGTATACATGTTCTTAATCAAATCATATGTTTTTCCTCCAATGCCACTTTCAAGTAGCCTATAGAAGAGGCCCTCGTGCCAGATGGAATCAAAGGCTTTTTGGAAGTCAACAAAACTCCCTGTATGTGTCTCTACTGACTTACTCCATCAGCAGTACGTTTCATAAAGTCGCCGTGTTTAATAAACTCCCGTGATTCTGTTTTCAAGTGCGCCGCATGTGGGTCGAAACCGAAACTAACGTTAGTGAGTGACATCTGCAGTGGTGAGTTCACTGTCGCTCTGTAATTTTAAATTTCTGCTGTGTCCGCTTAATGTAATATCAGATAACATAACATCTCTCTGTGTGTATGTTTCTCTGCAAAATGCTAGAGGGTTTCAAAATATACTTGGTGGCAGGTGCTAATACACCATACAAGTAAAGTATGTTGAAAACACTGTATTTAAAGTCAGTGTAAGCTGTAGGCCTATATTTTCCACCTGCATGTGTCACGTGACTATTTTGGTCCAGTAATGCTTAAGTGATCATGCCGGCAACTTCGACCGCATTAATTAGCACAAGATGGAATAGAATACTACTACTAATAATAATACTAATAATAATAATAATAATGATGATAATAGCAATGTCCCCCAGTCAGTTTTTCTTTCACCCAGATGTGTTGATATTGTCCCCATACAATTAACCTGCACACTCCCACAACATCTAAATCAATCAGCATGGCTCCATGCATCCAAAAGCTGCCTAATTGATGCACTAATCCAGTCACTAAGTACTGCAGTGCTGTGGAGTCTGCCCAAAGCAAACACAACCCACAAGTCATCAATGAGCTGCTTCTCAAACAAGAGAGTGAAGCAGGACTGACAGAACATCTATGAACTATAGATCAGGGAAGAGAAGTGCACACTCCTGAGCTGTAGACCTTTGGCCTGAAACAACACAGCTTTCTTATCTAATGAGCCTTCAGGAAATGAGGCTCTTACACATTTTTTAGTTTCTCCTACTTTTCTGCAATATGATTTCACAAGTGTGACTGCAAGGTACGCATTAAGTTTGTAAGATCACCTCACCCCACACATTTTTTTGTGAGTTGGGCGTTTAAGTAACCTGTTGTGCTGGTGTGGTGAGGAGGAAAGTATAATAAGACTTTATAATACGACTTTTTAAAACGAGTTTCTAAAGAGTCTACCTTTTACCACTTTTCCAAAAGCAGGACTGACTTCTAGTAATGTAAAAAGTTACATGATTATAAACAGGTAATATATGCATGAACAACTTTAACTATACCATTACACAGGTGATTCCTATGAAAATCTTAATCTCCACCACCTACCACAACATACAAGTAAAGGCTGACAAGTTTAATAGATTTGCTAAGCAAACAGGTGGGTCTTATGGAGAAAAAACAAAGGCAAAAACATCACGACTGAAAATAAAGCAGAGGTGACTGTGGTCATGGCTGAGTCATGTGTTTCGAACGGAGGCAGATCGCATCCTAATGACTGAGCTGAGTTGGACCCCTGCAGGTTAAATAAAACCTGGAAGAACCAAAATGAGCGAGATAGCCACAGTGAACTTAAGTTGGGGGAGGCTGGTTTTGAGGTGTTTTAGAGATTTCTGCTTCAATCCCAATCCAGCAGAGATGAATGGAATTCTGTTTGTGGTGCTGTTTAAGTGCAACCCCTTTTTTTCAGAAACCTCTATGGATGCCCAAGTTTGCCACTGACTGTTTTAAGAGTAACCCACAGCTGTCTGTCAATCTTGCTGTCAAGAGTTTTCACTGAAAATGTTTGTGTTAAACCTTGTATTCTTGTGTGAATTGATGTTGAACTCAGTGACCTCTAGACTATTACTGTTTGCTGGAACAGGTGAGGTGAAGTGCTGAACTGTATAAAGAAAAGATTGTCATTAAAGCTGCTACTCAAGGAGGATTCAAGTTTACCACAGGTCCTTTCAGCATGCAGCAGAAACAGCAGAGTTGGGGGGGGGGGGGGCATAGTTGAAGGAAGAAGGAGATAGGAATCGATCGTGGAGCGTGTTCCTCCCCACCAATACTGAGGTTAAAGGAGAAGCCTGCGTAGAAGAATGTCCTACTGAGTAATTACAAGATCACCTCTCTTAACACACACAACTGACCTGGCTTTCATGCCTACCTGTGTTAATAATTAGTGCTCATAATGAACAGAATCCATAGGTCTGCTGGGTTACGGTCCTCAACAACCTTGCTCCAAGCAACAACGGCCAAGGAACAGCATGAGGCTGCGGCTTCTGTTGTTAAGAGTTGTGCTACGCTACTGCCCCCCTGTGGACACACTGGACAGAGACAACCTTCAGTACAAATTCAGTTCAGTTCAAATGGTTTCATTTGACTGTTTTAGGAGACAAACGATGATGATGGTAAATTGACCTTCTCATGGGTGTTTTCACGTGTCTTGGTCTCGGCCAGCCATCACCTCTTAGTTGGCATTTGAACATGAATGGCATCTGAAATATCATAGTACCCCCACATTATATCCACAAATCACAATAAATGGCAATGGAACTAAACAGCAACAAGCAAAACAAATATTATGACTTCCTTCTCTGTTATTACCTATGGTGTATACCTGTATGTACATAAATAACTGTATATATTATATGTTTGTCTATTTTGTTGCAAAGTGAAAGCAACTTAATCAACAAAATACACCCACAAAAAAAGCACAGAACAGCCAATCTCAACCCAGAGCCCTCACCCTGAATGGGAAACAACAGGTCTTGAATAAAAAAATAAACAATGAAAAACACAAAAAGGTGGTTATTTGACAAAGTAGTCATTAATAGCTGCTATTCTATCGTCTGCGAGATGAGAGGAGGTGGACTCTGTTTTACATCGATGATGCTTGGTGCTCAAACGCAGTCAAGATGGACTCAGTTTTGCAAATGTCAGCATGTTTATTGTGAAGATGAAACTTTTCATATTATCATCTTGTTGCTGCTGTTTACATTCACCCCAAATTCAGAAAAACGCACTGCGGAATGTTCTTGGTGTATACCTGTATGTACATAAATAACTGTATATATTATTTGTTACCATATTTAATGTACAATTAATTATATGTTATGTGTGTGTGTAGCATGAAGGGACTACAAATTTCATATCATTATGCAGCCTTGTGCTGTATGACGACAAATAAACAACCTTGTACCTTCCCATAACCAACAGTCAGCAGCTGCAGGTACCCAGCTGATACACAAATAATAAGTAAAAAAATAAGTAATATAACACCAAACACCAGTTACTATTGATGGGAGTCACTTAAATGTAAGATTTTTTAGTTTAACCCAGCTCAGCCAGACATCAACCCTTTCAGACTGGATGAATGAACTTTTAAAGTCCATCTCCTGACTTCCCAGTACTTCCACCGGGTGGCTCACCCCACTGCTAACAATATGTAACATCATGTGACCCACGCCTCCCTGACAGAAAATAGTCCATAATGATGTAATAACTGCTTTAAACCTCAGCAACTTTGCATTAAGTCTTTTATTCAAATGTTGCAATTAATAGTAATAGTTTTCCCATATAGTTTTCTAAGTCATTCTGATTGGGTTACATTTGAGTGATCTGATATTTCGCTAGGACATTTTTGAATGACAGCCAACGGGACTGATGATAAGTATAGACAAAATCTGGTACAAGCACATCTGTCCTCATCTTGTTGTGGAAAGTTGCCGAACATGTTCAAATAGACAGAAAGACGAAGTAATGGAGCGGATCATAGGGCAGTATAAGCTGCACTGTAATTTGTTCCCTGTTCCATCATAACTCAGTTTGTACTGACTCAGGAGTGAACAAACATCAACCTTTCCCCACAGCACAGTGTGCAGAGCGTCTCCAACCACAGGAAATCAAAAAACAGAGAAAATGTGGTCTTGACTTTTAAAATACTTGATACAGATAGATACCGCACCAGATTTCATTTTCACAAATCCCACCATTGTCAGCATTTAATTACTAACTCATTCAGGGCCCAGTTTTAACTATTGCAGATGAAAAATCTGCGTTGATGTTGTGTAGATGTGAATTAGTATGTTTCAAACTGTTTCAGCAGGCTTACTTTGAAGGAACACAGATCCCGAGAGCCAAAACTAGAGCCATCAGCTATCATATTAGCTGTGTTGCATCTAGTCTTATAAGTATTCACTTGTTGGTAAACTGCTCCGCTACTACTGGTTTGCAGAATGTTTTGAGGCACAAGTGGTTGGCACAAAAATAGTGCATTCCCTTGAACGTATTGTCCAGTCCGAAGAGAGCAGGTAGCCACTGTCATCAAGCTGCAAGCACCATCTCACCAGAGATGAAATCTGATGTGCCACATTCTGGTCTGATTGAGAATTTATCCAAAGCAGTTTTCTTCTTTATACTGGCCAGAGTAACATTTCACCTTGTTTGGCTACTCACAATGAAAGACCACCAACTAATAAGGTATATCAAACATGTCAATAATGATACAAATGTCCAGATACAGATGCAATGTAGTAAAAAAAAAAAAAAAAAAGTGATTTAAACTAATAATAATAATAATGATCAAGATATCTTTCTGGAAACCTGCTATTTGATGAACAGCAGCAAGTAAAAGGTTATGCAGATTAGAAATAGTAAAACATTGCACTGCTTTATGCTCTGTCATTATTCAAAAGACCCACTGCATCATACATCTAGACAACCAATAAGACATCAACACTGGAGGTCTCTTGAGGTTGGAGCTTCTGGATTGAGATTCAGTCTCTCATGGGAAACTGGTTAACCTCTCACTCACTTCCCACAGCTTCCTTGCCAGGGCATCATCTCGTCCCTTGGCTCCCACTTCTTGCAGTGCACAGTTAGAGAAGTAGCGTCCGCTAAAAGGCTCGATGCCCTCTTGCAGGGCACAGTACAGGGTAGTCTGGGACCCCCCCTCAGGGTCTAGGAAGAAGAGCTTGGCAAAGGGCATCATGAGGAGCTGCTGCCACAAGCTCACACTGCGACACAGTTCTGTGTAGATGACTCCTGGAAGAAATGATCCCAACACGTGTGAAGTCTAGCTGAAGTGCTCCATGTTTACTGTGAAACACAGCCTGGCTTACAGGTAGTCTGTACTTTCATCTGCAAGTCCTGCACTCAGATACGGTTCTGAGAGAATATAATCCAGTGGCAGCCATAGTGGATCTAACAACAAGTGCCAACAACTACTGCTGGAGCTTCAAGATTGCAACGGATTGAAAATCCTCCGTGAGAAAGAATAATATGTAACACTGTGCTTACAGCTTACATTAACCACAGACCTTACTCCAAACCACTGTGAGAAATAAATGCACTGATATCTGCAGGAGCCTATGACTAGATATTAGGGCTAATAGCTAACCCTAACACTACAATGAGATTTGCATTAAAGAGCTGTTGGTGCTACAGTGAAGAACTGGTACTTGGTGATAATGCCAGATGTTCAGTTGTGTCCCACTTGAATACTACACGCTTAACAACAATTCTAAATGTGTTTTTTGTTTGTATTATGTTGATTTTGTTGTGGGGCATTAATATCACAAATACACAGTGTATAGTGAAAAAAAATCAGGAACATCACAGAGACAGTTTAGGAAGCAAAGTATAGCCCCTTTCCAATCCGCATCAATGTCTGTCTGGCCTGTCTGAAACAGATCCCTGGTTACTTTTATGTAAAAGTCCTGACAGCAATCTTACTAGGTCGACCTGTAACACGGCCAAGATTTTCAACACGGCTGAATTGTAGTGAAGTGAAAAGTAAAGACAGCATGTTAAATACGCAGAGGAATAACCACACACACACACACACACACACACACACACGTTTAAAATATAAAGGGTGGGATTAATGTAAAAAACATCATTGTATTCCTGTTTAAGAGCGGAGTGTATGGTACAGCTGTAGTGAGGAAATGAAAACATGTGGCACACTTTGTAAGATGGACAAATACAAAAATATATGCTCACAGTGACATGCTGGCATTAGTATGGTAGGGACACTGTAAGGTTTTTTAAGCTGAAGCTTATCTGTTCACTCTCAGACCGTATAAAATAGGCAGTAGAATAAAATTAAATGTTCTACAAAAAAAATATTAAATAAACTAAATTGATGAGTGATATAAGGGGGTAGGCATCCCTCCTGCTTCTGATGGTCAGTAGTTACGGCTTTAACAGAAGTTCAGTGATGCAGTCTGTGAGAACAGAAAACACCGCTCTTCCTTTCCAACTCAGCAGTGACGCTGCTTCCTCTCATGCAACAGCTACCAATATCACACAGGCACTGGGTCTCTTTCCTTATGTGTCATGTCATGTTTCAATACAGCCGTAATGGCAAATTTACATAACAGAGACCTACGTCTGAATGACAGAAGGCCTGGAGGCTAGACTTTGTGCTGCTGTTGAACTGCATTGGGTTATAAGAAGGATTTGAGAAGAGTGTTTCTATTATTTTGTCTGCCCCATTTCTAGCAATGATGGTAGGCTAAATAAGGTCCAGTTTATATAATATATCTGGACTATAAGCCTTATGGTCACAACTTAGATTAGTTGATCTACTAACTTTCCAGCTTGGTCTTGACCATCAAAAAGGGTAATGGGACATCACACATAATTCCTATATAAAATGTGCAGTGAGCACTGACCTGGGTGGAGGCAGTAGCAGGTGACGCTGGTGCCCTCCAGCCTGTTGGCCAGCTCCCTGGTGAAGAGCACATTACACAGCTTGCTGTTGCAGTAGGCTTGAAAGTTGTGCCAGGCAGACTGACCAGACACTAGATCCTTCTTGGAAGCCAGCAGAGAGAAATCGATGTTGCCAAATCGGTGCAGAAGTGCAGCCACAGTGACCACTCTACTGGGACCGCACTGCTGCAGTCGCTCCAGGAGAAGGTTGGTAAGCAGGAAGTGGCCCAGGTGGTTTACCCCAAACACCATGCCGAAACCATCCTCAGTATGTCCTGGACCCATAAGACCTGAAACACAAACTGGATCAGTCCCTTTGTGTATTACAGAACTGTGGTGGTGAAGTCAGATGTAACTGATTAGAGTTTCCTTTAACTGAACTTTTTCATATTCTTTTTAGGTCAAAAAAAACAAAAACTCAACAAATAATTTATCATGGAAATTCCACCATATTTTAATATCCTGACCTGCATTGTTGATGAGGATGTCCAGTCTAGGCTCAGTCTTCAGGAAGGTTTCAGCAAAGCTGTGAACAGACTTGAAACTCGCCAGATCCAACTGCATGACCACCACCTGATTGTTCCCGCTCTCCTGAAGGACATGCATGCAGAGTAAGTCTGGCTGTTATACGCATTGAAAATCCACTGTAAAAATATGGAAAGTAATGTTTCCTGTGTGGTCTCGTCAGTGTAGAAAAAAATGCAGTCTGCTGAAGGCTCAGGTCATTTCACAGTTACTGTGGTCAGTGATTAGAAAAACATCTGCACATTCTGATCACCACAACAGCTTACTTCCACATTATTACACATGTGCTGTGGTTCTGGTATGTTTTTTCACTTTCTGTGAAATTTATGGGAACACTACACTCAGTTGCCATTTTTTTTTTTGTTTTTATTTGGTACACCAAGCTAAAAAGGATGGTAATAATCTTGAGTTTTGTTGAAAATGTTTTAGGGGGTTGTTGATTCAACTGTGGAGGCTGCAGTTTATAGTGCTCTTCAACTGCATTGGGTTATAATGAGGTATGTCTATTTTGCACCATTTATATCAATGAGAGTAGGCTAAATAAAGTCCAGATGTTTTAGTATATGTGGACTATATGATTTATAGTCACAGTTTTAGGTGATCTACAAACATCTGATTTGGAACTCTCAGTGCTCTTCATGGATTACAGTACAACAAAGTGTGTCTCCTTTGTGATAGCCTCTGTAACTATCAGAGTACTTACTCTGCGGATGTCAAAAGCAGCAGCCTCAGCTTTCTCCTTGTTGCGGCAGGCCAGGATCAGCCTGGCTCCTCTCTTTGCCAGAAGTAGAGCTGTGGCCTTGCCAATGCCGGTATTGCTTCCTATGAAGATTCACATTCAAACTCAACAAACAGCTGGCAACAAGGAGATGTGCTGAACTCAAGGTTTAATTTAATAATACACACTTAAAGGGACAGTAAGTGATTCTGCAGGAGTGTTGATATTTAAACTCAAATGCCAAACAAATACACCCCTCACTCAGTGCTCCCTCAGAAGCTCCGCCACCCAAATTTCAAATCTCTGAGGTTTCTCCAGATTTGACATGCCTTTGCCCTTACCTGGTCAAAGAACTTTCTTCTCTGACGCTTTCCTCTTTGGCTGTTTCTCTGCCATATCTCCTTCTTGTGTCTTGCCTGGAGTGCAGCACGTTACAATGTGCTGGTGTATAGAACTCTCTCTCGCTGCCACCCTCCCCCCATCACTCCTGTGCACAAGTTCTAACACCACCCATTGCTGATTGGCAGGTACAATGTTGTGTGGCAAGCTTGTTGTGTGGCAACCACTTTCTCTGTGTTCCACAGAGCCAGGGCTGTGTTTTTTTTTAAGAGCACAAACTAAATGGAGGGCTGGCAAACAGTGAGGAAATATTTGCTGAGTTTAACAAAAAGTAAAGTGGATTACAATCACTTACTATCCCTTTAAAAACATCTCTAGGCTTTAGAATATCGAAATATATAAAGAGATTAAAACTCAGCAAACCTGTATAGGCCTACTTTTTTTCAGATATGCTGCATTAAATATAGATGTTTCTGTACAAAAAGCCTAGATAGACTAAAATATTTTTGCTGACAGGATAATGAATTCCTTTTGGTGCAGTTTAGTCTGAGCCACTCTTGGCTTTTGTTTTTAAACTTAATAGTTGATGTTTATATGATATGTTACATTTCATATGAGTTCAATGTAATGTGATTGGAGTGATTAAATTCATTAAATTAGCTTAATACTTTTATTACATTATATCAGGAGGAAAGGTCATCATACATCTTTCTATTGCACATTGCTATATTTCTGTTCTTCTCCTCTCCTCTCTTCTTTCCACACTAATGTTTTGATCACACAGTTTAACTGGAAAACTTTCTACTGTCCAGTGACAAACGTTACTGGTGCTTCATTCTGTTTTTAACTATATTAGTTAAAATGTGTGTTCATTGGAGGTCTGAACAACAAAAGCCCCACACAACTTTCTTCATTCATTAGTAAGATTTTTTTTTCTTTTACTTCTCCCATCAACTTTTATAATGGAGACAATTAAAGTCAAAGAGAGTGAGAGAGTCTGTCAGCAAGAAACACGTTTTACATCATTTATCGTCATTTCTGTTCAGTCACATGTGAAGCTGCTCATTCCTGTGTTTAGTCCAAATAGACGACAATTAACATAGTAATAAACAAGTTAGGAGTCGGATACGTTTCTAATGAAGCAAGCAAAGGAAATTAAAGCCTGTACGTTCAGCCATCTCACCTACTGCATCTGACAAAAGCAGTCGGGGCTCGGGAGTAAAATAAGCTGATTAAAGTATGAATGGGAAAAAAAGTCGGTGGACTGATATGATGGAAGGCTGTGATCGATCAGTGATGAGTGATGTGACTAACAAACAAAATTTATGTAGTAGTGTTAAAGGATATCAGAAGAGGAAATAAACGGAAAGCCTAAAACTGAGCGTCGACTTTGACATGAGTTACATCATTTAAATTTCTCTTTTAGCCTAATGAATCCAAGGACACCATGATCATATTCTGGGTTATTTATTAACACATTCAATCAGAATCAATAAATGTAAATGCAGATAATATCAGCATTGTGCCAGTAGAAATGATCCTACGCCTCTGAGCAGGACATACAGTAACCTATAATTATTCTTGTGCCGGTGTTTGTTAAACAGGTAACAGAGAATCCTGCTGCTCTGCACTGATAACTGTGAGACTTTATGAACACCAACACAGTGCACATGTGTGCACATGTGTGCAGACACAAACTCCATCAAGAGTCTCAGCTAGTAGAGCCGACTGACAGCTGTGATCAGGGCTGAGTTCAGCACAGACAAAACGTAGCAAAACGGTTTTTTCAACGGAAACGGTGGTTCCCTGAACACCCTGCTGTGTATGCAAGCGCACTGAATCTTTCTAACACTGTTGTGTTTACAAACTTGTTGCAGCTGATTGGGTAACACCGGAGACACGCCTACCAAACGGGAGAACACATACCTCTAAGCCCGTTGCAGAACGTTGCGCAACGTTCCAAGGAAACATGTTCGATCAGAAAATGTTGCAAACCGGTGCAAAACGTTTTGAGATTGAACTCGCCCCAGCTGCGCCGTCATCAGAAACGGACGTCGCTAGACGTGACACATCAGAGGAAAGAACATCTCATGTCTCTAAAAACATATTTCCTCGTTCCTTCCCTCCTTGCTTGGTTTCCTTGCGTCTCTCCATGCATCCCCGGTGGGCGGGACTAAGACGCAAGGAAAAGACGCAAGTGAGGGAAACGTGGATGCGATTAAGAGGCTTGACGTTACTCCCTTGGGCTGCACGTTAGCAGGAGCTGACAGGAGACTCGTTACCTGTAACGATGACCGTCTTCCCCTTCAGAGTTACAGAGCTCGAGCAGCTCGCTCCTCTGAACACACTGTAGTACACTATCACGTACAGGAAAAACGCTCCTGCCACGAAGCAAAGCAACGCCGACATCTCTGCTCTGAACGAGCAACAGCTGGCTGCTGCTGCTGCTGCTTCTTCGACGAGGTTTTAGGGCAGTTTGCATCCTTAAAGTTGCATTACTGCCTCCTTCTGTCCGCCTCTTTTAAAGGCATGTAATTAGTCTAGTTGCTTTCCTAAAACCAAACAATTTCCTTCCAAACACGCTGTCTCCACCCTCTAATAAACTTTTTAAACCTCTACCCGCCCTGTTCTGTTACAGTGCTGCTGTGGCCTGCCTGAACAGGACTCCTACCGAAGCATAATGATGATTTTATCTGGGTGGCGGGCAGTGGGGGACAGCAATTAGAATATTTACTCAAGAACTGTACTTAATTATAAATATGAAGTGGGCCTACTTGCCTATTGTATTTTCTTTTCATGCCACTTTCTACTTCTGCTCCACAACATCTCAGAGGGAGAGATCAGACTTTATACTTTTCCACATGTATCTGGCAGCTTTAGTTACTACTTAATTGACAAAGTAAGATTTTTACACACAAAACATATGAAGACTTAATAAAATACGTTTTATTTTATACAACAGTTTATACAAGTACAGCTGACCCGATTATTAGATTTACAGTGAAATGAACTGGCAACTATGGTTTAAGACATTTTTCATGTAAAAACGTTTCATGGTTCCCCCTTCACAAATGTGAAGATTTGTTGCTTTTCCTTTTAATTATTTTAATTTATACTAATTTTGAGCTTTATACTGTATACTTATACTGTACTGGTGTGAAATCTGGATGCTGGACTTTCTTGCTGCGAGGCGACAGTGCTAACCGCTGAGCTTCTCTATGTGCAGTGATGTTCTACAAAAACATCTTTATTATTATTCTCCCACCAGTTTTTTGTAACCTTACGCTTTCCACATTTGTCAATGTAGAAACATCATTCCAAGATTAAATTGAAATATTCAGCTCAATTAGGACATTATTGCTTCTATTTAAGTAGATACTAGATCATTTTGATAACTTTCAAACTTTACAAAATATTCCAGGTTTTCCAGGATTTGTTTTGCATGCAAATGAATGGATGGGATGTTTAAAATGTCTTTCGACCACTAAAAGCGCTTTACATTACATGTCACATTAACCCATGTCATAGTCAGCGGGGCCTTCCCTGTGTCTCCCTCATGTTCTGTGTTGTTTTACCCACCCTCATGTTGCTTGTCTGTCTGTGCTCCTGCGCTCAGGTTTTCCACACACCTGCATCTCATCTCAGTCAACTGCTTGATGCAGCTCATCAGTTGAAAGAAGCTAATCATACTCACACACACACACAGATGTCACAGCCATTAGGAGCAGTTTGGGTTTCAGGATCTTGCCAAAAAAACATTTCGACATGCACACTGGAGGAGCCGGGATCAAACTGCCAATTGTCTGATTAGTGGGCGACCTGCTCTACCTCTAAAGTCCTTTTCAGGGAGCTCAAAGATGCTTCAGTGTTTTCCACCATGGACTTGGCCTACTACCAGAGGTGGGACCAAGTCATCATTTTACAAGTCACAAGTCTTAGCACTGAAGTCCCAAGTCCAGACCGATCATGACAGGCAAGTCCGACTCAAAGTCGAGTCTTAAAGTCTTTGAGTTTAAATCATAAAAAGTTATAATGCGCTCTTAAGTTTTTTAGTTAAAAAAATGTATTGAATGAAGCATTAGCCTGTACAGAAAGAAGGCAGAGGCGCAGTTTCACATAACAAATGCTCTATAATGTCATGAATTAAATTAAGTGTTGGGCTGCTAATTATTTTGGCCAATATTGAGATCACAATAAGAGGATAACTCATTCGCTTAGGAAACATTAATCTATTGAACTTTTAAAATGTAACTTCTTTTTTAAAAACTACTATATATGCATTACTCCAAAATCCCAAATAGCCCATGAAATAAGAAACAATAATCCTAAATTATTAACTTTAAGCAGCATCTAGAGTGCAAGAGGACGACAGCAGCCACTGAGGAGGCTCTGTGTGTGGCTGTGTGTGTGTGTGTGTGTACAGGGAGGGGAGCAGGGCAGGTAATAGGTGAACTACTCGAGTTGTACTCTACTATACCCGTTTGTCCTTTAGCCTTATAGTGTAAAATGCCATAGAATTAATGTTGAATAGGAAGTTATAGCAGTTATGATCCCCAGACATGTCGAGCTGAATTAAACATCTGAGGGAGTTTGGGCTTTTAAGGAGGGATGAAAGTCTCAGCTGTAAAGGAAAGGGGTGCGCTGGATTTATAAAACCAAACAAGTGTCATTGTAAAACGGCACCCGGCACTATTATGATTAACTTGTTTTTATAATTGATGGAACAGGGGTGTAGGTTTTAGTGATGGCAAGTTCAACTCTTTTGACAGACTCGAATCTTCAAATCTCGTTATCTCAATAAAATGAACTAATCTTTTTTTGAGTCATTTCGTTCATTTGAACTAGGCTGTTATTGTGGCGCTGCAGCCCTCTAGTGAGCGATTAAAAAACAGCGCTGTTCTCAAACACGGAAGGCTGCCTGGCTTGCTTTAATTGACAAAGTATAATGCACAAATTCACCTCTTGATTACTGTATATCATCATTATATACACCCCCCTGGGCCCACAACCAAATTCAAACCATGTAAAAACCACAGAAATATGTTGTCTATATGCAATCACCACTACTCAGACTAAATATATTGAAGTAATAAGCTTGATACACTATATGAATAAACACACTCTTATTAAAATTCAACCAATTTAATAATAATCTGGATCAAGCCACCAAGTTCTTAAAGAACTCCAGCAAAGAGAGAGGAACAAAGAAATAAAAACACTATATAAACGCAGCAGTTTGGCAGGTCTGGACGCAGAGTGGACCACATCAGGTCCGGATTCTGCAGACAGAGAAACACACATGAGCACATCGCTCTCAAACACTGCAGGTTGTTCACAACAGCACGGCTTTGTTGGTAAATAAAAAGGAAAAGTTAAGTTGCGTTCTCGGGCGGACCGGATCAGCTGTTAGCAGTTTACAGGGCTAAACGCTACGTGGCTGTGTTTTAATGTTTTAATGACCAGGTCTGTTTGTTTTGGAGAGGAGACGACCTCTGTGGTAATTCAGCTCCAGGTAGAACCCTGTCAGGGTTCTGAAGTGGAGCGGACCCACAACAACTCGTCAGCTGTTAGCTGTAATGTTAAACACTAGCAGGACTAAAGTTGCAGTGCGGCTGTGTTAAAACTATAACTTAGCACAACATCACTGCACTGTAATAACGTTATGCTTTATTAAATGTAACATAATTAACAAAATAGCTATATAATGTCAGTCCAGTGACTGTTACCTGACAGCCGACCTGCCTCTCACTCTCCGGCGCTGGAAGTCACTCAGCCTGCCTGAACGAAAGACTGAGGAGAACCCATGTGAGCGCTGAACGAGTCGTTCATTCCTGCTCCACAGTAGGAGCTGTCACGTGACAAATGAACAACTCAAACAGACCCACAGTTGAGAGTCGTGAACTAATCAATTCTGTTTCCTGTGCTGACGGAGCCCATGCAGCTGCCGTGTGACGAGTGAACGTAAGAGTCCAAGATCCTTCACGCATGCGTGAAAATGAACGAATTACTCACTGAGACAACCCGTTCCTCCCGAGTCATACACACGATTAGGTCTAATGAACGAAACGTTCTTTGAACGACACAACACTAGTAGGTTTAGACAGTGCAGCTGCACTGGAGCCCGTACTGTACTGGGGGCCTGTGGCTGGACCGAGTTACGAGCTGGACTTTGTCAGTTACGTGGTAAAAAATGCATCAGATCTCATCAATCAACAGTAGACACCTAGCTCGTACAGTGAAGTATAAAAAAAATAAATTCCACAGAATGAATTTAGTCTTATTTACTTTGGTATCCGTGTCACATAGCCCTCATATGCAGAGGTGATTGCTGGGTAATGTGTATATGGCTGCCCAATCTTAAGTTTCTGAAGTTTTGATCATGTGACAAGACAACAAGACTCCAGAAACCGGGTAAAACATTAAATCTGACAAGTAGATTAGCAGAGTTCACGTGCAAGCTAGAAGCCATGCTATTCAAACATAAAAGTAGTTTCAAGAAGAGACAGGAGAGAAAAGAACAGGAGGACAGGGCCACAAAGCGCCCAAATAAGATTGTTTTGGATAACAGAAGACATTGTCAAAGATTTTGCTCAATGCAAGGCTTGTCGGATGCCATTCAGATAGGTGAGTAACTTTCCAAGTGCCTTTTCAGTGGATTTGGTGTGGCTGCTGTGCCGCTGTTTAAAAGACTTATTATTTCGGGTTCAGGTTGCCGCTGGGCACCTGTTGGTATGGATGAGTGTGTGGGTATTAAACTGTGTGTGCGCCGTGGCTGGTCTGTTTTCAGGACATGATGTTCTTGCCATGATCAGGAGGTCATTGTGCTGAAATTGCCCGTAAAAGTCTGCATCATTTCAGCACCACAGTGGACACCTCCTGCTCAGCTGTTTGTAGTGATGTTTCCGGATTTTGACAATGACAGCACTGGCCATGCTCCTTCTTCTTGGTTCAGTTCTTTATACTTTATACTGATACTCTTATCAGTTATTTTTCATTTCTAAATACTCGCCTTTAATAAAATTAGATAACTGTCGGATTTAATATGTAAATCTGGAAAGAAATCAATTCAAGGAGCTTGAAATTAGGTATTTACTGCATCTTATCTTATCAGTTGTTAAACCGTGCAAAACAGGAAACAAGGCACACAAATTTGCCAATATAGGATTCCCTTCTAGACATGAATGCGGGGTGTGTGTGTGTGTGTGTGTGTGTGTGTGTGTGTGTGTGTGTGTGTGTGTGTGTGTGTGTGTGTGAGCGAGTGCTTCGTAACTGTGTAGCCCAAGGGCCATCATAACAGCCTGCGCAGGGCCCGTCATTTCTACCTTACACTACTGTGGTGGAAGCAGTGTGCAAACTATAGGCCTAACATAGCTGGGGCTGAATGTGAAAATATCAGGCATTGTTTGTCATTATTATTACTATTATTACTATTATTACTATATATAGCCATTTTGCTACAATTAGGCTTCACGCAACAGCTGCGGCAGTCTCTCTACACCAGGGGTCGGCAAATAAGTCTTGGGCCAAATTTTTTTTCAATCCATTATATGGCGGGCCAGAACATAGTCAAATTATTTAAAATCCTTGTATACTCATGTGCATGTTTAGCTCAGTAGGTACTGTGCGGGACTCCCGTTAGGAAGATTCGAAGATCAATTCCAATTAAAGCTGCCTTGGGCGGCCCTCACATGTGTAGCGCATTGTGGTGTGAGGCGGCCGAGTCGCAGATTCTGGAGCTCTGCCAGTGGGGCTTTGAATTTCCAACGCACTTCGGGCGCTGAACAACGTTCAGTGTGATGTTAACCTTCACTTCCTGTGTCTCCTTTATGACGCTACATAGCACTTCGCACTACGACTATAAATGAACATGTAGATGTGTTCGGCCAGTTATCAAGCACGTAAAGTTTGGTCCAGATGTGAGCATGTACATTGAAGTTGAAACAACTTCCTCTTTCATGGCGAATCATTGATTTTGGACGCCACGCCACGGGCACGCTGTTTAACCGGGCCGCTTAACCGGTCGACTGGTAAAACCATTTGTACAACTTTTAATCGTCAAAGGCTTTAGAGTAGACAGGGAAAATCTGACGTCGGTCGGACTAATTCCCGAGGAGGAGTTTGTTAAAGTGTGTAAAAAATCCAAAAATAACCATAAAATTCACATTGGCCGACTTCCTGTTGTGTTTAGGACACCGCTCCAAGAGGCTTTTTTGTCCATCTGGACCACAAAAATTTCATACATGTGGGTAAAACGTGCCGCGGGGGCTGCTTCGTTGAAGATCACTTTCTGTTGCCAGTAGGTGGCGCTATGACTATGGGTGAATGTTGTCTTGTACATGTGTTTAGGGCAGAACTCTCAGAACTCTCTCTAAACGTGTAAAATCTGGTACAGATGTGAGCATCTACAGTCAAGTTACAACTTCCTGCGTCATGGCAAAGAGGTTAAATTTGCCGCCAAGCCACCGCCACACCGTTAACTGCAAAGACACCAGTTTTACAACATACCTTCATAAATCCGTTATGGGTTTTCTGGGACAGTTTTGAAGTTGATATGTCCAACCTGCTAGGAGTAGTACATTACAGCATAAAACGTGTCATTTCCTGTTGCCAGCAGGTTGCGCTGTGACGTTGAGTGAATATTGGCTTGTGGATGTGTTCAGGCCAGGACTTTTATAGTACATTCCAAATTTGGTACAGATGTGAGCATGTAGACTGAAGTTACAATAACTTCCTGTTTTATGATGAATCATCGATTTTGGACACCACGCCACGGCCACGCCATTCCACGAAAACTCATCGTTTTTACAACTTTTAATCATCAATGGCTTTAGACCTCACAGCACAAATCTGAAGTTGGTCAGACGTAATCCCTAGGAGGAGTTCGTTAAAGTACAGAGTGTGTAAATCATCCAAAACTTACCATAAAATTCAAAATGGCTGACTTCCTGTCAGTGTTGGGCAGTAGCGTCGCTACAAGTAGCGTCGTTATTAGTTTAACTACATTTCTCAGTAGCTTGGTGGTAGCGTCGCTATTTTCTGAATCAAATAGCTTTTCAGTAACAAAGCTCTTTTATTGACCAACACACACGTTACATTTTCCCAAGCCTTTCTGAAGGATCAGTGAGTGACGGTGACATCACGTACTGATACTTGGGCTGATGCCTGCGACTTTGCTGCAGGGGAATAAATACATGTGCGTTTGAGTTTACTTTGTGATGGTTATTGTAACACCTCTTGTGAGAAGGATCAGGGTCCAGCCTGGACAGCTCTTCCTCTAGTGAGGAGGAAACTTTGATATGTAGTGGCAGAAACTTGTTTCCATGAGAGGAGCTCTCTCTCTCTCTCTCTCTCTCTCTAAGTTACAAACAACAATGGTTCTCCATTTGTTGCATGAGGAAATACATCACTAAGTAGGAGAGTTTCTGTGTGTCTGATTTAGCTCTCTCTCGCACACGCATACTGTTTGGAGCAGGTTTTTAGTCTTTCTTCTATTGCTAGAATGAAGTTAGTTCAATATAAACTAGGCCTATACTGTGCGTTGTGGTGGCAGCACGGCTGACGGTGTGTGTCCTGTTTATTTCTCCTTTTTTCTTGTGATTCTGTTTTGCCCTTGTGTTTTGGCCTGCCTGTCTGTGTCTCCTCTGCTCCTCTTGCTTGTGTTCTCCCTCTCTCTCTCTCTGCTCCTGAGCCCAGCTGACCATCCACACCTGCACATCGTCAACCACCTCCTCTGTCTGCCACACCTGCCAGCAATCAACTCCATCCCGGCCAGTATTTCAAGCCCGGTTGTCCACACAATCTCTGCTTGGTCGTCGTTGCTCCTGATCTGGTGCCACTGCTTGACTCAAGCCTTTTGAGCTTGCCACATCTCTGTTCCCCTTTTTCAGTTTATCCTGTCTGTCTGTCTGTCTGCCTTTTCCCAGGTACACTCACCTCAGTCAAGTCATCTGGGCTTGCCTACCTGCTCTCTCCTCTTGGGCATCTTCCATGCCCAAGAGGGCAAATTTCAAGGACCGCCTTTTTCCACCTACGTAATATTGCGAAAATCAGGAACATCCTGTCAAAAAATGATGCAGAAAAACTAGTCCATGCATTTGTTACTTCTAGGCTGGATTACTGCAATTCCTTATTATCAGGCTGCTCGAAAAAGTCCGTTAAGACTCTTCAGCTGATCCAGAATGCTGCAGCACGTGTTCTGACAGGAACCAGGAAAAGAGATCACATTTCTCCTGTTTTAGCTTCTCTGCATTGGCTTCCAGTAAAATCCAGAATAGAATTTAAAATCATTCTTCTTACCTACAAAGCTCTTAATGGTCAGGCACCATCTTATCTTAAAGAGCTCATAGTACCTTACTACCCCACCAGAGCACTGCGCTCCCAGAATGCAGGGTTACTTGTGGTTCCTAGAGTCTCCAAAAGTAGACTTGGAGCCAGAGCATTCAGCTATCAAGCTCCTCTCCTGTGGAACCAGGTTCCAGTTTGGGTTCAGGAGGCAGACACCATCTCCACATTTATGAGTAGGCTTAAGACTTTCCTCTTTGATAAAGCTTATAGTTAGGGCTGGCTCAGGTGAGTCCTGAACCATCCCTTAGTTATGCTGCTATAGGCCTAGACTGCCGGGTGATTTCCTATGATGCACTAAGCTCCTCTCTCCTCTACTTTCTCTCCCTCTGTATGCAACCTCATCCCATTATTGCATGTTACTAACACAACTTCTCCCCTTTCTGGTAGTCTTGTGCTTTCTCGTCCCTCTCCTCTCTCCTCCTATCACTTCCTGCAGGTTTTCTGGCTCTGGAGCTGTGGAGTCTGGATCTGTGGTTGCGGGTCACCTGCTGCCCCCGTGTTCCTGTTCGGCACCATCTGCTACAACAACTATTGTTACTAGTCCTATTGTTATTATTGTTATTAAATCATTAACATTACGACTGTTATCATTAACACTACTATAAATATCTGTACCATTTTTCATTTAGTCTATAGCAACATCACCTTTACTGTCTGTACCTCTGTGTGTATATTGTCTAGGCTGCCTCCTCTCTCTCTCTCTCTCTCTCTCTCTCACCCCAACCGGTCGAGGAAGATGGCCGCCCACCCTGAGCCATGGTTCTGCTCGAGGTTTCTGCCTCTTAAAAGGAAGTTTTTCCTTGCCTCTGTCGCCTAGTGCTTGCTCTTGGTGGGAACTGTTGGGCTTCTGTAAATAGCATCATAGAGTACGGTCTAGAACTGCTCTTTTATGAAAAGCGCTGTGAGATAACTGTTGTTGTGATTTGGCGCTATATAAATAAAATTGAATTGAATTGAATAAGTATGAAATAGAATTAAAACAGGTGTTTAGCACTATGTGCAGTATACTACAGTATGTGACAGTGTGATGAATAAAAAGAAATGAGTGCAAATAACGTTGAGAGATGTAATGGATTTAAATCCTAATCCAAAAGCTTGCAGTATTGGGACACATAAACCATAATATTGCACATTTAACAAGTATTGATAAACAATCCAAGTTCCAGTTTCTCAGACTGACACTCCGAGGGAGAAGTTAGACTTTCTACCATAAAATAATAGCTGGAGGAGAGCGGCACCAGTGTTGAGTGTCAGGGCGAGCTGGCAACATAACTTAGCTTCTATGGCGTAACATTAGTTAGTGCAAGAGGTGAAGAGACCTTGCTGAGACATTGTCGCACTTGCGTGAAGTTTTTGGCTGTGTTCGCAAAGCTGTCAACTTGCTAGTTTTGGAAGTAATGTAATCATAACAAATGCACGTGTACAGCTGTCCTTATTTACAACAGCAGTAAGTTACTCTACATCGAAAAAAAAATAACAAATGTTACATATTGTTGCTTTAAGTTTCTTTTAGATACTTTGTACACAGCTCACCAGTCCCACGTTTTTAGCAAGACTGTTTTTGTTCCCAAGTCAAAGTTGTGTTAAACATTTCTTTTGGTTAGATTGAACTACATGTTCAACCAATCGAAGAATTGCTTCAAAGTTTCATACATAATAGCCTTCGTAGAGAAACACATCTTTGAAATAGAAGACCAGTATGTGTAAAACATCTACGAAATGTTTCTACACTTATTAGTCAAATAAATTCTCAGTAAAAAGTACTTTTCCATAAAGTTTTGATCAATACTGATCGATACTCATCATTTATTGTATCCCAGAAAATATATGCATGTGTATTGTAGCGTGCAAGAACAAAGCTTAGATATGTCACTGATTGTTAATAATAGACATATTGTACTGTATATACCATGATTGAATTTTATGTATAGAATCCCAAATCAGGAAAGAAGTTATCGGAGGGCACATTTCATAGACTGTACTCTTTAGAGTACATGCAATCTATGGACTATTATTCATACAAATCTTAAACCATCTGAGGAGGTGCTATAAAAAGTCTGTATGTGATGTTACATGTTCAATTACTTCTGTTGCCCCCTCCCCCGCCAAAAATGACAGTTAAGTAAAATGACACTACACGAGCAAACATGATTCTTTCCATCATATCTTTTTCATGTTGTAAATGTAGTTTGGGTTTTGTGACAAGATCAACTTGTAATCCAGGTCACCATTCACTGATAATACTGGTCACCACTCTTTCTATTTACCAACATAAGATGTCAAATAGTTATTTAACTATCTGCATTCATTGATTTTGTTCCAGCTGTAATTTTCCAGCATTCGTCTTCAGGTTACCCGACCTTTTAGAGAAATATGACATTAATCACAAGCCTTTCCAAAACACTTCAGTACTCAATTATAACCTTTACTAGTATTGTAACTTGAGGCAGAACGTGGCAAATCACAATACAATCTGGAGTGGCCCCACAAAAGCCTGAAAATAAACAAAACACACAGATTCATTGAATTTGTTCTTAGAAAATCTTTCTGTATTTACAGGTTTGAACAGACAAGCAGGTACAGACAAAGAGTGCTTATATACAGAGCAGCACAAGATGTTAAAATGAGTGCTAAAACAATACGGTATTTACAGATGGACTACAGCGGAAAGTACAGACTAAGAACAGGCTTCTTATCACAAATAATCTGGTACTCTACACAGTATCACAAATTCCATGAACTGTACAGTTAAAAACCAAAAAATGGTGAATCTACATGAAATCCAATGTTTCTCCAATTGAGAGGCACTGAATTATATATATTTACATTATATATACATATAGTGTATAAGCATGTATGTTTTCATACATATATAGCTACCTGTGGTGCAAAAGCAGCAAAAGAAATTAGAATGTATGGAATTCAGTACTACAAAATAAAAGCTTTGTGCTAAATGGGCTGACTGACAAAATAATGTTACACCATACATACTGGCAAAAGAAAAATTGAGCGTAGGTAAATAATGTTCGCTCAGAGTCCTAATGGTCTGAAGTCAAGAGAAGGTTACTGTCAGTCATTCAAAAACAAAAGAGATTGTCAATAATACTTCAAGTTCATGCAAAGATATAAATCATTAAAAATTAAAAAATAAACTTTTCCCTGTTGACCAACCAGCTGTGCAGCTTTCCCTTCATTGTGACTTGGAAGGTGCAAAACAAAAAAGAAGGGAGGGCGGGACATCCTGTGCGGGTTATGGAACAGAGTTGGCGTGCAATATGGGCACTTGGTGGGGAGGGACAGTCTCAGTATCAGCCTCGTCCTGGCTGGACGGGCTGCTCACTGTGGCAGTGTTGGGTGGTGGTGGCGTGAAGGTGGTGGTGGGGTTGGTGCTGGTAGTGGTGCTGGTGCAACTGGCAGCAGGCGTGGTGATCTGCTCCTCTTTGGGCTGCTTACTGGCAAACTCAGTGATGCTGAAGACAAACTGGAGGCAGCCCAGTTTGATGTAGCTGCCGTGGTGGAGCAGGGCCGTGCCCTCCCAGCCTGCCCCACTGCCTCCGATCAGGCTGGAGCTGCTCGCCTTACAGCTGCACAACAGCTCAGAGCCGCCCTGAGGCTGGCTGCTCATCACGCCACCAGTCGGCAACAAACCCACCACAGAGTTGGGGCCTTCGTCATCCTCACGCTTCTTACTGCGACCTGCACAGAGAACACCAGGAGCCATTTGGAGACCATACAGGCTGAGAATGCTACCACTACAATTAAGAAAGGAAGGAGGAAATGAAAGCAGTAAAGGATGCACTCAAAAGTCAATAGGATGGTGGCATCAAGTGGTAATACAGTTGTGATGCCAATGCAGAAGTCCGAGGCTGCGTTCAGACTGCAGGCTAAAGAGACCCAAATCTGATCTGATTTTTTTGTTCATGTGGCTCAGATCTTTTTTTACCTTTCCAGTTCAGAAAACAAAAGTTTTAGCCAGGGCGATTTGATACACATACAACTTATCCTGTAAAATAATGGTAACTATTTTCTAGGGCTGGCCAGAATGTCATTTTGAGCTTCAGCGCTTCCGATAGTAATTAACAGCGAAAAATTGAAGCTTCGCTCTTCGCTTAGCTGAGAGAGAGAGCGCTCCGTTTATTTATTCTCATAGCTAGGCTTACTAAGTTATTAGCAGGCTAGCAGGCCTAAGTAACCTAAGTGCAGGACTAAGAAAGGGAGGAGTAAGATGAAAGAGGAATATTTATTGCTATATATTGTGTAAAAGGATCGGACATTGAGCAGGTGAAAAGCGAGACAGAGTGAAAACAGATGCATGCCGAAGGGTTGGTGGCTGCTGTACAGAGCAGGGGGAACCATAGCAGAGAGTCCAGAGTGAGAGACTCTGATCTGAGCAGGTCCAGAGCAGAATCCGGGGATAGTTTAGCCGGGTGGGGGTCCAAGCAGAGGACGCACGGGATGAGCGGTGTTTCCTGGTAGCGGAACTAAATTATTATGCAAAATTCACTTATAAACTTTTATTATAGCGACTAAATGCTCTTCTTCTACAATCAGCCTAATATAATTATTTAAATGCGTTCATTATGTTGCTGTTTGTTTCCAGCCAACAGTTTAGCTACTGATTCATTTTAAAATGTAGAAAAGTTTTGATCTGTAATGAAATAAAGTAATAAAAACAGCATAGCTGCCACACTACTGCTGTCATCAGGCAGTTTAAAGTGCTCTCACACAGCTGAAGGCTTCGTTTTGTTTTCCCTTTGATGTGAACTGGAGCGTTACGTTCACTGCTGTCCGTGGAGGTCAGGCGCACACACAAAAAAAAAATTAAAAAAAAAATTTGATAATCGAATCTCAAAATTGGAAATCGAATGTGTACCCAACGTTCAACTATTCGAATATTCGGGTCCAGCCCTAGTATTTTCAAACTTTAGCTGCTAAGATATCTATCATAGCTCTGTCATTTTTTTACTGTGTTTGGGCCTTTAAGCTGTACTTAAAATAATGGGAGGCTACAAGATCTGACCATATAAAGCCATTAGAACACTTAGGCTTTCCCTGGCTTTACTATGGGCATGCATTACATTTACATTAATTCATTTAGCTGACGCTTTCATCCAAAGCGACTTACATATACATGTCAGAGGTCGCACTCTGGAGCAACTAGAGGTTAAGTGTCTTGCTCAGGGACACAATGGTGGATAGGTCACAGTGGCTATTGCTAGTGAGATAAAGGCAAAGCAGGATAAATGTCCATGCCCCACTGCCCCGTCCGGTACCACCAGCACATACCCACTTCACGGGAAATCAATAACTAGTCCTTACTTCGCCAATGCATCACAGTACATCATATGTGCACAGAGAGTGTATCTGATATTCACCATGAGGGAATCAAACTGAAATACAACCAACACCTACTGCTGTGAGTAGCATAGACAAAGGTTACACACTGTAACGGTCCATACACAGCTGACGCACCCCAAATAACAATCACTAAACACTGATGACCTCCAAACTGCACATACAATGAATACTTGTTTAAGCGCAACTTAAGTGTGTCTGAATGAGATGTACTCACGGATAATGCCTTGGACTTTGGCCACCAGGCCGCTGGGTGGAGACGGCGAGGCTTTCTCAGAGAAGTCACACGAGTAGAGGACGTTGTCCACGGTGGTGCCATGCTCGCTGTAGTTGAGCAGCTCATAATGCTTGGTATTCTAAAAAGGACATAAACCATTTACGCCATGTCCAACGACAACAACAGTGTCTCAGTGTTTAACAGGCAGAGGTGGAGAATTGTGACACAGTAAATAAAATCCAGTTTAAAATCCCATACCTCGTCATAGAAAATACAGGCGTGCTTCCCCGATATGTAATTGCAATGACCATAGTTTGTAAGGCACACGTCCATGTCAGCACCTTTATAGAAAACATTAGAAAAAGAGTGAGTTGTAGTTTTATTGTAAAGCTCAATACTGCTAAGATAATGCTGCACCACTATAGATGTCAAATACACATTTTAGTCCCGTTGGTCTAAATGCCATTTCCAACTGTTCCAAAGAAAGAGGGAAAACAACAGTACAATTTATCACCTGTCACCAAAATTCTAATTAATTAATTGTTTGATACTAATGCCTGTACAATACACAAGTTTAAATCCAGATACCAGAACAATACTTTTTTGATACCCTACTTTGAGAAATACGAAGACATTTTTAAAAGGAAGCCAGTTGTTACATGTCGTCTAAACCAGTGGTTCTCAACCTGGGGGTCAATACCCCCGAAGGTCACAAGCTCTCTCTGAGGATTCACAAAATCATCTTTTTTCTCTATTACCTCTATAAGCCTCTGAAACTGAAACCTAAAACAGAAGTGTAAAATGTGCAAGCGGTCACGAGGACACACTGCTTAACTTCCAAAGAGTCACAAGCCAAAAAGGTTGGAAACCTCTGGTTTGAAGAGAAGAGACTCCAAGGACTTTGTCTAGATAAAATAGTCTTTAATACCAGCACCAGGGGTAGAAAACACATCAGAGACACTACTTACATCTCTATCACTCTGCAGAAGCACATACAACAACACAATACGATGCACAAGACGCAGTTGGCTGATATAGTCAGCATGTCTTACCAGATCCTATGTATAACGTCCTATAGCACATGCTGACAGCTCCTCCTTTTCCTGTCAGAGGGTAGAAGACAGCTCGGGCCTGCACTTTCTTCTGACCTGGTAGGAAGACGATCAGGATTTAAAGTATAGAAATATTTTCAGGAAAAAAAACTCAAGATCAAACAAGGAAATTCCATTCAAATTCATTTTCAGAGTAAAAAATAACACTCTGATCTGCAGGAAATGAGATGTGATGTGAAACAGACTGAATAGCTGTGTGACGGAGGCACGTGTCTTACTGTCAGGGTGGGGTGATGGGGTTTTGGGGGCAGCACTGGTGACTGGGGGAGGCGGAGTGCTGGGCTTTTTCGGGGGGAAGAGCTGCTGGATCCTCTGCCAGGCCAGGGTCTTGATCATCTCTGCATCCAGTTTGTCCAGTTCAATCCCTACACACACACACAGTGTGTAAGGATTGTGCTGGACACACCACCACAGTGGCTCAGTATTGTCACATCTCAGCACTGAGTGAGCAGACTTACCTCCATCTTCATCCTTTCCATCTTTCATGCAGCTGGACAGGTTAGCGATGGACGAGAGCGTGCTGGGTAGCAGTGAGTCCACCAGTTCAGGACCAGCCTTTATGTCTGTAGAGTGGGAACATGCAGAGACAACATGAGGTGAAAGAACTGAGGTTGATCTGGAGTACCGCTCGTGGACATCTGACTCAATGGGGACTACTGATTCATTCATGTATGTACAATCGCCTGTTTTAAACTATATAACATTGGTTTGTCATACACTTATTTTGCTGTGAAACAGCTGGAAAGTCAACTACTGGAAGAATGTAATGTTAATAATCTTTTTCACAATCGTTGATGCTTTTGGAAAATTTAAGCCTGGCCTTTTATTGCTGGATCCTTTTAGCTGCAGCTAAACAAAGGAACGCCTGCACTTCAGCAGCTGACCACGGTGTGGTTTTGTGGGCAGCCATTTTAGAAAATGTTCGTCAAGGAAGTAAGAAAAATTTTGGTTGCAGTTGACGAAAGCTTGGCTATTTAAAAATGGAGGGTTTCTGCAGGATGTCCTGTGTTGGGCAAGTGACTATTCTCTCTCACCAACCAGACTGCGGTGACACCAAAGTACCAGGTACTGTTTACAAATTTCGCCAATGTTTAACAAAAAAGTAAGATTTCCAAGGGAGTCATGCCAAGCCGTGCCGTACCATGCGGTGGAAATGAGGCATTAGTGACTTGGAAAAATGTGGCGACACACACACATTCTATGTAACCAGAAAAAAAGATTATTTGCTTCTGCCAAATGTCTCAAATAATTAAAAATGAATCAAATAAGCTATTTATTCAAAGACCAGGAACAAGGTGAAAGATCGGCATACCTAAGGTAAATCTGTTCTTGAGATATTCAGTGGAAGGAGCAGCATAGTTCTCCTGTCTAAAATGACCCTCCTGCAGTTTTCCCAGATATCATTTGACTCTACTTCTCTTGTTTTGGAGACACAGGTGGAGCAGGCCTAGTGTTAATAGATTTCTGGGAAGGATGGAATAATTCTTCCCAACAGCTGCTTTGCAATTATTCAAAACATCCATCAAATATGGATTCTAAAGAGCTAACTTTTGATGTCTTTTACATTTTACTGACTAAATAATGAATCAAATAATATGTTTATCAATAAAATAAATTAACTCACTGGTTGCAGCCCTTTATGTTAATGCTATATTACACAGTTCTTTTTACAATCCCTCGAAAACCTCAAATGAACCTGGGAAGCAATCAGTGGTGAGTGGCATGTGTACCTGGAGTAGGTGATGATGAACCCAGCTTGGTTGGGCAGTGCTCCTGCTTGCCTTTAGGTGGTGTGTCTGAGTGGGCACTGCTGGTGAGGGAGTGGGGGGGTTTTTCATTGCTGCTCATACGCTCCCCCTGGAACTCTGTCTGGCTCCTGTGGTTCTGCTGGCCGCCGTGGGGCCATATCATCAGGGCACTGGGGCAGTTTTTCTGAGCACAGGCCTCTGTAGTGCTCTCTGGCTCCCTTTTAACGGTTTCTGTTCCTATGTGGTTCACCAGCCCAGAGGAAGGAGCTGAGTCTGAGGGTACCGTACAGGGCTTCAGTCTGTGCTGCAGCTCAGCCTGCCTGCAGGAGTCCGAGGCATTGTTACAGTCTACAGGTCCGTTGGCTTTGGGAGGCTGACGCTCCTCTGCCAGAGGTCCGTTGGGTTTCCTACAGTTCTGACATGGTGTCATGCTGCATTTACAAACACCCAGCTCTGTTAGGGGGGCCCTTGAAAAAGAGGCTCCCTGTGGGTCATCAGGTGTACTGCAGGGTTTTAAGCAGGGGTCAGGGGAAGAAGTCCTTTCTAAAGAGGGCTGAGTTTTCATGTCATCTGATGTTACACGTGATTTAGTACTGGCTTTCTGCTCAGAAACCCACTCTGCTGATGAGGTTACTGATGACAGGGTGGATGCTGCCGAGCCAGCCTTCTGCTTGATGGACAGGTGTCGCATGATGTTGCACTGGAGGGCGATGACATCCTGAAGCCACTATTCAACACAGCAGAACCATGTATTACAACTTAAGAAGCAACCATCAATTCTTTTTAGTACCCTGTCCTAGCTGATGAAGACATTTGCCTCTAAGGAATAAATATCATGACTTCTCTTTTGCTGCAATATTTTGAAAGAACTTTAAGATCTGACTCCCACCACCTCCTGTTCACTCCCTGGTATCTCGCTGCCATCGCTGTGTGAGTGTGTCTGAATGAGCAGCAAAAACCTTGTAAAGCGCTTTGGATAGCTATTTAAATCAAGCTGTTTATGTGTCAATCTGTAATTTAGTTAGGCCAGCAATAAATCTTTGAAAAAGTTAGGAATGACTTTTCTTCTGCCTACCTCCTGCTGCTCAGCCTCTGTGGTGAGGTGCTTCGAGGGCTGATGGTCGGGAACACCGCTACAAACCAGCTCCAATTGGCGTACCCCTACAGGAAGCAGCATGGGGGGAGGATTCTGGTACTGGGACTTGATGGCATCGGGCACCTGAGTCCAAACAGCGATTGTTAGAAATAACTTGAATCACTTTAACTTGAATTTTCCCAACATCTTCTGAAGCCTCTGAATGAACAGGATATCTAACATATGGCTTGTTTTTACTTTTCATGTCAATGGAGGTATTTCAGTTTGTTGAGCCATGACACCCCCCATCTTCTTGGTTGGCAAGAGGAAACCAAAACACGATTAGTTAATTAATAATCAACAAGAATCAATTGTAAAAGATAAGAATCTCAGTCATTACACAAATTGTTTTCCCCACCCCTATCTGTGCACCACTGGCCTGTCTTAGCAATTCAAAGCTGATCACGTAAAAACTATTTATGACAGCCCTTAACAAACCCAAGAGAGAATACAACATGCTACCATTAGACTGTCTACACCCCCACACCGACGCAGCCCGTGTACCTTGATGGTCTTCTTGTTGTGCTGGTGGATGGTGCGCCGGATGGGTGCATTCTGCCGATGGACTCTACGCAGGAAGTCCAACTTGACAGCGTGCTGGGACATCCTGTCCTGGAACTGGTCAAAGAGCTGACAACGGCTGGACAGGCTCAGACTCCTCTGATTCAGCTGGACATCAGACAAACATTTAACACAGAAAACAAATCATTCTGCTGCACCATTATGGCTGAGACAAACTTAAAAAAATCATGGGAAGAAAAAAGCTAGTTTTACTTTGAGCCAAGGCCATGACTCTTACCACTAGGTGCTCAACGTGGTTTGGACACATCCATTTGCCAGCAGGTAAAGCGGTGAGTGGAGGGTCCAGACAGTCCATGTGGAACAAAAGGGGACAATAGTCACACTGGATCAGTGGAGCCAACCTGCAACTCCTGTGAGGGGACACAGTAGGAACTCAGTACAAGGTGTGAAACGTTTTCAGATCTGTGTACATTTCTGAATATACTGTAATCTGGTAGTACTAACCGGCTGCATGAAAAGCAGACTTTGACTGGTAGAGGGACCAGACCATTGGAATCCAGTTCATGCTGAGGCCTCCTGAATGGCTTTCCTAGTAGCTCCTCTTTTCTTCTCCGTTTACTGCTGCCTACAAATCCAAACGAGATGGAAACATTTGAGAAAAAAAACAAAAGGTTTTATGCTCTTAAAAATAAAAAAACAAAAAGTATGCCAGACTCACAGGACAACTTGGCAGCTCTTGAACTATTGGAGTCATTAATAATTTGGGACATAAAATAGGTTACCAGGCCACAGAAGTTTGAAATTTCACCTGTTCAACAAAACTGAATATTTACTACGATGTTTGAGATACCTGAACATGTTTTAAATATCTAACTCAGTTACAGATGAGATTAAACAGGATATCTCCATATGTCATCTATATTCGGTTTCTATCCATAGCAGTATATAGAAATACACCAAAAAACAACACGGACTATGGTCTTTGTGAAAAGCCAACCTTCACCCAACCATGAAGTATGTTACATATTTTTCTTCACCTTTACAATTGAATACTAGTTGAAATACAGGCTCATTTCACAATGAAAGTTTAGGAAATCATAATGGCTTACTGACCTGGCAGTGCAGTGGTGCAGGTGAGTTCACTGGGTAGCTGGAACTGCGTAGGGTTTCTCTCCATAGCAGCTGCTATAAGGAGCTGAAAGGGTCTTTTGAGGAGGCGTGGTGTCGGAACAGATAATGTAGCACCCTCCAGCTCTGCGCCCTGAACTTCATCCTCGGGCTCTGCTGCTTCCTCCTCCCCATCGTTCTGCTCCTCTGAGGGTGTTGGGGTGGATGAAGTGTTGGAGGTGGGCGTCCCAGGCCTGCTGCTTGGCCGGCTGCTGGTCCTGCGATCCAGTAGCCGCACCTGAGCCACTCGTAGTCCGGGCCCTGCCGCTCCGGCCCCTGGAGGCAGGCCGTCGAGCCGCAGGGGGCCAGCATTGAGCTCCAGCTCCACGGCCGGGGACGCAGAGCGCTTAGACGAGGATCTCTCCAGTAGGCCGTTGGTCTGTTCTGACTTCTGCTCTCGCTTCTGACGACAGCGAACGACCAGAAAACAGATTTCAGTCCACATAGCATACAAACAACAGCTTAACTATAACACTAGTGGAGGACTGGGTGTGTAATAGAGAGGGCTTGCTGCTCACCTTTTTTCGAACATTGCAGCGGTGACACATCCATTCCCCTGGGGGAAGCATTTCTTCACTTAGAGGTGGGTTGCTATGATAAGAAGATAAAACACAATCCTCTGTGACCAGGTTGGTAATTACTTCAGGCAAATGAATAAACATCATTTAACTTCCATCTATGCAGTCACACAATTATGCTTCAATTGTGTTTTCTAACTTCATGTGAGAAAGAAAATGCTGATTAAAAACTTTATCATGGTTTTACATACAAGACAAATTACATTAATTTTCTTATTGGTTAAAACCACATTCCCCACCTAGTTATCCAAGACTCCAGTGTTGCTGAAAGCATATAATGATTTTTATTAGATTCAATTACACAACTACAGCATAAACCCTGTCACCACAGTAGTAACCCCCTCTGCCTCCATCCAGTGGACTGATATTTGTATTACAATAAAGAAAGGCCTGACAATGATGTGTAATCTCAATTTTCAAATTTGATTACAGCTGAAACATGAATTATCCATGAGAAAAGATTGAAAATATTCCAATTAACTATACACAACAATAATAATAATACATTCTTAATTTAAATGACCATAGAAATTTTCACCATTATTTAAAGGAAAACATGCTCAGACGACAAATGATTTTTTTAAATAAATAAAATGCTGTCATAGTAAAAACGCCCATGTGCCAAGTGACTGATAAAAAAAGGGGGGGGGGGCAATAACATGATGGATTTATAACGGGCGGGACACACCTAAAGCCAGGACTATAATCTACAGCCTAAAGTCTCCCATTCACAAGCACAGATGATATTAAAGGATAACTTTAATATAAGACACACTAATGCATCACGTCAGTGTACCAAGATGAAGCCATTCACAGGCCTGACCATATATGGATAAAACGTTTGTGTTTGGTCGTTTCCAAGTGACAGTCTGAACGCAACTTTTCCAAACGCTTAAGTTAAAATAATCATGCAAGCAGATGTTCAACCGAGAGCCATGCAAAGCGGCACCGGAGAAACGCTACAATGGGACGACCTTCGGAACATGTTCACAACAAACACCGTCATGCCGCCACTCCATCTCAGCAAATGACAAAACATTTCTTCCATGTTGTTTATGAACGGCTTTTTGTCCTCAAAGCTGAATTTTAAAGGTTGGTAAGATGGCGGTGGAATAGAAAAAGAGAGCAGTGAGGTCGCCATATTGTAAACAGAGGCAGCCTCGACTCCATTTTTAGCAGCAGCGGCTCCAGTGGCTGCAGCCGCGACAGGAGGGGAGGACCGACTGCAAGCTAATTCTAGCCACTTTCACACAAGGCTACACTGACACTTCTTTTTAGCCCCTGTACATCTTATTAACATACCATTTAAGCGACAGCAATTAATTAAATGACGCTCTCTGTAAACGCTCTTAATTATACGACCAGCCGTATCTCACAGCACATAGGCCTATTCTCCAAAATGAGAGAAAACATCACGGTTAGCTACTTTTAAGTTACTCGACACCGACATATATCAAATTAGCTGTTCCATTTGCTCACCAAACTGTATTCAATAACCCTCACGTTTAAAACGTCTTCAGAAAAATACGTATTGATGTTTGCTTGTGATGAGGAATATCAACTTCACACAAGGCTCACTACCGCCCACCTCAGTTCAGTTGTATTAAGCGTGAATATGATGGGATCCACCGATGCTTGCAGTGGAATTTTAACTGAATTAACGGTGGCTTTGTGAAATAGCAACATTAAGGACTGCTAAAATATCTTTATTCCCATCACCGGGGTTCGTTCAACGCTATCAGGGGCAGAATTTAATTCACATAGACCTACTTCCAGTAAAATATCACATGCTTATCTGTGCAGCACCAAGACCAGCAAAAATAACTTCATCGGGGGAACAACCCTCACCGAAGTTAGCATTCAGCATCTAATTTACGCAGCTAACGCAGACTCAAAAGTAGCAGTCCCTTGTCTGTTCTACACTTAGTATGCACTGAACATTACTTGCCCATGTGTCTTAAAGTAACTAACTTACCAGCACTGGAGATGGAAGGCTGCAGGACAGTGGTCACAGCAGAGCAGGTCTCCCCCCTCCCGGCAGCTATCGCAGGTGTCGTGGTTGGTGGCCCTGCCGCTCCTCCGGACGTCTCTCACCAACTTCCGACTCCTCTTCTCCACCTCCTCGGACTTCGGGGGCGCCAGCAGTGTTTGGATTTGCTATAAAATATTTTGAGCTGTTTAATATGAGGCCCTGGCTGATATTTAGTTGACAGATTTGGAAAATATACAGCTTTGAGCCCGCTATGCCATTCAATGCTAAGCTTGGGGAGAGCGGTAACGTTAACTTGTGGCCTCCATTATCAACCCAAACTATTAGTTAAGTTAGCTAACCGAGAGATCCTTGACAACGGGCTTTGGTGGTCTGAAGATGACGGCAATTAATCCAATTGAAAATAAAATAAAAGCATTAGCAATAAGGGAATATTTCACGTAATGAAGGCCTAAGAGCAGAGCAACCTCACCTCCATTAAGCCCCCAGAGGTATCCAAATCGTACACAATCGTCGGGGTCTCCATTTTGTCCCACATTCATCCAGGAGCAGACTCCGCACAAGGAATTTGCGATACAAATGCCTTCTGGGTCCACAGCTATGAGAGCAAATCCTGCAATAAAGTTCTTTTTCCAAATGTTTTAGACAGAGGATGGCTGGCCAAGCGATGCTAGCTATCGTTAGCTGTTTAAAGGAGCTAACTACGAAGGCAAGACGTCAACCACTCAAGGTTGTGAAGCTAGCGGGCTCAGTAGCATGTGTTGTGGGTCCAAAAAACACAACAAAAATAAACGATAACCGTGTAATTAAAGCACTGGCTTCTTAGCACCACTTTTTATATGCTGCGCCAAGCCTACGTAAAGTATTTTATATCAATAGACTGTTGCTGTTATATACAAAATCCATTTGCGGCCTAGCTGGCCAGCCATGATTCTTGTTTCTGCTCCTGCAAAAAGGAGCCTTGTAAATCTGCAAACCCCTCCGCTCCCATTGTCAACAGAAGATGTAGCCAAAAAATACAGAAGGAAGTTCGGCGTGGCGCGGTCCCATGCACAGCTTCCGATAGCGTTCGGAATGTATAATCCTCAAAGCAGGTATGTGGCAACGCAAATTTGGTTGATGTTATTGTTGTGAAAAAGGCTGTGCATCTACACTGGCTGCTAGCAACATCCTCTACCAGTTGGCGCAACCGCGAACCGCCGTACGCGCATGCGCATTGGAACGGATATAGATAACGAGGATACATACCATGTAACAAGAAGCGTGTACATTCTATCCGGCTACTACAAATGTACTATAATTATTATACTAATATATAAACCCGTCACTATCCCTGTCACAGTCTACTTCTGCTACTAGCCATTACTGCTTTCTCCATACTGCTGCTACTGAGAGCAAAATGAACGGCTGCTTGTATCCATAGCCCTATTCCTAACGAACGGTACTGATAAATCTTTAAAAGTCCGCTGTTAGCTTTACAATTAAATTACTACCCATGTTCCCTGTAGCTCGCACTTCTACTAGTGTTGCTAGTCCTAAAATGACCATTTTCACTGTTGCATTAGCACAGCTACTTATGTCAGTAGTAGGCTTACTGTTTTTACAACTGCTAGCACTACTACTACTGTGTCTGTATAAAAAAACAATATTGCTAATAATAATAGGGCAAGTATTAGTACTACAAATCATTCCACAACTATTAGTACTATTATTACTTCTGTTAGTACTATTGTTATTAATTGGTTGTTATGCCTACAACTCTGTATATTGTTCTTTGTTGTTTATTGTTGTTCCTGGTATGTTTCACTTTGTGGTCCTTACTTTGTACTTAATATTTTAATGTTCTTTTTTGTACAGCACATTGGTCAGCTTAGGCTAGACCTGACTACAGCTACTGCTACCACCATAACTACTGCCACCACCACCATTTCTAGCAGTACAGATTCTGTCTCCTGAGTCTGTTATCGACATACTAAAAAACATATGCAAATGGGAGATAGATTGTTGGGCACAAGTTATTGAGCATAGGGATTTACTTGCAACTTGCAAAACAGCTCTGAATTGTGTGCATGAGGGTATGACTGTAAGGTTATCTATTCTTTGTAATAAAAGAAAGGAAAACAAAGAGGACTGACACCACCGCATAACCAAATGGGTGCATGTGGGGGAAAGAGTAGCTGGAAACATGGAGCCTAGGTTTTTCCAGATGGCATTGATCAGGGTGATGTGAACCAGTAACAACACTGCAGAACCAATAGCAACAGGGGCCATCCCAAGATCTTACCACCTTGTAACAGGTCTGTTGTATATATTATACATACATTTTTCAGAAATTGGGACAAAGTCTAACAAAACATCTGTCAGATGATAAATAATAACGTGGCATTCATCATTTTCAGTCTTCCCGCTAATCAGAAAACAAACATCCAATTCTTGGTGGGCCGCAAAACTATTCCAGATAATGGAGACCATAGGGAAAAGAAAAAATGTTATGCCTGGCTGTTTCAAATGGTCCCTACCATAGGTCCCTACTCATGGATGATGGGTAATTTGTAGCCCTTGCCAGCAGAGGGAGGCAGTGATCTGTTCTGTTAGAGTAGTTGGTCAAATGGCTTCCCACCATTTCATTTTATAGTTTTATGATCATCTCCAGAAAGTTTGCTTCAGTAAATGTGTATGTAGAAACCTAAAAATGGACATAGTCAGATATTCTTATGTTGGCTTTAATTGATTTTTATCCAAAACTATCAGTGTGATTAGCCTTCACAGACCTATGTCCCGCACATGAGCCCCACACAGCAGGTCAGAACTTACTACATGTATGATTCCAGTGAATATACATTGCTGAACTGATTAATGAAGGATTATCATAAATGTATTGGTTAAATAGGTACAGATGTACTTGCTTACTATGTAAAGGTGGATTCTTATAGTGTGTAGCTACACAACATGTGGTGCTTTTGTTTTTTCCTGGTTCTCCATTTTTAGAGACAAAGCCTCCCTATGAGCTGTAGGTGAAACTCTCTCGATCACTATTGGCTAGGTGCGCTATATGTTCTCTATGTGCCCGTAAAATAAACATGAAATTAAATTAAATCTGGAATTGCCCAATTCATTCTTAAATTATGTGTAAAAAGCTATTTTGAGGTCACAATGACCTTTTGAGTCAAAAGTGTCACCTATTCAGTGTCTGACCACATCTTCCTCCCTGCTAAATCTGTTCATGCCGCAAAAACTGTAGGACCAAATTACTTCAGTATTGGCAGGTGACCTCAAGGTGTATGGAGCTAGAATTGTGTCTTTATTACATGCGAGAAAATAAATGATCTGAGAGAAAAAAAAAAGTTTGAGAGAAAAAGTTATCATACTGATAGCAAAAAAGCATTTCATGAGAGAAAAAGTTTTCATACCAATAGCAAAAAATAATAATATTTGAGACTAAAAAAAGTTTTGAGAGAAAGTATTTTCTCATAGAACATAAAAAAATATAAAATAAAAATTTTGAAAATTATATTTGAGAAATAAAATCTCTCTCAAAATCTCAAATATAAATTTTTGCTATGGGACTGTCGCTGTTCAAAACACTAGAAAACCTCAATAAACCTCAATATGAAAGTAAGAACACATTTAAACCGACCGTGGCACAAATCAGACAGACAACATGAAGATTTGGACGGTTTATTGAGGTTTTCTAGTGTTTTGAACAGCGACAGTCCCCTCCATGATCACGCTCAAAGTCCTTGCTTTGAACTCATTTGCAGGTGGGAGAGGTCCCTGTGAATCATCGTGCATTATATATATTATTATTACGGTCAGTTCAGAAGTATGTCACTCTATAGTTTTAAAAATATGCTAAATTAACATCGATATCTCCACCAGTGTGTGGCCCTGTGATGGACTGGCGACCTGTCCAGGGTGTACGCCGCCATTCGGCCAATGTAAGCTGGGATTGGCTCCAGCCCCCCGCGACCCTGTATGCAGGATAAGCGGTTGACGATGGATGGATGGATCTCCACCAGTTCTAATGCTACCTAAATTGACATTCTCTAGATGACAGTTATCAAGTATATCAAAAGGTTTTAGGATCGGTCAAACCATGAATCAGCAGGTATTCAATATATTGCTGTAGTTTGTACAGTATGCACAACATTGTCATGTTTGCTCGGTGTTCAAATGTCACAAAAATGTAATCTTAAAAACCGCTTGATCTTTCATCTGCTCTGTGTATTTTGCATTTTTCAAAGTCTGCTGGGACCCCGATCATTGCCACTTGCAGCTATATTTATTATTAGTCCTTTTATTTATTATCATTATTACTGCAATCATTATTACTATTATTACATTTATTGAGGTTTATATTATTACCACTACCAGTACTAATGTTTTACATCTCTATGTGGATCTTGCACTGTGCTGCTGTGTGTGTCCCCCCCCCCCCCCCTCTCTCTCGCTGATGGTTTGTAATATTACACAGTGTATGGTCTACACCTGCCCTTTATGAAAAGTGCATTGAGATAAGAGATTCTGTTATGAATCGGCTATTATATAAATAAAACTGAATAATAGAACTGAATAATGGCTAAAATGGTGTCACAGTGAAGCTGACTGTTTGGGTAAAAAATTTCATCACTTCATCGTAGTATTCCATTAAATGTCTGTGTCCATTTTTGACCTACAGCATCAATTCTTGAGTTATGGTTAAAAAATGTTTGTCAAGGTCATTTTGAGGTCACAGTGACCTTGGCCTTTGAGTCAAAAGTGTCACCAATTCATTGCCCAGACTTTATGACTGCCCAAGGGATAAAGGGCATATTTTCCTTTTATATACTTAGCTAATCATTTTATTCGGAGATGATAATGTGAGATGTTTATAAAGTGCTCCCAACCATGCTCTGTGTGACAGGCATTGATGTTTACCTGCACATCAGCACTTAGATTTCTAGGATAGTTCATGTTAAAAATCCTGTTTATAAGGACCAAAGTTGGGTGTTCTGCTGCAGGTTTACATGCCTGTACTCTCAGGCTTCCACTGTTTAAAAAAAAAAAAAGCCATTAAAGCCTGCTCAGAGATATACTGCTGCCGTGACAAACATAATTCATCATGTTGAACAGCAGACGCATTGCAGTTTCTTCATGTCATGACTTCATTACACAGCTAATTATCACCTTTAATGGGACTATTTCCCCTTCTTCATTACTGCACAATGTTACTGATTTATTTTCTGGAGGCAGAGATCACTTCGCATTCAATTCTAGCTAAAATGAATTACTTTAGTATGACTGCAATTATTGTGTTGTACAAGTAAACATGATGGATTACTTTAATTAATACCATGGGATGTTTTTGCTTACTGATTTTCTTTCTTTTTCTTTTTTGGGGAACAATGGAAGTCATGCCTTACATAGAAAATCATTGTATCATATATCATTGTTTAATAAATCTTTTGAGTTCGTCTTTACTTTTTCATGTATTTGCTTGTATGCTTCTCTTAGTTTAAAATGGAACACATTAGCAATGGTAAATAAAATTAGCAGCAAAGTCATCGGGATTCAGCAGATAAAGCTAACTGAACTGTACAATAGACATGTGCTTAAAAAGGCAGAATCCATCATGTCTGATAGTTCTTACCCCCTTCATGCAGAATTTAAGATGCTGCCTTCTGGTTGTATGTGAACCCTTTGGAATTACCTGGATTTCTGCATAAATTGTACACACATAAAATGTGAACTGGGCCTGTTCTTCAAGCTTCTCAAAGTGCTGAGAATTCATGAAATTTACTTCAAGTATAAAAGCAAGTTATCAAATTTGTTTAAATTTGCTGTCCCCTCAAAATAACACAATAATCACGCAATCATTAATGTTTAAACCGCTGGCAACAAAAGTGAGTACACCCCTAAGTGAAAATGTCCAAATTGGGTCCAATTTGCCATTTACCCTTCCCGGTGTCATGTGACTTCTTAGTGTTACAAGGTCTCAGGTGTGAATGGGGAGAAGGTGTGTTAAATTTGGTGTTATCGCTCTCACACCACCTCATGGCAAAGAACTCTTTGCCATGAGGTGAGACTCAGAACGGACCTCGCCATGGTCGACCAAAGAAGTTGGTCTGATGAGACCAAGATAAATTTATTTTGTTCAGATGATGTCAAGCGTGTGTGGCAGCAACGAGGTGAGGAGTACAAAGATGTGTGTTTTGCCAACAGTCAAGCATGGTGGTGGGAGTGTCGTGGTCTAGGACTGCATGAGTGCTGCCGGCACTGGGTTAGCTACAGTTGATTGAGGGAACCATGAATGTCAACATGTACTGTGACATACTGAAGCAGAGCATGAAGAAGCTGAGGGTAAAGGTGATGGACTGGCCAAGCATGTCTCCAGACCTAAACCCTATTGAGCACTCCAGTGTCAACCTGTGACACTCTGGTGAACTCCATGTCCAAGAGGGTTAAGGCCCTCTCGGACAAGCGTTTTTTAGCAGCTGTAAATACCACCTGCTGTTCTGAGAACGCCTAGCTGGGAGCACTAGGGTGTGCTTTGGAGGTACAGCGTTTTTTTCAGCTGAGATGCTCTGGTTGCTATGAAACATAATATGCATGGAGGCGATTTGCTACAAGTAGGCTATCTAATTTTACTGAATTTAAGGATGCGATTGCATCAGCTCTAAATTCATTATGAAGTCACAAAGTTTTGGCACTCCTATGCTAATTTCAGTCCCTCCCAAATCGATCATCTTGTTGATAGTGCTGCAGGCTCGCTGCAAATGACACTCGACTCTGTAGCCCCTCTAAAAAAGAAAATAATAAAACAAAGATGGTTAGCTCCATGGTATAATACTGAAACTCGCAAATTAAAGCAAATATCGTGGAAACTTGAGAGGAATTGGCGTTCCACCAAACTGGAAAATTCTCGTTTCATTTGGCAAGATAGTCTTAAAACTTATAGGAAGGCCCTCCGTAATGCTAGAGCAGCGTACTACTCGTCATTAATAGAGGAAAATAGGAACAACCCCAGGTTTCTTTTCAGCACTGTAGCCAGGCTGACAGAGAGTCACAGCTCTATTGAGCCAAGTATTCCCATAGCTCTCAGTAGTTACGACTTCATGAGCTTCTTTAATGATAAAATTCTAACTATTAGAAACAAAATTCACCAAGACCTGCCCTCAACTGGCACCGACTTATCTCCAAACTCAGGAACCTTAGAAACAGCTGTCTTTACCAACTAACTTCAACAATTTCTTCATCTAAACCATCAACCTGCCTCTGAGACCCCATCCCGACTAGGCTGCTTAAAGAAGTTTTACCCTTAGTCAGCACTTCTAGATATGATATATCTGTCTTTATCAACAGGCTATGTACCACAGTACTTTAAAGTATCGGTAATTAAACCTCTTTTGAAAAAGTCCAACCTTTAGCCAACTATAGACCTATATCTAACCTTCCATTTCTCTCTAAGGTCCTGGAGAAAGCAGTTGCTAAACAGCTGTGTGACTTTCTACATAGCAATAGTTTATTTAAGGATTTTCAGTCAGGATTTACAGTTTATCATAGCACAGAGACAGCACTGGTGAAAATTACTAACGACCTCCTTATTGCATCAGACAAAGGACTTGTCTCTGTACTGGTTTTATTAGATCTTAGTGCTGCATTTGATACCATTGACCATCAGATCATATTGCAGAGACTGGAATATTTCATTGGCATTAAAGGAATCGCTCTAAGCTGGTTTAAGTCCTATTTATCAGATCGATTTCAGTTTGTACATGTTAACGATGAGTCCTCCATGCATGCCAAAGTTAGTCATGGAGTTCCACAAGGATCTGTCCTCGGACCAATCCTCTTCACTTTATATATGCTTCCTTTAGGCAATATTATCAGGAAACATTCCATAAACCTTCATTGTTATACAGATGATACTCAGTTATATCTATCGATCAAGCCAGATGAAACTCATCAGTTAGCTAAACTTCAAATGTGCCTTCAGGATGTTAAAACCTGGATGACCTGTAATTTTCTAATGTTAAACTCAGATAAAACTGAAGTTATTGTTCTAGGGCCTAAGCACCTCCATGACGCATTATCTAAGAATAATAATAATGCATTACATTTATATGGCGCTTTATCATTGAAACTCAAAACGCTTCACAATGAAGTGGGGGGGCCTCACCTCAACCACCACCAATGTGTAGCACCCGCCTGGGTGATGAACGGCGGCCATTTAGCGCCAGAACGCTCACCACACATCAGCTTGAGGCAGAGAGGGAGGGAAACATTGAGCTAATTACTACGGGGGATGATTAGATGGCCAGATGGAGACAGCCAGGTTGGGAATTTTGCCATGACACCGGGGAACTCCCTTCTCTTTACGAAAATTGCAAAGATATAGTTTCCCTTGATGGCATCGCCCTGGCCTCTAGCACCACTGTGAGGAATCTTGGAGTTATCTTTGATCAGGACATGTCGTGTAAGTCTCACATTAAGCAAATTTCAAGGACCGCCTTTTTCCACCTACGTAATATTGCGAAAATCAGGAACATCCTGTCTACAAATGATGCAGAAAAACTAGTCCATGCATTTGTTACTTCTAGGCTGGATTACTGCAATTCCTTATTATCAGGCTGCTCGAAAAAGTCCATTAAGACTCTTCAGCTGATCCAGAATGCTGCAGCACGTGTTCTGACAGGAACCAGGAAAAGAGATCACATTTCTCCTGTCTTAGCTTCTCTGCATTGGCTTCCAGTAAAATCCAGAATAGAATTTAAAATCATTCTTCTTACCTACAAAGCTCTTAATGGTCAGGCACCATCTTATCTTAAAGAGCTCATAGTACCTTACTACCCCACCAGAGCACTGCGCTCCCAGAATGCAGGGTTACTTGTGGTTCCTAGAGTCTCCAAAAGTAGACTAGGAGCCAGAGCGTTCAGCTATCAAGCTCCTCTCCTGTGGAACCAGGTTCCAGTTTGGGTTCAGGAGGCAGACACCATCTCCACATTTAAGAGTAGGCTTAAGACTTTCCTCTTTGATAAAGCTTATAGTTAGGGCTGACTCAGGTGAGTCCTGAAATAAATAGGGTAGAAAATGCAATGCAAGATTAAAACAGACAAAAATATTAAAACACACACATAAATAAAAACATTTACAAAATAAGTAATTAATAAATAAAGTTGAAGATTACAACGGAAAATAAATAAATAAGGTGATTATTACAACGGTGAATAAGTGAAGAAGCTTATTAAATAGATATATACATTTATGTCTCCTTGTATAATTTAATTACTGCCTACATTTATTTATTTATTTTATTTTTTTGATCGGATGCTTATTTATTTATTGAGCATTTATTTATTTCTGTATTTATTTCTGAATTTGTCAGTATCAGTCCTTCATAGCGGCGCTCCCATTGCAGTGAACTGAAAAAAGACACTGGCCTCCGTAAAAAATGCTTTGGTGGACATTAAGGCAGTGCTTGAAACAATGGTAGCCACACAAAATATTGACACTTTGGGCCAAATTTGGACATTTTCACTTTGGGTTGTACTCACTTTTATTGCCAGCGGTTTAGACATTAATGGCTGTGTGATGTGTTATTTGAGTGGACAGCAAATTTACACTGTTATACAAGTTGTACACTCACTACTTTACATTGTAGCAAAGTGTCATTTCTTCAGTCACTTTTGTGAGATTCTGTAAGTCACAGCAATAGTAAAACACAGTCTGCTTAAACTACTACCACACAAACAATGTTTTCATGTTTTTATTGAACACACTGTGTAAACATTCACAGTGCAGGGAAAAAGTATGTGAACCCCTAGGCTAATGACTTCTCCATAACCATAACGTATGTATGTGTGTATGAATTTCTGTGGGTAAGATCTTGACCCTGAGTCTGTATTAAAAGTTTTTGATTTGATTTTATTACCTAATTTGTCAGGTAGAGTGTCTTCTATTGATCATTAGTGTTTAAGGAATTAGTTCAGAAAACAATTGCAATCACAAACACTGACTTTTATAATTAAAAGTTAATTTCAACTGTAGTCATGTTCAATCTCAAGCCATTCTGTTCTAAATTGTGTCTTACAAACTAAATTTCCGATAACTAATTTCATCAATAGATCACTTATGTCACTGATTCTACACTCACTGGCCCCTGTATTGCTAATAAAGGGGACGGTGAGTGTAAATGGCATACTTTCATCAAGGTGTTGGAAACACCCCTCAGAGAATTTGGCCCATATTGACATGATAGCATCACACAGTTGCTGCAGATTTGTCGGCTGCACATCCATGATGTGAATCTCCCGTTCCACCACTTCTCGAAGGTGCTCTATTGGATTGAGATCTGGTGACCGTAGAGGCCATTGGAGTCCAGGGAACTCTTTGTCATGTTCAAGAAACCAACTTGAGATGATCTGAGCTTTGTGACATGGTGCATTATCCTGCTGTAGGTAGCCATCAGAAGATGGGTACACTGTGGTTATAAAGAGATGAACATGGTCAGCAACAATACTCAGGGAGGCTGTCGTGTTTAAAGACATCATATTGTGCTCATTTTCAGGTGCAAAATCTTATTTAGGGGTTGTACCAGAACAGGTTTACATGGTTTCATTTTCAAAAAACACCATATTTTTTGTCAGCACATTGCTGCAGCTCCTCTTTTCACCCTGTGTGTTGCTTTGTTTTAGCTATAGAGTGATGAATCTTACCTCTTCAAGATCTTTTTTGGGAGTTGCACATGTGCAGTTCCTAGTTAAGGACTACTAGCCAATCAGAAGCAGAGTAGGGCGGGTCCTGAAAAGCGGTAAACATGGCTTTGGTTCAGCAATATATGTTCCCCTTACCAGCTCAGAAACATGGACTGGAGCAAGAGTTTCAGAGTGGTGAGTTATTAATCTGTAACAAATATATCTTTCATCCATAACCATCCATATCGTTTTAAAGAGGTGGTATTATGCCGTCACAAAGAACAAAAGGAAAGGACTGGACTACAATCGAAGTGTTTTCAGGCACTTCAGAGCACAGTTTTCTGTGGGAGATGGGAACTCCCTTTGGGCTGGACTTTGGGCTTTTTCACTTTGCAAACCTGTTACATGCACAAAAAAGGTAAATAACTCAATAAAGGAAAGGGGAAAAGCCAAACAGCATAATATGACCTCTTTAAACGATGCTCAATTCGTATTAAGGGGCCCAATGTGTGCCAAGAAAATATTCCCCACACTATTACACCACCGCCACCAGCCTGAACCATTGATACATGGCAGGATGGATCCATGCTTTCATGCTGTTAATGCCAAATTCTGACCCTACCATCTGAATGTCACAGCTGAAATCGTGACTCATCATTGTAGCCTCAGTTTCCTGTTTTTAGCTGACAGGAGTGGCACCCGGTTTCAGCCCATCTGCTTCAAGGTTGGACGTGTTGTGCATTCAGAGATGGTATTCTGCATACCTTGGTTGTAACGAGTGGTTATTTGAGGTACTGTTGCCTTTCTGTCATCTCGAACCAGTCTGCCCATTCTCTTCTGACCTCTGACATCAACAAGGCATTTTCATCCACACAACTGCCGCTCACTGGATATTTTCTCTTTTTCGGACCATTCTCTGTAAACCCCGCAAGTTGTCTTGACCACGTCTACATGCCTAAATGCACTGAGTTGCTGCCATGTGATTGGCTGAATAGCTATTTGTGTTAACAAGCATTTGAACAGGTGCACCTAATAAAGTGGCTGGAGAGTGTACATACCATAAGCATAACAAATTGGAATTTTTGCAATACTAATAGCCTTACACAATCAAATGGACACCAACCATTCATTGAGCTACAATCCAAACAAGGAGACCAGTGATTTAGCAAATCAGACACTTTTTTTCTGAACAATAACCTTTATTGAAGATGTTTGTGAAGTAGCTTAATCAGTACTTTATGTACAATGAATCAAAAATAGGTTGATTATCATCATTGCTGCCACACCAGCTTGCATGGATACATATTATCATAGGACAATATATATTTTATGTTTGAACGGCAGCAATGATCCAAATTTTGACACAACTGGCAAACAGGCAATGGAAATATGGAAACAGTTTACCTCAGTGTGCATTTTCCTTTTGCTTCATAGAAAGTTTAACACATGGGTTGTCATTAAAAGTATTAAATTCAATTTGTAATGCTAAACTGATGCTGATAAACTCAGGAGAAATCAAAATATATTTGTATTTAATTCTGCATGTTACATATGAATGTATGAAATTTGCCTTCTAAAATATAACCTGAAATGATGATCCCCATCTTTAATGATCCTCATGGGAAATGGATGTTGTTTATGGGGTAACGCTTATTTATTTATAATCTTAATTTATATGTTAACACTGCTTTTAAAGAAAGGGTTCAACATTCTGGGAAATATGATTATTTCCATATATTTATGGTTGTCTTTCTGAGATTGAGATGGGAAGACCGATACCAATTTTAAGTGTGTGTTAAGTACAGGGCTGAAGTCAGGGTGGGGTTAGCCTAGCTTAGCATAAACACTGGAAGCAGGGGAAAACAGCTAGCATGGCTGTGTTCAAAATGTAAAGAAAAACACTACCAACACCTTTACCCACTCGAAGCAAACGAATTGTGCAACATTGCCTTAGCAAGCTAATATGTAGCCTGTTTGATATTAAACATGGTAAATAACCTACAATATTCTCCAACAGTTTGCATGACTTTGCTTCAAGCAGGGCTTAATTTCTGTATCTATAATCTTGAAGAAAGGAACATCAAAAACTATAATAATGATCTTGTTCTCTGCAGGCATTCTTTACATCTGGTACTTACATTAGGGTCTATAAGGTAGCCTCTGGTATAGTATGCAAGGTTCAACAGGCAACATTCACACACCTATTTAGGTTCAACATCTTGCTCAAGGAGACTTCAACATGCAGGCTGCAGGAGCCGGGGATCAAACCATCAGCCTTCACGTTACTGAACGACACGCTCACGCTCCTGAGCCACTATATTGTCAGTTACTCTGCAAATCACTACGTGGCGCCCTCATTTGCATAGTGTTTGGCTAAACAATTGTTATGCTCAAGTACAATTTAACAAGACACAGCATGTATTTTAACCGACCAAAGGTGTAGGTGTTTTTGAACTATGCTCTATGTTTCCTGCTTTCAGTGTTTATGCTAAGCTAGGCTAGCCATGTCCAGCTGCGTAATTTAAGGAGACCTATTAAACTGCTTTTCCAGTCCCATATTGTAGTTCTGTGATTCCTGTATGGCAGCTTTGCATGATTCAAAGTTCCAAAAAATATTTTATTTTCTTATACTATTCTTATTCTTCATGTAGGGCTTCATTTCAGCCTCTGTGTGATACAAGCTGCAAATAATCCGGTGTGTGTAAGGCCCCTCCTCTCAAAGCACACTGTCTTCTGATTGGCCAAGACCTGAAGCATGTTACCAGGCTGTTGTTGCTGGGCAGAACCGTTGCTGGGCTGTTGCTATGCCCATATATGGAACACCAGCTCCTTCTGGCTCCGTATTATGTAGAATGGAGCTCTTGGTAGAAAAAGCAGTTCAAAACAGAGCGTTCAGAACAGGAGGAAATCTGAGGTTTTTGCTTTTAAATACTTGAACCTCATTTTTTGAAGCTTTGGCCATGTTTAACATGAACATCCAACATTGTAACATTGTAGATAAGTCATAAAATATGGAAAAGCATAGTAGGTCTCCTTTAACATACAGACATGAGAATAAATCAAACTTCTCATCTCACTCCAGTATTTAAGAGCCTTTTATTTAAGGCACATTCTGATTTATTATCTCAGAAGGTTGCATCAATTCAAAGAGCAACATTTTTGGTCATACTGATGAAAGCAAATGCAGTTGTTGTACATTTGTAAGATCTTACTCTTATTAGACATCCCAAAAATCCATAAGCATGATTCTTTAAATTGCGGCAAGAGACATACAGTGTATAATGTACATAACATGTGTTATGTGCACTTAATGGTACTATCTTAGCATTGATTCCCTCTGCTTTCTGAGATGGTGCGTAGCTCTGAAAGTCCTCAGGATGTGAGCACAGGATTAAAAACTGTACAGACTGCTGCTGCTGAACCGTTACTGTTGAAGAGCTAGAAAAATAATCCGGTGGCCCAGCCTTTCCAGGGGTGGTGTGGTGTCCTCTGTTGGGTAAATAAAGGGAGGCTCATATTCAGAGAACAGGGTGGGGGTGTCAAGGAAGTCACCAAAGGTGTGATTGTGACAGACATTGAAAAGGCCAGCAGGCTTATTATTTGTCCATACTGAAACACACATGCTGGCGTCTTCAGATTGAAACCTCGTATTCTCTTGTTTCCTGTGAAGAGAATGGAAACATGAGGTTACAGGGAGACGGTTGACTAACGTTGTCTTTAACTCCAAAACAGACTACCATCAGACAACCAAACCTAATTTACATTCTAGTGAATTAAATTCTGTTGAAATTGACCTATTACTCATTTTGTGAGGGAGATTCATGCTCATTAAAACCATGTTGGAAACAATGTCTATGACAATGTATTGGGGCAACTGTCAATACTGCAAGCTACAATGGTACGCACAGCATGATACACTATTGTCAGAGGTCTCAAAAGGGGAATACTGATGTCCAAGAAATCAAGGTCATTTATTTGTCATTTTACAAGATAGAGTTGCACAATGAAATGTAACTTGTAGCTACATACACATAAAACATATATAAATATTTAACTGCATAATAGAATAAACTAAAATAATATATACAGTTATTTACCTATACACATTTTGCGTTTTTTAAATTTGCATCTCGGACAATGTAAACAGCAGCAACAAGACAGTGTTGATAAGATGGGGACTGTGTAAACATACATACAATGATCACTGACTTTTATTTGAATTAAAAAAATAGGGTGTACTATGAATTGCTGCAATAAAATTTAATCAGAAATATAGAATATGAAGGACATGTGTCCTATTTTCTTTCAAACAAGCAGTAAAACACCGGAAGTGACTGAGACTTTAATTTTCAAAATTAAATTAGGTAATAAGGCTATTGTTGTGTTTTCTTTGTGTCAACACATTCCCATGAAAAGACCAAAGACCATGACACTTGATAGTTTATGCAGTTCCTTTCAATATGTACTGTTTCTCACGTCTCAGCATTCAGGATTGGACTAACTCACTTCATTGTTCTTCAGGATTGCCAGCATGGAAGAAGAAAAAGAAACTCATCACAGAAAGAATGTCATTGGTTGGAATGACGCTGTATCTTATTAATGATTATACTATATACTATAGTACAAGAGGGTAACTTAGGTATTTTTCAACATGGACCCCCATGTTTTTGTGCATGAAGACACATTTTCAGCATTTTTACATTTTCATTACAACATTTTCTTAACAGTAAACATGGGCTGGGACGGAATCCTTGCGAGTACGTCCCCTTATTGCTTGTTTTTGCCACTGACCGACTCAGGTTATTCATATCTGTGTCTGAAAACATTATGTAAAGAATGCCTACAGAGTCAGACCTTTTTTTTAAAGAGTAAGATTATTTTTGTTTAACTAGAAACAGTCGCTATATCGCTCTCATCAAACCTACCAGACTCCATTGACAGAAACAGTAATTATACCTCTCTGGTCTACCGCTGCCTCAATCAGTAATTTGTTTGTGTTATTCTGTGACTTTGGCATTTTTCACCCTTTCAAAACACCAAAATCACACAATAACACAAAAGATTGATGTACATGTGTCTACAAAAGGCATGTGTCATTACTGTGCTCCTCCTCAAACATTTTATCTTGGAATTTAAGTCCTGGATATTTTAGTGTTATAGTAATAAAATGTCTAAGCTATAAGCAGATTTACTGTCTCAAATGAGACTTTCACAGAGCTAAATGCTACTGTTGCTGGTCCTTCTTGCTGCCTCTTTTCCTCCCTCTGTCTCATGGGGATTTTGGTACACATGTGAAAATCTCAAACACTGGAGAATTTCCACAACTAAAAAGCAGTTGTTCTGACAGCAAAATAAGCTTTCTGCTGGGCACCAAGGCTAAATTATCAAATGCCCCAGAGCTGGAGAATTCTGTTGTGCACCTATTAACCCTTCCAGTTTCGGTGCCCTCTCTGCATTGTGTATGTAGCCAATTTTCTCACCAAGTACAAAGCACACAACAGACTCAGCATGGCCCCAGGTTCACTGTGTGTCAGTTAGCTGTGGTAATTTGATTAAACACAACTTTATTTAGGAACTTTATTTAGTGAACACATTATAAAGTAATATAGTCAATCTTGAAACTGGATTTTGACACAGCACCCTTCAACAAGACAGGGCCGCATCATTGGAGAACAACGCAGAATCCTAACCATACCCTGATATCTGTGTCAGGTTATGGTTATTAATTAAACCTAACCACATATTTTACATTAGTGGTATCTGTGAAATTTCTCAGTCATCCAGGTCATCATTATCCAAGGAGCCTTAGTTAAAACAAAGGGCAATTGGACTTGATTGAAGATACTAGGAAAATTTAGGGGGCGAAATTCCCTAACAAATTTTAATTAATTATATAACCAAAAACCACTTGATGCACAGTAACCTTGGGATTTTAGTGTCAGAGGAGGAGGGGTGGGGGTAGAACACCCTGCACCCAGTTGAAAATTCCTATCAAAAAAACATGCATATGCAAACGATTTCACAGTGTGACATGTGTGGACTCACTGTTGTCTCATAAATGGAGTTGTCAAACGTATTTTCCCCAGTGATGTTTTCATATGGTAAGCTGGAGGACGGGGAGAGCCGTGTTGGCTTCCTCTGAACCCTGAGCACAGACAGAGAATACATTCATGTGAAAGAAACCGAAATGTATGTTTAACAATATTTTGTAGGAAGTCATTATCATCCTGGAATAATGCATTGATGTAGTGAATACAACTAACTTCAAGTTAGTAGACTGTACCTTTTTAACTCTTGCTGATGTTAATGATGCCAGAGACATTTTACAGAGGAGACACGCCACTCAGTCACATCCTCAATACAACTCTATGGGGGAAACCCGTAATGCCAAAGATGGCAGTTATCCTACCCCTCCCACTAAAAAGCCAAAAGCCGTCTGCTGTTAACAGCCAAAGCGGGAAACATATTTCAGCCAATCGTGTGGTTCCACTGACGTAAGGGTCTGTTGTACGCATGAGCAGTAGAAGTATAACCGGTCAGGAAAAACACTTTTTAAACATAACTTTGTGGCAAAGTCATCAAACTTTTTCAGCGATTTTTATTAGATTTTACTGCTTAATCTGTTCATGTAGTTTTTGTGTCCCGGCTCCCTATTCATTCAGATAGGAGCCTGGTCTTGTTAGTCCTAAATAACTGCCCAGAGGCATTCCCAAGATGGCCGCTGAGTGGCATGACTTGCCTATATGGACTTTGACTATGCTCACCCACTAACTGTCAGTTGTTTGATGCTGCAGGTAGCACACAGTGGAATACAGTAAGAGTGCAGTGCATTTACGGCATGCCTCTTACATTTATATCTATCACATATTTACTTTATTGCTGGTACATATAATTTTTGTTTTTTCTTCGATTGTATCAGTGACAAAGAGTAGTTGAGGCGACAGTTATATATATAAAGGTCAATATTTTTCCCTTCTTCACTGATCAATCGAACCTACTTTGAGAAATAGAGGTAGATCCCAATGATGATGATGAGGAGGAGGATGACGGGCACGAAGACAGCAAATGCTACTTGGCCCCCTTCCATTCTTAGGATTGCAGTGGACACTATTGGAGAAAGAGAGAGGACATGTAATGTATGTGCTTGCCATGTTTCATTACTCTCAGTAGAACTGAACGCATTAGAAACCAATTAGCTAACTTTAAATGGGCAAAATGAAGTGAGGCTGTTTTTTGCAATTGCTGAAGACACATTGGGGATACTTCCTAGAGGTTTTCTTTCAGCAGCAACACAGGAAATATTGTAGCACAAATATACATTACAATCTTTTATGCTCATGCAGACTCAAGGTGCAGGTAAAATTAACTTATTAGCCTAACTTACCATCTAATCTGTGCTCATCATATTCCGCTGGGTGGGCTGAGGAGAATACAGTAGCAATGTTAAATATGGTTTTCCCATTGGCTTAATGAATAAAAAACAAAAACATAAAAACAAAGCAAGTAAACAGGCTTCCCAGAGCTCAGTTTAAAACATTTACCAGCTCAATTTATTCTAACTTCATCTGTCTGACCAGTTTGCAAGGATCACATTTCAACAAACTTTATGCCCTTGACTTGTTGAATGACATGATGTCAAAATGTGAGCAATGTGCACAAACACAAATCTGTAGGTGTTAAATGTTTCTTCAGTGAGCTGATGGAGTTCTATTTGTACCCCATTCCTGAAAGCACAGGAAAAGAATACAGTAATTACATTTGAGCAAACAAAGTATTTTCTTTTCTCAACCCATTGATTTACGCATTTGCTACTACTTATATAAGTGCACAATGATAACAGGAAGTTTGTGGAGTTTGGTTTCATACCTTGTTTAGCAAACCTTTATTACATCCCAATTTAAAAGCTAATTTTGCAAGTCAAGAAAGTTGTGGCTACCGTCAAAGACAGACTGTGAAAATATGTAATCTAAAGGACCACAAACTTTTTCTCACGCACTGAAGCTAATGTTACCGAAGCTAACGTCAAATAGCTTCCATGTGTAGATGATATGATGAAAGAACCAAGACTCATTGGATTAAACACATCAGGTGAGACACATCTGTCCTTTGAACATAGCAAGTAGCAAGCAAGCAATAAACGTTATCTAGCATTACAGTGTTAACACATTGGTGACTTATATTGTGCGATATGAGAGATGTAGTTCTTTGAGCAGTTTTACATAAAATAAAATTTTATTTTTTACAACAATCTGCGACTTTCTTGATGGACAAAATTATCTTTAAAATTTACAAACATCATGTGTGTAATTCAGGGCACAATAAAAACGGAATCAAAAAACGTGTTGCCTCTCACCACTGACTCGGCTACTGGTCAAATGTTTTTCCGAAATAAGGTCCAATGTGGCGGAAGCGGAAGGGAGGGACTAATGCTCTCTATATAGTACAGACAAACTACTACTACTACTACTAATAATAATAATACTATCCAGCCAATGGGGGGCAAAACAGCTAATCAGAAACTACCTGCTCCACTTTTTTAATTGGCTGGAATTTTGGTACATAAGGTTATTGTGAACTTATTTAGATTTTAGCAAATACCTAAATACATGCCTTGAGTACAAAAAAGATATTTGTTTGCTCAAATTAAATATTTCTTTGCATGTATTATAGTTTATATGCTTGCAAGAAATCCCATTACATGCTCAGGAAATAGGCATTAATATAACATCACAAGTCTGTCAGTTCATTATTTTGGGGATGCCCAGCAGGTGGTAGGGCTGTCGCGATAACTGCAAAAATTAAAATACCGCTACCGCGCTATTGATCAAGCCTTTCGTGGAGGATAGCAAGCACTGCAACAACCGCAATGTTCATACTGTACACTTCAGGGCATGTTAAATTAATAAAAGAGTGCTTCAAAAGTTCCGTAACGGTTCAAGGATGGATCTCCATGGGCTGTCTGTGACCCAACTTCAAACTCTGAAGCTGTAAGTGTTTTGTGCTGTTTTACTGTTTATTTGAAAGGTTAGCTGACTTGGCGTTAGCATATTGCGCGGCTAATGTGGCTAGCACGCTCGGTGATTTTGGACTAACATTGTGATCCTGAAGGATAGTCCAGAGAAACTCTGGACAGTATGGCTCATTTGAAGCTCACAAACTAAGGCGTGTGTCGGGAGCCTGCAGCTGTTTTTCATGTTGCTTTCTGGGGAAATTTTGTTATAACGTTACTACAGCGCAGTGATTAGTTGTGGACAGCCATTCTGCTTCACACCGGCGCGTGTGTGCGCGCGCTTTGCTGCGGTATGTAAATTGACTTGATAGGTGCCTTGAAGATAATGATATAGCTACGTCTGAAAAGGACACGGTCAAACTACAAAAATCACTTTGCTTGCCAATGTTGTTGACTAGCACGCTGCAGCTAGCTTGCTCAGACCATGAAGCTCCTGCTAGTGGCTCGCTGTGCAGTGAGGCGACAGACACAGACACTCTTACTCTGCTATATGGCACCAAATTACTTCATTGATGACAAATGTGAAAATACCGCATACCTGACCCCCAACATATTGCCACGGTGGAAATTACTTCACCGCGACAGCCCTAGCAGGTGGGCTGTGAATCCTCAGAGAAATCTCTGCTAAAATCACATTACAAATACACTCTTCACTAGCACCCTGACAGGTATCTCACCTGGTCTGATTGTTTGTCTAATGTTTTCTTACAGCGCCCTGTCTCCCTTAGGTGCTTTGATCAGGGTGCAGGCTTAAACTAAAGGCCACTCTTTTGTTATTTCAGCCACTAGATTGGAACAACCTTCTTTAAAGTGTCAGAACAACCAAATTAGGACAAAAAACTTTCCTCTCCAGCCTTTCACTGTGACTGATGTGTTTATCTTGCTTTTTTGAAACATGCTCGGTCTTCTGTGTTTAGCTCGTTTCAAACTGTCAAAGTCTTCTGGTGAAGGCACTAAATAATGCAGAAGATTTAAGGGATCATGTGAATGTTGAGAGCTCAAGATAATGCTGCGTTCCTGCAAAATATTTTCACTAAAGCCAAACATGAACTTAACAGATCATGTAATCATCATCACGTAATATTCTTCTAATTTCTTCTTTGAAGATGTTGAAGATGTTGGTACAATGAGTATTGTAATATTTCATTTGTTTCACTTTGCCTGCAGATGTTTGACAGATTATCAATAGTATATGTCATGAACATACCTTAGCCAAACCTAACAAAGCCTGGAAAACATTGTTTGTGAAACAGCTGAATTGTTGAATCTTTTGATTTGAATCTTTTGACTATCTGTAGGCGGACTTTCCAAATAAAGTTTAACCTTTTAAAATATTTAGGGTTCACACAAGTTACTTGTGTTTATCAAGACCGCTTTAATGAACTTTCATTGTTCTATATATGGTTTAACAGGAGCAAGAGATCTTGGATTTCTGAAACAAAAGGTAGAAAACTAGGCCGGGGGTTTAATTGTGAATATAGAATTTAGCCATGAAAATTGTTCACTTCATTAATCAGACACAATGAAATTAAGAAATACTGTATCAAGATCTTGACAGTTTGCACCACATCACAGTGAAAAAAAGATGAGGAATGAATTTGTTCTGCTTATTGCAAACATTTCAAAGATCAGCAACATCTACATAGTTCACAATGAAATAATCTTCTTGATTTCAGGTAAATTATAATTACAAGAATATACCTTGAAGTTGCTGGGATGTATAAGGAACAAGGAGAATGTGTGTCAGTGGCAACTGCAGCAGATTAATGCTGGCAGCTCTGACAGTATAGCCCTTTATAAAAAATAAAAATAAAATAAATGGTCTTTTGTAAAAAGCTGACACCAAGAAGTGCGCTGCTGTGCATCAACATTCTGAGTGCAACTGGCAGAGCAGCAAGGGGACAGCTGAGTACAAAGACCAAGATGAGATGTTCATTCTGAATGCATTCAGCCAAGCAAAAGCAGGCAAATGCCCCAGGATCCCACAGGTTAACCTGGCCATGCATTTAAAAGTTCACACCTGTCATCTGGTGGCATTCAAAAGAACAAGTAGCAGACACTATGGAAGCAAAGAAAGACCATAAGGATTTTATTTTGTAAGCGAGTAAATACTGTAAATCTATAATTGTGAAATTTTATTTACAAATAAAATCTCAATAATTACATTAAAATAGCACTGCTTTTATAATATGTTTTACTTTGGAAACCATCTATCTGGATTTATATTGTTTCAATTATCCTCCTTTAAGAAGGTCATTTTAAGTTTGAGTTTATCTTAACATTTCAAAGGTATTGATTCACTAGTGGTATTCAGTTGCTTTTAAAGTTCAAAATATTATGGCCTTTTCTGCTTCCATAGGCACTTTTAATTCATAATATGAAACACTCTTCAACCAGTTAAATGACTTAGCTAGATCTGCCACACAGATTTAACCAGCAGAGTTTATATATAAAAAAGTATGAACTGATTCAACAATTTATTGGCACATTTATGTATATTTATTAATCTTGTTATTTAGGAATTTGTATTTTTCATGGTCTTAAATTAGATCTTTATAAGAAACACACTTTTAAGGACCCTTGAATAACTGAAGTTGACCTGAAAATGTAGAAAAGGCATCAGGCTGCAGTTCCTTACCCTTGCAGACAGGTGGCAGCCCACTCCACTGGGATGGGTGTCCAGGGACACAGTGGAGAACAGGCTCACCCAGCAGCTGGTGGCCTGTCAGGCAGGAGTAGTGGAGGGTCTCTCCAGCCTGGAAATGGAGCTTGTTGGAGCTGGGGATCCCATAGGTGGGGGTTCCTGGGTGACTGCAGGATTCAAAAGTCTCAGCTGGAGATAAAATGGGAGAAACACTTCAGATTGACAATACTGTACTGGAAACATAATCCATTACAGATTATGCTGATATTTTGTCAGATATGATAATGTTCTATTAATATCAGTGGGACCAGTGGAGGATGGTACTAATGTCCAGACTGCCATCAAATTAACTATTCATGGTCTGCCGCGAATGACTCTATCTTTCATTTTTTCTGATAGCACCATCAAGCTAAAATGTCCACTTCAAGAAATTTCAAAATCTAATGAGCAGACTGCCCAGAGGATAAATATAGGCTCAATTAAGGATCAATAAGATTTTGAGCTTATAAAATGATGGTCAGTCAAACACTGTGGGCGCTTATCACCCACTGTAAACAGGTGGAAACACTCCTGAAAAATCAAAAAAAGGCTGTCGATAGAATTCAGAATATCTTAAAATGTGTGCACAAATTCTATCAGCGGTAGGTTACACAAACACACACATTTAAGTTACAAGACATTACTCTGGAAGCAGGGTCAGACATTGCACTATTTAATTGTGTGCATGCCTACTTTAACACCTTCCCTCTACATACAGTGGGTGTGATCGGCTATTGTGTGTTTTGGAAAGTTACAAAAATTGTCGGTCATAGCATCTGCCACCTGAAAGTGGGTTGCAGACACTGACAATCTGACAAGCACTTTGTTCAGAGCACACTGACACCTTTAAAATCATCAGTGCTGAACCTGAACTCAGCTTTGCTGAACTGCACGTCAAAATATATCTAGACATCTAGGTTAAATATAGCAATGGAAAAGCTGTCGAAACAATGGCATGATGGCTAGATGTCTAAAAACCAAGCTTATCAATCACATTTAGCTCAGTTTTAACCACTTACATTACATTACATTTACATTTACTCATTTGGCAGACGCTTTTATCCAAAGCGACTTACATTTGAGGAACAACATACAAGCATCAACAGAGCATAACTGACAATACATACTAGTAAGAGCAGCAATAAATACTAGTAAGAGCTCACAGTACATATCACATCAATGGGGTGGATACCTAGGGAAGGAGGTGAGAGTTAACAAAAAGTGCAATCAAAACAAAAAGTGCAATCAATATAAGATCATTGTAGGGGATAGAAGAAGAAGAGCACAGGAAGTGCATGTTAGAGGTTAGGAGTTAGAGGTGTTATAAGAGGAAGTGTTCTCGGAAGAGATGAGTTTTCAAGAGCTTCTTGAAGTTAGAGAGGGACGCCCCTGCTCTGATGGCGTGTGGTAGCTCGTTCCACCGTCGTGGTGTCACAGATGAGAATAGCCGGGACTGGGATTGCTTTGTGTGAAGGGATGGCAGAGCCAGGCGGCGTTGGAGGAGCGTAGTGGCCGAGAAGGAACGTAAGTTTGTATTATGGAGTTTAGGTAGATGGGTGCAGACTCAGTAGTCACTCTGTATGCAAGCATTAGTGACTTGAATTTGATTCTGGAGGCCATGGGGAGCCAGTGGAGGTCACTGAGTAATGGAGTGACATGAGTCCTTTTGGGCTGATCAAAAACCAGATGCGCTGCTGCGTTCTGAACCATTTGTAAGGGTTTCACCGCACAAGCTGGGAGACCTGCTAGGAGGGCATTGTAATAGCCGATGCGAGAGATAACCATGGCCTGTACCAGAAGCTGGGTGGCGTACTGAGTGAGGTAGGGCCTGATTATCCTTATGTTGTATAGAGAAAAGACCGAGAGACAGTAGCAACATGGTCTGAAAAGGACAGCTGGTCATCAATCATGACACCCAAGTTTCTCACCACCTTGTTTGGGGTGATGGTTGCGGAGTCAATTTGTAGTTTGATGTTATGGTGGATAGATTGCTTGGCTGGAATGACCAAGAGTTCAGTCTTAGAGAGGTTTAGTTGAAGGTGGCAAGCCTTCATCCATGCAGATATGTCTGATAGACAGTCCATGATCCGCGCCGAGACAGTGGGATCGCCTGGCGGGAAGGATAGGTAGTGTCGTCTGCGTAGCAGTGGTAAGTGAAGCCGTGCGAGCGAATGATCGGCCCCAGTGAGGTGGTGTAAATTGAGAAGAGAAGGGGCCCAAGCACTGACCCCTGTGGAGAGGCAGTGGGAGGAGGATGATTGTCCTTGCCACAAAACATTGTAGGAACGCCCCGAGAGGTAGGATTCGAACCACAGGAGTGCTTTACTTGAGATGCCCATTGCTGAGAGCGGATGGCAGGATCCTGTGGTTGACTGTGTCAAAGGCAGCTGATAGGTCAAGCAGGATAAGAACCGAGGATTGGGCTGCAGCTTTAGCTGACCTTAGGGCTTCTGTTACAGACAGAAGAGCCGTTTCAGTAGAGTGGGCACTCTTAAAACCAGACTGATATGGATCTAGGAGGTCATTCCCTGAGAGAAATTCTGAAACCTGTTTGAAGACTGCCCGTTCAATAGTTTTGGATAAAAAAGGTAGAAGAGACACTGGTCGATAGTTCTCAACTTGAGTTGGGTCAAGTGAGGGCTTTTTGAGCAAGGGTGTAACCCGAGCCCTTTTGAAAGTGGTCGGGAAGGTTCCTGAAGCCAGAGAAGTATTTATCACATGGAGTGATTGTCAGGACCACAGTATGGCTTGGAGGAGATTCGTAGGAATCGGGTCCAGTGGGCATGTAGTTGGACGACTACGGGTCAAGAGTTCTGATACTTCGCTCTCTGTGAGAGGAGTAAACGAGGAGAGTGAACAACCACTGACCTGGAAGGGCAGGGGAAAAGATGTAGTAGGACTGCTACAATGGTTGAGTTTGAGTGTTTCAAAGAATTAACTTTATTATATATAATTGGCTTTAAAAGTGGAAAATAATTTCCTTGAGTCAGTGGCACTGCTTATTCTGTCATTATAGAGTGCAGTTTTGGCAGCACTGATGCTTGTTGAGAAGGAGGATAGGAGCAATTGGTAGCCCTTAAGGTCGGCGGGGTCTTTGGTTTTTCGCCATTTTCTTTCAGCCGCCATTTTCTTTCAGCCGCTCTGTGATCAGTACGAAGCCCACGGATGGTATCAGTTAGCCACGGGTGGGGCTGGTTTGGGCGAGCAGGCTTGGTGGATAGAGGACACAGGCTATCCAGGCACGAGCTTAGTGTAGAGCACAGAGATTGTGGGGCATCATTGACCTCAAGTGAGGAAAATGTGTTGAGGGTGAAAATGTGTTGAGGTCAGGAGACAGGTTGCGGAGGTTGCGGCAGTGTGAAACCAATGGTGTTGGAAGAATGGGCTTTTCCTGTATGCATACCATGAACTGAATAAAATAGTGGTCAGACACATGTAGAGGTGTGACTGTTAGGCACTCTGTGGCACAGTTTCGGACAAGAACGAGGTCAAGCACCTTGCCAGCTTTGTGGGTCGGGGGGCTAAGAACAAGAACCCGTGTTAGATCAAAGGACTGAATCAGAGACAGGAAGTCTGCTGAGTTTGAATTGAGTGAATGTTCATGTCACCGAGGACAAGTCGGGGACAGTCATGCTCTGGGATTGAAGACAGCAGTGTGTCTAGCTCCTCCACAAAGCTACCCATTTGTCCTGGTGGACGGTATATGACAATCACAGAGACCTTTACCGGAGCGGACACAAAGACAGCGTGGTATTCGAAGAAGGCATATTGATTCGGGGGTAGCAGCTGTGTGAATTTCCATTTGTTGGAAATTAAGAACCCAGTCCCACCCCCCCTCCCAGACGGCCGAGGGGTGTGGGTGAAAGAGTAATTGGTGGACAGCGCAGCGGGGGTAGCAGAGTTTTCTGGTTTGATCCAGGTCTCAGTGAGTGCAAGTAGCCCGAGACAGTGATGAAGTCAGCTTTGTTGACTGCCGACTGGCAGTTCCATGACCCAACAGACAAGTAAACAGATGTGCCTTTTTTAAAGGCTTGAGGAGTGCCTGGTTTCTGTGCCTGATGGCATGATACCTCTTGCGTGGACCAGAGACTTTTAACACACTTAGAAGTCTTTGAGCTGCAAAATCACCAACATTTACTATGAAGCTTTGTCATTCAATTTAATTGGTGGGGTGGCAATGGTGCAATGGATAAGACTATGCCTTTGGTATAAGAGACCTGGGTTCAATCCCCCACTGTGACCCATCCACTGTGTCCCTGAGCAAGACACTTAACCCTAGTTGCTAGTTGGCCAGAGGCGTGCGGCCTCTGGCAATGGAAATGTCTAAAAATTCAGGTGGCAAGTGACAATTCAAAATATACAATTATAATATAATGTAGTGAGGCTCTCAGGCATTCTCATTGCTTTTAAATATTTTTCTCCTGTAGATCAACTTATTTAATATCATCCCTGCTGAGTCAACACACATAATTAAGTCTTACCTCCTCTTTTGTGGGGAAGTAACCTATTTAAATGTGTTTGTGGCCCCTTTTCATCTCAGTAATAAATTAATCCGTTTTAATTTAGTTATTGACTGGACTTTATTAGCTCATCTGTTAATAACTTATCAAACTTATCTGCTCAAGTTCAAAAATTTATGCACATTCAGAATCTCTCCCACATATCTGAGTTCTCTGACATGTAAAGAAAAAAAGTCGTAATGGGAGACTAACGTCTTTAGCCTATTTAAAGAGAATTCACAATATTTTACTACATGCCCTGTACTGCATTATGTTACTGATTAGCTGCAAGTATCCCTTCGCCGTCTAACAGACAAACCTGAATGAGCGCTCATGCCAGGGGAATAGGAAACTAACCGACACCTGTGATCAGGCAGAAATCTCTAACTCCGTTAAAACTTAAGCACTTCTGATAAAGTGCCGCTTACAATCCCCAACAGAGCAAGTCAGGACTTCAGTCTTTGACGTTACATTTTTATAGCCTACTGAAACTACAGTATATGTCCACTTTGGCGCAAACTGACTGCAACTCACAGCGCAAGGTGGGTCCACGTTACTCGCTGGTGTCGCAGCGCTGCTTTCAAGGTTAGTCCGACAGAAGAATATCCACACAACCACAAGTAGCTGGCAGAGAGAAAATACACAGTGGACTAAACTGGCAGGTTTTAATGTTGCAGACCACAGTTTTTTTGCAAGTAGTTTAAAGTTTAAACTCCTGTTGTTGTGGATCTTAAGTGTAAACCCTTAGAATTTCCAACCAACAAACGACCCCCAAAAGCAGCTCAGCGCCCCCCTTTCCAAAATACTACTTCCAGCGCCCCCCATCGTCCTCGGAACGCCCCCTGGAGGAAACACTAAGCTAAATGAATAAATGTAAATTGTGCCAGTCAGAAATGGGCCCCCAACATGGGTCTTCTTGAGTCTTTCAATAATCCAAAGTGAGTAGTGTGAAAGAAAAGTGCATTAAGAATGAAAAGATATCTAAGAGACAGTTCCACTTTGACGTCGTGACATAATGTTCTCTGCAGTCGTTCGGTCCTGGACCTGAAGAGAACTTTTGGAAGTACAGCTTTCCGTTTTTTTGACATAATAATTGTCATTTCGATATGATCTCCATCTCATGCATAACACATTACCTGGCTTGTCTTCTCCAAAGTAATTTCCATTAAATTCTCCAGTTAAATTAATTATTAGTCAGTGCCATCGTACAATATGTCTCCACCTAGAAAGTAGGTGAGGCAGAGTATGAGGCGTTCATGCAAATGAGGTTAATACCTTCAAGACTGTTTGAAGAGGAAATTATATTTTAGACTGACGCACTTTTTTTCAGCTTTATCAGAAACAAAGGAATGGCACGAGGTCAAGGTACTGAGGTCAGCTGGTGCTGGTGATGTTGATGATACATTAAAATCACATACAAACTGAAAATTTTTCCATCAAGATTACTAATTAAATTACAAATTACAGAACCTTTACCTGATATTTTAAAATGTTTATTTTACACAAAAGCTTTGACCATTTTCATACATGCATGAGGGAGATAACACAACTTGTGTACTTCACACATACGTTGAAGTGAAGTCAATAACAGCTCATATTTTGTACCAATATCTTTAAACTTGACAGTTGTATGATGAAACATAGTTCATTCTTGTCTGTTTGAAGACGGTAACAGATTTAGGCCAGCGTGGGACACTAAAACCCTTAATTCGAAACCAGGTTAATTAACTTTTAATGTTAGTAGCTCTTGACAGAGGAAAAACTCTGTGATATACAGTATTGATACCAGAACCAGAATCTAAGCGCCTAAAGCTCCTCTGGTGGCCCGTAGAGGGTACAATGTTAAGTATACCCAAAATCAAAAGGGTTGAAAAGAACAACGAACATGCTGATGATTATGCTAATTTGCTAAGTTTTTCCAGAGGGTGTTACTCGATGGGGAATGGGTTCATCTATGTGCTTAAAGAAGGGTAAGTAAAATTTAGAGCTTGTGAAATGATGTTCACAAATAATTCCAACGCCTGTGGTTGAGGATCACCGTGTGAAAAAAGTCTGCATGAGAAAAACTGTGTTAAAATTCAGCAATCAGTGTTTTCACACTGTGTTACACATTCACACTCAAACTCTGGCCATATGTTTGGCTGTGGAACAGCATTTAACCTTTGGTCTATGGAGCCACCAAAGTGCTAAAAGGTTCTGTTTTTTGTCTTGGTCACACACAAAATATTATCTTGTAGTAGTGAGGTGTGCACAAAAGTGGTGTTTCTCAGCATCTTTGTAGTCTTGATGCAATTAGTTGCAGAAATTGAGACAATAGCTTCTGGAAGCCACTCACGGTGTAGCAGCCAGTTCTCACACAGTCGTAGCTATGTGAGAGCTTGAGAGAAGTATAAACTCACCTACTCCTTTCCACACCTCTACACACCGGACCAATCACTTCATAAAGTGGGCAGGATTTTTAGATTGTTTCAGAAAGTTACACACATTGTTAAAGGCAGCCCTCCTACCAAGAAGCTGCACTCTGTCTGAAGCATACTGAGGCAGTTACATTTGTTGTTGACACATAATATTCACTTGGTGGTGAGCTGGCTTTCAAATGTAAGTGGAATGTTGTTGCATCATGATTTAATGGAGTTTCTGGTGTACTTATGCATGCCTGAGAAACACTCATACATACGCAGGCATCTAGGCAGCTTCTGGTTCCACTTGGGGCCCGAGGAGCCTCGGTTGAAGCAGGTGAGCAGGCTGTTTCCAGATAGAGTGAAGCCCTTGTTGCAAATGTATTGGATGGTTGAACCCACAGTGAAATGAGGACCTGACAGCACCCGCCGGCTGTGCTCCACCTTTCCAGGGTCAGCGCAAGACACCACTGGATGGACAGACAAAGATAGAAGGTTGCTATTGTCAACCAACATTTTGTGTCTTCCTTTGTCTCAGCTAGACAGAGAGACATAACTACTGTCAGCAAACTGTACAATTCACACTCTTTATACTGAATCCAGCTGCTCTGTAATGCAAAAAAGGATTACATCCATCTAGGAAGATAATAGACTCCTAGCTTCTTTTGATGCAGTACTGAAATGAAAGAACACAAATGGCTGACTGGGAAGCAGAAAAAGAGGCGTCCAAATGCACTCGTCTTTGGTTGAACTGTACATAGCTTAAAGACACATGCAACCTGTGACCAGGGGTCAAATATAAATATTACTTGGCTATAAAGGGTGACGATCTGTGTAAACATTCTGTAAAAATACATTTCACATTGTGAAATAAAGCAATTGCAGATAACATTTGTAGAGAACATGCAGATTTCGACCTTAAAGCAGAAGCTTTGCTTGCATTGGAAGTCGCTACAGAACATTAAAATCCTAATAATTCAGTTCTATCAGGGGTCTCTGATCACATGGAAAAAATCAGCCAATCCAGCTCTGTTTGTGTGAGCCAGGACACATGAGCCCACAGAGGCAGGATTAAGAAATTAGTTGCGTCTGTCCCGGCATCCAGTCAGACCAGATCTGGACCCAGCCCAGCAGAAGATGGGCCAGCTAGACCAGAAACATTGGGTGGAAGTCAGCCATACTGGAGCCGAGGTCCCCGTCTGCTGCCAATGGGGCTGGTCGCTAGGAGTGAGGCATTGCTACTGCTGTTTTTGTGTGTGTGTGTGTGTGTGTGTGTGTGTGTGTGTGTGTGTGTCTGCTGTTGTGTAATAGCCTAATGAAAACCAGACTTATAGTTGCTGTACAATTGAAAACTGGTTTTAGGGCTATTTAATTGAACTATTATGAAAAAGTTTCTGTGAAACCATCAGTTATTCTTTTTGCCCCAAATTATTGTAATTATCACCAAGCTACGGACATTTAGACTAACAGTATTTAACACTCCATAACTTATATTGAGCAGTAATTTGAAAAGTGGGACATTTAAGAATCCTGATTTTGCATCACCACTGAAACATGTCTATAATTTGTATATTGCATGGTAATGTACATGTACCAAGGGAATGTTTGAGGGGACTGTATAGTGGATATAATTCACAATAATAATTTTGACATTGCCCCTGAATCTCTGCTCCCCTCAGCATTACGGATATAACAAGTTTAGAATAGAATATCTTTACTGTCCACCAGGGGACATTTGTCTTAATTGGTTTCAGCTCTTACTCCTACTCACAGCTTTACTGTTTTTGTTTACTCTTACCATAGCATTGTTTTCAGCTGTGGCTGTTTGTTACCAAGAAAGCCTTAAAAACCCGCTGTAGCCTGCCTGTCCAGCACCAAACAGCCGGCAAACAGTTAAAGATAGAGCCTGAAATTTCCCCTGTGAGTTGGTAGAAACCAAAAACCGAGCTAAAAGAGAGTGAATATTGAACTGATAATGTTGCTCTGTAATTGCTGGATAGTGTTGCGTCGTTCAAAGAACGTTTCATTTAACCTAATCTTGTATATGACTCAGGAGGAACGAGTAGTCTGAAGGAGTAATTCATTCATTTTCACGCATGTGTGAAGGATCTTGGACTCTTAGGTTCACTCGTCACACGGCAGCTGCATGGGCTCCATCAGCACAGGAAACAGAATTGATTAGTTCACGACTCTCAACTGTGGGTCTGTTTGTCACGTGACAGCTCCTACTGTGGAGCAGGAATGAACGACTCGTTCACCGCTCACATGGGTCCTCCTCAGTCTTTCATTCACTCGGCAGGCTGAGTGAGTGCATTTTAGAGATATAATGATAGTATAATTTTATATACAAAGCCTGCATATGGCTTGTCTGGTTGTATACTCAGGAAAGATTGTGAAAATGGACGGATTTAGCCGGAGTGGTGGCGAATGCATATTGACATATTTCTGTGCTTTTTACATGGTTTGAATTTGGTTGTGGCCCCACGGGACTTTATAGAAAGATGATAGAGAAAGGCCAAGAGATGATCAATTAAAAGAAACCAATCAGCCTTCTGTGTTCTTCTGAGAAATGCGCTGTTTTTTACAATGTCCACTAGAGGGATGCAGCGGCGCAATGAACAAATCACTCAAAAACAGATTAGTTAATTTTAATGAATGAGATTTGAAGATTCGAGTCTGTCAAAAGAGTCACCTTTACCATCACTGCTGGATGTGTAAATGAGCAGCTGTTCACAATAACATAAAAGGTGATGATATGTCAATGTTGTATTTACAGCTTGCTTCATCAGTTAATGCAGGTTTAACAATCCAGAATTCATTCTTACTGCATTATATTCTAATATATTTTTATATTCTGAATTCTCACCTGCCGCCTGAATTTTGTGTTTCCCTCAATACAAATAAAGACGTTACCACCATAAATTGGTGCAGAATATGTCTCCAGAATGCAGGAAATTAAGTGTTTAATACTCAAACTCTTCTAGGGGAGAAACCCTGTGAACCCCAATACTAAATTTCATGAATCAATTTTTTTTTCTAAATTGTATTAAAATATATACTTGTGCAGTGTAACATCTCGTGGGGTGAGTGTTTTGTCACACCCCAAATCTCAGCCCTTAATGCCCCCACCACTTTTCAACACAAAGTGACACCCTTGGGTAGTGACAATGATTAGGCTATGACATAGTAATAACACTATCATTAAGTAAGACTGTCAACTGCTAGTGATCACTCACTGTCAAACAGCGCTGCATAAGCTATTAGACGTTGTTTTTGTGGCTAGCACAGTTACCTAATGCAGTCTTAACTTTGGCTAACTTTTTTGTCACATTCACAGATACATCTCTTTGTCCTACATTTTATTGCATTCTAGCTATATTTCATCTTGTGTGTTTTGTTTTTGTTTATTTCTATTTGCTTTTGTTTCTTGAATGTTGCATAAGAGTGAATATATCTCCAACCTCTTCTTTATAACTCCACATCCTTCAACATATTAGCTATTGATGGTGATATTGGTTATAGTTATTATTTAATTATTAATCTAAATCGATACTTAAGTGTATTTTATGAGACTAAATTGGTAATTGGCTATCAGTTTTCTCTCTAAGAGTGGATTTAACACAAGCTAAATTCTATTATTAAATATTAAATAATAGTAATAATAATTATTATTATATTATTAAATTTAAGTATTGATGCCATTTAAACCCTAATTCCCAACATTATATATAACATGGCCAACTAATGTCTAACTGAAAGTCCCAGAAGGCTGAAGAATAAGGTTTGAATAAGATTAAAACTCAATTAAAATGTGTTAATTTTGTGGGATTATTCTGAAATGACCTACCACTTTTATCTTATCTTATCTACATGTATTTTCTAGTGGGTCTGAGTTGAGTTGTAGATATTGAGCGTGTCTCTTCCATCTTTCCCATCTCAAGTGGATAATGCAGTAGTGGCAGTAGTGTTTTTGTACTCACCTCTCTCACAGCTTGGTAGGTCACCACTCCAGGTGAGGTCCCATTGGCACATGAGCAGCTCAGCGCCCACCACCTGATAACCAGGATAACACTGGTAGGTCACCACGGTGCCCTGAACCAACTCAGGGTGAGATGTACTCTTCCAACCATTAGAGATCTCTGGAAGCTCAGGGCAGGTGTCATTACGAGCGACTTCTGATCAGAGAGAAACAGTAGGGAGGAGAGGAAGACAGGAAATTAGGAAATGACTGTAAGGTTTGAGTGATATGAGCCTGTAAAGGCTGACGCCTTTTCTTTTTTTTTTACATAAAGATACCAATGTTTGCCCAATACTTGGCTTTACGTGTGTTCCCTCATAATTTCCTGCTGGCATTATCTGGGGCTGTCAGTTGTGATATCAGCCGTTCTCATCAGCTGGTCACATCTATCCAATAGCACAGCGACTCACCTACATTGTTGGCCAATCATGCTGCTGTCTTTTTAAATACGATTCTCTCATTTTAAACATGATTCTCTCTCTGCCCCACCACCTCCCCATCACTTCCCAGTCTTCGTAGATCCATCAGCTTCATCATTTCATCAGCCTATCAGCAGAGTCCTTAGCTATCACCACTAACAGTGTCTGGACTCCATGGGGGGATTAAACTTGCTGCTGCTCATGGCTGATGCCTCATGATTACTGAAATAATGTAAGTGTCAAATTGCCATGAAATATATTTGGCACATTAATGCTGCTAAAAAGATTGACAGGTTGCAATTTAAACGCTCCAGGACCAAAGTATCAACTTTGCAATAAAAATATCATTTGTGTCATAGTTTATGTTCATAATATGATGAAACATTTTAGGTTTTAGCAGCAGAATCATTGATCATTATGTCTATCATTGGGCTTTAGATGTTTAATCTGCCACATTGCTCCGTGTTCCAGTGTAGATGCTCATGTGCCCATTGTAGGTGCTTTCAGCATTGGACAGCGGTCAGCATGGCACCCTGACTGGTCTGCAGCTACGCAGGCCCATAAGCAACAAATGTGATATGATATGACACCTTTCACCAACATGGAGAGAACTCCACTGTGAAGTTTGTGGATGACTCCACCATCATCAGCAGGATTTCAAACAATGATGAGAATTCTTGCAGAGCGGTGCTCAGAGAACAACCTACTGCTCAACGTCAGCAACACCAAGGAGCTGATCATTGGTTTTAGGAAAAAGGAGGTGAAGACACACACTACTACATCAGTGGAGCTGAGGTGGAGCAGGTGAACATTTTTAGGTTCCTGGGAATCAGCATCACAGAGAACCTGACATGGTCATCTCACATCTCCACGCTGGTGAAGAAAGCTCAGGAATTAGAGTATTTCTTAAGGAAGCTTAGGAGGGCAAATTTCCCAAATATTACATTTACTCATTTAGCATACACTTTTATCCAAATTCTTGTCAGCTTTTACAGAGGAGCAATAGATGTGTGGGATGTGCACAGCCCAGGACCGGGTGATTAAAACTGCTCCGAAGATCATTGGTACCCATTAGTAATATCATTGAGGTTAGGTGCCTGCTGAGCCCAAAGAATACTAAAAGACACACCCAGCCACAGCCTGATCACCCTGCTGCCGTCTGGAAAGAGATACAGAAGTATCTGCTGCACCACCAGACAAAGCAGCTTTTTCCCTCAGGCTGTTAGACATGGATGTCATTAGGTCTATTTTAGGGGGCTGAAGCTACCTTAAAATGGTCCACAGCCCCCAAATAATAATACAGTGCAGACATGTACCTAAACAAAGAGAAGCAAGAATATTGATAAATACGATAGGATAGGACCCTGAGGGAGGCTGCATTTTGTCGCTGCTGGCAGCTAGGCTATACATGAGCATATACGCACAGATATCCACACTAATAAAATGAAAGCAATCATACTTAAAGTACATATAGTAATCTTTACTCCAGATCTTTTATTTCTTCTACCATCATGTTATTAAATTCAGACAGTAGCCACTTTAAAAAGGGGCCTTATCAACAGCTTACATGATGAAGTATTTATTGTATGCGTATATGTTAACAGTAATTGGTGTAATTTGACCTGTAACTTATCTAATAGAAAAAGGAATTGGATAAGGTATTACTTTATCACACATTTACATGAGCAGCTGGAGTATTGAAGTTATAGTATACAGGAGAACTCAGTATGGCCTTAGTGAATTCCCCCCATGCAGCCTTGGTGTGTCTAAAAAGCTAACTTTTGTAAAAACAGAGAAGAAATGTGTCTCGCTTTTTACCTGTTAAAATCTTGGCTTCTTCGTTGATTGTTGGCATAAGTGTAGTTCTAATACAGTAACAAAAGATTAGAGTGCAGAGATTTCGCAAGCGCAATTAAAATATACCCTGGTGGCTAAGCCCCCCCGTCTTTCAGTCCTAGTGAAGTCCCTGCTGTGAGACTCTTTAATTCATCCTCAGCACTGCACCATGTAAAATAGTTTTATTTCTGTGACTTGTATTTATCCACTCATCTAGTGTATATAATTTTACAGTGTAACAATGTAACAATGTAACGTTTGATTTTTGTGAATAGCAACAAGGGAACTAAAACTTCATCTCGTTATACAACCTTGTGTTGTAAAATGATAAATCTACCTTTTACATTTTAAATCACTGCAGTTTGAATGTATTTATTTCTAAGGCTGTTTACAATTTCCTTTCATGCCATGTTGCAATAGGTGCTTTATTATGAGAATTTGAATTTCTAACACTGTGCCTAAATCTCTAATTCCATTGTCAGCTGATGTCTCAGGATTGTTGTAATGGTTTAACAACCAAAGATTGTGTTGAGTTTCTCCCAAGGTTGTAAATTTTTGTCTGGGCCTTAATATGTAAAACTATCAAATGCTTTAATAATAAGACGTGAATATTCTTCTGGTAGGTTTTCCAGTTGGCATCTAACTTGATTGATAACATAAAATGATCCATAAGGATATGATATTGTGTTAGAGCTTGAAAACAAGGGATGCCGTCATGGAGCATTATGTTTCCAGCAACTCAAATGAGCTCTCCTGTGGGGTAACGCTAAGCTTCCAGGCCTGTTGGCTTTGCTCTTCTCATTTCTAGGCACACAGCAGCAGATTCAGGTCCTCTGCTAAGGAATCTAATTTGGGCAAACAGACTAAAGTAATTGCACTTAGGTACTAGACAAGCACAATTCTCTGACACTTGCCCAGGTTGCTGTTTTTTGTTTACATTCCACCAATGAGATTCATGAAGAGACTGTAAAAAAAAGCTATCCCTCCCTTTACTCCTCTTTGTCGATCATCTGTATTCTGCAGCCTTTCCTTCTCTGAATTAATTAACTCTTATCAGTGTGCTGGCTATTGGGATGGTGCTGCACTGATGGAAAGGTCCCACCTTCCTCCTTTTCATTTTGCCCAACTTCCCTTTTTTACTGCATTACTGTCCAGTTTGCTGTCTGACTTTCACTGAGGGAAAGTCCGAGGTGAATGGTGAATGGATGGAAATAGCAATGGAGGGGCCTGGTGAATTAGGAATGTGGCTGGAGAAGAGGGACAGAGAAAAGGACCGTGAGCTGGAGATGCTGCACAGAAACGCTGGGTGGACAAAAAAGTCCCAGCAGACACATATCTCCTTCCAAAAACAACAATTTGTGGTACAGATGAAACGCATTAGATACATCATGTTAATTAGTAAGCTTTAAAGGTGTTCATATGTGTCTTTGAACTTTGCACAGAACCAGGATAGCTGTTTCCCCCCCTTCTTCTAGTCTTAATACTAAGCTAGGTTAACCCCTCCCTGACTCCAGATAAGTATATTTTCCATAATGTTAAACTATTCCTTTAATAATCACATATCAGCATTTAATGTTGTCTACACTTCTTTGTCATTATATATAAGATCAGGAGGGGTCATGGTTATGGTAGGTTAGGCAACTAAAACATGTATTTAAAGTTTGGGATATACATTACATAACTGATATTTGTGTTACAGCTGGATTCCACAGGTTTTGTTCCGCCCTCTGCACAGTATCATATCCCACTGGAAGCTTTTCAGGAGTGTTTTGCCGCATTTTTGACTTGTGGCTTTTTTTGTGCTTCTACTACCCAGCACGGCTCTCTGCAGCCCAGTTTTGTCCTCTGCACGGCTTAATCCCCCACAGGAAGAGTTTCAGAAGCAGAGCGTTTGCCTGCATGACTTAGCTGACTTGCTCAGATTTAGTTGATTTGGTAATTTGGTATTTTCCTGACCATGAAGTTGTCTTCCCCATCTGTGTGCTATTTTGGTATCACAGAACCATGGCTGTTTCTGAAGCAACGTCACTCCACTGCCACTTTGGTCAATTTATCAAAAAGAGCAAAATTAAAAATACGGGGAAGAAATAAACAGAAATAATGAAATGATGCTTAAAAAATAAACTATAGTTTACAGTTTTTCACAATTGCTAAAACACACTAAACCCTATTCTCTGAACCAAATGCTCTGTGTCCTAAATCCATTTGTCGAATCAATCACTCTTTTGGCAAAAAGTTCAGGTAGTTGGACACTTTTTGCAAAACTCTGAATACATTGTCACACACTAAAACACATTTTGCACTTGTGTTGCAAAATGATAAATACGGGCAGCAAAAAACTACAACACAGATGTCATCGTGTTCACACATCAACTCATAATTCTACACACTTGTTTCTAATGATGTGATCAAACCAATATGTGGCCAAGTCCCTGTTTACAAGCAATTCATAAATGTTTACAGTCCACCTTGCAGCCCTTTCCTCAACCCGATAGAAGAGTTTTTCTCTGCCTGGTGGTGGACAGTCTATGACTAAAACCCATATACTAGGGAACAAACTCTTACATGCAATGAAATTGGCCTGTGGTGAGATGGGTGTGGATTGCTGCTTCAGTAAGGCTGGATCCAGCACACCAGAGGGTTTTTCCACCGTCGCATAGCAAGGGACAAGGGTGTTGCGGACGAAGTCGTCTGTCTGGACCCAGCACAAAGACGTGATGCTGAGGCAGAATGAATCTCTCATTGACTTTGATTTTGCAGCTGTGCAACATTTTTGAGTGTAATGTGCTTTTCATTTAGTTTTCTTTATTTTTGTGCAAGTGCTGAATAAACAGACAGTCAATACTGTATTACAGTTTTTTTACAACTGCTTACACACAAAATCTTTACATGTCACACGATTTTTGAAACCTCTCACTCAAAGAGCAAAACCACACGTCAAATCTCCAAAACCATACGCTGTTTCTTCACTCAGTTTTCAATTGCATAAAACACTTTTTTCAAAACACTACATACAATTCTCTACCTAAGACACAAAAGGAAGTGACCTGCTTTTCTTTTCCAAACACAATCAAAATGATACACTTATTCACCAGGTCACACAGTCACTCCTCACATGTGCAAACACTAACTGCTTAACTGATCACTAACCAATCACTGCTTTAGTATACAGCAGACCTATACATAGGTCAAAGGTCAAAGGTCAGATTACCTGTTTTTAACAATGGATGCCAACAATGGACAGAGAGCAAGGGGGGTAGGAGGGAGAGGCAGGGGACGACAACAAGGACAGGAGTTAGTAGGAAGAGTTAGTAGAAGAGGAGGAGGACGACGATGATGAGAAGGAAGAGGATGAGGGCAAAGAAGAGAAGGAAGGAGAGCCATCACTGATGAGATCAGGGCCACACTTATTGATCATGTGATCAACCACAGGTTGACAATGAGTGAAGCTGGACTGAGAGTCCCGCCCAACTTGAGTCGCTTTACACTGGCATCCATAATTTGAACGTTCAGAAATTAGAATAGGTATGCAACAATCTAATGACTATTTCAGCATTACTGAATTGTAAAATAATTATTTTTGGCAATAAAAGTAAAAAAATATTCTTTTTGTTTACATAAGTTTCTTTTTCTTGTATGTTGCTGTACACGACACTGTGTTACTGTTGCAACAGTAATGTTTTGCCAAATAAATGTTCTATTCCAAATACTGTAAATGTAAATCTGTTTCAACATTGCATTGGTATTTACAGTATACTTTTCAGCACCTCTCAGCAGATTACTTTCACTCTCAAACATTGTAAGGAAATGTACACATAAGCCTATAAAATACAAAAGAGCTTTAGATTTAGAACAACAGTGTGCAAATGGTATATTTAAAAATTTACTATTACAAAAAAAATGTTTAATTTTGGGATGTGTTTATGGCATTTTGAATGCAGTGTTTCATTTTGAAGGACATATGAAGCATTTTGCGTTTTGTGTGAGCAGTTTGGAGAATTGTGTGTAGAGTTTTGAAAAAAGGAGACATAGTTTTGAAAACGTGTGTAAGCAGTTGTAAAAAAAAAAGCAGTAGCTGGAAGAGCTCCCTGATGAGCAAGTCTTGAAGTTTAAATCTCTGTGTGGTTGTGTTATCTCTGAGCACTGGTTCCATGGCTTACCAAAGAAGTGGACTATGAAACCGTTGCCATAGCCATAGACGTTGGTGGCAGGGTCCGACTGGAACTGGATGGTGACATCTGCAGTGGAGGTATAGAGCTTGAATCGGGACTTTGATCCTCCATACTGACCCAGAACTTTAGCTGTAAGGTCGTCTCCATCATAAAAGGTCAACAGGTCATTCTTCCCAATGTTCAACCTGGAAAAGGAGACACACACAGAAAAGTCTGTATTCCATCTCGACCAGCTTCGAAACCATTTTGGTGATACAAAGCATTTTTTGTTTTATGTTCATTAAAAACAGGTGGATATAAATGTACTTCACTCCCTGCTCTCTCTGCTCTCATTGGCCCGACCTTAAAACTCTCTCTTGCAGTGAAAGATGTGCTCACAACCTACAGGTCAAACATCCCCTCTGTACACACCCTGCACATGCATACATAACTCTTTTGCCCGTGCCAGATGTCTGACATAACGTTAATGTTACGCTTCACAATGTATTCTTGCATTTTCAAAATGACAGTAATTGCACAAAGAGGGCCGTGAGAACTCCAGTTCAAACCAAGGTTACTTATTACTGAGACAGATTATTACATCATTCATGAGAGACAGAATGGTTTTTCCTTGCTCCTGAGGAGAACACTGTCAGAATAATAATGTGAGAAGGTGAGATCTTGCGGTTCTCATTATATTATATTTAGAGAATACTTATGGGGTTTTTCAATCTGGGTTTTATTCTTATATTTCTGAGCATTATGACAGGGGCCATGATAACATTTTACTCACCACTATGGTTGTAGAGATTATAGAAACATGGAAACCGGCAAGCACAACACTGACAGTGATTAGCTGACATTTCCCTCTGAGATGAATGAATCAATGTCATGCTGAATTACCACACACACTGTCACAGTTTAACTGTCAAAGGGCCATATATTTGTGCTGATTTTACCATAGCCTGTAGAGCTGGAACTCTCACAAACCTCAAAGCTGTTTAAAAATGTCACATGGGGCTGACCTATCTCTTTGTAGAGAGAATATTTAGAGCGTGGAAGAAATGGCTTAGCCCGAATAAAGCGGTGACATGCTCTTTGCTGTTGCTAATTAATCACCTGCGGCTACTGATAAAACTCATTAGCCAGCCTGAGATTGAGCTATTAATCACTATAGGAATGCTGGAAAATCAAAGGTTCAAGAGGCGTGCATTCAATCGACATATGACAAAGCCTAACAGAAGATGATTATTTTTTTTTACCACAGACTGGAGGAAATGGAAAGTACTTACAAAGCAACTTTATAGTCTTCTGACCACTCATGTCACATTCACCCCATTCACACACATTCATACACGAATGGCACCGCCTTCAGTTTATTTGTCACATACAGGGTAGAAGATCTTCCTGAGCCTCTCATTGCTGACATTGTGTATCTGGTACCTTCTTCTTGACCGCAACAGTGAGAAAAGGCTGTTATCCAGGTGAGATCCTTAACAATTCACCTAGCTTTAGTCTTACACCGCCTGGTGTTTTGTCCTTGAGGCAGTGTAGAGCACTGCCTACAGTATGTTCAGCTCAACTAACTACTCTTTGCAGGGCCTTGCGGTCCACTTCCATTGCTGGCATTGATGTTCCCCATCATGACTCTCTCATGGTGAAGGAGTATAAATTCCTCAGTATCTGAGGGGATACCCGGAACTTCCTCAAGCGTCTGAGGTGAAAAAGTCTCTGCCTTACCTTTCTTACAACTGAGTCAGTATGCAGAACCCAGGTCAGGCCCTCGGTGATGTGGACACCAAAGTTTGTGATGCTGTCCACCCTCTCCACTGAGAGACAGTTGATACAAAGTGGGGCGTAGTTCCTCCCCTGCTTCTTCTCAAAGTCCACTATCAGCTCCTCAGTCTTGCTGATGTTCAGGAGGAGGAGGGTCAGGTCCTCTACTTCCCTTAGGTAGGCCTTTTCACTGTTATCTGTTACCTGTCAGGCCCCCCACAGGTGTGTTGTCAGCAAGCTTGATGATTGTGTTGGAATCAAAAGTGGCTACACACTGGTATGTGTACGATGGGTACAGCAGGGGGCTCAAAATACAGCCCTGGGGTGCTCCATGTCAAGGATGAGGATGGAAGAGGTGTGTCTACCCACCCTCACCACCTGGGGTCTGCCCATAAGGAAATCATTGACCCGACAGGACTTTATACGATAAGTAAAATCCTGCATTCAGTAGGAAACTCATCTCATACAATGAAATGTCTCCTAATTAATGACATATTTCTATTGTCTTACATACAGTAACTTCAGATCTATTTTTTAATATTTGTTATTTCCCTAGTGGTGTCAGGTAGTTTATTTCATCTTAGACAAGCCTGACAGGAGAATGCTTATTTACCCTTCCCTAATATGGGTGGCTGTGGCTCAGGAGGTAGAGTGGGTAGCCTGTTAATCAGAAGGTCAGCGGTTCAATCTTCAGCTTTTATCAGCGGTATGCAGCAGAGAGAGTTCCACCTCCACTGTTGGCTGACTCCCATCACTGAGAGAGTCTGGAATCATCACTGATGTCCTTTAGTATCTTCATTTTAGTATCTTTCACAAGTATTCCCAAAGTATCTTTCTGAGACATGTCCCCATTCACTTTTTTGAAAGCTCACCTCAATAAAGCTCCAGCTCTTCAACAGAGCTAACACTTTATGAGTTGTAGGCTGCAGTGTGTGCTTATAGCATTCATGGTTTCTGGTTGTGAAATTATTTAACTTAAGAATAACCTTCTATTAGATACATGGTGGACTCCATAGGTCCAGTAAAGTGATACATACTGTGGACTGGATTTGGTTTTGGCCCTTCCCTTTGTACTGCTGTTGCAATTCTCCTTGACTGAGCTTCACTAAATATTTCTACTTAAGACATCCTGAGTTTCCTGAAACTTTGAGTCACTGAGCTAATATTATGTTTAAGCTGTTTTAGTGAAATCTATTTTAGGATTTTACAGTTTTTCTCAATTGTTTACACACAAATTCTGGTACTTGAGACACAATGACCACAACATGTAACTCATTCACCAACCCTCTGAACCAATTCTGCTAAACTACAAGCACAATTCCTGCTTTACACTCAAATTGCAGTTCTAAAACACACTTTTTTCAAAACACTACACACAATTCTCTGCTTTTGGCACAAGTTTCATGCAGAAAATATCTTGTTTTCACAAGTAACACACTGTCAAATATGCACACTGACTCATCACAAGGGCAAACACCCGTCACACAGTTTTCCAATTAGCAATCAGAGCTTTAGCATAAAAGGGCAACAGGTGAGGTCTTCAAAGGAGCAATGGATGCCATGTCAAGTATCTAGGAAATGTATACCTACTTTGTATTTACAGTATTTTACTATTTGTCTGGCAGAACTGAAAGATTACCAACACAAGGTGGTCGGGAACGTCTTCTGTCTCCTGAACAGGAAACTGAAATCATAAACATGGTCCTAGAAAACAACGCCATAACATTACAGCAAATACAAAGAAAAATAATAGAAAACAATGACATATTTCAAAATATTGATAGGGTAAGCTTATCAACACTGGACCGTGTGTTGCGCAGAAATTATCTCAGGATGAAGCAGGTCTACAGGGTGCCATTTGAACGCAATTCAGAAAGTCAAAGAATTGCGATATAACTATGTGCAAGTGAGTCCCACAATTGATGCATACTCTCAACACTGTATACAGTAAATTATGGTGGCTACAGTGGAGCACCAGTTCATCTTCATTGATGAGGTTGGGTTCAACATCACAAAAAGACGAAAGAGGGGAAGGAATGTCATCGGCCAGCGTGCCATTGTTGAAGTCCCTGGCCAGTGCGGAGGGAACATCACAATGTGTGCAGCGATTACCCACCACAGCGTCATCCATCACCATGCTACCCTTGGCCCCTACAACACCGCCCATCTGATCACATTCCCACAGGGCTGCTCTGGTTCGTAACTGGTTCACTGCCCACCGCACGCTTTTTAGTTGTTTATATCCCTCCATATTCTCCATTCCTCAATCCTATTGAGGAATTTTTTTCTGCCTGGAGATGGAAAGTGTGTGACCGAAATCCACAAACGCGTATACCTCTTCTCCAAGCTATGGAGGATGCATGTGGAGATATAGCAGCTGATGCTTTTCATGGCTGGAATCGCCATGCTAGGCGATATTTCCCCCGCTGCTTGGCCAGGGAAAACCTTGCTTGTGATGTGGATTAGGTGCTGTGGCCAGACCGCAACAGAAGAGAGGATGCAGCATAGTTTGTTTTTAGGTTTCTTTTTACTGTAACTGTGTACAGTAAATTCTTCTGCTGTAGTGTATGTGCAACTTTGTGTTGGTTGGGAATGGGATGTACACTGTGTACATTGTTTTTGTGGGACAAATAAAGTGTATTTGTGTGTTCTGAGTATAAAAACAATATTCTCAAATATTTTCCAACACACTTATGTATGTACTGTCTGTAGTAATGTACTGTCTGTAGTAAGTGAAACACTGAACAAAGAAAAGGCCTAAGTCATTATGATGAATGGAGAAGTGTTTTCCATTCATCATAGTGTTTTACATTGAGCACATTAGTGTTCAACTGGTTCTTATGAATGTCTATTCATATGATGGTTTGTGTGTGTGTCATTTGAAAACAAAATACCATTTTGAGAAGAAATAACATTGTTTTGAATGTAAAGTTTCATTTTGCAGGAGAATTAAAGGGTTTTGCCCAGTGTGTGTGTGTGTGTGTGTGTGTGTGTGTGTGTGTGTGTGTGTGTAGAGTTCTGAAATTGAGGCATTCTTTCAGAAAATGTGTGTAAACAATCGAGGGAAAAACTGTAACTTGAGTTTATAGGGTTATGATTTTCCAATATAAATCAATCTCTGTGGTCATTCAGAGGTCTGGACCGAAGATACCAACAACACAATCCAGAGCACATATAATGGAATCCTTACAGCTGAAAAATTATAGATATGAATGCTGATATTACAATGGTATGTTATTTCCTCTATTTTACTTTGTTTGTTCTGTTTCAAATACTCCAAATAAGTCTATCAGTGGTTTTATGTGTGTTGGTTTTACAGCATTACACAACCACCACTGAGAGGAACTACATAACGTCATCATTCAAATTCACTCTAGAGGTGTTCTCATTCTCAAAGGACAATTTCCATCCATTCCTTTATAAATAAGTCTCATTTCCAACTCTGAGACTAAAAATATTTCCACCTCAAAATGTTGCATGCATGTTGAGTAAATAGTCTCTGAAAATCATAACCCTACAAACTCAAGTTGTGATTTTACAATAGTTTTGACCTATAGAGCTTAAACATAATATAACCTTAAGTCCTACTCTTAAACTCACATCATGAGGTGAGACCTGTAAAAGTGGCTTCACCCTGATTAAGCTTGAGTCCTTCTGAAGGCCTACAGCAGGTCCTGACAAGTATAGTAAAATGAGTATGCTGCTTCTGAACTCATGGTGTTCCATTTTTATTTGATTGCTAACGGATAAAGCTTCTCACCTGCTCAGAGAGCGAGGCAGATTGAGAAATATTGTCGGCTGGCGTCAAATTTGTTGTGATTAAGCTAAACAAGGCTTTGTGCAGCTCTGCAGTGCATCTATAGAGAAAAATCAATCACAGCCTCCATTCCCTGACACTAATTTGATTTAGTTCAATTTGAAAAACCGGGGCTGAGTTTGGTTTGGCCACCGGGACCTGCTACCAACACATTTTACGACAACTATTGACTTTGTGATCTGCTATCTCTCCTACAGTTGGAAATACAGGATAAAAATATTTGGCGGTACTTTCCACAGCTTTTCTAAATATCTGAATGTCTTTTACAGGACACACTGGTAAAATCACTGCTGATGTTTAGCAGGTATAATGTTTACCATAGTTTAGCATTGTAGCATGCTAACATTAACTAGTTAGCACTTAAGACAAAGTAGCTCAGGCTGGTGGGAATATAATTAATCAGCCAGTTAGTTAAGGGAGCTCACTATCAAATGAAGCTGCACTTAGCAGCAGTTAGAGGTTACTTTAGCAACAAGTAAAGCTATCTGTCCATCAGGAAACTCCGTAAATAACAGAGTTGAGAGAGCAGGATGCCAGGGGTGACAGGAGCAAAACCAAGAAAACCATCTCTGTACTGTTTTCTCTGTATTCCATCCCTGTCGTCAAACTGGGCTTGGAGGCTGTGTTCGGGCTTGCTGCTTTGGTCTGAATCTGTGAGCTAACCACACCCTGTTCATTTGAATATAACCAGTGCTGTTTCTCCACCTTTAATTTGGTTTTATTTTAAATAATACATTTCCCATTTTAAAAATGTTCAGCAATAATTTTTTTGATAAACTTCAATCTTGTTTCTGCTCTCTGTCCAGCGCTGTGACTGCTCTGGTCAAGGTCACAAATTACTTACTGCTTGCCTCCAACACAGGCTTGGATTCAGTTTTGATTCTCTGTGATGTGTGCTCAGCCTCTGACACAGTGGACCATAACGTCTTAATCGACTATCTGAAAAACTATGTTCTGTGCCATCTGTGACGTGGCTCTGAACTTGTTCATCTGTCAAACAGGTCCTTCTCTGTAATGTTGGGGACAAGTCTCATCTCTTGCTCCCTTTTATTTACCATGCTACTCCTGGGGCAAATCATGCATGGACATAATATTGACTTTCATTGCTACGCAGATGACAGTCCCTTTGAAGTCTGGTACCGCCGATATATCTATGCCTCGCTGAAATTAAGAATTGGATGTCCAATCATTTCCTGCAGCTAAGTAACTCCAAATCCAAAATAGGTATTTCCCCCTCTGGCCCCAGCACTAGCAACATTAACAATCTCTCCTCTAGTCCTGGTGGCGTTCCTCTGGTTCCTCTGTAGATTTAGAAAAGGTCACCCTTGCTTTTATCTCCTCCAGACTTGAGACTAACTATGTGAAGTATCTATTGGGTGTTGTACAGTGGCAGTTAACCCCAAAATAAGTCAAATTCACCTAAAACACAAGAAACTTGAAATTAATCAAGTTCCTAAGAAAGATTCCCAAGAAAACACTGACCCTCGTCTCCGAAACCCCAGGTGCTAAATGTAGAAGCAAGCACTTTTCAATTTTCACTTGTCAAACAGAAACCTTTCCATAGCATATCTTCTCCACTCAGACCAATTGTAGCAGAATATTGAACACCCAGTTCTAAAGAATGCGTCAAAGTTCAACGTAGCAGTTTTATTTGACTTCAGAGCTGAGCAATGCCCAAACAGAAGATCACTAAATAAATTTAAAACTTCCCCATCATGGAACACAAAATGTAAAGAAATGACAAATATCTATCCTTGGCTCCTACCAAAGGAAAACAAAACACAAATGGCTTCTCACTCCTACTTAACCTACTACTAGGTGCTCAATATTTAAAGATTTCTATTTACAATGAACAGTCTTCATTAATAGATTCAAGCTCGTCACATTTATCAATCACTAAAGTCACTAAACCCACATCACTGAACTACACAAATCAAATGGCTGATCTGCAGTTGCTCTACTTACAAAGCCTTCACATAAATAAAACACACAACTAGAGACTGGCTCATTGTTGGTAGTGGCAGAGTGAAGAGGGCAGATTGTTGTCAGCTGGGGGTTAAGAAGGCTGCTGTCATCTATTGGACAAATGCAGAGGCAGCAATCACATCGAATGGACCAATCATAGGGGCCCACCTGTTTATCATTACACACTCACATACACACTGAGGGGGAAGAACAAACTGTCATCACAAAGCAAAATGACAAATATGACCCCGGGTCATAACATGTTGCTCAGTCAAGGTGTCTGTAATCCACAGGTTTACATTTCCAGATGCTGTGTGCTAGATGCAGGGGCGGACTGGCCATTCAGGAGCAATCCCGAACAGCCGGCCCATTTCAGGCCGAACCGGCCAGGGGTCAGGAGTTTTTACTTTTCAGTTTTACTTTATGATCCGTGACTCCGCCGGCCGACCAGTCTGCTGCAGCGAACACTGTCTGTGTCTCTGACTGGGCCATACCAATTCTTTCAATATGGTGGGGGTGTAGGAGCGGCCCCTCCCAGCTTGAACCGATCTTTGTGTTTGCTGAAATCTGATTGGCTAAACAGGGCCGATCAAAGAAGTTTACTTTCCATTTGGAGCGAGTTTAATCTCCAAACGTTTCGTCGGGGCTGAAGGGCTGTGTGATAGGCTCAATAGCTCGACGACAAATGTGGAGAAAAGAGGGAAAGAGGGAAAAGGAATGTGTGATTACGAAAAAATAAGAATTAAGAGGAAGAAATGTTGGCATAAGAGGCAGCTAAATGTGCCACATTAACCGAGGAATCTCTGTAGCCTATGTCTTTATGTATAGCATAATTAGCTGTAGAGGTGATGTTGATGAGGAGGGAGAGAAGGGACAGGAGGAGCAGCAGGAGGAGAAGGTAAATGGAACCAGACAAAGCAGAGAAAGGTACAGGGCCAGTGTGTTATTAGAATTAGAGAATGGATTATTGTAAGTCATATTTATTACTGATGTTCTTCTCATGCATAGGCTATGTAGCTGTACAATCAGTAAAAGCTGAGCCAGGGAGAGGCCTACTCAGAGATAAAGATGAGGGATTTGATTGTTATGCACACATATACACACTGCTGGATTTTATGGGAATGTATTGTAGTTTTTGAGTTTATTTAAGTAGATGTCTATGAAGATTCTCAGTCATCCAGGTCATAGTTATCCAACGAAGGTTAAAATCAAGGGCAACTGGACTTGGTTGAAGATACTGGAAGACGTTTCGTCCCTCATCCAAAGGACTTTGACTTTGAGTTTATTTAAGTATTTTAGCACTGACTCAGGTTTGCCTGACCTGTTATTGTTCAGTGCAGAGCTGCCTTGCTTATACAAACTGAAGAGGCAGGTGTCATCCTGAAGTTTCTTAAAGGTCTTCAGCATAATCTGATTCACTGTATACAACAAAAACACTAATATGTATTAATATAACTGCAGAAAATATTTATGTCCGCCCCCAAAAGTGCGCTCGCATAAAAGGCCTCTCCGTCTCAAAGTCCCGGGCTGAAATTCAGTCCCAGTACATCCCTGGCTAGATGTCTTGCGTGAGATTCACACGTAAGTTAACATTTTGTTACTTGGGAATACCACATTTGCATAGGTCTACGTGTACAAAATTCCCAATAAACCCAGACTGTGCAAGAACGGTGGTGTAGCAGAGCCTCTCAAGGTCAGTGGTTAGCTCATATCACCGTCGTCGTTGGAGGCAGCTTTGAGGGGTGAGATGCACTGGCTGTGATCATCCGCAGACTCGATCAAATTTTGATTCTAGTGCTCTGATGGACGACTACAATTTGGCCTATAGTGCCTCTCGTTGTTGTTCAAGCAGCATGGTAATGGCCTCCACTGTTAAACTACTTGACTTCACAGAAATATGACTTCACAGCTTTTGTGGTCATATTTCTGCAGTTGCTATAAATCCCCCCAAAAAATGCACTTTTCTCAATTTTAAGGTTGTTCATTTGAAAAAAATGAAGGGGTAACAGGAGATTGAGATTCTTGCATTAATTCCATGCAAACAATCTAAAATAATTTTACAATGTAAAAGCATGTCATTAATTACCGCTTTGTTACTGTTATGTAAAAAGGCAATGTTTTTATTTCTATCCAGAAGCGGTGCACATTAGTCTATACTTTGTGGGGGAGAGGGTGGTTTCAATCATTTTGCTTGCTTCACTTCACTTTAACCACAGTGCTCACTCCCTCCTCTTTTATTTGAAGACCATCCATAAAAGTAATTTGACACACCCCTGTGATAATGTATCTCCTGCCATTACGTAGATGGAGCAGAAGATATGTGCACATGTGCACAGGTGTCTGTGTGGACTGTGATGAACCAATAACCAGGGAACTTGTTAAAGGCCTCATATATCTCTGTACACTGTAACACCGAGAGCTCAGGGAGAACAGCTGTTACTGAAAAGCTTCATATAAATGCTCAGACACCTGCTAGGCATATGTTCAGACGGCGAGGATGTGTTGTGCTAGATTAGAATGCTTCTCTCTGTGGAGATCTCTATTTTGGTAAAATCCCATGAGTGCTTTCTGGGAAACTGGACCACAGTATGCTGACACCTCAAGTTTAGTTTCAGCTACAGACTTTTCACAGTTTATCCCTGTATACACAGATTCTCACAATACAAACAATGAACAAGGCTAAAATTCTAAATCCCCACTAACAATCCATGAAGGCTGCAATATTTATCACATGCCACAACACAAAACACCAGAAAGATATTGCTTTTATAAGCATCCAGGGGGCTACAATTTAAATGTTGACCTTACTGTTGTACTCCAGACCAGATTATGCAAAGAATGAGTTTGACTTCCAAAGTGGTGTTTGACACAATCACGTTAGTGGTTGTCACTTCAGACGTCAGTGGTTTTGACTTCATTAAAACTCAAAACCTTACATCAGTCTACACTAGACTAATGCGTTATGATGAAATTAATTATTGTGCTTTCCAACAATCCAATTAAAAAAAGGTACATGGCTGAATTGTTGCACTACCCCTGTCCTATGTCACATTTAATTTCATTGATTGGCTAGTAACAGGTCACCACATGTACTTAATGTACATGTGGTGACCTGTTACTAGCTGGTACAGCTGAAAGGCCTGTGTGGTTGTGCTAGTGCTGAATACCAGAAACATACATCCCGGTATCTCCTGAGAAATCCTGTCAAAATCTGTTCTAGTTTCCTGAGACAAATCCCAGTGGAACCCCTCAATTTTTAGCGTCTGTGTGCACCTATATACTGAACTGATCATGAACACTTGCATTCAACTGTGGTAGATAGAGTCTAACCTGAATTGCCATTATTGCAGTAATCTGGATGTGTTTTACATGAATTAGTTTCTTCCAATTCCTTTTTATTTTAAAAATGGTAGTTTATTATTAAACAAGTACAATATATGTGGCTGTCCTCTAAGCAGACAGTTCAACAAATGGCTTAATAAAAAATTACCTGGCACTTCTATTAGGTGAGACAGGTGTGTCAGAGGGAGATGAGCAGGTAAAAGGTTGCAAAGACTCCCACAACTGAAACACCATGAGAGAGAGATTCAATTGATATGAGCGCTCATTTACTTTACACCTCCTTGCAATGGCAAGTTTGCAGAAAATCATTTGTTAACTTAAAATAAAAAAGGTTAACCATTCTTTTCACAAAAACATAGGTATAATATTATAGGTAACAGGATGACAACACATGTCATCTTCTCCTTGTTTTGGTTCCATATTAAACTAGTTTTTACACAGTAGTATTGTCTAAATGTTTTCACAGGGTACCTTCACTTCTATTGAAATCACCTGCTCTGCTAAATGAACAGCAGCAATTACTTATGTTGACAGACATCCTTTTAAAAACCAGAGGAAGCCATTAATCAATGTTTCTCAAAGTACAACAAGAGCACAGGTGCTGTTCAGAGAGAGAGAAAGAGAGACAAAGAAGGAGAAAAAACAGAGCTTAAGATGCAACCTATGCAAATGAGCCCTCCTTAATTTGCTTGCAAATGGCAAATGATTTTCTACGGCTGACTGACTTATCGGGCCCTGACACGGCGGGGTGTGTTGTTCTGTTTCTTCACCTTGGCACTGCAATCACAGGAAACACACACTCCCTTGCTGCCTTGCTGTACACTTGCACCCTCTACTCCACACAGCAGCCATTACAGGAGTGGGGGGAAGAGTGAGAAGGGTGGTGGTGGATGTGGGGGGCTGCCAAAACAAACCCTCCCTGATATAATTAGTTTTCTCCACTGCACCTAATTAACCTTTGTCTGTGTGGCACTTACGCATCTCATTCACAAGCCAAGCACTCTTTCATTAGCAGCGTGTTGTGTTTTTAATGTGTTTTACCAGTCATGGTGAGGTAGCTCTTTGTAATCTTCTAACTGCTTCTATGGTGCTGTTTGAAGCTGGGGACTGGCATGCGTATAAGAACAGGAGATGAAGTGGGTTTTATGATGATTAGATTCAAAGAAGCCAATGAAAGCCTTTGTAGTGATGTGGTTTCATGGAAATCAAAGGTCAAAGGTGACAAGGCAGATCAAACTTGTGGAACACGTGGAAGGTAGATACATACACTTGAATGTCCAGCATGATCCTCTTATCCTCCTCGACATGGACTCCCCAGATACAGTCCTGGCCTTTATCGTAGGCTTCAGGCCAGTTAGGCGACAGCACCACTCCAGCTGAATCTGTGATCTCACCACTACACACAGCTGGAAAATGCACACATACACAACCATCCATATTAAGACAGGCAATGCTGAGTGTACGTACAGTTCTTTTTATCAGCACACATACAGCAACAAGTTTCTGTGCCAGTACCAAAATTATGCTAAACTATACTGTCGGAAATATAGATGTTTTTTCTACAGGTTTAACATTCTCAAATGTTAAGTGCTATCTAAACACAAGCAGCCACACAAGAATGTGTGCACTGGATTTGACTTTCATTCATTTACTTTAAGTGTTTATTTCACCTGGATGACTATGATTCCTTTGTTGTAATCAAGTATAAAATAAAGTCCATTAAAGAGCAAAAAAACCAGCCAATCTATTTGTTGCAGTACTGAATGGTATCCATAGCAATCAGTGTGGCTGTGTGAACTATAGAGTTGTACTGAAACACTGAGGGATGTACATGAACAGTTTATGTGAAAATGACCTGATCTTTTTTTATTTCAATCTCTGTTTCAGGCCAGTCATTTGTTGCATATTCGCAGCAGTAAGTTGTTCTCGGATCCTGTGTGATCTAAATCATACTGTATTCTTGTGTGTTTGCAGACTTAAACACCCATCGTTAGTAAAGTTGTACCCGACCGGCTATAACTGTACCAACAGCCATGAGTCCTGCTGAAAGGTCATTGGTACTGGCCCAATGTCTATTCGTTTTAAGTTAATTGTGTCAGATAAATGCCAAAAATAAATGTGTGATTAAAAACAGGATGTAACTGAATGTGGATGGTTCACTACAGTACACACAAAACACATACACAGACATACTGACCTCTGCAGGCAGGCTCGGTCTCATTCCACTGGGGATTGTTAGGGTCCATGCATTCAATGGTGATAGAACCCTGTTCCAGAGTATAGCCCGGGTCACAGGCAAACTCCACCACAGCTCCCACTGCCCAAGTGTTGTCACTACTGGTCAGGTTACCGTACTTCACAAAGGGCTCGTAGCAGTGGCCTGCTGAAAAGGCTTTGGCACAAAGACATGCTCAGTGTTGGAGTGGACTCAGCTTTTACCCAAAAAATTGTGAGTAGCTATGCTTGCCAAAGGAGTTAGCATCTCCATAAATGATATGGCTAAGAGGCTACGTGACATTTCTAAGGTCCTTAATAAATTGCCAAATCCAACAGTTAATGCAAATATTGCATTTAGAAACAACGGGCTAGTAATCAGATTTATATCAAGGGCCCTGGTTTCCTGTGAGGCACAGTAAGAAAAAAGTCATATGATAACAAATATGTGAAGCTGTGTTATAGGACAGTGTTTGTTTCATATATTCAGGGTTTTGAGAAGATCTACTACTTGGTTTTGACATTGTGGTTCCTTGAGGATGAACTGTAGGCTAACACCTGAAAAATCAGCCACGACTGTTCATTGTATATAGTGCTAACTAGCAAATGTTAAAATGCAAAAACCTTAAACTAAGATATTAACCGTGGTAAACATTACCTGCTTAACATCAGTACGTAAACACTTATTGTGAGCATGTTAGCATGCAGACCTTTTATCATTTATCTGTTCCTTATGCAGCATTAATTTCAAGGGCGGGAAAACCTCTTGTTTTACAAACTTGCGGATATTCATACATTATCTGGTTACTCCCACTGCTAGAATTGTAGTCACATCATTAAAATAGCCTAACTACTTCAAACTGTGTTTATTTTATTTAAGACATGGCATTAAATTACAGCAAGGGTTCCACTGTAATAGGATTGCTAGCTGCCTTTGCATCTCTTTTATCCACCAAACTGACTGGCACATCTCTGTGAAGTACACTTTTACAGGATCTTGTTATGGTTAACAATTAATTTAATTAATGTTATTGGTCAACCTCCGCAACTAGGTTGTTACCTATATTACAATAAAATGGCATACAGAATTGCTGAAATAAGGAATTAACTGGATAAAACAAGGCATGAAAGCAATCCAAAATAGTTCTTTACTGGGCAGGACATTATTGTGAGCATGGCAAGGCAAAGCAGTGGTGGCAGTCTTTACTCTTGGTACTTCTACTCTTGGCCCAATCAGTAGTATGGCTGGGAATCTCTTGGTACCAGACTGACAACCTCTAAGCCTGGTATCCTTTGCAAGCTATATCCGTTGGGGCACGTATGAAGCAGTGAAGCACACCAGGACGGGGAAATAGTAACACCAGTGAAAGTGGCCTCCCTTGAGGTATTTATATCCGGGGGACGATGTGGGAAGTAACTGCATTGGCCAAATTGCATGTGTGAGGTAATTTAAGCTACTGGTTACACTTGCATTGCTCCGAATGGACACACTATTGAAGATGTAATGACAGTTAGAAATGGCTGATGGAATGCTCATGAAGGAAGTTAGGTGTCTATCAGGATAAAAGAGGGACCATCAAATGTGTTAGAGATGAGCTGAACAGCATTAGGTCCTGTTAATGGCCATAATGAGTTCTGTTGCTCCCTTTGGACTTAATCCCATTTGCAGCAGTGAAGCGAGGCCTAAGCAGATTACACTGATTGTATTTCCAAGTGGTCCTCTTAGACCAGAGACGAGCCGCCTATTTGATGGTGAGTGCTGAGACAAATGTGAGGACAAAAGATAAGGGAAGCTAAGTGATATCTTACCCTAACCTTTAGATAAATCCTTGTTCTTTGAAACAGTGTAAGTTATCGTATAATACATCATGGATTCTCGTGTATAAGAGTATGCTGGTAGAAGCTGCAAGTTGATATTTTGTACCTGAAAGACTGTCCTTAATTATTTCATTCCCAAGCAACAGAGAGGCAAAAAGTAAGACATAACTCTGCTGGAGGACTACACTGAGAGTGTCTCTCTATTCAGTGGCTAAAAGCAACAGATATAAAAGGAAAAAATAAAAGGTACCTTTCAGATAGTTATGGATGTGTTTAAATGCGCCCAATAATGTATTTATTCCACAAACTGCAATGACGGCAGTAATGAAAAGGAAAATTGTTTTTGATCGTCTAAAGAGTAGAAATGGGGCTTTTTCCCCATTCCCAAATGTAATCAAGTTTCTGTGCCAATACCAAAATTATGCTAAAATATACTGTCTGAAATATAGATGTTTTTTCCACAGGTTTAACATTCTCAAATGTTAAGTGCTATCTAAACACAAGCAGCCACACAAGAATGTGTGCACTGGATTTGACTTTCATTCAGTTACTTTAAGTGTTTATTTCACCTGGATGACAATAATTCCTTGATATTATTATTATAACTCATTAATTCATTATTATTCCCCATTCCCCTTTCATTGAGGAGATATTAGGTTTATGTTTTCCAGTCCAGTTGCAGAATGAAGCAGTGAGTGAAAGCAAACTTGTGAGGCTGGCTGGGATGTTGTTCTTTATGCGCTGGAGAAGCAGTTTCTCAAAGCACTTCATCAGAATGGGGGTTCAGACTAGAAATTGCAGACATTCTAGGTACAAGAACAATGGTGGCTGTCTTGAAGCAGGTGGGACCCCGCTCCTGAAGAGGTGAGATGTTGAACATGTCAGTAATAACATCAACTAGCTGATTGACACAGGTTTTAAGTTCACAGCCAGGGATGTTATCAGGCCCCTGCTTTTGTAGCCTGTGATGTTTTTGATTGCCGGCCACATATTTTGGGTGTTGTTGGTGTTGGCTCTGGATAGAGCCCTCACCTCTTCATGCATCCTGGCCTTTTAGTTGGGCATTGAATTTAATGTCTTAGTGATCACCACATCATCAACACATTTGCTGATTTATGATGTCACTGATGGTGTATACGCCTTAAAGTTAATGTTGTTATCCTGAGTAAAACAGTCCTGTAGAACTGCTGTAGATTCATCTGTCCACACCGTAACTGTCTTTTGTGAATGGGTTGACTTTTTTTAATCAGCAGGGAAAAAAGATCTGATAACCAAAATGAGGATGGGGAGGTGGTATTGTTTCTACAGGTGTGGGTGTGGACTTGTTTATGAAATTTAAGTGAAACATTCTGTGTGACAGCGAATATGAGTAGAGCAGAGGAAAAGGTTAAAAGTCAAGTTGGCAGTTTAGTAGTTAATGTAAAGTGTATGTTGCAGTTTGTCAGTGAAAGAAAAGCTGTGTGCTGTTTCCCAACTGCAGGAAAAGTGAAGGGGTCATCGCATTGTCTCATTGAAAATGACATCAGGCAGTTTTGCATGGGAAAAGTTCAGGGGGTACTATCTGTAGTGGAAAATGAAGTACAGAAAAGTACCTGGTACCAAAAGCTAATAGAGTCAGGTTAAGTGAAGTGGAGCTGTACCAGGCAGTGGAAACACCAGAGGATGACTACATCCATTCTTTCAAATTTGAGTCTGAGGGAATGTAAAAAGCAGCAACAAAAACACTGGGCAACTCCCTGGGCAGATAGTAAAGTCGACATCTTAACAATAAAATCACTAGGGAACATTGTCCATTAACTTTAAATGTGTTTGAGCACCAACTATCATTGATGTATAAAGAGTCCACCTCCCCTCTTCTTACTTTTTACTTACTCTTGTGCTTAAAAAAACAGTCTCGGATTTCCCACTGCTGAGTGTTATTTCATTCATTTTATTTATATGACTTGGAACTACAACTTCATCTCATTATACAGTGCTGTGTTGTAAAATGATAAATAAATCTATATTTTACTTTGTACCTTTCCTGAGATTGGACAG